>NW_027362763.1:100678045-101278045 GCF_046119375.1 Phyllobates terribilis | reverse complement strand
TGGAGTGAGATGGCGAGAAGAAAAGTCAAAAGGGCAGAGAAAATACAAAATGAGAAGATGCAAGAGTAGTCTGTAAAATGACCGGGGTCACAACAGGAAACAAATACACAAGCTGGGAGCTGAGCACAGAGGACTGAACAAGAGGAGAACAAGGCTGTATCTGGCAGCTTCCAACAATATGCTTTGAGCTTTAGTAGAATGTGCTGCTTCCCAGTTGGCTGAAGTAGGGAGCAGATTACCTCAGCTGGACCGCTCACACACCCATACTGCCAGACTGGATTGTACTACTGGTCTCAGTCACCCTTATCTTAGTGGTTGGACAGAGCTGGTGCCGCCAAAAGCTTCTTGTTCCGACGCCTCCTCCCTCACCAGCACAGCCTGCAGAATAAGGCGGCTCCTGGTGACTGAAGCAGACGTCGCAGGAGCAGATCCCAGAGAAAATGGGATATGCCATTTTGGAGAAGCCCTAATATGACAAAATGGCAGAAAATCAGAGCAGTAGAAATTGCCATAAAGTGACTCCATTTTGGAAACTATAACCCTCAGTGAATTAATCTATAGGGGTAGTGAGTATTATTGACTAGACAGGAACTTTCCAGAAATTGGCACAAAGTGGAAGTTGGCGAGTGAAAATTGCACATTTACCATTTTATTTTCCAATGATTTTTATTGAAATTTATGATAATACAAACAAATTACACTAAGAGGGAAGTGGATGGGGGAGGGGGAATAGGAGGAAGAAAGAAGGATGCTCAAATGATTAAGCAAAATTTTCTGAGACAAAAATAATTAAAAGATGGCATCTTACAATGACACAAAAGAGAAAAGTACTTCAATCTGTACTGTCTATATCTATATCAAAACATTTTACTCTAGAAAAGAGTCAACCCATAAATTTAAGTATGAGAAAAGACACGATTTCCATGGCATTCTCTTAATCTGAGAATTTTTTAGACCATAGAGACCATTTTCTTGAATTTTTGGTTGAACCCATATTGCTGAATAAGTATCTTAACTCATAAGATTTGTGAAGTGAAATCCTGTCTATAATTTCAAAGAAACGAGGAGGGTCTGAAAGCGATGGCGTTTTTAATTACCAAACAAATATGAATAATAAGAAATCTAGTTTTTGAAGTGAGAGATTCCAATTTGAGGGATAGAAGGGCTTTTTGGGGGGTAAGCGTAATTGTTTGACTTGTTAAACTGTCGATTAATTTTGAAGTTTGCGCCCAAAGTTTCCTGATTTTTGGACATTCCCAAAATATATGCAGCAAATTTCCATGCTGTCCACAGTTCCTCCAGCACAGAGGAGAGTTGTTAAGGTCGATATGTGAAAGTCTTGAGGGGGTGTAATACCATCTCGATAAAATTGTATAATATCCCTCATGCAGCAAAATGCAAATATTTGAGGCATATGAGGAGCATAGGGCATTCTCACACATTTCTATTGTGAAAGATGAGCTGTTTCCCACCTTTTCATGAAAGTTGTCTTGGTTAACAAATTATCCTTGTTAAAACAGCTATAAATGTACTTCAAACTACAGAAAATTTTATGGTCTGTTGCATAGTAGAGTTGTTGAAACTTCTGATAATCTTTTATTTGAGAGAAATGGCAAGATGAGAACTTGTCATTGAGTAGTAAAGAAACTCACTTGATTCCAATTTAGATTTAAGTTCTATGAAGGAGATAAAATTAGTGCCGTCAAAAACGTCTTTAATTTTGTTTATGCCGAGGGTTGACCAGTGTGGGGGGGAATGGGTGTTTAAATATGGCTGCAATAAATGAGAGAGAGAAGTTTGCAGAATTGTTAAAATTATTTTTACTTTAAGGTTAGAGCACTTTTTCCAAGCGAACAAAGCTGCTTGGAAAATTGGGTGTGATGAAACGCTATGAGTTTTCTTGAATTTATTAAAAAGGGTGCTATGCGGTGGAAGGTTGCCATTAAGCAGGGTCTCCATTTCGATCCAAGCTGGGGAGTGCCCTTGGCTTAGCCAGTACTGACTCTGTTTCACAATGTTTGCGAGATAGTAAGCGTTAATGTTGATGAGTCCTATACTGTCATTAGCCTTGCTTTTGTATAATAAAGCAGTCTGAGTTCTAACCTTTTTACCGCTCCAAATAAAGGAGTTAACAAGATTTTGCATTCTGGTTATGTAAAAATTTGGAATAATCAGAGGAAGATTTCTTAGAACTTACAGGATTTTGGGTAGGACAAATGTTTTTATAATTAACGACTTACCCAACCACGAGAGGTCTTTGTTACCATAGTATAATGTATCTTTGTTTATTACCTCTATAATTGATTCCATGTTTTTATTAATGATTGAATTTATATGTTTTGATCTAATAATTCCCAGGTATGTAAATTCTTCCTCCTCCCATCCGTATTTGAAGTCTCTTTTGATTTTGTTTATTGTATTATCTCTTAAATTGATTTGGATTATTTTTGATTTGTTGCTATTAATTTTAAAATACGATATATGCAAAAATTCTTCAAGAATGTGTGCAACCTCTTTGATGGAACTATATGTTTTGATCTAATAATTCCCAGGTATGTAAATTCTTCCTCCTCCCATCCGTATTTGAAGTCTCTTTTGATTTTGTTTATTGTATTATCTCTTAAATTGATTTGGATTATTTTTGATTTGTTGCTATTAATTTTAAAATACGATTTATATCTGAAAATTCTTCAAGGATGTGTGCGACCTCTTTGATGGAGCGAAGAGGGTCTAGTAGAGTGAGTAGAATGTCGTTGGCAAACAAATTGATTTTAAATTGTCGGGGACCGGCTTGGATTCCTTTAATATTTTGGTTCTCCCTTATTTTCTGCCCGAGGGGTTCAATTGCAATGACTAATAGTAAAGGTGAAAGGGGGCAGCCCTTTCTCGTTCCATTGGTGATCTTGAATGGACTTGAAAGATGGTTATTAGCATATATTTTGGCTGTGGGATTGGAGTATAATGCTAAAATTGAAGACAGAAATTCTTTATTGAAGCCAAATTTTCTAAGGACGTGTTCTAAATAGAGCTAATTCAGTCGGTCGAACACTTTTTCTGCGTCTAATGTAAGGAGAATTCAGGGGAGTTTGGTTGAGTTTAACAATTTAATAATTAGACGTCTTGTACCATCCGTAGGCTGTCTTTTCTCAACCAAACCAATTTGGTCATTATTAATTATGGTGGGTAAGATAGATTTGAGTCTGTTTAGAGTATATTTTAACATCTGTGTTAAGAGAGATGGGTCTATAATTTTTTACATCTTCCAGGTCTCCTTTGGATTTAGGGATAAAAATTATTGTAGCTTCTAACATTTCAAGTGGGAAGGATCCTTGAGTAGATGCCTGATTGAAGATTTGAGTTAAGTGTGGGGCTAGAATATGATCAAATATTTTAAAATATTCATTAGTGAATCCGTCAGGGCCTGGGGATTTATGTGATTTTAATTGTCTAATGGTATCAATCACCTCTTTTTCTATAAAGGGGGAAGTTACAGAATCTAATACCTGTTTGTTGATATGGGGAAGATTGATAGAAGAAAGAAATACGTTAATTGAATCTTTGTTGGGTTTCGGGACAGAATCCTCCATATTGATGTATAATTTGTGGTAATATTTGGCAAAAGTGGCGACTATTTCTTTAGGATAGTATTTATATGTGCCGTCTTCCGATAGAATTTTGTCGATTCTGTTATGTATTCTCTTTTTTTGGATACGACGCATCATAAAGTTTGTTGTTTTTTTTCAAAGAAGCGTAGAGTTTGAATTTGGAGTTTTGTATTAATGAGTCAAAGGATGCGAAAATTTCTTTTTTGAGTTCTGACCTCAGAATATTGATTTCTTGTCTAATCCTTGGCGAAGGCGAATGTGAATTGGCTTGGATCTCTTCTTTGGAAATAATTTGAGATTGTATCTCAGTGAATTAAAACCCTATTTTTCTTTTTAATGGAAGAAGATAACTTCAACATTTCCCCTCTAAGAACAGCTTTATGAGCATTCCAATAAGTAAAGGGGCTAATAGTTTCATCTTCATTTTCTTTGAAATAGTTTAAGTTCTCTTCTATTATGGCTTTATATTCTGGTGAGAAAAGAAGGGTGGGGCTACACTTCCAAAGAAAGTGGTTTTTGAGATATGGGCCTAAACTGATTTCTCCTAGTAGAGGCGAATGATCCAAAATAGTTTTTGGGAGGATTGAAATTTTATCGAATTTGGAAATGGAGAAGACATCTGTTAATAAAAAGTCAATTCTATATGCTTATTGGTGAGCATCTGAGAAAAATGTAAATATTTTGGATGTGGTGTTGATACATCTAAAGATGTCAAACAGTTCATTTTTTGTGAGCCAAGTATAAAGGGAGACAGATTAACATCTTTTAGGGGAAGAGGAGTCCAAATGGCAATCAGGGACAATATTGAAATCTCCTATAATAATAATTCATTCCCCTTTTCTTACCTTGGAGATTTTTTTCATAACTTTGAGAAAACAAATTTGTCTTCTATTAGGGACATAGAGATTGACAATTATACACATTTCTGTATTAATTTTACAGACGAGAATGTGAAATCTACCATGTGAATCGAGAAGCTCCTCTTCAAATTTAAAATATATTGTATTTTTTATGATGGTGGCGACCCCAGCTTTCTTTTTATTTTTAATTGTGGATTCAAAAATGTTAGAGAAATTTTTGTGATTAAATTTAGGATGATTATCTTCAGAAAATTTTGTCTACTGAAGACAAATGATATCTGCTTTGTGGGAATTAAGTTCTTTCCAAAGGGTGAATCTCTTGTTTGGGCTATTCAACCCTTTAACATTATATGATAGAATCTTAATGGTCATAACTTTATTCCATTATGTGAATTTAGTTAGGGTGGACAGGGATCTGAGGACAGGAGTCAGGGAGTATAGATTATTCTGTTTAGTTGGATTCTAGAATATGACAGTTCAAATTTGTGTCATTGAATGGGTAAACAATACACAAAAAAAAAAAAACAGTTCAAAGAAAACGATATCAAGACCTTTAAAATACTTGCAATAAAACAATAACAAAGATTAAAATTTGTACTAAGAAAAACACGACTTTTAAATGGTCCTCCAAAGGTAACCTACAAGTTCGTAGGATTTTCTTTTTCTGTGGGAAAGTTTGTGCGAAAGTCCAATGCTAGGCAGCCTTATTGCTGAAAGAGGAAATCCCGATAGGGAGAAGTCCAGGTAAAGTTTCATAGAATGGGAATATGAAACATAGCCTATTAACTATAGAATGAAACAATTATACAAACGTAAGTTACAATCGGTCGTTCATAAGTAAGAGAAAAACCTACGATTTTTATTAACTAAGCGTTATGTAGTAAAATCTCCTAAAATGGAATTAGAATTTTCAAATTACGGAAAATCAACGCTTATTACTCTGAGGGAGAGGAGGAGTTTTAAATAAAGGGTCATCTTTCAAGGATGCTACAAAATTGCATCCTTCCTCTAGTGAAAAGAGGATTGCGTTTTTTTCCTTGTGAAAGACCAGCAGTTTTAAAGGAAAACCCCATCTGTAAGTTAAGCCCACTTCTCTTAAGTAAGTAGCGGTGTCTTTAAATTATTTTCTTGCCTCAATTGTCTCTTTAGACAAGTCTGTGAATATTTTTAGGTTATTATAGGGCTCTGGGAAAGTTTTTTTTCTTCTCTGATAAAATTCTGTATTCTTTGCTTTGTGTGAAAAAAATGGATCCGCAATAATGTGTCTCTAGGTAAATCTGCTGAGATTGAGTTAGGGCAAGGCAATCTATGGATCCTATCAATGATTAACTCCTGAATGGATAGTGGGGGAAGTATTTGATTGAAAAAAGATTTGACATAGTCAGTGAGGCCATGAACAGGAACAGTCTCCGGTATACCACGTATTTTAAGATTATTTCTGCAGCTGCGGTCCTCCAAGTCTGCCAATTTTGCTTTAAGTTTACTAATTTCTAATTGCGTGTTACATACATAGTTACATACATAGTTTATAAGGCCGAAAAAAGACAAGCGTCCATCCAGTTCAGCCTATTTCTTGTGCGCTGCAGCTATTCCGCAGCGTTGATCCAGGGGAAGGCAAAAAAAAACAAAAAAACATGCGGTATAGGCCAATTTACATAATTGATGAAAAATTCACTTCCCGACACCAATCTGGCACTCAGATTAAATCCCTGGATTAATTAACTAAGCATAAGATGTAATTTTATTGTTCTCAAGAAAGGCGTCCAGGCCTCTCTTGAACTCATTAAGTGAGTTGGACATCACCACTTCCTCTCCCAGAGAGTTCCAGAGTCTCACGGCTCTGACCGTAAAGAATCCCCTTCTATGCTGGTGCAGGAACCTCGTTTCCTCCAGACGCATAGTGTGCCCCCTGGTCTTTGTCACCATCCTTGGTATAAACAGGTCATGGGAGAGATCTCTGTACTGCCCCCTGATGTATTTATACATGTTTATGAGGTCTCCCCTAAGCCTTCTCTTTTCCAACGTAAATAGGCCTAATTTTGACAACCTCTCTGGGTATTCTAGTCCCTCCATTCCCTTGATCTGGTCATTTGCCAATTTTTCAGTTTTAACTTCGATTGAAGCGAGCCTTTCCTCATTTTCCTCAAATCTTTTATTAAATATTTGGAATTTAGAGTTTTAGTTCTGTTTGTCTAAGCTTATTTTCATGTTGTTAATTACATTTGCAAGCTCCAACATGTAAGTTTCAGCATTCATATTTGAGGGAGAGGGGAGCTCTTTAAGGTTGTATATATTGTGGACAATTTTATCAGGGGTCTTGAGGACATGATCTCTTTTTTGCTTGTTTTTTTCGGGACTTAAATTTGCGGAAGAATCAGCATATTCAGAGTCTGATTCAGAAACGGGAAGTTCCTGTGAAATTGTGCTCTTATGTCCCCTGTTTTCCGGTTTTGGTCTTTTATGAGAGGAGAAAGTATCCATGTCCTCACTTTTCAGATTATTAGAGTTGGTGGTTGGGGAATAATCTCTGTTTAAATCTGAAAGTGAAGGTGAGCAAGAAAAGGATGAATTTTGAGAGACCACTTTTTGAAGATTTTTATTCGAATCTAATTTGTCCTCTCTTTTAATGGGAGATCGGGATTTAAAAGGGCTGATTTAAGTTTGAGGAATCCTCTGGGGGATTACAATGTACATGAAATATGAGACTTCTCTCTTTTGGATAATTGACTTTATTTGCAGAATTGGGAGGTTTGCTTCCAGTGGTAGCAATTTTTTTTTTTTTTGGTGATACTCATGTTTGACCAGACTTGGTCAGGCTGAAGCAGGGCAAATACTTGAGCTCCTACCCTCAGACAATATTTTATTTGACTTTGGTGGATTAAATAGTTTATTTAATCAAAATATACATTTGGGAATGGTTTAACGCAATACAGTTTAATTCTTAATGTGGGTATATTAGCGAAGGATGAACACTGAGCATAAATGGGCTAGCTATTCTACCTTTATAGGAGAAAACGATACCACAAAAATATACAAATATAAGCTAGCACAACTGTAGAAATATAAGTGATGTACTACTAGTGAACCCCCCCCCCCCCCCCCCAAAAAAAAACAACAAAAAAAAAAACTGGTGAGAGGGCATATACCCCCCTGTTGGACGATGAAATATAAATGATCCACAGGTAGAATGTAGACTTGACTTTGCTTAATAGTGGAGGTAAAGTTTGAAATCAACAGTATCAGAGAGCGGAGTAAGCGATGTTGGATCTCACAACAAGTTTGGAAGAAAGGGTAAATCTGCAATGTTGATGTGAGGATATTAGCCTAGTCCCAAAGCTAAAATTTTCAATATTCAATAAAACTTCTGTTTTAAGTAGATGTCCTAAGAGCACTGTAGAAGACACAAGATGGGCAAGTAGAGACTGCTCGTTGTTTTACTGTATAAGAGCAGTGATGCGAAGTTCCTTTAGGTGAAGCTGTGTTAATATGTGGGAAATGAGCTTTAAGACTGGAGCAGGCAGAGTAGTTAAGGGAGCTCTCCTGCTGACCAACTCTGCTGTATAATGGGTCTTCCACTACTCCCACACAACCAACTGGGTCCTGGTGCCAGGGAAGAGGCAACTTCTCACGAACCATCAGAAGGATGACAAAAGATAGGACAGGGGGTATTAGCACTTGCCTGCAGAGACTTCTGGGATTCTTAAACTGCGCTGCCAACCCCACTTCCGCTGAGTTTCATCTATGGACTTTAAACAGTGCAAGTCTCCCGTTGTCACACTCACAAATCGCGAGGTGAACACTTCCATAGCAAGTGAAAGGGACCACGATGGCCTTTTTTTAAATCAATTCCGACCTCGCTCTGAAGATGGGAGCTGAAACTGATGGTGGAAGGACGCTTTTACCTACCGGCACCTCTGCTTGACGTCACCCTCCACTTCACCACACCGTTCACCTGGATCGAGGGGAGCTGACTTCGTGATGCTTTCACAGTAAGTGCTTGATGATGAGACAGGGGAGGGAAGAGGCAGACACTTGCCTGTGGGGCTTTCAGAGTAGCTCGCGTCTTGCTATGATCGCAACCACCACTATATTTTTGCGGTGATCCTGAGGTGCTGCCAGGCTCCTAAAATCTGTGACTTGATCCTGGTTGATCTCACACCCACCGTGTGAGCTGGAGATTTTAGGGGTTCACACAGTGTGCAATGGCACCTATCACTGAGTCCCCTCTTCTTTTTTCTATGTCACCTCAGAGAGGCACAATAGGGACACTTGAGCTGTAGCGTCGCAGCACCGCGGGATCACAAGCTACTTACTTCAGAGCTACACCTGCAGAGACTTCTGTGGGTCTTAAATCGCATGGTCAGAGTTGCCTCTGCTCATCTACCCCTGTGATCAGATCTCCCGATGCCTCTCCCACGAACCGTGAGGTGTTGTATGTGAAGGTGACCACGATAGTTGGCGTCAGGTTTGAGGTAAATCTCTCTATAAAGGAGGGAGCGGACACTGTTGCTTGGAGACGCTCTGTTACCAGCCGGCTTCACAGCATGATGTCACCCTCCGCTTCTCCACACCACACACCGGATCGTAAGGAGCTGGCCTCGTGGGGATTTCACGTAAGTGTTTAAGGGCGCGATGGGGGAGGTAGGGGTAGACAGTTGCCTGCAGGGCTATTGATGAAGCTTATTCTGTGCTGTCTTCACAGCCGCCGCTGTTCTTCGGTCCTGAGGTACTGCCAGGCTCCCGGTGTCTGACACTTGTTCTGGGGTGAGATCACACCCACTATTTGAGCCGGAGTCTTTGGGAGATGGCACGATGTGCAATGGCACTAGTTACCGAGTCACCCCTTTCCTCTTCTTCGTCCCCGCAGAGAGGCTCAGTAGGGACACTAATGGACGCAGTGACGCAGCACCGCTGATGTCATACACTGCTAACTCCTCCAAAAATCAGATTTTAACGTGGATGGTCTTAAAATATTCCTAGGACTATCCGCAATCGATGTATATATGATACGGACAGAGACACTCTTTGTCGCTGTTAAGTTGCAGTATACAGGCTGCCTGCACGGAGCTCGGCTCACCAACCTCCTACATCTGTTGAGCCCAGGCCACGCCCCCCCATTTACCATTTTATTACCCAACGCATAGTGCCCAGATTGTGCTCCAGGAGAGACATGCAATGTAAATAAAGAGGGTTCTTCTCACTAAAATAATGCCAAACACGTGGATGCTAAATGTGGTTTGGGCACACTACAAGGCTCAGAAGCGAAGGGGAGATTTGATTTTGGGAGAGCAGACATTGCTGGATTGGTTTATGGAAGCCATGTTGCTTTTCAAGAACCTTTTGATCCACTAATGTGGAAACCTCTAGCACTCCATTAACAAATGATGGAACGGAGTGGGGACTTGTTTTTTTTGTGAAATGACTAGAAGTTTTTATTGGTAGTACATTGGCCTACATAACATTGCTTGGTGGCTTTTTATTCCAGATTTGGGAGGCATAATGAACATAGTTAAACATCACACTCTAATTGAAAACCACATAGGATGAACCAGTAGACTGTGAACTGTTATGTAAAAATAGTTTAATTATTCACCAAGACCATAACTTGCCATTTTTTTATGGACAGTGTAAGTAGAAATGTTCAAAAATAAAAAATTCCAGGATATTAAAATTTTTTATTCTTGGCAGATGACTGTACTAGGCGATCAGAGGGACAGTTGACATCTTCAAATTTTTAAATCTGATGATCTTGAGATCTGACAGGATACAATTAAAGTGAATTCAAGTACTGTGGAAAAATTATATAATGTAAGAATGAATTAAAAAAGGGAAGTGTTCATTATTTTTTATCAATTAATATAAAATATAAATCGAAATCACAAATATTTGGTGTCCGCCCTTTGTCTTCATCAGTTCTTAGTTACTTATACAAAGTTTTTAAAGAACTCAGAAAAGGTTTTTCCAAATATGTTGGAGAACTGACCACCTCTTCCTCAACTACCAATTTGTTTGACAATAGTTTTTTATTGATAGAACAAATTAACAGGGGATAACAGCAATCGTTAGGATAATTGTAATAGGGGTGATCAGGGATAAGGGGGGTGGAGAATGAGAGGGAAGTTACATTGGGTGTAGGGTAATGGCTAAATGGGTATGGGACAAACAAGGGGAGGGGGAAGAAACTGAATCGACAAATAATGAAGTTTTAAGAAAATGTGAAGTATAAACTGAAAACAATGGTAGCAACAAAGAAGAAAATAGTTTGAGAGAATTATACAGGATGAATGATTACAATGTTTGTAATACACAAATTATGATTTACCAGTGACAAGAGAGATGTAGGGAAATTTGGCTGTCCATATGTCCCATTTCTTTGAAAATTTAGGCATATTGTTATTAATAATAGCGAATCTATATTCGTAGGTTCTATGTTGGTTCATTTTTTCAATCAATTCTTCTAGTGAGGGAATGTATGATTTTTTCCAATTAAATGCCAGGGTATTTTTGCAGACTAAAAATGGATGAATTATAATGAATCTTTCAGAAAAATTAAGGAATTCTAAACCTATAGATAACGCTGCTTGAGGAGAAAGAATAATGGGTTTGTCCAGAAGGTCGTTAACTAGAATGGATATTTGAGCCCACAGATTATGAATTTTAGGACAGCTCCAGAAGAGATGCAAAAGGTCTCCTCTAAGCCCACAGTTTCTCCAACACAGGGGAGAATTGTTGGTCTTTATGTGGTGAAGTCTAATGGGAGTATAGTACCACCTTGAGATAAGCTTAAAATATGCTTCTTGAAGGGGCATTGAGATGTTTGAAGTTTGTGTAAAGGATATCGCATTCTCCCATTGGTCGCTATGAAAAGTGTTTTTCAAATCTGTTTCCCAACGGAGCATGTAGAGATTTTTTTTGAATGATAGATCATTATTAAATCCATTATAGATATGCCGTAGGCTCCAAAAATTTTGAGACGGGTTACAAATGAGGTTTGCCAAAGTTTCAAAGATTAAAATTTTACCTGAGATGAATTTAAGTATAATTTCTTTTATGTGGGAGTAATAGAAGAAATCGGAAGATAGGTTCAATTTAATTTTAATAGATTTAAAGGGTATAATATTAGGGCCCTCATATAGATATCTTACTTTTCTCAAACCTTTACTTTCCCAGTGGTCTGGTGTCGAAGAGTTGTATAAAGAGGCCACGAATGAAATTGGGAAGTTTTTAATGATTATAGACTTGCCTAGGTTGTGATCCTTGGGAATATTTTTCCCCTTTTGCCTTGCGAGTTTTTTCCAGGCCCTAATGGTCGCATGGAAAATAGGGTAGGTTGGGTCATGTGTATTTTTTTGGAAGAGGTGTTTGAATAGCAGTTCACGGGGAGGAGAGTTGTTGTTCAAGGCTGTTTCCAGGATAATCCAAGCTGGTGGGTTTGTTGAGTTGAACCAGTTAGCGCTTTGTTTTATGAGGTTCGCTAAGTAGTATGCGGATATGTTGGGTAGGCTAAGTCCCTCATTACTTTTGTTTTTATATAAGATGTTGGTAGAGATTCTGGCTCTTTTTTTGTCCCAGATGTAAGTTTATTTGGTTCTGATTTTTTTGAATAAAAGTATGGGGTATAATTAAAGGGAGGTTATGGAAAATATAGAGGATTTTTGGTAAAATGAACATTTTAGCTGTGAGTACTTTGCCCCACCATGAGAGATCACGTTTGTCGAAATTTATTAATTCTTTGTGGATGATATCGTTGATTGATTCTAAGCTAGAAGAAATGGTAGAATTAATATTTTTGCAGATAGTGATCCCTAGGTAAGTTAATTTTTTTTTGGCCCAGTCGAAGGATGTGTTTAATCTAGACCAACTTTCAAAAAAATGCACTAAAACTAATGTGTAGAAGCTTCGATTTTTCATTGTTTTTGAAGTAAGAAATTAATGAAAATGAATCCAGTAGTTCCGAAACTTCCCTAACAGAATTTATTGGGTCTAGTAGAGATAACATTATATCATCTGCGAAAAGGCTTATTTTAAATTGGCGGGATGGGGTAGGGATTCCTTTGATATTGGGGTTCTCTCTAATTTTTTGGGCTAATGGTTACATGGCTAGGGCAAAGAGTAGGGGGGAAAGAGGTCAGCCCTGCCTAGTACCATTTGAAATGGTAATTGAATTGGATAGTTGGTTGTTCACATAAATTTTGGCTTGGGGGTTGGAGTAGAGGGCCATAATTGAGGAGAGGAAGTGGTTATTAAAGCCGAATTTGATAAGTGACTGTCTTGGGTATACCCAGTTTAGCCTATCGAAGGCCTTTTCAGCGTCCAACGCTAATAAGGTGGCTGGGAGTTTTGAGGTGTTGATTATTTTTATGATATTTAATAGCCTTCTGGTCCCGTCAGTAGCTTGTCTGCCACCAATGAAGCCGATCTGGTAGTCGTTGATGAGTTGCGGAAGAATGTCTGATAAGCGGTTGGCTAGAATCTTTGAGTAGATTTAAATGTCTGTGTTTATTAGAGAAATGGGTCTGTAGTTTTTGATGTGGTCTTTATCTCCTTTTGACTTAAGGATTAGTGTGATGGTCGCTTCTAGCATCTCTGGTGGAAAGGATCCCATAGACTATGCATAATTGAAGATTTTGGTGAGGTGGGGAGAAAGATGTTGATGAAAGACCTTATAATATTCATTAATGAACCCATCTGGTCCCGGTGCCTTGAAAAGTTTCAGTTGCTTAATAGTGTTTGTTGTTTCTAGAGTGGTAAAAGGCAGATTTAGTAACTCGAGATCCAGAGGGTTCAATTTTGGAAGTTTAACAGAGAGAAAATTTTTGTTTGTTTCAGTATTTGGTTGAGGGATTAAAGGATCTAAGTTGATATTGTATAGTTTTTTATAGAAAGTTGCAAATTGGTTGGCGATGTCTTTGGGGTGATAGTAAGTTACACCGTTTTCGGCCTTGATTTTATCAATCCTGTTGATGATTCTTCTTTGATATAACGGGCCATGAAATGGGTGGGTTTGTTCAATGCAGCGTATTGTTTCAATTTGGAATTTTTGATAGCTTTGTCGAAGGAAGAAGAGATTTCCGATTTCAGTTCCACTCTTAGGTTTAGTAATTCTTTTTGGATTGTCGGGGAGGGAGAGGGGAGATTAGTTTGTGCTGATCCTTTTTCTCTGATTAATTTTTGGAATATATTTATTTTTGATCGGTTTTCTTTTTTCTCTAAGGATGAAATTTGCATTAAAATTCATGAAGGACGGCTTTGTGGGCGCACCAGCTTGTGAATGGGTTGATTAAATCAGGAGTGTCATTCTCTTTAAAGTAATTGATGATGGCTTTTTCGATTATGGTTTTGTTTTTTGGAGTGTGGATGAGGGATGATTTGCACTTCCACAAAAACGTATCTCTTAGGAGAGGACCTAGGGAGAGTTTGCCTATTACGGGGGCGTGGTCTGAAAGAGATTTGTGATTTATGGAGATGCTGGTAAATTTAGAAAGTGAGAAAACATCCGACAGGATTAAATCAATCCTGGATGCTGATTGTTGTGCGTCAGAAAAGTGAGAGAATTCCTTAGACATCGTATTAAACATCTGAACTACGTCAGAGTTCTTTTTTTTGATAGCAAATTGTTCAACGTGGCATATAAATGACTTAGGGGAGGAGTCGTCAAGATGTCCGTCCGGTACCATGTTAAAATCTCCTAGAAGAACTAACTCGCCCTTTTTCAACCTTATCCAGAATTTTATTTAAAAAGGCTATTTGTTTTTTGTTAGGGGCGTATACGTTCGCAATAGTGCATTCGTGGTTATTAATTTTGCAAACCAAAATCTGGTATCTGCCTTTTGGGTCTTTATATTCTTTTATTAGTTCGAATGGGATTGAATTCTTTATAATTGTTGCCTCACCGGCTTTTTTTACAATAGTTAATGGATTAAAAAATGTAGGGGTAGTTTTTGTGACTAAACTTGGGGTGATTCCCTTCGGCAAATCTGGTTTCCTGTATGCATGCGACATCCACTTTGAGGTGGCTTAATTCCTTCCAGAGAAAATCTTATTGGGGCTATTCAGACCCCTAACATAAGTGACAATTTTGATAGACATTATTGAAATTGGTAGGTGAGGTGTCACAAGAGGAGTAGAAGATTGATTGATTCAACAAACCTATAGATCGATTCAAATTTACTGGGGTACAAGACAAATATGCACAGCCTGTATTAGTTTATAGGTACATCACAGATAATTTAAGCAATATAAGACAGAGTATAGAATGGAAAATATTAACAGAAGTTCCGAATTTCTCTCGAACAAAAGACGAAACAAAATCTTCCTGAAGGAACCTTCACCAATAAGGTTCTCTTTCCATTTTGGGGGAAAAAAAATTGTAGTGCAAGATGGTAAGGCTATATAACGAGAAGAACAAGAAAATGTATTTTGGATATATTGTGTTGATAGTCTGGTACAAAATCAAAAATGAGAATATTAAAGTAGTCAAATGACTCAACAGTTATGCAACTAGTAAATACAATATTGTGTATGTTATAAACCCTGTGGAATTTCACTTTAACAGGGTGAGTGGGAGAGTGTGAAGAAGGTCCCATATAGGAGACGTATTGATATTCAGCGATTGGGTGGTTTTGTTTCCCTGCATGGGTTGTCCTTTAAGGAGGCAATAAATTTGAGGCCTTCTTCTGGATCAGATAGGGGGATTGTTTTTCCCTTGAAAAGTACTAGTAGTCTCACAGGGAATCCCCACCTGTATTGGATGCCTATGTCTCTTAGGGTATTTGTGGTTTCTTTAAATGCTCTCCTTGCATCCATGGTCTCCTTTGAGAAATCTGCAAAAAATTTTAGTTGTGAGTACGGATCGGGGAATTTTTTCTCTTCCCTAATGTAGTTCAGTATTTTTTCTTTGGTACTGAAAAAATGCATTCTCAATTTTGTGTCTCTGGGTAGATCTGGGGAGATGGATGCTGGACGGAATAGTCGGTGGATTCTGTCAATAATGAGTTCCTGCTCTGATAGAGATGGGATTGCCTGTTTAAATAAGTTTTTAGCGTATGCAGAGAGATTGGAAGGTTACATTTTCGGGGATGCCCCTAATTTTTAAATTGTCTCTCCGACTCCTGTCCTCTAGATCTGCGAGTTTAAGTTCAGCTTTAATGTCCTGATTTTCGGAGGTGAGTTTCAGTTCTCTCTTCTACTACGCTGAGCCTCTTAGTTTTCTCCTCAAGTTTGTGACCAAAAGTATCCAGGGTGGATTGAATTGTTTCCACCTGTTTATTGAAGCCAAGCTTCATATTCTTGTCTATTGTTTTGGTCAAGTTGTCGAAGTATGACCCAAAGTCACTAATCTCTGAGGTGTGGGGAGTAGATTGTTTTGGTGCTATATTCAGCTCTGAATCATGTGGTGGAGGGAATGAGTCTTTTTTGAGGCGTCTCCTTTCAGGGCTCGGGTTAGGGGATGTGTCTAGCAATTCATCCTCAGTCTTCTGAAAGGAATATGTTTTTGTTACCCCAATCCCCTGGTTCTCTTCTTTTAGAGGAGATGGAGAGATCCATTTCTTCTTCTCCTTTGTTGGTTATTGGGGTGTTAGAGACGAGTGCGGGATTGGTGGTTCTCTGAGGTTTTGGTGATGTTTCACTTTTAGTAGGTTTGTTGGTGGAGATGTTTGTTTTAGAGTTTCTTGAGTTTGGGTAGTCCTCCGCTCTTTTTAGGGATGACCTAGATTTAATGGGACTAATGATA
The DNA here is from genome assembly GCF_046119375.1 of Phyllobates terribilis. Lineage (NCBI taxonomy): Eukaryota > Metazoa > Chordata > Amphibia > Anura > Dendrobatidae > Phyllobates > Phyllobates terribilis. The sequence goes on along the minus strand of NW_027362763.1, from coordinate 101,261,846 downwards.
TTGGGAGAATCCTCCAAGGGATTAGAATCAGAAAAACAGTGGAAGGTTTTTTCTTTTGAGGTTTTTATTTTAGCGGCAGAGTCCGAGAGCTTCTGTGAGTTCCTCGTTTTAGAGGCCATTTGTGGAGTTTTAATTTTTAGGCAATGGAGTATAATGAAACTGAGCAGGAATTTGAAAATAAGTTACAACCACAGCTTATTGGCGGCCGCAGATAACTAGTGCTGACTATTAAGAGATAGGTAGGGTTCAGTTATTAAGCAGACCCTTATAAGTGTTTAAGAAGATGTTAGTATTAGAGATGAGCGGTGTTCGACTAGAACTGTTCGCCAATCTCAAATTTGAGCTGTTTTGGGCGGTGTTCGAGTTGTTCGACGAACCCGAACGATTTGCAAAAAATTCGGCTGTTCGAGGTTATGTTCGATAACTGTTCGTGCACCAAAAGCATGTCCTGCTTGTCTGGCGCTATTTAGAGCACCAATCATGCAGGGATTGTCTGCCACTCACTGTAATGCCACAGCCATGGTGGTTGTGGCATTACAGTGATTGCCCAAATCGATGGGAACAGTGCCAACAGTGAAACATGAAAAGCCGGCAATTCATCAGCGGCATACACCGGTACCCGACAATTTAGAACCGAAAGAATAGAGCTTCACACATAGATTAGATAGATAGAAACATGTCAGTCACATATATACGAAGTACAGTGACAGTGTTGATTACTGTACTTGTCATTTAGTGTAAAGGATTTATTAAAAAAAATAATAGTGTTTTCATGCACCGTCTCTTTAAAAAGGCCGGCAATTCAGCATCTGTACCCAACAATTTAGAATAGAAGGAATAGAGAATCACACATAGATTAGGTAGATAGATAGAAATATGTCAGTCACATATATATGAAGTACAGTGACAGTGTTGATTACTGTACTTGTCATTTAGTGTTAAAGGATTTATTTAAAAAAAAATTGGCGTGGGGATCCCCATAATTTTAGGCTCTAGCGGAGGTTAACCAGACGGCTGGGGCAGATGCTTGAAGCCTGGGAAGGGGGTAATACCCACGGAGCTTCCCAGGCTATTAATATCAGCCCCCAGCGGAATACCTAGCATTTTACTAGCTATTAAAATGGGGGACCCCCCAAAAAAATGACGTGGGGTCCCCCCTATTTTAATAGCTAGCAAAGGCTAGGCAGACAGCTGGGGGCTGATATTAATAGCCCAGGAAGGGTTCCATGAATATTGGCCCCCTCCCAGGCTAGAAACACCAGCCGTCAGCCGCCCCAGAAATGGTGCATCCTTAGGATGCGCCAATTCTGGCACTTAGCCTCGCTCTTCCCACTGCCCTGTAGCGGTGGCAGTGGGGTAATAGGGTTGGGGTTGATGTCAGCTTATAATGCCAGCTGACATCAAGCCCAGGTTAGTAATGGAGAGGCGTCTATAAGACACCCCCATTACTAACCCCATAGTCAAAGTTAAAAAAAAACACAAACACCCAGAATAAAGTCCTTTAATTGAAATAAAGACACAATTCTTTATTGTTCTAAATTAAACCATACTTACCATCACGCCCATTCCAGCTGAAGCCAACGATCTCCTGCAATAAAAGAAAAATAATAAAGCAACCTCATCCTTACCTTTCCATGGTTCCCACGACAGCTTCAGCTCTGCTACATCGAGATAACAGGCTGGACCGCAGCAGATAGCTGCCATCCAGCCTGTCATCCCGCGGACACTGAGAAGCGCAGGCATGCTTGCGCTCCTCAGTGTCTCGCTGTGACGGCATAAAGATGAGACAAGTTCATGTTCAATGAACTCGGCGCACCTCATGCACATCACTGACAGCGTGGGAGAATTCTCCTGCACTCAGCACTTCAGCGTGAGAATTCTCCCACGCTGTCAGTGACGTACATGAGGTCAGCTGAGTTCATTGGACATGAATGAGCTCACCTCATGCACGTCACTGACAGCGTGGGAAAATTCTCCTGCACTCAGCGCTTCAGCGTGAGAATTTTCCCACGCTGTCAGTGACGTGCATGAGGTGAGCTCATTCATGTCCAATGAACTCAGCTGACCTCATGTACGTCACTGACAGCGTGGGAGAATTTTCACGCTGAAGTGCTGAGTGCAGGAGAATTCTCCCACGCTGTCAGTGACGTGCATGAGGTGCGCCGAGTTCATTGAACATGAACTTGTCTCATCTTTATGCCGTCACAGCGAGACACTGAGGAGCGCAAGCATGCCTGCGCTTCTCAGTGTCCGCGGGATGACAGGCTGGATGGCAGCTTTCTGCTGCGGTCCAGCCTGTCATCTCGATGTAGCAGAGCTGAAGCTGTCGTGGGAACCATGGAAAGGTAAGGATGAGGTTGCTTTATTATTTTACTTTTATTGCAGAAGACATTGGCTTCAGCTGGAATGGGCGTGACGGTAAGTATGGTTTAATTTAGAACAATAAAGAATTGTGTGTTTATTTCAATTAAAGGACTTTATTCTGGGTGTTGTGTTTTTTTAAATACTTTACTAGAAATTCATGGTGGTCATGTCTAATATTGGCGTGACCCCATGAATTTCGGGCTTAGGGCCAGCTGATAATGCCAAGCTGGCCTTAACCCCTTTATTACCCAGTGAGCCACCGCACCAGGGCCCTGGATGAGCTGGGTACAGCGCCAGAAGATGGCGCTTCTATGAACGCGCCATTTTCTGGGGCGGCTGCGGACTGCAATTTGCAGCGGGTGGGGCCCAGAAAGCTTGGGCCTCCCTGCGCTGCGGATTCCAGCTCCCAGCTGCCTAGTTGTACCTGGCTGGGCACAAATATAGGGCGAAGCCCCACGTCAATTTTTTTTAAATTATTTCAGGAAATTCATGAAATAATGAAGAAAAAATTGATGTGGGGCTTCGCCCTATATTTGTGTCCAGTCAGGTACAGCAGGCAGGAACGGGCTGCTCCCAACCACCAGCTGCCTATTTGTACCTAGCCGGACACAACAATATAGGGAAGCCCTTTTTTTCTTAATTATTCCATGAATTTCATGAATTTAAAAAAAAAATACGTGGAGCTTCGCCCTATTTTTGTGTCCAGCCAGGTACAACTAGGCAGCTGGGGGCTGGAATCTGCAGCGCAGGGAGGCCCAAGCTTTCTGGGCCCCACCCGCTGCAAATTGCAGTCCGCAGCCGCCCCGGAAAATGGCGCGTTCATAGAAGCGCCATCTTCTGGCGCTGTACCCAACTCATCCAGGGCCCTGGTGCGGTGGCTCACTGGGTAATAAAGGGGTTAAGGCCAGCTTGGCATTATCAGCTGGCCCTAAGCCCGAAATTCATGGGGTCACGCCAATATTAGACATGACCACCATGAATTTCTAGTAAAGTATTTAAAAAAAACACAACACCCAGAAAAAGTCCTTTAATTGAAATAAACACACAATTCTTTATTGTTCTAAATTAAACCATACTTACCATCACGCCCATTCCAGCTGAAGCCAATGATCTCCTGCAATAAAAGTAAAATAATAAAGCAACATCATCCTTACCTTTCCATGGCTCCCACGACAGCTTCAGCTCTGCTACATCGAGATGACAGGCTGGACCGCAGCAGAACGCTGCCATCCAGCCTGTCATCCCGCAGACACTGAGAAACGCAGGCATGCTTGCGCTCCTCAGTGTCTGGCTGTGACGGCATCCAGATGAGCCGAGGTCATGTCCAATGAACTCGGCGCACCTCATGCACATCACTGACAGCGTGGGAAAATTCTCACGCTGAAGCGCTGAGTGCAGGAGAATTTTCCCACGCTGTCAGTGACGTACATGAGGTGAGCCGAGTTCATTGTCGGCTCATCTGGATGCCGTCACAGTCACACTGAGGAGCGCAAGCAAGCCTGCGCTTCTCAGTGTCTGCGGGATGACAGGCTGGATGGCAGCGTTCTGCTGCGGTCCAGCCTGTCATCTCGATGTAGCAGAGCTGAAGCTGTCCTGGGAACCATGGAAAGGTAAAGATGATGTTGCTTTATTATTTTTCTTTTATTGCAGGAGATCGTTGGCTTCAGCTGGAATGGGCGTGATGGTAAGTATGGTTTAATTTAGAACAATAAAGAATTGTGTCTTTATTTCAATTAAAGGACTTTATTCTGGGCGTTTGTGTTTTTTTTTTAACTTTGACTATGGCGTTAGTAATGGGGGTGTCTTATAGACGCCTCTCCATTACTAACCTGGGCTTGATGTCAGCTGGCATTATAAGCTGACATCAACCCCAACCCTATTACCCCCTGCCACCGCACCAGGGCAGCGTGGAAGAGCGAGGCTAAGTGCCAGAATTGGCGCATCCTATGGATGCGCCATTTCTGGGGCGGCTGACGGCTGGTGTTTCTAGCCTGGGAGGGGGCCAATATTCATGGCTCCCTTCCTGGGCTATTAATATCAGCCCCCAGCTGTCTGCCTAGCCTTTGCTAGCTATTAAATTAGGGGGGACCCCACGTCATTTTTTTTGGGGGGGTCCTCCATTTTAATAGCTAGTAAAGGCTAGGTATTCAGCTGGGAGCTGATATTAGTAGCCTGGGAAGCTCCGTGGGTATTACCCCCTTCCCAGGCTTCAAACATCTGCCCCAGCTGTCTGCTTAACCTCCGCTAGAGACTAAAATTACGGGGAACCCCACGCCAATTTTTTTTAATAATAAATCCTTTATTTTAATACTAAATGACAAGTACAGTAACCAACACTATCACTGTACTTCATATATATGTGACTGACCTGTTTCTATCTATCTAATCTATGTGTGAAGCTCTATTCCTTCTATTCTAAATTGTCGGGTACAGATGCTGAATTGCCAGCCGGCTTTTTTAAAGAGACGGTGCATGAAAACACTATTATTTTTTTTAATAAATCCTTTACACTAAATGACAAGTACAGTAAGCAACACTGTCACTGTACTTCATATATATGTGATTGGCATGTTTATATCTATCTAATCTATGTGTGATGCTCTATTCCTTCATGTCTAAATTGTCGGGTACCGGTGTATGCCGCTGCTGAATTGCCGGCCGGCTTTTTTAAAGAAAGCGTCTTCTGAGCAGTTTGTTAGCTTTTGGACACCTTTGAAGGTGTTTTCTATGTGTTTCTATGTGTTTTTGTTTGCCTGCCATTGGTTTTAACGGTGTTCGACGGTGTTCTAAGGTGTTCGACGAACCGAACCGAACCCGAACACTACGGGGATGGCTCAACACTAGTTAGTATATTAGAGTTTAGGGAGTGAAGTATTATGCAACACAAATAATGCAGCTATATTTTTCTGATTATGGAGTGCCTGGAAAGGAATGATACAGGTTAACAACTTAAGCACTTATGATAGGCATTTAGTTGTACAATAAAGCAAGAAATACAGGTGATGACATTCACTTGAAAGTTGTAGGGGACGAGATAAAGGTAGGTATCGGTCTCAAATATGAATGAGCTCAAAATATTGCTCCTTCCCTATTGTCAGTTGAGGTATATTATGTTCTGGGGCTTCTTACTGGGAGGGCCAGTGAAGGTGAGTTTTCAGCTGCAGACAGTCCCGTCTTCCGTGATGGGTGTTTAAAGTTGTTATCTCAGTGTCTATGGGTTAGAACAGGGTATAGTCAGCCTCCTACCCTGAATCAGAGCTGGTCACATTTAGGGAAGAGCAGGAGAAGTGCAGTTCTCACATAGGGGTATAGAAACTACTGTCAGTATGTGTAATAGCCAATGGCTAAGCTTTGCAGTATAGGCTGCCAGTTGCTGAGTTTAATGGTGCAGTTGTCCCAGAGGAGGTTGTTAATTAACCAACAGGGCTTCCCTGTATTCCAATATCCTTCCAAGGGGATGAGATATTTGAGAAGGTGCAGATTTTTTGGGTGGGTGCCAGCCTTCTCCTAAGTTGTATTCCTCCACTGCCCTTGCGCAGTGGACAGCTGCGTCCTGTCCTCAGTGCCTCCAATGATGTGAGGGAGTTTCTAGTATGCAGGTCTCCCTGCCAGTTAAAGAGCGGGGCAGATATATCTAAATGGCCCACATCGGGCTGTAATGGGGCTCAGCAGGGAGTGGAGGCAGAGGCAAGCGGAGCTCCTGCACGCAGCTTATTGACTGGCCCTGCTATTGTGCCTGGGTAGCGGTGGCACTGAGGCGAGCGCAAGGCATCCGCCACACCTCCTCACTGGCACCAGGTCTCTCTATCTTTAGCAGTCACCCCAGCCCCCAGTCACCGCCAGTTCAGAACGGCAGGAGGATGGAGAGGATCGTGCGACGCTGCAGCAGGAGGGCGAGGGCTGCGGACACGCGACAGGCAGCTTCCAGAACCGAGCTGTGCCACCCCACAGACACATGGTAAGAGCTTATTAATGTTGCGGTGTCCCGACTGACCTTGTTGGGAAGCTTGTGGAGTGTGCCTGGTCTTCTTCCGTGCCTGCGTACAGTCTCAAGGGTTAGAAGTCCGCGCTCCTCCGCAAGTAGCGCATGTTAGGTGAATCACTGGTCCTGGGATCTGCAGGTCTTCAGGGAACTGTGGTCCCCCTTTACTTTAGGAGGTGTCTTGTCTTTGGTCCCAGATGGGTGTGAGGGGAGTATATAGTTCCGATGACCGGTGGTACGGAGTTTCTCTGTGAGGACAGAGGCCTGCAGGCCCGCAGGTCTGTGTCACAGGTCACTGAGCTGAGGGGAGCTCAAAGCCACCCCCCCCGCCAGCTCACTCACGGATTTTCTCCTGAACTGTTGAGGTGGGATAAGTCGTCTTGGTCTTGGTCTCAAATTGGTCCTGAGAAGATGAGGAATGTGTCCATATAGATTTTAATAGCAAATTCTTCTTATGAAGCTTATGTTGCTTTTAAAGACTAAGCCTGTACGAAGCTGTTATGCTTCCTGCATGTCCTGAGCCTTGGCCACTCCCCCCTCAACTACCAATTTGTTGCCATACTCCAAGACCTTAATTTTCAAGGGGAAAATTAAGGTATTTGAAGATGGAAAGAACTGATTGCAGAAAAGAGAGACATTGAGCAATGAGATTGTCAAATATGTATACAGCTTCTCTCGACACAATCTCTCAGCAAGCAGGTGGAGAAGTGCAGTCTCCAGTCGATGTAGACTTGGTATATTAAGTCACTTTTCCATTGCTTTGAACCAGGGGAAATATCCAATCAAAGCAACAGAGAAAACCCCCAAAAGCCCAGGTATCTATAGTAGGGCTCAAGACTAAATATTCTTCTTTCAAGTCACACAACTCTGGAGACCTGTATGGGATATGTGACACTGGTTTCACCCAACCTTTGGGAAACAGTCAGTTAGCTTAGTTTGATAAAATTCTTTTGTTTGAGCAACATTGTCCAGCTTCAAGACCCTGTATACCAACCCTCTACCATGCATATAGTCGAGAGCCAATGAGATCTGTTTTGCACACCTCTTGACTGCATCCTCAGGAAATCGAACCTACAGAAAACAGATCAGTATCATAATATTTAGATTTATTTGTGCAGTGCCTTATCGAAAGCAAAATACTAAACAATGAAGATGTTGCTGTAAGGAAAGTGGATGGTTGGCTGGTATATTGGATAAAACTGCTGCTGTGATGATCATGTGGCATCAAACCGTGCATTGCTATGGAACTTTCTTCCACCTATGGAAAGGTTTCATGTATTCCCCAAAACCCCCATACACATTAGTTAACACATTTAGGGTATTTGGATTCTCCCCTGACCATTGATGTCTATCTCCTGCTTTTTTGTGGTTGATAAATTAAGCATCGGTACAATGTAGGACAATATACTGTCATGGGTGTGTCAGGTGTAATCCAGTCGCTCTGGATCTGGCTGTAGAAGGTCAGTGCGCTTGGCATTACACAGACTCTTTCTTAATCCTTCTTCCTTTAGGACCCAGTGACTACCTCCTTCCTGCTGCTAATTGACACACCATTGTCTGGGAGTTAAAAAACAAAACAAACAAAAAAAAAAAACAACTCAGTTTGCTCCAGGGAATTGTCGGTGATACTTCTATGTACCTTTTGCGTAGGCTTGGAGTTCTAGAAGTTGGGTTGCTTCTTCTCTGGTGCCCTTGTACAGTTGGCATTACTCTTCTGGTGTGTGCTCAAGCTAAGTTTATCCCCTTTGTTTGTCTACTTTGTTGTCAGGCCCCACTACAAACTAAAGACCAGTGTTCACCCCTCCCTTCCCTATCTAGGGCTAAGCTCTAGGGACACCCAGGGCTTAGGTTCCTGTTAGGCGATAGGTGTGGAATCTACATAGGGTCGGTAGGATAGGCAGGGTGAAGTTAGATCTGCCTAGGAATCTCCACTACCCTTTTCCCTAGTGTTTGGGCTTACTCCCTCTCTTCCTTTTGTGTTGCACTTAATCTTTCTCACACCTTGCGTGACACATCTGCTAAAAGTATTATCTTGCTATGCTGGATCAGCTGGTCAGTATTTCTTTACCACTCACTCTTAGTTTAAAATTAAGTTGGTTCAAACTGGGCATGCAGTTGATGGGTCACTTGCTCTAGACAGCCATTTCATAGCCAGAGTTGCTGTGAGACCAGGACCACTTGTGCTCAGCTTATCAATTCTGACCAGCAGCAACTGACATCAGCGGCTTCAAAGAAAGTTAGTGTTGTACCTACAAGTATTATTTCTGCATCCGGGTTTAGATAAACAGTCTTGAACTGTACCCACTCTGTAGTTCTACTTTTGATCCTACGGATGCTGAGCCTGCTCTGGTCCTGTCTGCTCCTCATCTTGGATACAGAGGTAGGAAATAAATCTCAAGGCACCTTATCAATCAGCTACTTTGCCTTATGTGGCGACAGAACACACTGTACTAATTAATAAATAATTAGTTTAAGGTTTTAAAAATTAAGTTTGAAAATTGCAAATTTTTTAAAAAATTTCCCCAAAATTACAATATTTTTTTAGAAATGCAAATCCTATTGCCCTAAATTTACCTCTAAGTACTATAAGTAATGAAAAATTATTCTCCGAATCACTGTGATCCATTGAAGCATTCCAGAGTTGTTGCCATATAGTGACACAGGTCAGATTTAAAAAATTTGGCCTGGTCATTAAGGTTAAAACTGTCACAAAGGGTTTATATACACTTTATTGCCAATATTTGTCTTAATAAATTTATATTGAAACTCCTATTTAGGAGGGTACTCTTGTAGGTTTTCCTTTTAAATGAGATCTCTACATTTCCCTTTTTAAGCCAAGGTCACACAAGTGTGTAACGCAGCCGAGTGCTATCCAATATTCTATTAAATAGTACTCGGCCCAATGTTATACAATGCAACAGTGCAGATCTGCAATGATTTTCTCGTATCGATTCAATATGCTACAAGTGCATTTGAGAATCCGCTCACATGCACCTGTACAAGTCTATGGGTACTTGTGAAACCTCACACTGCATTTAGATGTCATCCAAGTGAAGTCCAATATATGCTGAGACATGCAATGGAGGAGATGAAGAAATAACTATGTTCGTCTCCTCTGCTGATACTCTAGCATGAGAATCACAGCACAGGTGTACAATAACGGAGTTTCATGCAATACTCATACTTGTTAAAGTTTCTTCTACTTCCAATAGTTGCGGACCCCACTTCGGATCCAAGAGTCAGTGCGATACTTTTTGTATGGATCAATGATTGGATTGCAGGCTTCTGCATTTAGACCTAATACAGTACCCAGAAAGCAACACCTTATCATAAACTCAAGCTGTTGCATAACCTATATAAAACAAACCCATAGGCAAAAATAGTAAAATGTATAATTTATAAAGTTTAGCAATCAATAGAATATACAACAGAAAACACATATTATGATGGAAAAAAAGTCAAAAAACAATGCCCTACAACAGAAGGAATCTGTAAACTCAAGCTGTTAACTTCTGTCAGGGAGTGTAGGGGACATTTATGTCTCTTATCCATGTTATGTAAATAAAAGCTTATAACCTGACGTTAAATTCATCCATTGGTTTTATAAATTACTTTTGAAAGCTGAAACCCTCCCAAATTTGGTTTAGTTTAAAAAAAAAAATCGTCATCAATGCTAAAATATTGATCATTTAATGAACACAGAATGGTCAGATTTTGGCAAGACAAAAGTTTTGTCGCCCACAGAAAGTAAAGTGATATTCAAACAAATAATTATCTTAATACAAATATGTTGCATAACATTGGTGAATGAAGTCGTGGCGCTATTAGTCATATTTAATATTTTGTGTGACTTCCATGAGCTTGAAGGACTGCATCCATGCGGTTCAACAATGATTCATACAATTTATTAATAGTCATCAGGAATAGCAAAGAATGCAGTCTTGCATGCCTCCCAGAGTAAATCTAGATTCTTTGGTTTTGTCTTCCAAGCTTCCTCTTTCATCCTACCCCAAACATGCTCAATGATGTTCATGTCTGGTGACTGGGCTGGCCAGTCCTTGAGCACCTTTATCTTTTTTGCCTGGAGGAACTTTGTTGTAGAGATGGATGTGAGAGATGGAGCACCATCCTGCTGCAGAATTTGACCCCTTTTATGATTTGTAATGTAAGAGGTAGCTTTTACTTCTTAATATTTTAGGCTATTCATATTGCCTTCCACCTTGCAAATGTTTCCACACCCCCATACTGAATGTAACCCCAGACCATGATCTTTCCACCAGGAAATATAACTGTTTTCTGGGTGTATTTTGGATCCATATGGGCTCCAGTAGGTCTCCTGCAGTATTTGCGGCGGCTGTGGTGTAATTCTACTGAAGATTAATCAGAGAAATCCACCACCTGCCACTTTTCCAGCATCCATCTGTTTAGCAGGCTGTGGGACTTTGCAAATGCCACACGTTTTTTTTTATTTGCCTTTTGTTTAGTGCTGGCTTCTAGGCACTGGTTCAAACATGGAGGCCATTTTGAGACAGAATCCTACAAACTGTTCTAGTTGACACAGGGACGTGAGGTGACCAGGCCTGTTGGAGCTCTGCTGCAGTGGAAGAGGGGCTTGCTTTGGTTTTTCTAACCAACAAACGTTCCTCCTGAACAGTTGTCTTGCGGGGTCTACCAGACCTGGGCTTGTCAAACACATCTCCAGTCTCTTCAAATCTTTTTAATTCTTTGTACTTGATGCTGAGACACATTAAAGGTGCCAGCCACCTCTGCAGTGGATCTGGTCTTCAGCCTCTTGATATTCAAGGCTTTGGTCGCAGGGTAGATTTTTGGCATGTTGTCCGAGCTCAAGTTGCAGTTCAAGTTAAGGTCTGGGGTGCTGGGTTTCTTTTTATACACACCCACTAATTAACCAATCATTTACTGAGCACTGGTGAGGATGTAAACTAGGATTGGGTGCATTATATTGAATTGAAGAAAAAAGAAAAGGTGGCTCTCATCGATATGTCTGAAAATATCCTTTATTACTGCCAACAAAACATGATGTTTTGACACCTGGGACCCGTTGAGGTGCTGGAAGGCAGCGAAACGGCCGTAGTCCTCAGTCCTACTCCCCCGCACACCCTTCGGGGTCCCTGTCCATTCCGCTGGCCAGCATGTTTTGTTGGCAGTAATAAAGGATATTTTCAGACATATCAGTAAGTGCTACCTTTTTACTTTTTTTCTTCAATACAATGATTATTTACTTGGTGATGCACCACTGTTCTGGGAGCATTCGTTTTGAAAGTGAATTAATCTGTTAGAGCAGAGGTGGTCCAGTGAATCCTTCTCTCTGCTTGTGAATCGGGTGCATTATATGACCAGGCGACAAAGCTTTTGTCTTGACAAAATCTGACCATTCTGTGTTCATTAAATGATCAATATTTCAGCATTGATGCCAATTTATTTTCTTAACCTAAACCAAATTTGGGAGGGTTTCAGCTTTCAAAAGAGTAATTTATAAAACTAATGGATGAATTTAACATCAGGTTATAAGAATTTATTTACATAACATGGATAAGCGACACAACTTCTGTCAGGGAGTGTACAACATCTATTACCAATTAATCTTCCTCAGCTTCCAAGTTGGAGCCATATTCCAAGATGTTTAATATCCACGGAATATTTAGGTAATTGAAGACCGAGAGAACTGGATGTCGAGAAGAGGGACATGGAGTGAGAAGATGGCCAAGCATGTTCATGGTGTCTCTTGAAAACCCCTCCCAACGAGCAGGTGGAGGAGTACAGTCTGGACTTTGTCTCCAGTTTATGTAGACTTGGTACATTACATCAGTTTTCATTGTTTCAAGCCGGGGAAAATATCCAGTCAAAGCAACAAAAAGAAGAACCCCAAAAGCCCAGGTATCAATACTAGGGCCCAAGATTAGATATTCCTCTTCCTTCAAGTCACACAACTCTGGAGACATGTATGGAATATGTGACATGGATGACACATAGGTTCCCACAGGTTGGGTCAAACCAAAGTCAATCAGCTTGATTTGGTTTGTCTTTGTCCATGAGCAACACGTTGTCTGGCTTCAGGTCCCTGTGCACCAACCCTCTGCCATGCATATAGTCCAGAGCTCAAGATATCTGTTTGGCACACCTCTTGACTGCATCCTCAGCAATTCCAACCTGCAGAAAACAGATCACTATCATGAGACTCAGATTTTCTTGTGTAGTGCCTAATCTAAAGCAAAAATACTAAACTTTGAACATTTTGCTATTGTTGGGACAGAGGATGCTGCAGTAGGTAAAACTGCTACTGTAATGGTCATATGACATAAAATAGTGCCTTTGGGAATACTTTGACCAAGTTAAAGGGTGGAAGAGGGTTTCCGAAGACCCCCACGCAAATTATTTAATTGGCTATTTATGGGGGGTATATAGATTCTCTCCCTGACTAAAGTACACTGTAAATCAATGGGGAAACTCATGCATTTTTCTAGCGACCCTGCATGAGCAGTGCATACAGCTGAATTTCACTGCCACAAAATAACAAGGTGAGATATGGCTTGGTGTATGACGTTAGCAACTGAAAAAATTGTTTTAACTCTGCATATAGCTGAATTTCAACCCCACATAATGACAAGATGGACTACTATGGCTTACTTTTTTTTTCACTTCGTAATGTGAAACAGCATTTTTAAAGGTGTACTTGTGCATGGAGCACAATAGAAGCAGTGCACAACAGACTTCTATGACATGGGCCCTGCTGTCTCTGTGGAACTTGGTAATGGTACAAGAAGAAAAAAAATCTGCTGGAAGGTCGATTTCACAGCCACACAGGACACTAGTGATCTAAACTATCTGACTTAGAAGCAACCGCCTATATAACTATCTAAAATCTCTCAGTATACAGGAGCAGCTTCAGCAGCAGTTTTTGTGACCTGCATTAATCAGAAAATGGTTATAACACAACATGTCCACTTTCTATATAGAGGACATTGTTTTTTCAGCAGACAATAGCACAAGCCCTTGTGTCTGGACAGTGGGGATGCTCACTGCACCCTGATTGGCTAGCCGCGATTTGCAGAAATAGTTAGGAAAAAAATTACAAGTGCGCCACTCCTCTGAGCACTTCAGAGCTCTCCCCAGCCCCTCCCCTCATCAAACCCCTCCCCCCGCTCATCATACACCACCGCTATGCTAGCCAAAGTATTAATAATACTTTAGCTGCAACACAATAATTTACTACACTTTTTCACCAAATTTTGACTTATTTTTGTAGATTTTTATAAAAAAATGCTAGTTTCCGATCACTAATCTGAATGTGCCATATTCGTGTCGAATTTGAAACTTGCGATTGTTTTTTGAACATATTCGCTCATTACTAGTCCTCACTTCTCAGATGTTTACAGACTGATGGCAATGACATATCTCAAGATATATCTCCCCTCTACTTTTTACACCAATTTCTAAATGCGTTAATATTTTCAAATGTGACAAGAAAAAGTCCAACGTTCACCTTCTAATCTGTTTCCTATAGTATGTTGTAAAGAAACTATATAAGAAATTTCCAAATCATTGCATACTTGTTCTCTATAGATCTTATGCAGTGACCCAATTGTTTTGGAATTGGGGTGATCTATAATATAACGCTACAAGCATCCCTCTGTCCGAAGCCACTATAGACTGCGCATGTGTGACGCGCAGTTTGGCTCCAGACAGAAGACTGCATCCAGCCGTTACAGGTAATAGGAGTGTATACCGCGATCTCCGGCTTACCTGACCCGGAAGAGCATTGCCGCAGCACCTCTGTTCTGGCCGGAAGCTGAATGTGGCGTCGGAATCGGCGCATGTACAGTTATATGAAAAAGTTTGGGCACCCCTATTAATCTTAAGCTTAATGTTTTATAAAAATTGGTGTTTTTGCAACAGCTATTTCAGTTTGATATATGTAATAACTGTTGGACACAGTAATGTTTCTGCCTTGAAATGAGGTTTATTGTACTAACAGAAAATGTGCAATCTGCATTCAAACAAAATTTGACAGGTGCATAAGTATGGGCACCCCACCAGAAAAGTGACATTAATATTTAGTAGATCCTCCTTTTGCCAAAATAACAGCCTCTAGTCGCTTCCTGTAGCTTTTAATGAGTTCCTGGATCCTGGATGAAGGTATTTTTGACCATTCCTCTTTACAAAACAATTCCAATTCCGTAAAGTTTGATGGTCGCCGAGCATGGACAGCCCTCTTCAAATGATCCCACAGATGTTCAATGATGATCAGGTCTGGGGACTGGGATGGCCATTCCAGAACATTGTAATTGTTCCTCTGCATGAATGCCTGAGTAGATTTGGAGCGGTGTTTTGGATCATTGTCTTGCTGAAAGATCCATCCCCTGTATAACTTCAACTTTATCACTGATTCTTGAACATTATTGTCAAGAATCTGCTGATACTGAGTGGAATCCTTGCGCCCCTTAACTTTAACAAGATTCCCGGTGCCGGCATTGGCCACACAGCCCCAAAGCATGATGGAACCTCCACCAAATTTTACTGTGGGTAGCAAGTGTTTTTCTTGGAATGCTGTGTTTTTTTGCCGCCATGCATAACGCCTTTTTGTATGACCAAACAACTCAATCTTGGTTTCATCAGTCCACAGGACCTTCTTCCAAAAAGAAATTGGCTTCTCCAAATGTGCTTTTGCATACCTCAGCCGACTCTGTTTGTGGCTTGCAGAAACGGCTTCTTTCGCATCACTCTCCCATACAGCTTCTCCTTGTGCAAAGTGCGTTGTATAGTTGACCGATGCACAGTGACACCATCTGCAGCAAGTTGATGCTGCAGCTCTCTGGAGGTGGTCTGAGGATTGTCCTTGACTGATCTCACCATTCTTCTTCTCTGCCTTTCTGATGTTTTTCTTGGCCTGCCACTTCTGGCCTTAACAAGAACTGTCCCTGTGTTCTTCCATTTCCTTACTATGTTCCTCACAGTGGAAACTGACAGGTTAAATCTCTGAGACAGCTTTTTGTATCCTTCCCCTGAACAACTATGTTGAATAATCTTTGTTTTCAGATCATTTGACAGTTGTTTTGAGGAGCCCATGATGCCACTCTTCAGAGGAGATTCAACAGGAGAACAACTTGCAAGTGGCCACTTTAAGTAGCTTTTCTCATGATTGCATACACCTGGCTATGAAGTTCAAAGCTCAATGAGGTTACAAAACCAAAAAGGTGCTTTAGTAAGTCAGTAAAAAGTAGGTAGGAGTATTTAAAACAAGAAAATGATAAGGGTGCCCATACTTATGCACCTGACAAATTTTGTTTGAATGCAGATTGCACATTTTCTGTTAGTACAATAAACCTCATTTCAAGGCAGAAACATTACTGTGTCCAACAGTTATTACATATATCAAACTGAAATAGCTGTTGCAAAAACACCAATTTTTATAAAACATTAAGCTTAAGATTAATAGGGGTGCCCAAACTTTTTCATATAACTGTACATAGCGCGCTATCCGCTGCCATATTACTGAAGACACATTGACACCGGATAGCGCAGTATGGGCAAACGCGTACTCTGGCGCCACTCCTCCCCCAGCTTTCGGATGGGGGCAGCACATAACCGTATAGGAATACAGGATGGAGGCGGCATGTAGCAGGATGGGGGAGCATATACCAATAAAAAAATGTTAGTCACCCGGGCATAGAACGGGTTCAATAGCTAGTATTATATAATAATGGGAGCTGTGTTGGACAGATAATCAATTTAAGGAATGACTTGCATATTTGTATCCATTTACAAGCCCCCAGAGAACCAATGTTCTCACAAATCCACTGGGCGCTGTATGTATGGAGGGGAAGACAACTGAGAATGAAGATTAAATTCTAACTCTATAAATAATCCATGCAAAATATTGAAATTTCTAGGCACCATTTCAGGGAATACAATAGTGTATAGAATGAGGGGGAGAAGGCAGCTAGTGGTTGATACAATTCTACCCAACATGGAAAGTTTAATTTTTTTCCACGTTTACTTTTCTTCTAAACTTCCACAAAAGCCCATTCCCCAGACCAAATATTTAACCTAATAATGTCCTCAATACAGGGTGAAACATTGATCCCCAGATATTTTAACCCAAATTCCTCAGTCACAGATTGTTAAAGGATGCTAAAGGTTTCAACAATATTGCAAATATACAGAAATGTATAATCCAGGCATGTAGCTCATTGTAAACTTAAGGGGACAGATATACAGTATTGTGGAAAAGTTTTAGGCAGGTGTGAAAAAAATGCTGCCTAGTAAGAAGCTTCCAAAAAACAAATGTTAATTATTAGTGTTGAGCGAGCACTAAAATGCTCGGGTGCTCGAAGCTCGGGCCGAGCTCACTGTGATACTCGGGTGCTCGACCCGAGCAACGAGCCCAATGTTAGTCTATGGGAGACCCAAACATTTTTGCGGCGGCTCCCCCGGCAGTCTGTAGAAAGCCTAAAAAGTGCCCAAAACGATAGTGACCGTGCTCAAATGACATGGGGACAGCATGGGCATCGCCCCAGGAAGCATTTCTGACCCCCAGGTCACTGCTGTCAACGACGTGGTCAGAGGTATTAAGCCACTTTTACAGGCTCACAATAAAACGTTCAAAAACGAAAGTGAAAGTGCTTTCCTGTGAAATATGTTAACCCCTTAACGACCATGGGTCTTTCTGTTTTTGTGTTTTCCTTTTTCGCTCCCCTTCTTCCCAGAGCCAGAACTTGTTTAATTTTCGCTAAATATGGCCATGTGAGGGCTTATTTTTTGCGGGACGAGTTGTACTTTTAAACACCATTACTGGTTTTACCATATCGTGAGCTGGAAAATGGGAAAAAAATTCCAAGTGCAGTGAAACTGCCAAAAAAATGCAATTCCACAGTTGTTTTTTGGGTCCTTTTTTTACCACGTTCACAGATTGCTAAAACTGACCTGCCATCATTATTTTCCAGGTCGTTACGAGTTCATAGACACCAAACATGTATAGGTTCTTTTTTATTTAAGTGGTGAAAAAAAAATCCAAAGCTTGCTAAAAAAACAAAAAAAAAATGACGCCATTTTCCGAGACCCTTAGCTTCTCCATTTTTCGGGATCTGGGGCCAGGTGAGGGCTTATTTTTTGCGTGCCGGGCTGACGTTTTTATTGATACCATTTTGGGGTAGATCCGATGTTTTGATCGCCCGTTATTGCATTTTATTGCAAAGTTGTAGCGACCAAAAAAACTTAATTCTGGCGTTTTAAAATTTTTTTTCTCGTTACGCCGTTTACTGATTGTATTAATAATTATAATATATATATTTTATTTTGAATGGGGCGAAAGGGGGGTGACTTAAACTTTTATATACTTTTTTATTTTTTTTAAAAACTTTTTTTTTACACTTTCTGCTTGCTTCTATAGTCTCCAGAGGAGACTAGAAGCAGCAGTTGTCTGATTGCTTCTACTGCATACAAGCGATGAGCAGATCGCTTGTATGCAGGAGAAATGCTCACTTGCTATGAGCGCTGACCACTAGGTGGCGCTCATAGCAATTGATACATGACAACCACAGGCGTCTGCTGCAGACCCTGAGTTGTCATGCCCACCCATTGGTGACCCGCGATCACGTGACGGGGTCACTGATGGGCGGGGCTTGGGACTCCCGGAAGCGCGAGTTAAATGCCACTGTCAGAGATTTAACATGTTAACAGCCGCGGGTGGATTGCGATTCCAATAATCAGCTGACATGTGCTCGCTTCAGTGCGGGCTCACCGCCGGAGCCCCCGCTGAACCGGCCTTCCCGACCTGGTGCGTACTATTACTGACCAGGTCGGAAAGGGGTTAAGGAACATCCTTTCCAGGGTAAAGACTTGTGTATAAGGTAAAATAAATAACCAAAAACAAAAATACTCCTCCACACCTTGGGCTATGTTCACAGGTAGCATTTTTTATGCGTTTTTGCACTTTTATATTGCTTTCAACCGTGACAAATGCGTTCACCGGAAAATGTCATTTTAACATTTTACAACCTTATCTGGCCTTGTGCTGTGTGACACATGCATACAGTGCTAAAAAGACATGGGAACAGCATGGGGAAGACCCCTGGAAGCATCTCTGACACCCAGGTCACTGCCTAAAAGTGTGCCCATCAGAAGTGATCCTTGCCGCATCAGAAGATGCAGACTTGCAACTTTCCCCGTGCAAGTCCTTGTCCCAGGGCAGTGTTCAATTGTACCTCCCCCATAACTTGCAATACAAGCGCAAGTATGCAGCCTGCCACCCACCCACCCCCAGGCTGCAATACCATACTGCTAGCTTGCTTGCACTTGAAATTGGGTCTTTTAGACATGTGGAGGTGGAATCTGGCCACCACGTCATGGCTGCGTCGGTAGCCTGGTATTCATACTCGGTCCCCAGCCGCCCGGCGGCCGGGTGTCCACGCTTGGTCCCCAGCCGCCAGGGGGCGGCCCGGTGTCCATACTCGGTCCCCAGCCGCCCCGCGGCTGGGTGCCCACACAGTCCCCAGCCGCGTGGGGGTGGCCGGGTGTCCATAAACGGTCCCCAGCCGCCCCTATTTGTCCCGGTGCGCCTTATACACAAGGGCGCTTACAAAAACATTACCTGTGCCCTCCCCAGTGCATTTAGTGGGAAGGACAGCCTAACCACAAACACGTGGACAAGTGAATGTGGCGAGGATGGTCCATCTCACTGACGCCTTCCCACTGGGTTAATATTGTGGAAGCCGGGACACAGTTGGACACTGAGATGCAACACGTCCTCCAGACATAGAGGATTGCGGGTCCTGGGTCAATCAGGCTTCAACACAAAGTTCAGAAGGTAGACAGCAGCAGTGGTCGGCCTCCTACACAACGAGTAAATTATTCATGATCATGAGGCCATCCACCTCCTTAGCTTTCTGTTCCTTGGAATGCAAGTGCATGTATATAGTAGCAGCTAGGCCTGAGGTGGTCAGCATTTTGGCGCATATTCTACCTCCTTCGAGGATTGCTGGATGTTTTCCTGCTACTATCCCAGTTCTATGACTCCCCTTAAAACAAAGCTTCAGGTGATGAATGATGGATGAGGTGGTGGCAAAGGAGAAAGAGCAGGAGGAACAGGGACCATTCACATCAATATCAGGCCAGCCAACCACACATGTCTTGTAGGATATGTTTCTGTACCAAAAGGAGCGGTTCAGCTACACAGTTAAAAGGCATACAGTGAATGCAATGCCTACCAAAAATTTTCGAGGCATTCCAATGCCCCTTGGAAGTGACATGGAGGTCAGAGGGCCTTAACTAAACCGTTTTTTCCATTTATAGCAACTGGGTCTCCTGTACACTGTTGGCCTAAGCAGGGAATGGAAGGCTTTCCAAAAATTATTAGGCACTGCAATGCCCCTTGAAACAGACGTGGATTACAGCGTATTAAAAACCTTCTACCCATTATTGGGGAGTGGGTCTCCCTTAGTGTTCGCCTATGCATTGAAAAGCAAAAGCTGACAAAAATTAGGAGGAAATGCAATGCCCGTTGCAAGAGTCGTGGAGGTTAGAGGTAATTAAAAACAACATGTCAATGCCCCTTGGAAGAGCTGTGGAGTTCAGAGTGGTTTAACAAGACAGTTTTAATGCCCCTTGGAAGAGATGTGGAGGTCGCAGTGGAATAAAAAGACAATGTCAATGCCCCTTGGAAGAGTGGTGGAGGTTACAGTGGAATAAAATGACAATATTAACGACCCTTGGAAGAGACGTGGAGGTCACAGTAGCTTAACAAGACTATTTTAATGCCCCTTACAAGAGCCATGCAGGACAGCATATTAAAAACATTATTCCCATTATTGGGGAGTGGGTCTCCCATAGTCTCTGCCTATGCCTTCCAAGCAAAAGCTGCCAAAAATTAGGACAGAGGAACTTGAAATGCTGGCAACATGGACCAGGGTCACCCTGGTGGTATAGTGGTCGTGGAGGCTGAGGATAAGGAGAAGAGCAAAAAACAGCCGAAGGAAGCGTATACCCATGTGTGGGTGTGAAGCGATGCATGGGAATACACCTCCCGAAATAACACAGTGGATTTTACTTTGTTACTCTGCTGTCATTTGGTGGTGATGAGAAGTCTGGCCCAATCCAGCCCTTGTTCATTTTGATAAGGGTCAGCTTGTCAGCATTGTCAGTTGACAGGCGAGTGCGCTTATCAGTTCTAATTCCCCCAGCGGCACTAAAAACACGCTCCGATAACACGCTAGCGGCAGGGCAGGCCAGGACCTCCAAGGCGTACAGAGCGAGTAAATTCCAAGTGTCCAGCTTGGATACCCAATAATTAAAAGGCACAGAGGAATCACGGAGGACGCTGGTACTCCCTCACCATCTTTTGAAACTTTCCACTCCTTGTGAGAGTACCCTGCGCCTCAGGGCCTGTAAGCTGGGCAGGTCTCAGAAAACTGTCCTAGAACATTGAGCGTGTTCCCCTGCCTCTGCTGGATTGGAGTTGCGTCTCTCTCGCCTGTATGCCTTAGTTGGGCAGCGAACTGAGATCTCTGCCGCTACCGTGTTCAGATGGGAATTTTTTTAATAGTTCTGCAGCAAGGGCCTTCTGGTACTGCCCCATTTTTGTAGACCTCTCCAACTCAGGAATAAGAGAGTGAAAGTTCTCCTTGTAGAGGGGGTCTAAAAGTGTCATCAACCAGTAATGACTGTCACCCAACATTTTGACAATGCGAGGGTCACGGTTAAGGCAGCGTAACATAAAGTCAGCCATGGGTGCCAGACTGGAAACGGGCAAGACTTCCGTGTCCTCACCAAGATGACGACTGATAGTGTTGAGCGATCACTAAAATGCTCGGGTGCTCGAAGCTCGGGCCGAGCTTACCGTGATACTCGGGTGCTCGACCCGAGCAACGAGCCCAATGTTAGTTTATGAGAGACCCGAGCATTTTTGCGGCAGCACCCCCGGCAGTCTGTAAGCCTAAAAAGTGCCCAAAACGATAGTGACAGTGCTCAAAAAACATGGGGGCAGCATGGGGATCGCCCCTGGAAGCATTTCTGACCCCCAGGTCACTGCTGTCAACAATGTGGTCAGAGGTATTAAGCCACTTTTGCGGGCTCACAATAAAACGTTCAAAAACGAAACTGAAACGGTTTTCCTGTGAAATATGTTAAGGAATTTCCTTTCCAGGGTAAAAACTTGTGTATAAGGTAAAATAAATAACCAAAAACAAAAATACTCCTCCACACCTTGGGCTATGTTCACAAGTAGCATTTTTCATGCGTTTTTGCACTTTTTGTATTGCTTTCAACCATGACAAATGCGTTAACCGGGAAATGTCATTTTAACATTTTACAACCTTATCTGGCCATGTGCTGTGACACATGCATACAGTGCTGAAAAGACAAGGGATCAGCATGGGGAAGACCCCTGGAAGCATCTCCGACCCCCAGGTCACTGTCTAAAAGTGTGCCCATCAGAAGTGAT
Source organism: Phyllobates terribilis (assembly GCF_046119375.1). Taxonomy (NCBI): domain Eukaryota; kingdom Metazoa; phylum Chordata; class Amphibia; order Anura; family Dendrobatidae; genus Phyllobates; species Phyllobates terribilis. The sequence goes on along the minus strand of NW_027362763.1, from coordinate 101,240,043 downwards.
CCTTGCCGCATCAGAAGATGCAGACTTGCAACTATCCCCGTGCAAGTCCTTGTCCCAGGGCAGTGTTCAATTGTACCTCCCCCATTCCTTGCAATGCAAGCGAAAATATGCAGCCACCCGCCCACCCGCAGGCTGCAATAACATACTGCGAGCTTTCACTTGAAATGGGGCCTTTTAGTTTGGAGGAGGCCGATGCTGGCCACTACCTCATGGCCGCTTCGGCAGCGAGGTATCCATACTCTGTCCCCAGCCGCCCGGCGGCCAGGTGTCCACGCTCGGTCCCCAGCCGCCAGGTGGCGGCCAGGTGTCCATACTCTGTCCCCAGCTGCCCTGATTTCTCCTGTCACCTTCCCCCACACTTTTCTTAGCCTGGCCTGCTTTAGGGCAGCATTGGACGAGCCCACCAGAGAACCAGACTCCTCCGGTGGGCCCTGGCTTCTCCATCAGGGGAGTTGAGAGTGCCTAGATGAGGAGGATGATGATGATGATGATGATGATAGAAGCTAGCATCTGCTTTGTTTTGTTGTAATGCAAGCGCATGTATGTAGTAGCGGCTAGGCCTGAGGTGGTCCGCATTTTGGCGCATATCCTACCTCCTCCGAGGATTGCTGGATGTTTTCCTGCTACTATCCCAGTTCTATGACTCCCGTTAAAACAAAGCTTCAGGTGATGAATGATGGATGAGGTAGTGGCAAAGGAGAAAGAGCAGGAGGAACAGGGACCATTCACATCAATATCAGGCCAGTCAACCAGATATGTCTTGTAGGATATGTTTCTGTAACAAAAGGAGCGGTTCGGCTACACAGTTATAGGGCATACAGTGAGTGCAATGCCTACCAAAAATTTCGAGCCACTCCAATGCCCCTTGGAAATGACATGGAGGTCAGAGGGCGTTAACTTAACCTTTTTTTCGATTAATAGCACCTGGGTCTCCCGTGCACAGTTGGCCTAAGCAGTGAATGGAAGGCTTTCCAAAAATTATGAGGAACTGCAATGCCCCTTACAAGAGCCATGTGTGGCACCCCAGGGGTCTGGTCACCACAGTAATAGAGATATTACGTCGGAGAGCAAGTGGGAGGTTTCCTGGTCAGGATCCCTTAAACATGCAACATCCTCTTGCCCCAGTCCTGGGAGGGGAGAATTCTGCCCTTATAAACTGGATCTGGGGCGGGGTTGAGTGAGTCGGAGAACAGTCGGTCAGAGTGAGAGCAAGGGAAAGTAACAGCAAGGAGCTCTGTAGGAGCTAGGAGCTAAAGACCAGGGGCTGGAAGCTGAGCAGAGCTCGTCCTGGCAGAAGACAATAGGAACTGGACACAGGAGTCCGAAGCTGTGAGGACTTATATATCCAGCAGCAGAAACCAGCCGGCAGGGTATTTCAGGTCCTCTGGCCATAGAAGCCCGGAGGCTCAGTCACAAGGAAGGGACCAGCACCGCCGTCGTGGAGCGGAGGCTAACAGAAGGCCCCAAGTCACCAGCCATACGGGTGAGCACTACACGGTACCCTCAGGGACGTGGGCTACTTCTACCCGCTTACAGCAAGGTAGCCAGGAAGAGTGCAGACAGACGGGGAGGCCTACAACTCCACCTGGCCAGGGGAACTCCTGCTTGCTCACAGACTGACCAGGCCTCTTATGCTAGCCAGTACTCCAGGGAGGATCTACCTTATAATCATCAGTAAAGACCCTGAACTGCACTGCAAAGACTGAGTCGTTCCTGCTGCGCTCGTGCACCATCACCTCCATCATCCACACTCACTGCCCTGAGGCTATACTCCTCCCGAGGGGAGTTATCCCATTCTATGCTGCGCACACAACACCAGCCTCAGCGGTCTGCCTCGCAGCGGTGGTACTCCCTTACCGCAATCCACGGGTGGCGCAGTAGGACAATTAACCTCAAAACCTAAGAAAGACTGCCACTGGTTTGACCAGTCTGAGCCACGGGACCGGGTCACCGCCACGGAGACTACAGACCCCAGAGACCCGGCACCGGGTATCCCACACACGTGTACACACGGCCCAGGGGGCCCATCACATGCAGTACAGCATATTACAAACATAAGTCCCATTATTGGGGAGTAGTATTTGCTTATGCCTTGCAAGCAAAAGCTGCCAAAAATTAGGACGGAGCAACTTGCAATGCCCCTTACAAGAGCCATGCAGTACAGCATATTACACACACAAGTCCCATTATTGGGGAGTGGGTCTCCCATAGTATTTGCTTATGCTTTCCCAGCAAAAGCTGCCAAAAATTAGGACGGAGCAACTTGCAATGCTGGCACCCTGGTGGTATAGTGGTGGTGGAGGCTGAGGATAAGGAGAAGATTAAACAGCCAAAACGAGGAAGCGTATACCCATGTGTGGGTGTGAAGCGGTGCATGTGAATACACCTCCCGAAATAACACAGTGGATTTGACTTTGTTACTCTGCTGTCATTTGGTGGTGATGAGAAGTCTGGCCCAATCCAGCCCTTGTTCATTTTGATAAGGGTCAGCTTGTCAGCATTGTCAGTTGACAGGCGAGTGCGCTTATCAGTTCTAATTCCCCCAGCGGCACTAAAAACACGCTCCGATAACACGCTAGCGGCAGGGCAGGCCAGGACCTCCAAGGCGTACAGAGCGAGTAAATTCCAAGTGTCCAGCTTGGATACCCAATAATTAAAAGGCACAGAGGAATCACGGAGGACGCTGGTACGATCGGCAAGGTACTCCCTCACCATCTTTTGAAACTTTCCACTCCTTGTGAGAGTACCCCGTGCCTCAGGGCCTGTTTGCTGGGCGGGTGTCAGAAAACTGTCCCAGAACGTTGACAGTGTTCCCCTGCCTCTGCTGGATTGGAGTTGCATCTCTCTCGCCTGTACGCCTTGGTTGGGCAACGAACTGTGACCTCTGCCGCTAGCGTGTTCAGATGGGAATTTTTTTAAGAGTTCTGCAGCAAGGGCCTTCTGGTATTGCCCCATTTTTGTAGACCTCTCCACCTCAGGAATAAGAAAGTGAAAGTTCTCCTTGTAGCGGGGGTCTACAAGTGTCACCAACCAGTAATGACTGTCACCCAACATTTTGACAACGCGAGGGTCACGGTTAAGGCAGCGTAACATAAAGTCAGCCATGCGTGCCAGACTGGTAACGGGCAAGATTTCCGTGTCCTCACCAAGATAACGACTGACCATGCTCTCCTCCCTTCCTTCCTTCCTTCCCCCCCTCTTCCCAATGCACGTTGGGATGAGATGAGGCTGGGCTGTGTGTAATCGCCCGCTACGGCTTCTTGATCCATCTCCTCATACTCTGGCTGCAATGCCTCCTCTTTAATTCTCTGCAGAGAGCATTGCAAAAGACAGACAAGTGGGATGCTGACACTAATGATGGCGTCATCGCCACTCACCATTACTGTTGAGCCACCCCCGTAGTGTTCGAGTTCGGTTCGTCGAACACCGTTAAAACCAATGGCAGGCAAACAAAAACACATAGAAACACATAGAAAACACCTTCAAAGGTGTCCAAAAGAAGACACAACTAACACATGGAAAAGTGACAAGTACATATAGTCATGCGAAAAGAAAAGGGGTGGAGGAGTAAAAGGAGGGGGAGACACAGATATAGGCATGTCATGCCCTTCTAAAATCCAAAAAGTGAGAAGCCGACACGTTCAGTCCGCTCCTGCTCGTGCCACCTCCGTGTCGCCGGGTTTGTGCAAGAGCCGCGGTGAACCCTGACGGCCAGCCCCCCTCTCCCAATACTGGTGCCTGCCCGCTGGTGGGTCGAGCGAGCCCCCCTGTGGTGGAGGCAGCTCTAAGCTTTTTAATTTAAATTGTCTCTCTAATTTGAATGAATACACTTTAAATCCATTTACAAGGATCAATTGGAGGGCAAGTCTCATGCCAGCAGCCGCGTAATTCCAGCTCCAGTAGCGTCCACTAAAGCTGCTGCAGTTAAAAAGCTTTTATAAGGATTGAGCTCGGCTGTCCACCGCAAGGCATCCTACTGCCAGTCCCAGCCCCTATGCCTTGGGGTGCCTCCTGATGCTCTTCACTGAGTATCCCGTGGTCCCGAAGCATTTCCTTTGAAAAAATTAAGTGTCCAAACTACAGGTGGTGTAGCATGCTTAACAGCCGGGATAATCCGCTGACTAGCAGACACTGCTGCTAGGCACAAAGTATTTCCTGGGCTAGATGCAGTTAAAAATTTGTAATTAGATACTCTCGTTGGATGCTGAGAAAGCATTCCATAGAGTCTCCTGGCACGCCATATATGATTCTATTAAAAAGCTTGGGGTAGGGGTCTAGGGGACCCTTTTATAGCCAAAATCACGGCCCTGTATCACAATACGTCACCTAGGCTGAAGATAAATGGAACTGTAGCACCCTGAGGGCTCGGTTGCTACAGAGCTATTGCACCTCACCCAGAGGTGTGATATCTCACTCTCAGGTAAGGATGGAGTGTGGATCAGGACCTGACACCTGCATGCATTACACCACATTGCCGTGGGGCTGGGCGACCAATATGCCTCTGAGATGGGCACGACAGTCCCTGTCCCTGGCTGGAGTGGGGGGAGGGAACACTGAGGAAGGGGAACCCTGTAGTGCAGGAGCAGGGAGGAAGCAGTTCCTGGGTGCATTGAGAAGGGAGTATAAAAGGTGGGCACCATCTTAGTTCAGTGCAGAGAAGTCTGAGCAGAAGTGGCAGGTAGCAGGGGCTCTGCATGAGCTCTGCTCCGGAGGCGGGCCTAGTAACAGAGGCCCAGGCCTGGAAGAGGGAGAAGGAAGGAAGAGGAGCGGAGAAGGCTCCAGGAACGAGGAATGAAGGGATCCCAGGGGTGCGGACAGGCGAGTCGCCACCGCATGCCCGAATCCACCTGCGTGGAGGGGTCAGGCCAAAGGGGGAGACTGGTCCCCGAAACTAGTGGAGGCAGGAAACGACCCTCAGCTAGAAACCGGAGGCTGTGACATTTTATGTGGCGCAGCCCCTTGCTACACCCGCTAGGAAGGCACCACATAGGGTCAGGGAAACTGGCGCCAAGTTTACCAAGAGGAGGCCCGAGGCAGCCGGACAGAAGGGTTGGTAAGAAAGGCCAGACAAAGGACACACAAAGGGGGTCCTGTGAAGCGCTCCAAAGTTATCTGGGAGTTGTCTGAGCCCCTCACCTGGTGAGCACAGTACGACGGGGGCAGCCTTTACTTGCAGACGTGGTCTGGATAATAAGAACTGTGAGTAAAGGCCCTGAACTGCATCACTGACTCCGTGTCGTTACTGCTGCTGCCCTGCACCATGACCCCCATCCTCCGCATACACTGCCCTGAGGCTATACTCCTCCCGTGGGGAGTTATGCTACGCTCTGCTGCACCCACAACACCAGCCTCAGCGGTCTGCCCTGCAGCGGCGGTTCACTCTGACCGCAATCCACGGGTGGCGTAGTCGGACATTTTAAACATCAAAACCACATAAATAGTTCCGCCACTGGTTTGACCACCCTGAGCCACGGAACCGGGTCGCCGCCACGAAGACTACAACCACCAGCATCCACCAAAAAGGGTCCGGCTCCGGGTGTCCCAAGGCCCAGGGGGTGCATCAGAACATTTTCATCACCTTTCACAATCACCAATGGGACAAGGCAGGGATGTCCTCTGTCCCCTCTCTTATACATCCTAGTGACGGAGCACCTGCTCTCATCTATTCGCCATAACCCCAATATTAGGTGGATTGAGGCGGGAGGCACCGAGTACAAGTGCTCTCTATTTGCTGATGATGTCCTAGTATATATCACTCAATCACATATATCCATCCATGCTGTTATGGCTGAAATAGATCACTTTGTTACATGGTAAAATTTTAAAATCAATGCAGCGAAGTCTGAGGCCCTCGATGTCTCCCTCCCCAAATCCATATAGGATTCCATCCAGTCCAACTTTCCCTTTGCCTGGCCCTCACAGGGTATCAAATACTTAGGAATTCCTATTCATAGAGACCTCTCCCATCTATGTTATCTTAATTTTGGGCCCTTTATTGAACAACTCCATACAGACCACGGTTAGCAAGTTAGAACTGTAAGATTCACTACGTGAACCACTGGTGTTTTGTGGAAAAGCACATGTACACTGTGTTCCAAATTATTATGCAAAAAGTGTTTAGGAGTGATAAGGGAAGAATTTGTTTGTTTGTCAGTTAAACTCATTGATGGTGATGTGTGTCAGGGCTCTTTATATCACTGTAAGCAATTGCAGACACCTGTGCTAATTAGTTTGGCAGGTGTGTCCAATGAAAGGCAAGACTACTTAAGAAGGCTGTCTCACATTATTAAGCAGCCTACATTTTCTGCCAAAATGGGAAAGAAAAAGGATGTGTCGGCTGCTGAGAAGCAACAAATTGTGGAGTGTTTAGGTCAAGGCATGACTACAATCAACATTGTGCGATGATCAGGATGAAGTGTCTTGGCAATCAAGAAGTATGTAGCTGATTCACAGTACACACGTGTGCGTGCTGATAAGAGCAAATTGAGGACTCTTTCCTACAGGCAATTACGTCAGGTTAAAAGGGCAGCGGCAAAAAAGCCTTGTCATAGCAGCAGACAAGTTTTTGAAGCTGCTGGTGCCTCCAACGTCCCCCGAACAACAAGATGCAGGGTCCTTCAGAGGTTTGCAGCTGTGCATACGCCATCCTGTCGACCTCCTCTATCCACTTCACACAAGCAGAAACGGCTCCAGTGGGCCAAACATTACATGAAGACTGATTTCAAAACTGTTTTGTTCACGGATGAGTGCCGTGCAGCGCTCGATGGTCCAGATGGATGGAGTGGAGGATGGCTGGTTGATGGACACCCCACGCAAACACGGCTACAGCGCCAACAAGGATGAGGTGGAGTAATGTTTTAGGCTGGAATCATGGGGAGAGAGATTGTCGGCCCCTTTAGGATCCCTGAAGGCGCTAAAGATGAACTCCATAATGTATGTGGATTTTCTCAAACAGCACTTCCTGCCATGGTTCAAGAAGAAGAACCGTGTATTTCACAGCAAGATCATTTTTCTGCATGATAATGCACCATCTCATGCTGCACATAAAACATCTGCATCTCTGGCTGATATGGGCATAAAAGGGGACAAACTTATGGTGTGACCCCCATGCTCCCCTGACCTCTACCCCATTCAGAACCTTTGGAGCATCATTAAAAGGAGTGTCTATGATGGCGGGAGGCAGTTCACATCTAAGCAACAGCTCTGGGAGGGTATTCTGTCCTCATGCAAAACAATTGAAGCAGAAACCATCCAAAACCTGACAAATTCAATGGACGAGAGAGTTCAGAAGCTCCTTTCGAACAAGGGGTCCTATGTGAAAATGTAACATCACCTACAATAAAGTTTTGAGTTGAAAACTGTTTGATTTCCGTTTCTAACAACCTGCTAATGCTTATAATTTCAAAAATGAACATTTTTTTGGTCTTTATTAAAATGAAAAGGTTGATCGAAAAGTTTGGGGGATCTAAGAGTGTGGCAACCCAGTAGTCATGATTACTTCGAATTCTGACAATATGAGGGTCATGCTGCAGGTAGTGCAGCAAGAAGGCACTTATGTGTCTTGCGCATCTCGGAGCCCCAAAATTATTTTCCGGGCTAGATGCAGCTAAAAATTATTATTAATTTTAAATCTGGTGAAGCTTTAGTATAGATGGGCTAATAGGATCAGTGCTGCACACTGCTGCAAAGCCCAAATTATTTTCCAGTCAAGATACAGATAAACATGATTAGTAATTTGTAAGCTTAAAACGGTTGGTAGGGTGATTTTAACCAATCATCAAGCTTTTACTCTCCCCAGGATGACACAGGGGTAGAAAAGTCGTTTCGGATCCATGATTTGTTCATCTTTATGAACGTGAGTCTGTCTACATTATCAGTGGAGAGCCGCGTGCGCTTATCTGTCAGCACACCACCAGCAGCGCTGAACACACGTTCAGACAGAACGCTGGCTGCGGGGCATGACAAGATCTCCAAGGCATAAGTGGCTAGCTCCGGCCATTTATCCAGATTGGAAGCCCAAAAAGAGCAAGGGTCCAGTGACACAGTCATGGCTTCAATGTTTACTTGGAGATACTCCTGTACCATCGTCTCTAGGCGTTGACTATGTGTCAGACTTGTTGTCTCCTGTGGCCTTGCAAAGGATGGGCTAAAAAAGTGGTGAAATGATTCCGCAAAATTGATGTTACCAGCAGATACTGTGGTTCTGTTACGGTTTGAGTGCTGAACACTTGACGGTCCCACGGTTGGCAAGTTGGAACTGTGAGATTCACTACGTGCACCACTGGTATTTTGTGGAAAAGCACATGTAAGATTCTGCAACAGTCTCTGCTGATACTCCTGCATGCGTGCATCCCTTTCTATGGCAGGAATAATTTCTGCAAATTTACTTTTGTACCGGGGATGTAACAGTGTGGCAACCCAGTAGTCAGGATTATTTCTAATTCTCACAATTCGAGGGTCATGTTGCAGGTAGTGCAGCAAGAAGGCACTCATGTGTGTTGCGCATCCAGGAGCACCAAGTCCCTGTTGTGTTGGTGGCGAGGTAACAATCATGCTTCCTTCCTCTGTCCTCTCCCCCCAACCTCGCACAACAGAAATGTGATCAAGGTCTCCCTCATCTGATGAGTCTTCCATCAGTTTGTCCTCCACTTCTTCCTGGGCTCCTGCACCTTCCTCACTAGTTTGGCTGCTACCATGCGCCCTGGTAAAATCATCTCCCCCACCCTCACATGCCTGCCGCCTTGGTGCTGCCGACCGTCTGGACCTTGCAGATGTTAGCCCTTCCGCATACAACTCCTCCTCCTCTACTTCCTCCACCTCCTCTTGTGCCACCACCTGACTCCGAATTCTGTTTAACATGTGCTCCAGCATGTAAATCACCGGAATAGTCATGCTGATAATGGCATCGTCAGCACTAAACATCTTCGTCGCCATTTCAAAACTGTGCAGAAGGGTGCATAGGTCCCTGATCTGAGACCACTCCTCCAGCGTGATTTGCCCCACCTCTGGATCTCGTTGGCCCAGGCTATACGTCAGAACAAATTGCACCAGGGCTTGTCGGTGCTGCCACAGTCGCTGCAACATGTGCAGAGTTGAATTCCACCGGGTAGGCACATCACATTTTAGCCGGTGAAGTGGCAGGCCCAACGACTTCTGTAGAGATGTAAGTCGCTGAGCTGCGGGATGCGAACGGCGAAAGTGAGCACACAGCGACCGTGCCCTCTGCAGAAGGCCATCTAGTCTGGGATAGTGGGCTAAAAATTGCTGGACAACCATGTTCAACACGTGAGCCATACAAGGCACGTGTGTGACATTGCCCCGGCGAAGGGCCACACCCAGGTTTGCAGCATTGTCGCACACGGCCTTCCCTGGTTTCAGGTCCAGTGGAGACAACCATTCATGAAATTGGTTCTCCAGAGCTGACCACAACTCCTCAGCTGTGTGACTCACATTTCCCAGACATTTCAATGTAAAAACCGCCTGATGACGTTGAGCCCTACTGCCAGCATAGTAAGGAGGTGTGCAGGATCCCTTCTGCGCAGTTAGAAAGCTTGTGGCATGACCAGACAGGCTTTGGGTGCAGGTGGAAGACCGAGAGGAGGTTGAGGAGGCAGAAGCAGTGGAGGAACTTTGACATAAAGAGGATTGACGCACAACTCGTGGGGACGGCAAGACTTGGACAGCAGCCCCTTGTCCTGCTGTCACCATAGTTACCCAGTGCCCAGTCAGCGACATGTAACGCCCTTGTCCATGCCTACTCGTCCAAGTTTCTGTGGTGAAATGCACCCTGTCACACACAGAGTTTCTCAAAGAAGCGGTGATGTTGTGTGCGACATGCTGGCGGAGCGCAGGCACACCTTTCTTTGAGAAGTAGTGCCGACTGGGCATCTGGTACTGGGGCACTGCGACGGACATAAGGTCTCGAAAATCCTCTGTGTCCACCAGGCTGAAAGGCAGCATTTCTGTAGCCAAGAACTTGCAGATGGTGAAATTCAACCTCTTAGCTTTCTCATGGCTAGGAGGAAATGGTCTTTTACTTGTCCACATCTGAGGGACCGAGGGCTGGCTATTGTGCTTAGACGGGGTTGATAAGGGTGTCCCCGGCAAACTGACTGTCTGTGAGGAAGATGCAGGCGGACATGTTAGGTTGCCTTGATCCAAAGGTGGTGCTATCGATGTCGGACAGCGCTCAACACCAGCTGGTTTTACCACCTCCAAAGAAAATGATGACCTGCCAATCACGCTGGCTGTTGCGGGTAAAGAGGTGGCAGGTCTGCGCCCCAAAACAGGTGTGATTGCTGTCCCCCCAGTCACAGAGGATGAAGAGGCCGCGGATGCACAAGATATGGCAGACGGTGGTTGGCCCGGCCGGCTAGGCCGCATTGTAGCACACTGAGCTTCCCACTGCAACTTTATGCTTCATGTCCATGTGCCGGTTCATGCATGAAGTACTCAAACTATGTATTTTTTGGCCTCTACTTAGCTTTTGCTGACAAATGTTACAGATAACACGAGTTGGGTCATCTTTATCGATCTGAAAAAATGCCCAGGCTATGCAAGGCTTAGCACCCATGCGACCTGAAGAGCCACCACGACTTGTGGTGAGAGGCAGAGTTGTGTTTGAGGATGCAGTTGTTGACGTGCTTCCAGTACTACGTCTCTGTCCAGTAAGGCGCAACCTGACCTCGTCGTCACTAGCATCTTCCTCCACCTCCTTTGCTGACCTCATCTCTTGGCTGACTGTGGGTTGACAGTAAGTGGGATCTCCAACCTCATCATCATCACCCTGTGCGTTATCACACCCGTCGTCCTCAGAGCCAACCTGTTCCTGCCCTGACAAAAAACTAAAGTTGTCGCTCCAATCAGGTATTTGAGTCTTATCATCGTCTTCCTCATTGTCTCCACCAACAGGAGTTACAGTTTGGGAATGAGGGTCTACATTATGGTCAGAACCTTCTGCGTCTGGTCCTGGATCCAACTCATAAAGATTCTGGGCATCAGTGCAGATCATTTCCTCGTCTGGATTCACAGAAGCGCTGGAGTCGACCTCTGATTCCCAGGCTATAGTATGAGTAAACAGCTCTGCAGACTCAACCATCTGTTCTACCTCATACTCAGACGGGCAGCTGGAGATTTGGGAGCTGTGAGGAAGCAAGTGCGATTGGGGTGACACCTTTGAGGACTGGAGTATTTGTGATGTTGAAGTTGATGTGGAGGAGAGCCCACTTAAAGGAGCACTTGATATCCGTTGAAGCACCTGCTGTTTTTGTGCCTCATCTGGAATTTGTAGCGATTGGCGTGGCCGTAAGAAAGGGATCTTATCACATTGTCCGCTAAAAGAAGTAGACATTTTAGTTTGGCTGGAAGATGGTCTTTCTTCTGCAGATGTTACTGTTGCTTTAACACCTACCCCACGGACACAACCTTTTTTCCCCTTCCCAACACGCCTATTCCCCTTTCCACCAGCAGCAGGCCTTTTTCCACTCATTTTGGTGGTTAACTAATTCACAACTCTGGAGTTGTTTGCACAAAAAAACAATGGATGGTAACCGAGCAGAGCTGAGTTGCCAAACTGTGGTATTAGGCCAAAACTATTGGCTGGGTTAGATGCAGAAAAAAATTATATTCAATTTGCAACCTGATGGAGGTCAGTATAGATGGACTAATAGAGAAAGTCCGACACACTGCTAGAAGGCCAAATATTTTTTCAGAGCTAGATGCAGAAAAAAATTATTTTTAATTTGCAACCTGATGGAGGTCAGTATAGATGGACTAATAGAACAAGTCCCACACACTGCTAGAAGGCCAAATATTTTTTCAGAGGTAGATGCAGAAAAAAATATATTCAGTTTGCAACCTGATGGAGGTCAGTTTAGATGGACTAATACAACAAGTCCCACACACAGCTAGAAGCCCAATATTTTTTCAGAGCTAGATGCAGAAAAAAATATATTCAGTTTGCAACCTGATGGAGGTCAGTTTAGATGGACTAATACAACAAGTCCCACACACAGCTAGAAGTCCAATATTTTTTCAGAGCTAGATGCAGAAAAAAATTATATTCAATTTGCAACCTGATGGAGGTCAGTATAGATGGACTAATAGAATGAGGCTATGCCCAAAAGATTTTACTTCACTAGGTGCAGGAAAAAAATTGGTATTCTATACACAGGTAGTATATCTTGCAACACAGATAGGCTACTCCATTGACTAACACACTCTGCAATAGGCCAAAAAGGATTAGCTTTGCTAGATTCAGCCAAATGCTGTGAAAAAAACTTGCACAGCACTGACACAGACCTGCCTGGCAAAAACTGATAGGAACTGATGTAACCTAGTCCTGAAAAGGACTGCAATTACAATTAGTCTTTACTCCCACAATCTATCTATTTAAGAGCACAGACCTCCCTGATAAAAGTCGTAGGAAATGCTGTAACCTAGTCCTTAAAAGGACTGCAATCACAACTATTCCCTACTCCCAAGCTATCTGTAGATTTGTGCGAAAATTGGCTTGAAATTAACAAGGTATAGCGCACACAGCAACAGCGGTGCCGTCTAACACGCAGCTGCAGCAGTGAGAAAATGGTGGCGACGGGGAAAATGGCTTGGTCTTATAGGGCAAGGACATGTGACATACACTGCCAATGACACATGCCCTTGCTTGTGTGAAAAAAAAGCACTTCGCTCCGTGTGTGCGCTGCTGATAGGCTGAAAGATTGCACCTCCCCACTGTAAATGCGGGAAAGAGAAAAAAAAAAAAAGGAGATCTTCATTGTTCCTGCAGAGATCCATCCCTTGCCCCTCCCCCCGCCCCGCTGTACACTCAAACTGCGTATTAACATTAATTTTCATCATTACTGAGAAAAAATCCAATTATGATTTTGGTGCACGAACAGTTATCGAACATAACCTCGAACAGCCGAATTTTTCTCAAATTGTTCGTGTTCGCCGAACGGCTCGAACACCGCCCAAAACAGCTCGAATTTGAGATTGGCGAACAGTTCGAGTAGAACGCTCATCTCTATTCAAGACCTTAATTTTCCAAGGAAATTTAAGGTAATTGAAATGGAGAACTGACTGTTGAGGAGAGGGACATTGAGTGAGGAGATTGTCAAACGTGTATTGGCTTCTCTCGACATCTCCCAACAAGCAGGTGAAGTGCAGTCTGGACTGTGTCTCCAGTTAATGTAGACTTGGTACATTGGATCGTTTTCCATTGCTTCACACCAGGGGAAATATCCAGTCAAAGCAATGAAGAGAAGAACTCCAAAAGCCCAGGAATATATATATAGTAGGGCTCAAGATTAAATATTCTTTCAAGTCACACAACTCTGGAGACATGTACGGGATTATGTGACATGGATAACGCATAGGTACCCACAGGTTGGGTTGAACCAAAGTCGCTTAGCTTGATTTGGTAACAGTCTTTGTCCATGAGCAACACATTGTCCGGCTTCAGGTCCCTGTGCACCAACTCTTTATCATATAGTCGTGTATAACAGTCGAGTGCTGTCCAATGTTATATAGGATAGTGCTCTGCCCAATGTTATACAATGCGACAGTGCAGATCTGCAATGATTTTCTCGTGTCGATTCGGCATGCTGCGATTGCATCTGAGAATCTGCTGACACACACCCATACAAGTCTCTGGTTACGTGTGAAACATTCGACTGCACTCGGATGTCATCCAAGTGAAGTACAATATACGCCGAGACAGGCAATGGAGGAAACAAAGAAATTACTTTGTCTCCTCTGCACCTGTGCTGGAGATTTTCATTTGAGGATTGGAGCACAGTATTGGCGTATTATATGCAATACTCACTTGTTAACGGTTCCTCTACTTTGCATAATTGCAGACCCCTCAGATGTTTTGAATACAAAGACGTGGTAGGAATGATCACCCCACCATATCCCTCCATAAAGTCTTAATGAATTTCCACTTCGGATCCAAGAGTCAGTGCGATACTTTCTGTGTGGATCAATATAAATGGATTGCAGGCTTTGGTAATAAGACGTAATACAGAACCCGGAAAGCAGCACATTATAATAAACTCAAGCTGTTACATAACCACTATAGAGCAAACCCAGAGGCAAAAATAGTAAAAATGTGTAATTTATTAAGTTTGGCAATCAATAGAATATACAACAGAAAACATATATTATGGTGGAAAAAAAACAGTAAAAAACCAATGCCCTACCACAGAAGCAATCTATAAACTCAAACTCAAGCTGTCAATTGTCCCCTACGTCTATTACCAATTCATCTTCATCAACTGCCAAGTTGGAACCATACTCCAAGATGTTTAATTTCCAGGGAATATTTAGGGAATCTAAGACCGAGAGAACTGGATGTCAAGAAAAGGGACATGGAGTGAGGAGATTGCAAAACATGTTCATGGTGTCTCTTGAAAATCTCTCCCAATGAGCAGATGGAGGAGAACAGTCTGGACTTTGTCTCCAGTTTATGTAGACTTGGTACATTACATCAGTTTTCATTGCTTCTAGCCAGGGGAAATATCCAGTCAAAGCAACAAAAAGAACAACCCCAAAAGCCCAGATATCTATAGTAGGGCCCAAGATTAGATATTCCTCTTTTTTCAAGTCACACAACTCTGGAGACATGTACTGAATAATATGTGACATGGACGACACACAGGTTCCCACAGGTTGGGTCAAACCAAAGTCACGCAGCTTGATTTGGTAAGTCTCTGTCCATGATCCACACATTGTCCGGCTTCAGGTCCCTGTGCATCAACCCTCTACCATGCATATAGTCCAGAGCTGATGATAACTGTAATGAGCACCTCCTTGACTGCATCCTCAGGAATTCCAGCCTGCAGAAAACAGATAAGACACTGCACAAGAAAATCTCATGATATTTATCTAAAGCAAAAATACTAAACTTTGAACATTTTGCTGCTGCTGGGACAGAGGATGCTGCAGTAGGTGAAACTGCTACTGTGATGGTCATGTGGCATAAAATTGTGCCTTAGGAAATCCTCTTCCACCCTTTGACAGGGACAATGTATTCACAAAGACCCCTACACAAATTTAGTTAATTGGCTATGATTAATGGGGGGGGGTATATAGATTCTCCCCCTGACTGGTGTATTACCAGCCCTTGATGTTTCACAATAAAGTATGGGTATATTGTATGGAGCCGGCCTTACCTCACTTTGGATAAGATGATGCTAAACGCTGGATAAGATGATGCAAGGTGCCCGCCGTTGCCAACTCCTGAGTCAGTACATAGTGGTCCATTGTGCTAATAAAGATGGGATATGTGCTGATGTCAGAAAGGGTGATAGACAACGACAACTCCATCAGAAAGGTTTGCAGTGGAGTTCTGTCCTTCCTCACGAATTTTACAGTCACTGCGCCTCCTAAAGAGAAAAAAAAATTTTCATAAATTTTAAGATTTCAAACTTTATATTCGAACACATTCCCATCACCACTAGCAATAGACACGAGCTGTTTGCTGGTGGCTATCAATCCTTAATCCTCAAGCTCACTTCTGAAGCAGCCCAAATATGCTAGTTTGGGGACAGTTTGGATTTACACCATTTTAATCCCTTATTTGCCACAATAAATCTGATGCCAGATGTGTTTGGTGGTCACTAGTGTTGAGCGAGTATGTTCTGTCAGAGTATGCTCGGGCCGAGCTCTGACTATTTATAGCTGCTCGGTGATATGGTTGAATCACTCCCGTGTGCATGATTTGCAACTGTTTGACAGTTTTATTACATGTGAGGAATGTGTAAGAAATAGGCATTCCTCCCATGTAATAAAGCAGTCTAACAGTTGCAAATCATGCACACGGGAGTGATTCAACCATATCACCGAGCAGCTATAAACACTCAGAGCTCGGCCCGAGCATACTCGCGAAAGGGTTAATAGAACATACTCGCTCAACACTAGTGGTCACTTATCCCTTTTTATTTAAAAATGAAATGCACATTTGATTAAACCATGCAGTTAATTTAGAGGAAAATAAGAGAAACCGTGTGAGGCTGCTGTGCACATTAGAACTAAGTTGGCCGAACCAGCGAATTAGTGCAGGATTGACTATGTGAGGTGTTTGGCATCCTTCTGACTCTCCAGTCAGATGTTGAGGAACAAAGATCAGGAAGATAGAAACTTATTGCACAATTGTTTGTATTTTGGAGCTTAAAAATCACTATCCTAAGTAATACACATGTAATGCACACGCCCGGGCTGAGCGGCGTGTGCGTGTGATTCCACTGGACCGTGCCGGAGAGTGAATGCCTGGAGGGGCGTAACTAGGTATTCACCCGATCCGACCAGGGTCGCATGACGGCATACGACGCCAGTGCACCAAGGAGGAACCGAGCAGAGGGACCAGGTGCTACTCCAGGACAGACCCCGGACACGGCTGTTGACCCACACAGGGGAATACAGGAACAGACTGGTAGGCTGGCACACAGACTGGTGGGAATAGGCAGGCACGACTGGTATGCAGGCAGGCCTGTATGCAGGCAGGGGGGTACAGGCAAGCACGGCTAGAGTGCAGACAGGAAGGCACTAGCAGGTAGGAACACAGGCGCGATAGGACCCAGTACACACTGGGACTCTGGAACAGAACCACAGACGTGGCGGACAAACACAGCAGAGTGAGGCCGCCCAGAGAGGTGAGCGAGAGCAGGACAGGACGAGACCGCCCGGAGCGGTGAGCAAGAGCAGGGCAGGACGAGACCGCCTGGAGCGGAGAGCAAGAGCAGAGCAGGACGAGACCGCCTGGAGCGGTGAGCAAGAACAGAGCAGGACGAGACCGCCTGGAGCGGTGAGCAAAGGGTCAGAGCTGAGCGAGACTGCCGGAGCAGTGAGCAAGGAGTCAGAGCAGGACGAGGCCGCCTGGAGCAGTGAGCAAGGAGTCAGAGCAAGACGAGACCGCCTGGAGCGGTGAGCAAAAGGATAAGAGCGGAGCGAGTCTGCCGGAGCAGTGAGCAAAAGGATAAGAGCGGAGCAAGTCAAAGCAGGACGGACAGGGCTCTGTTCACACGGAACAGACAGTAAGGGAAAGGCAGAGCCAGACACCCACAGGACACCCGCAGAGAAGCAGCGAGTGGACCACAAACTCACAAACGGGAGAACAGAGACAACAAGCAGGAGTTAGGTACGAGTTCAGACTCTGCAGAAAAAGGAAAGGAACGGACATAGAGGCAAAACAGGTAAAGGATAGGAGAGAGTTCAGACTGGAACTGAGTGTACGGAAGAGACAGACACTGCAGCGGGATACAGGAGCGGGTCTGGGAATACGGCCCCTAGAAGGCGGGGGGGAACAGGCTAGGAGCGTGTTCAGACAGGACAGACAAGATACAGGAGCGGGTCTAGGTAATCGGCCCCTAGAAAGCGGGAGGAACAGGCTAGGAGCGTGTTCAGACAGGACAGACAAGATACAGGAGCGGGTCTAGGTAATCGGCCCCTAAAAGGCGGGAGGAACAGGCTAGGAGCGTGTTCAGACAGGACAGACAAGATACAGGAGCAGGTCTAGGTAATCGGCCCCTAGAAGGCGGGGGGGAACAGGATAGGAGCGTGTTCAGACAGGCCTGGAAACACAGCCTCCAGGACAGGCAGACAAGAGAAACACAGAACGGGACCTGGCACCTTCAGCGTGCAAGCACACACTGAATGAAGCACAATGCTCAGGCAGGGATTGATTGGAGCAGCTGGGTTATATACCAGGTGACAGACAGCAATAGGCTGAGGACGCACAAGGGGTGTGACCCACAGCAGGTACAAAAAGCAGGAAGTGATCGGGCGCCGCCCTTAAGCAGCAGAAACAGACACAAACAGACAGCATGGAGGGAAGCCAGAGAGACATTCTGGACTGGAGATCAAGTGCGCGCTCTTGCACAGTGGGAGATGGACCACCATGCAAGGGCGCCGCCAGGTATGTTACAACACAAAAGAACTGTCAGCCACATGATATCTCTTCTAACTAACCCGTACAAAGGAATGTCTGGCTCTGATGGGGACATAAAAATTCAGTTGTTTGGGTTCAATCTCATGATGTATTTTTCCTTCATAGAGAATTTTGACAGCGGCTATCTAACATTAAACCCAGGACCTCTCTCAAGCATTCATGTGTTCTCTATGATAGAGCCACTGCTGGAATAATCTAGTGGCCACTTATCTCCAGTGAGATAAAAAGTATTGAGAGGCTGAACTCCCAACTTTTTCATCCTTTTTGTCACCTGATGTCTTCTGTCAGGTACACATTTGATGGCGCAGCCTATAGATATATTTAGATGGCCATTTGTATGGTCTGAGAGTAAAATTGGCCACACAAATGGATATTTTTCTACAGACCTTTGGCAGATCCAGCTGAATTTGTTGTAAACTGTTGACAAGCAGATGCTCATACACAGAAGTATCAAGGTCTCCATATGCTAAAAATCGCTATCAAGCTAAGACCTATTTCTCCCGATCTCCCTATTGTCATATGATACTTATTTAACCCAGCATCATGTGTCTGGAAAGAGTTGACCATTGCTGCTATGCATATGGGCTTTTTTATATCTGAAGTAGCTAAATATAATTTGGATCTGTCTGTGATCTACATATAAATATCCCAGCTCTATGGCCAGATAAACTCATTTCATTTTTATACATAATTACCACTTTTATTTCATCAATCTACATTACTGACCATATTTTGTGTTTTGCCTTGACATACCTGTTAATTTGTTCTGTGCCAGTAGAACTTTTCCGTATGATCCCTGGCCCAGATCCTTGATGACGTTATAGCATTCAGAAATTTCCTGAATCTCCGAGATTTGGAAGGCGGCCATTGCTGCTTGGAAGTAGCTTTGGGCTAAGCAACAGAAACTCAGTAGGACTCTAAATGAAAATATAAGGAATATGATTAATAAAGCATCGTACAGTGATTACATTTGAGTTCTGTGGGCACTCATCATAATTAAGCCCCATGATCATTTAGAAACCCATCATAAAAAGATGTGCCAGTCTGGGAAAGGATGGTTGACAACCCTTGTAAGAAGTTACTTGGTGGGCATATTGGTGGTCACTAACCTTTTCATAAAGCAATTGTGATCATAGACAAAATTAGGATAAATCTAAATGGTTCTACAGTAGAACAGAAGTGTTTTGTATCTAGA
Organism: Phyllobates terribilis; assembly: GCF_046119375.1. Taxonomy (NCBI): domain Eukaryota; kingdom Metazoa; phylum Chordata; class Amphibia; order Anura; family Dendrobatidae; genus Phyllobates; species Phyllobates terribilis. The sequence continues at coordinate 101,220,904 of NW_027362763.1, read as the reverse complement.
GATTAGTTTTTATATTTTTGAGAATTGGAACAAGTAAGAAAATTAATCTGTGCCCGGTGTAATGTTACTAGAAATGAGAGTGGTTGGTTGTTTGATCATATGGCAAGAATACATCATCAGCATAATAAATAAGCGGATATACCTTTGAAAAGTAGTCGTACCTGGGTTGGGTTTTTGGTGAAGTTGATAATAAATTGGGTTCTGCTCCAAAAAGCTGAGTGATCTCACTTTCTTATGGTTTCGTCTGAGAGGTCCTATCTCCACAGAAAAGTTCTCAGGAATAAATGAACAAGACCTATGTACTTCTAGCTTTTATAGGGAAGCAGCTACCTGGCATTGAGGAATGTGTCACCTAGAACAAGGGCATTCATGTAGACCCTATTGTCATTTAATTAGTAAACAGTCTGTCTAAGGAGCTGGTTGTGCCACAATGTTACCAGGGAGGCGACCATCTTAGTATTGTTTGTATTTCTAGTAAATTGCAAATGTTCTGAATTTATTCCACCACCCTACATTCACGTCACACCTTCCCGATCTCCTGCTGCTTACATCAAAAGAGAAACATTACACTTCTTTTGTATTTTTGGTACTTTTAGAATAGTCTTGTCTCAACTGACCTTAACTCCTTCGCAACCCTGGGATTTTCCGTTTTTGCATTTTCATTTTTTTGCTCCCCTTGTTCCCAGAGCCATAGCGTTTTTTTATTTTCTGGTCAATATGGCCGTGTGTGAAAAAAAAATAAAAAATAGCGCCATTTTCTAAGACTTGAAGCATCTCCATTTTTCAGGTTCTGGGGCCAGGTGAGGGCTTATTTTTTGCGCACCGAGCTGAAGTTTTTATTGAAACCATTTTGGGGTAGATCCGATGTTTTGATCGCCCGTTATTGCATTTTATTGCCTAGTTGCGGCGACCACAAAACGTAATTCTGACGTTTAGAATTTTCTCTTTACGCCTTTTACCGATCGGATTAATTCTTTTTTTATATTGATAGGGAGATTCTGAATGTGGCGATGCCAAATGTGTATGTAGCTTTTTTTTTTTATATTTTATTTTGAATGGGGCGAAAGGGGAGTGATTTAAACTTTTATATTTTAATTTTTTTAATATTTTTAAAAACCTTTTTTCACTTTTTGCTTGCTTCTATTGTCTCCATAGGAGACTAGAAGCAGCACTTGTCTGATCGCCTCTGCTACATTCAGATGATCAGCAGATCACCTGTATGTAGCAGAAATGGTCCTGTGCTATGAGCGCCGACCACTAGGTGGCGCTCATAGCGACCAGCTCATGACAACCACTGGTTATGACCATGCATCGGTGACCTGCGATCACATGACGGGGTCACTGATGGGTGGGGTAAGTGACGCGCTTCTGGCGCGGCGCTGTTAAATGCCGCTGTCAGAGATTGACAGCGGCGTTTAATATGTTAACAGCCGCGGGTGGATCGCGATTCCACCCGTGGCTGTTGCGGGCACATGTCAGCTGTAATAATCGGCTGACATGTGCCCGGTTCAGTGCGGGCTCACAGCCGGAGCCCTCACTGAACCGGGGATTACAGCCTGTGCTTACTAATGCGGCACAGGCTGTAAAGTGGTTATTATTACATGGAAATAATATTACTGTCTATTTGTCTTCTAGTAAAGCTGCTAATGCAACTAAGGGTAAAGGCTCCATACACATTAGATGAAAATGTGGAAACAACCAATCGTACAGTGATTGCCCCAAACACATTATAGAATATATCAGACTATATTCATTTTTTTGCGTAGTAAAAACTCCTAATCTGCCGAAAAAAATCCAACTCTCTGAACCAGTGTGTTCAACAATTTTAAATGTTCATCTTCATTTATCGAAATCCACAATCGTTCCTTTGCACCACACAGACAAGTCGTTCATTATGGTTGAGGTCATTCTTGATAGATCTAATGTGTAGAGGCTTCCGATGTTTGTTTATCCCCCATCAGTGGTGCATCTGGTTTTCTTATCCAAAAAAAAAAAATTCCAAGCATCTTCTACCTATTAAATAGTAAAAATGGAAAGCACTTGGTGCACTCATGTTGTCCATGTCATCTGTTTTTTTTTTCTTTTACTAAACTTGTGAACGTGGCCTTACAGATGTGCTCACAATTTGGAGCTGTCTCTGATCAATGATCTCGTTGGCAGATGACTTTCACACAGAAGGGATCACCTGTGGAGACCACCATAGATCTACAGCTTCTAGAATTACATGTTGTGCAATAAAATGTTATATTGTGGTACCGTGTTAGCCAGAAAAATCGATGTAAATACTTTTATGGCCAAAAATGACAAAAGTATTATCGGACTGATCCCTTTTTTAGGATAACCAGAAAAATATATATCTTTCTGAGCTTTCAGAGCACAGGGGCTCTTTCAGGCAGGATTTTTGTAATATTGCCTGAAGGAGCCTCTGTGCTCTGAAAGCTTGCAAATATATATATTTTTCTGGTTACCCAATAAAGGTATCACTCCAAGAATTCGTTTGTCAACTTTGGGCATTAAAGAATTACATGTGGATGTTCTGAGAGGCTTTACTTGTAGCCATTAGCATCACATTAGCCCCTCATTGCTGCTCCTAAGTACAATCAGGTGTTTCCCATAGCCTCAGGTGTCTCCTTCTCCCCAGAAGCCAAGTTTCCATTTGGTACATTTATATCATTAATAAAATGTATTTAACATTATTTAAAAAAAAAAATCTAATTAAATTCTATTCATGTTTAACTAGTTTTAGACTTCTGTGGTCTGATCACAGCTGCTATCGGTGGAGATCTCATCAGTAAGTTCTCCATTATGATATTACATAACTCATTACTTAGAGAAATTAAATAATGAAAATTTGAAATACAACCAATACGATAATAGTGGATACATTCTTTTTCCACAGTATAAATTAAATTGACAAATTCTCCTATTTAAAATCTTCCTGATCGTATCACAAAATTTAAGCTTAGCAGACTTTACTCTTAATGATCTAAAAATTATTTCTGAGAAAACTTTTAACGCTGGGAAACAAGCTCCTGACATCCATCAAACGTCTCCATCTGGAACCGCAAATATACTGTCCCCATTTTCCCAATATTTCCTCTGAGATGTATGACGAAGATGTCGGGGTCTGTGAACCTATCACTCATCATGAAGGTTTGATCAATCAGGCCATCCCATCATTGACCTCGGAGCCCCAGCCAGCAGACCCTTACTCCAGCGCTGGATTTTTTGTTTCATAATTTTGTCAATAAAACATGTCAAAGAGATTTCCAAATCACCATATTCTTTTTTTACACTTTACACATTGTCTTTTGGAATTGGGGTTGCACATTATTTGTCTTTCTTACTCCACTAACAGAACAAGTTTTAATCAAATAAAGACACAAGTTTTCCCAATTGTGCTGAGGAGGAAGCAAACAACCTTACATGTGCTGTGGAGCTGTCCGGAGTTATCGGTAACAATATTTTGGGATGATAGAAAATGTGGTATATACTGTAACAGGAGATTGGGACAGAAGTGATGTTACTCTAATATGGTAGAAAATGATTATGTAAAATATGGATTATTAAGATAACCTATAATTAATGAACAAATGTTTCAGCTGAATATTGTATGAAGAAATTATCTGTATTTTATCTATCGATCTTGTATAACTATCGCATATCTACTTATAATTTTCTCCAATATCCCTAGCTAAACACATCTATAATATACAGTACAGACCAAAAGTTTGGACACACCTTATTTAAAGATTTTTCTGTATTTTCAGGACTATGAAAATTGTACATTCACACTGAAGGCATCAAAACTATGAATTAACACATCTGGAATTATATACTTAACAAAAAAGTGTGAAACAACTGAAAATAGGTCTTATATTCTAGGTTCTTCAAAGTAGCCACCTTTTGCTTTGATGACTGCATTGCACACTCTTGGCATTTTCTTGATGAGCTTCAAGAGGTAGTCACCGGAAATGGTCTTCCAATAATCTTGAAGGAGTTCCCAGAGATGCTTAGCACTTGTTGGCCCTTTTGCTTTCACTCTGCGGTCCAGCTCACCCCAAACCATCTCGATCGGGTTCAGGTCTGGTGACTATGGAGGCCAGGTCATCTGGTGTAGCACCCCATCACTCTCCTTCTTCGTCAAATAGACCTTACACAGTGCTGCTCTATTTAGTCTTTTTGCAAATAGGTAGGTGGATGGATTCATGGAAAGGTAGACACAGCGGGTGAAATAAGCATTGAACTTATCTCCAATTTTGGTTCGAAGGGTAAAAAATTTAATCAATTTTGCATTTTTACAGCAAATTTACAAAACATTTTTTTAGGGACCACATCACATATGAAGTGACTTTGAGGGACCTGTATGACAAATACCCAAAAGTGACACCATTCTAAAAACTGCACACCTAAAATTTCTCCAAACCATGTTCAAGACGTTTATTAACCTTTCAGCAATGTGGAAGAAAAAAATATAAAAAAATATAAAATTTAACGCTAAAGCAACATTTTTGTGGGAAAAAGTAAAATTTTAATTTTTGGGCATACAGCAGGGCTTGGAAGGGAAGGAGCACCATTTGACTTTTGGAAAGCAAACTTGTCTGGAACAGATAGTGGACACCATGTCATGTTTGTGGAGCCCCTGATGTGCCTAAATGGTGGAAAACTGCCACAGGAGACCCCATTTTGAAAACTATACTTCTGAAGGAACTATGAGGTGTGGTGAGCACCTTGAATCCACAGGTGTTTCACAGAATTTTATGAGCTGTGAAAATGAAAAAATAATACATTATTCCAACAAAACTAAAAATTGGGGCTGAATCAACAATTTTCACAAGGTTAACCAAAGAAAATGGAATACATTTTTTTTTTTTTATGCAATTTTTCCTGAGTACGTCGATGCCCCATAGGTGGTAGAAAATAACTAACTACTTTTCAAGCAGAGTGCAAAGCTCAAAAGGGAAGAAGCGCCATAGTGGTGCTCAGAATTAGCTGGAATGGTTTGAGGGTGCCATGTCATATTGGCAGAACCCCAAAGTTGCCAGAACAGCCGAACTCCCATAAGTGACCCCATTTTACAAACTACTCCCCCCCCCCCCCCCCCCACACACAAATGAATTCATTCAGGGGTGCAATGAGCATGTTGACACCACGGGTGGGTCACAGTATGTCATACCATTGGACAGTGAAGAAAAAATAATTAGATTTTCTTCTAAGAATGACAATACCCTATATGTAATCAGGAAATACTTTTTAGGCAAAATGGAAACCTCAGCAGGGTAGGAGCTAGCACTAAAATGCTCAAGTACTCGTTACCCAGGTCGAGTAAATCATAATGCTCGGGTATTCAACCCGAGTAACGAGTACAATGTAAGCCAATGGGAAACTCTAGCATTTTTCTGGTGCCCCCCCCCCCCCCAGAGGACTTAAGGGGGTTTAAAAATTGGTCAGATCTAGCCTGCTGTATCACTTTTGTCATAGAACAAAATAGATTTTTTACTCTGCATAAGCAGTGCATACAGCTGAATTTCACCGCCACAAAATTACAAGCGGAGATATGGCTTGGTGTATGACATTAGCAACTGAAAAAATGTAGGGTTTTTTTTTTTTTTTTCTGCAACAGCTCTGCACACAACTGAATTTCAGCATCACTATATGAAAAAGTGAGATATGGTTTGATGTATCATATTAGTCACAGAAGTTTTTTGTTTTTTTTTACTGTTCATACAGCTGAATTTCAACCCCACAAAATAACAAGGTGGACTACTATGGCTTGCTGTTCACATTAGTAGGTGAAAAAAAAGATTTTTAATGGTGTACTCGTGCATGGAGCACAACAGCGTTCTATGAAATGGGCCCTGCTGTCTTTGTGTGGACTTCAGTAATGGCACAAGAAAAAAAAATCTGCTGGAAGTTTGATTTCACAGCCACACAAGGCACTAGATTATCTGACTTAGAAGCAACCGCCTATTTAACTAGCTAAAATCTCTCAGTATACAGGAGCAGCATCAGCAGCAGCCTCTGTGACATGCTTTAATTGGGAAATGGCGCTAACACAGCATTTCCACTCTTTACATGGAGAGGACATGTGATTTCAGCAGCCAATGGCACAAGCCCTAGTGTCTGGACAGTGGGGATGCTTCCTTCACCCTGATTGGCTAGCTGCGAATTGTACACACAAAGTTAGGGAAAAAAAAAAAATTACAAGTACATCACTCCTCTGAGCTCTCACAAGCCCCTCCCTGCAACAAACAGGTCCCCCCTCACTCATCATACACCACCACTATGCTAGCCGAAGTATTAAAAATACTTCAGTTGCAACGCATTAATTTCCAGCACTTTTTCACCGAATTTTACTGATTTTTGACGATATTAATATAAAATGCTTGTTTCCGATAACGAATCTGAATGTGCCATATTCGTACCGAATTTGAAACTTGCGATTTTGTTTTTCGAACATATTCGCTCATTAGTCCTCACTTCTCAGATGTCTACAGACTGATGGTAATGACATATCCCAAAATATGTATAACCCCCCCCCCCTCTACTTTTTACACCAATTTCTAAATGCGTTAATTTTTTCAAATGAGACAAAAACCAGTCCAACATTAACCTTCTAATCTGTGTCCTATAGTATGTTGTAAAGAAATTATTTAAGAAATTTCCGACTCATTGCATACTTGTTCTCTATAAATTTTATGCAGCGTTCCAATTGATTTGGAATTGGTGTTTTATTATATAATAATGGGAGCCGTGCTGTGTCTGGCAGATAATCAATTTAAGGAATGACTTGCATATTTGTATCCATTTACAAGCCCCAAGAGAGCCAATGTTCTCACAAATCCACTGGGTGCTGTATGTATGGAAGGGAAGACAACTGAGAATGAAGATTAAATCCTAACTCTATAAATAACACAGGTTTGGGACTAAAAAGCTGTTTTATTATTTTCATATAATTTCCATGTATTTTGGTGTTTTGATAATGGAAAAAAATATTGAAAAAAATCCAAAGCATCAGGACTTGCCACAAACCTATAGGTTCTTATGCTAACTCTGGTGTGAATCATTGGCAGGCAGCTTATATTCTTTCCCCATTAACAACAATAGGAACTGCGGGATTGGCTGGTGGCAGCACTGGTTAGTGATATAATGAAAGGTCCTTGTGCTTTCAAGAAACTTGCATTGGAATTTCATTCATCAACCTTGTTTCCCCAAAAGTTATGGCTTTGCGGAAGTGTATTAATTCGTCTGACCGTTTGTTTCATTTGTGGTGAATATACAGTGTTGAATCAACAGCTGAATATTACAGACTTTGTGAAAAAAGTATACTTTGCATATGACTCGCCCCCATGGCCGTGGGGCACGCGGATCTGGGAAATAGGGAAACGGTGGGAGTAGTAGTGGCAACCCGATTCCGTGGCTCAGGGTGGTCAGACCAGTGGTAGTCCGTTATGTGCTGATGATTATGTCTGACTACGCCACCCGTGGATTGCAGTTATTAGGAACCGTCGCTGCATGCAGACCGCTGGGGCTGATGAGGTGTGCAGCTAGGGTAGTGTGACTCCCCACGGGAAGAGTGCGGCCCCAGGGCAGTATAATGGACGGTGGGAGTGATGGAGGTGAGAGTCCCAATACTGGTAGTGCTGGAGGCGCGAAGGAGCACACAGACAACAAGTTACAGTCCAGGGTCTTTACTCACAGTTCATGTGCTCCGGGTCACTTCGGCACCGGTAGTGACTGCCCGAGCCGTGCTACGTCCACCAGGTGTGGGGCTCGGTCAACTCCCAGGCAGTTCAGAAGTATGGCTCAGGACCCCCTTTTGTCCTTTCTCTGGCCTGCCTCACCAGTGACCCACTTTTGTCCAGCTGCCGCGAACTTGTGCGGGTAAACGTGGGCCCCGTCCTCCGCTGTCCTATATGGTGCCTTCCTAGCAGGTTCGATGAGGTGTCGCACCAATAAATGATTACGACGACCGGTCTTTGGCTGAGGGTAGTTTCTTCTCCACCAACTTGGGATCCAGTACCCCAAATCTGCCTGACCCTTCACCCTGGATTCTCGTGGGTTCTTAGGGTCCCTTCCACCTTCTTGTTCCTGAGCCCTTCTGTTTCTCTGTCTCTTCTTCTCCTTTTCTGTTCCTTCCTGTTCCTTCCTGTTCCTTTCTCTTGGAGCTGGGATGAGACGCAATCTCAGCTCCACTTCACCTCCTCCTCAGCCTCTCACTAGGCCCTCCTGGAGTAGAGCTCCTACAGAGCCTCTACTCCAGGTCTTCTCCTCACTGGACAGAACGAACTTCTCTCTCCTAGAACTAAGATGGTGCCCACCTTTTTATACCTCCCTCTGACCATGAGCCCAGGTGACCAGCAACCAATGGGCTCCTTCCTACGCTCAGGAACCAACCCCTATCTGCCCCTACAGCACTGGGTGTTCCACCCCCCTCCCCACTTCAGACAGGGACATAGTCGGTCGTGCCTGCACTTCTGTCTAGTGGGAGCACCGTTGAGCTGTCCCTCGGAAATGGGGTGTGTGTGCTGTATGCAGCTAACTGAGCCCTGGTCCATACTCCATCCTTACCCGGGAGTGGAATACCACACCTCTGGCAGAGGTGCAATACCCCTGTAGCGGCCGAACCCTCGGGGCGCTACACATACTTCGAACTAAAACTTGGAGATCAAGATAAAGTTTGGGCACCTCAAAGTGTGCAAATGGTGTGTTGAGAACCTCCGAAATTGGTTCAAGGGTAAGAAAAAAGCTTTCCATTATGGGATTCCTATGGTATGGTGAGAGCAACAGAACCATAGTGACAACTGTTACTTTTGTTCATGCAATGTGAAAGGGTATTATTCCAAATGCAAGCATTCCATTTCATGCCCCAATATTCACTCAGCAATTTGTCCCACCCCCATGGCACAGATATACCAGTACCCAAGGCCCCTGCTACCTTGTAAGAGATACCCAGCTCTGATGAAGGTGGAATCATACCTAAACCAGATGACTAAACAAGTTCTGCCTTTGACGATGATACAAAACCAATTTTTCAGCAGCAGAAGGGAAGGAAGGGAGACACAGATTCTCTACTTCGTGGGTAGGCGGAGCCCCATAGGATAGTCACCTCAGATTGGAAAATGACGACCGGCCCCTCCAGTATATAGGCTCCTCCTACTCCCATGTTCATCAGTCTTTTTATCTGAGGTCTCAGAGGATAGTCGCTGCTTCGGCAGCTCCTCAGAAGAGTTTATTTTATATCCAGCGAGTCCTGGACCCCCCGTGGTCTAGAGGTCTCTAGGGGTCTCGGTGCTGCTGAGACCCCTGACCCTCCCCTGGCAGCTCTGTGTACCCCTTGAGGAGGTTCCCACTTATGCCTGCCGGCCCCGGGGGATACAGGGCGCTCCCTGGCGGAGGCGCACACCACACATCTGAGAGGGTCCCTGCGTGCTCCGCCATAGGGGGGAGCAAAGGGCCATGGCGCCACACATCCCTGAGGATCCCTGTGGCGTTCAGCCGGGTAAGTGCTCTTTGGTCTAAAGAGTATCTTTGACGGCTACGGCAAGTGTACTGCCTGTGTGTTTCTTGTCTATTTCAGACGCTGCCTTGACTGGGGAGCAGAGACTGAGGCCAGTAATTTTTATTTTTTATTTGCGCATGCTTTTTCATTTTTGCTTCCTGCCTTCATTGAGGCAGGAAGCTCCCTGTATTTGCGCGCTTTTCCTTGCTTTTATTGATTAGCTTCCTGCCTTCATAGAGGTAGGAAGTTTTCTGCCCTCGTTTTTTGAATAAGCGTGGGCTTTGGCGGGGGCGTGGCCTAGTGGGGGCGTGGCTTAGCGTCTCCTGGCTTCCTGACGTCATTTCTTAGACAGGAAGTGCTTGGTTGAGCACGCGCTGGCAGTCCCTGCTTCTCCCTCCCGCATCCAGCGGCATCTCCTGCTCTCTGCTCCCCGTCCGTCCGTCCACACACTCAGGAGGAGCGGTCGCCGCAGTACCGGTGAGTCCCCTCTGCCTCTGGCAGAGGTTCGTTGTCAGTGCTGTCACTTCGGCTACCTATTAGGAGTCCTCGTGAGCACTGCCGCTTTCCCTCCTAAAGCTATTTACTCCACTGACCTTTTGTTATGTTCTGCTACCAGAGCTAAGGAAAGAGGAGATCTGTCCCTACGATAGAACTCAGCTGAATCCCTACGATGTAACAGGGAACCTGATCCTGCGATCAGACCTGCTAAAGTCCTAAGCTAGTCTGTACGGAGACCTATAGATGTGGGGAAGGAATCCCTACAAGTACTAAGGACTGGGAGGAAAATGGGACACCTCCTAACAGAATTAGTAGCAGACAGACGAACAAACAAAATATATAGAACATAGAGGTCCGTAGACCAAGCAAACTAACAGAGTTAGATACAGAGCACAGGCTAGCTAGAAAGTAGTTATACAATGAAGTCCAGCAAAGCCAGAAGGGCGGAGCAGGATTAAATAGGCCAACAAGGTCATGTGACCAGTAATAGAAAAAACCTAAGAGCAAGGTTCTAACAGTCCCCCCCCCCCCTTCTAAGAGGATCCTCCGGATCCCTTAGGACCAGGCTTATCAGGAAATCTCCTGTGAAACGCTCTGATAAGTCTGGACGCGGAAACATCATCTGACCTCACCCAAGAGTTATCCTCGGGTCCGAAACCTTTCCAGGCTACAAGATATTGCAAACTACCTCTATACCGTCTAGAGTTAAGGATGCGAGAAATTTCATATTCCCTGTCCTCCACCACCGGAGGAACAGAGGCAGAGGCGTCACCATCCGACACAACAGCTTTTTTTAATAGAGAGACATGAAATACCGGATTAATTCTCCAGGAGGTAGGAACCTCCAACCTAACAGCAGATTGGTTGACAACCTGAAGCACCTTAAAGGGCCCTACAAACTTGGGACCCAATTTCTTAGAAGGAATCCTCAACCGCAGATTCCTAAAGGACAACCAGACCATGTCACCAACAGCGAACAAAACCTCCTGTCGTTTCCTATCAAAGTAGTCTTTAGATTTTCTGTTGGCCTCCTGAAGATTACCACGCACATCCGTCCAAACTCTCTCCAAATCACCGGAAAAATTCTCCTCCTCAGGCACGGCAGATCCCATCTTGGAGAACGACCCAAACGACGGATGTCTCCCAGAACAACAAAAAAAAGGCGAACAACCAGCAGAAGATGATGTATGATTGTTCAGAGCAAATTCAGCAAGTGGCAGAAACTCAGACCACCCCTCTTGATTGTCTGCCACAAAACAACGCAAGAACTGCTCAACATCCTGGTTTTTCCTTTCTGTCTGGCCATTAGATTCAGGATGATATCCGGACGAGAACGACAAATGAACTCCCAACCTGTCACAAAAGGCACGCCAAAAACGAGCCACGAACTGAGGACCACTATCAGAAACAATGTCAGTAGGAACGCCATGAAGTCTGACAATTTCCTTGACAAAGGCCTTAGCGAGAGTTTTAGCGCAGGGCAGTTTGACGAAGGGAACCAAGTGACACATCTTGCTAAAACGGTCCACTACCACCCAGATGACGGTAAAACCCTCAGAGGGGGGAAGGTCAGTTATAAAGTCCATAGCCAAATGTGTCCAAGGAGCACTGGGAACCTCCAAAGGACAAAGCAACCCCGCAGCAGGAGTATGTGAGGACTTAGATCTAGCACATATAGTACATTGACGCACCCACTTAATGACTTCCTTCTGCCATCCAGGCCACCAAAAACTGCGACCCACCAGTCTCTTGGTCTCAGAGATTCCGGGATGACCTGCCAACCGAGATTCGTGACACTCAACAAACAAATCTCTCCTAAAGGTCCCAGGCACAAACAACCTCCCATGAGGAGTGTTAGATGGGGCATTCTCCTGTGCTTTAAGAATCTCATCTTCCAAAACGGAGTCCAAAGCAGCTATCACAACACCTTCTTGTAAAATGTTTTCCTCTTTCTCAGCACCGACTATGGGAGAAAAACTGCGAGACAAGGCATCCGCCTTAACATTCTTAGTACCAGGGATGTAAGTAACGGAGAAATTAAACCGCGAGAAAAACAGTGCCCACCTAGCCTGACGGGCATTCAGGCGCTTGGCAGCATCAAGATATATCAGATTTTTATGATCCGTAAGAACCTGAACGGGAACTTCCGCACCTTCCAAGAAGTGGCGCCAGTGTTCAAATGCGAGTTTAATAGCCAATAATTCCCGATTACCAATATCGTAATTCAGTTCAGTCTCCGAAAAATTTTTTTGAAAAAAAGGCACAGGGATGTAATCCATCCCCGTTATCCTGAGACAATACTGCGCCAACCCCCACAGAGGAAGCATCAACCTCAACCAAAAACGGCTTAGTCACATCAGGCTGCATAAGGATGGGAGCAGAGGTGAACCTCTCCTTGAGATACACAAAAGCTTCAATGGCCTCAGAAGACCACTGAACCGCATCAGCACCTTTCCTGGTGAGATCGGTCAGAGGTTTGACAATACTAGAAAAATTTTTTATGAATTTTCTGTAATTGGCGAAACCTAAAAACCTCTGTATCGATTTCAAACCAATAGGCCTAGGCCATTCCTGTACAGCTTGAACTTTAACCGGGTCCATCTCAAAACCTTCGCTGGAGATAATGTAACCCAAAAAACTAATTCTCTGTACAGCGAACTCACATTTCTCCAGCTTAGCAAAAAGCGAATTGTCCATTAACAACTGTAATACCTCACGTACGCTCCGCCAATGAGACTCCAGATCCGGCGAATAAATCAAAATGTCATCCAAATACACAACCACATTTTTGCCGATCAAAGGTCTAAGGATGTCATTAATAAGATTCTGAAAAAATGCAGGAGCATTAGTAAGACCAAAAGGCATAACCAGATTCTCAAAATGACCCACAGGAGTGTTAAAAGCAGTCTTCCATTCGTCACCCTCCTTCATGCGCAACAGATTGTATGCCCCCTTAAGGTCAATTTTAGAGAACCACTTGGCCCCCATTAACTGGTTAAACAGATCAGGAATTAATGGCAGTGGGTAAGGATTGCGTACAGTAATTTTGTTAATCTCACGAAAATCCAGACAAGGACGTAAACCGCCGTCCTTTTTTTTTTACAAAAAAAAATCCAACCGCCACAGGAGACTTAGAGGGCCTAATGTGACCGGCGGCCAAACTTGTCTGTATGTATTCCTCCAAAGCCTTCCTCTCAGGAATAGTAAAGTTAAATAAACGACTTTTAGGAAGAGTCGCTCCAGGGACAAATTCAATAGAACAATCATAGTCTCTATGGAGAGGCAAAACCTGCGATTCCTTCTCAGAAAAAACTCTCCAAAAATCCTGAATAGGAACAGGCAATTCTCCCCTATCCAAAGCTGCAATATGCCCGTTACAACACTTGTCATAACATTTATGGCTCCAGGATTTAATTTCACTGGTAGACCAATCCAGTACAGGATTGTGAAATTTTAACCAGGGCAATCCCAATATTACTGGAGAAGGCAAGTTATTCAAAACTACCAAATCCAATTTCTCATAGTGAACACCATTAATAGTGAGAGGAAATTCACAGACCTTGAGAGTAATATTCTTCAAAGGGGAACCATCCACAGAAACCACAGCAATGGGGGATGATAAAGGTTCGGGTTTTAAATTGAGTCTTTCCAAGAATCCCCCATCAATTACATTCAGAGTAGACCCACAATCAACAAACACCCGAAATTCCATTAATTTTTCCTGAGCAATCGTGGAAGCAGCTAAAAATACACCCTTGGAATTTAAACAGGCAATACGGGCATGACTGACCATTTTTTTTTCTTTCTTCATACGAAGCTCACAGCCTTGAATCAAATGACCAGATTTTCCGCAATAGAAACACAAGCCTTCAGAAAATCTACGGTCTTTTTCTTGAGAGCAAGGTGCCACCGATCCAATCTCCATCGGTTCACCACTGTTAGTACACAGATTCTCATAACCAGAAACTGACATAGCAGAGGATTTGCTCTCATTAACCCTTGCACGCAGTCTCCTATCCACCCGTATAGCTAATTGCATAACCTGTTGCAAATCTTCAGGTGTAGGATAAGCAATTAGCAGGTCTTTAACCCTTTCATTGAGCCCAGCAAGAAATAGACTTTTCAGAGCAGAATCGTTCCACCCTGTTTGAGTAGACCAACGACGGAAATGAGTACAATATTTTTCCACATTACCTGATCCCTGTTTCAAACGTCTCAACTCAGTCTCAGCTGATGCGACATGGTCAGGATCATCATATAATAGTCCCAAAGCAGAAAAAAAACTATCCACTGATCTGAAGCATGTATCACTAGGTTGCAAAGAAAAGGCCCACTCCTGAGGCTCTTTGCGCAAAAGTGACATTATGAACCCTACGCGCTGGGATTCATCCCCAGAGGACTTGGGTCTCAAACGAAAATACAATAAGCAAGCATTTTTAAATGAAAAAAATTCTCGGTGTTCACCAAAAAATAAATCCGGCAAACATACCTTAGGCTCCAAGAAATGTGCTCCAGGACAGTTACTCACGTGCTGACGGAGCTCGGCCACCTCCAGAGAGAGTCCCTGCAGGCGATGAGCCAAATCCTGAACCGACACCATGATGGAACAGAAAAATCTTTCCTTAGTGAATTTGCAGGCTGGACTTACTGTTATGTTCTGCTACCAGAGCTAAGGAAAGAGAGGAGATCTGTCCCTACGATAGAACTCGGCTGAATCCCTACGATGTAACAGGGAACCTGATCCTGCGATCAGACCTGCTAAAGTCCTAAGCTAGTCTGTACGGAGACCTATAGATGTGGGGAAGGAATCCCTACAAGTACTAAGGACTGGGAGGAAAATGGGACACCTCCTAACAGAAATAGTAGCAGACAGACGAACAAACAAAATATATAGAACATAGAGGTCCGTAGACCAAGCAAACTAACAGAGTTAGATACAGAGCACAGGCTAGCTAGAAAGTAGTTATACAATGAAGTCCAGCAAAGCCAGAAGGGCGGAGCAGGATTAAATAGGCCAACAAGGTCATGTGACCAGTAATAGAAAAAACCTAAGAGCAAGGTTCTAACACCTTTTTAGGCAGCGTAGTATTATAGTTGCTGTGATGTTAACCCCTTCTGAACAAGTGGAGCTTTAGGGGAAACACATGGTGTTTAAGGGAATTTCTTCCTTTGATTTTTTGCTCGGCATTTCTGGGGTAGCTCTTTTCTAAGAGTGAGCTTTAACCCTTCAGAGCCTGACGCATATATATATATAAAAAAAAAAAAAAAGTGAAGCGACACACTTAGGAGGAGCGGTCGCCGCAGTACCCCCTCTGCCTCTGGCAGGGGTTCTTTGTCAGTGCTGTGACTTCGGCTACATATTAGGAGTCCTCGTGAGCACTGCCGCTTTCTCTCCTAAAGCTATTTACTTCACTGACCTTTTAGGCAGCGTAGTATTATAGTTGCTGTGATGTTAACCCCTTCTGAAAAAGTGGAACATTAGGGGAAACACATGGTGTTTAAGGGAGTTTCCCCCTATTGATTTTTGCTCGGCTTTCTGGGGTAGCTCTTTTCTAAGGGTGAGCTTTAACCCCTCAGAGCCTGACGTATAAAAAAAAAAAAGAGTGAGTTTTGAAAACAGGCTGTGCAGCTTTTACACTTTTTTGCCATCCTTGTTGTACATCCTGGCATCTGGTGTGGGTGGCATGTCAGATCAGGGGCCTGGGAGTGCGGATCGGTCTCCTGATCCGTTTCAGGTTCAGTCGCACGCCTCTGATACACTCAGGCCTTCTACTACATCAAGTTCAACGCTCAGTGATGTTAAAGTGGAGGTGCTCACTCGCTCCATTGATAGTCTCTCTAGTCTCCTGGGACAGTGGGTGTCAGCTAGATCACACCCAATGCCACGAGGTAAAAAGCGCCACAAGACTATGGTGGCGTTGTCTCCCTCGCAGAGCGCATCAGAGGCTTCGGATTCACCAACAGATTCGGTTGATGAAATTTCTGAGTCCGAAGAGGAGGATCAACAGGATCGCTCTGTTTCTCTTTCAGGTCATGTAGATGGGCTTATTAAGGACATGCGGGAAGTATTAGAGCTGTCTGAAGAGCCGACAAGACCGTCTAGGTCGGCCCGTCTGTATCAGAAGACGCGCCGTGTTCGTTCTACATTACCTGCGCATGAGGAACTTAACGAAGCGGTGGAGAAGGAGCGTCAGTGTCCGGATAAACGCTTCTGAGGAACGCGTTTTTTTTTATGCCCTATATCCCTGTGCCAAGGAGATGGTTATTAATTGGGTTCCCTCTCCTGAGGTGGATATATCTCGGTCTCAGCTGACCAAGTCTTCCCTGCTTCCTGTTAAAGGGAGAGCCAATCTTCAGGATCCTTTGGACAGAAGATCGGAGTCAGCGGCGAAATCCATCTATGAAGCCGCAGGTCATGGTTTCCAAGCGGCCTTGGGGGCCATGTGGGCCGGTGAGGCTTCTCTGCGGTGGTTGGATCAGCTGCGTGCGGCGTGGCAGGATGGGACTTCGCGTTCAGAAGTGGAAAAGCTTTTTCAGCGAATGGAAGAAGCTATGTGTTATGGCAGAGATGCAGTACTGGACACTGCTTCAATTCTATCCAGGGCTCAGGCTTTGGCAGTCACGATTAGAAGAGCTCTGTGGCTTAAACAGTGGACCGGAGATGCGGTATCTAAACAGGGATTGCTTAGTCTGGCATATAAGGGCGGTCAGCTCTTTGGTTCAGATCTTTCGGAACTAATTGCCAAAGCTAAAGCTAAGGATGTTACTCTGCCTGGGAAAAAGGCAGTGGCATCCACAGCCAGCAGGACAGGGCCCGGCAGAGGTCTTCGGTCCTTTCGGGCCAGGGGACGATTCAGTCAGCCTTCTTGGAGATTGGGTCGTCCCTCATCCTCCGGCAGATCCGCCCAGAAATCTCGTACTCCCTGGAAGCAACGGTCCCGTCAGGACAGACGGGAGGTTGATAAAAAGTCCGCTAAGGCTGACGGACGCCAGGGATCCCCCCGAGGGCTGTCGGGTGGGAGGTCGTCTGTTACAATTCATGTCGATCTGGGCATCCCACATAGCAGATGCCTGGGTGACACGGGTTATGTCGGCAGGCTATTTCATAGAGTTTCATTCTCTACCTCCAGACAGGTTTCGTCTGACGGGCATTCCGTCCGTGCCAAGACTGGCTGCCGCACTGTTTCAGGAGGTCGACTCTCTCCTACAGCAGGGTGTGGTGGTTCAGGTTCCTCCGGAAGACCAGGGAAAGGGTTTTTATTCCAACCTTTTTGTGGTCCCCAAAAAGGACAAGTTTCGTCCGGTGCTGGATCTCAGGGATTTGAATATTTACGTCCAGACACGGAAGTTCCGCATGGAGTCTCTCCGATCGGTGATAGCGACCCTGTCGCAGTACGATTTCTTGGTGTCGATAGACATCCGCGACGCCTATTTGCATATCCCTATCGGCAGGGCTCACCAGCGTTTCTTGCGTTTCGCTATAGGTCAAGCCCATTACCAGTTTGTGGCCCTACCCTTCGGGTTGGCCTCAGCTCCCAGGGTTTTTACAAAAATTCTGGCTCCTCTCATGGCGCTTCTTCGAAGACAGGGGGTTACAATCCTCCCCTACCTGGACGACCTGTTCATAGTGTCACCCACAGCAGAGGAGGCAATAACGGCTCGCGATCTCTCCCTTCAGTACCTGATGGACTTCGGGTGGCTGATCAATTGGAAGAAATCGTCATTGGAGCCAGCACAGTCCATTCTTTTCCTGGGGATGCAGTTCGATACAGTTCGGGCAGTTGTGTCCCTGCCTCCTGTCAAACAGACGAACCTTCGTCTTCTGGTCCAGGCTATGAGGTCGGCGCTGTCAATGTCCCTTCGGGAATGCATGCGCCTTCTGGGTCAAATGGTGGCAACTATGGAAGCAGTACCGTTTGCACAATTTCATTCCCGGGATCTCCAAAACCTTATTCTGACCCATTGGGATCGATCGCTAACTTCTCTGGATCGCTCGGTCATTATCTCCCGCAGGGTGCGAGAGTCTCTTGGATGGTGGTTACGTCCGGAGACTCTATCCGTGGGGAAATCCTTCCTTCCCCCGAGATGGTCGGTGGTGACAACCGATGCCAGCCGGACAGGCTGGGGGGGAGTTTGGAACGACCTCTGGATTCAGGGGGTCTGGTCGCCAAAGGAGTCGTCTCTCCCGATCAACATTTTGGAGTTGAGAGCAATATTTCTCTGCCTCCAACATTGGACGGTCTTATTAAGCGGTCTACCGGTCCGGATCCAGTCGGACAACGCTACGGCTGTCGCGTACATCAACCACCAAGGCGGGACGAGGAGTTCCAGTCTCATGTCGGAGGTCTCTCGGATCCTGGTCTGGGCCGAGTCCAAAGTTCCAGCAATTTCTGCAATTCACATTCCAGGAGTGTTGAATATCTCGGCGGACTTCCTCAGTCGCGAGCAAGTGGACCCTGGGGAATGGAGTCTCCATCCAGAAGTGTTTTCTCTGCTGTGTTCCCGTTGGGGGACTCCTCAGGTGGACTTGATGGCATCCAGGCTGAACGCCAGGGTTCCGACGTTCATGTCCAGGTACAGGGACCCGGATTCGGTGGCGGTGGATGCTTTAGTGGCCCCGTGGGGTCAGTTCAAGCTGATCTATGCGTTTCCACCGATATCCTTACTGCCTCTGGTGATCCGACGGATCAAACTCGAAGGGGTATCAATAATTCTGATAGCACCAGACTGGCCGCGGAGAACATGGTATTCGACGCTGGTGTCTCTTCAGGCGGCACCTCCGTTTCCGCTGCCCCTTCGCCCGGACTTGCTCACTCAGGGGCCCATTCGTCATCCGGACCTGAGGTCCCTTCGTTTGACGGCGTGGCTCTTGAGACCGAGATCTTGACCCGTCGCGGTTTTTCGCCCGAGGTCATTGCTACCTTGCGGGCAGCCCGGAGTCCAGCTACGTCCAGGATTTATCACAGAACTTGGGAGTCTTTCTATTCATGGTGTTCTGGATCCTCAAGAAACCAGAGGGTTTTTTCCATCCCCAACTTCTTGGCCTTTCTGCAATCTAGTCTGGCCAGGGGTTTGGCAGTAAGTACGGTGCGGGGACAGGCTTCTGCTCTTTCCGCACTTATTAGGAAGGCTATTGCCTCTCGCAGGGATGTTCGTTCTTTTTTTCGCGGAGTCGCACGTCAGTTTCCGCCACGGAGGGCAGTTGTGGCTCCATGGCGGCTTAATCTAGTCCTGGAAGCTCTCAGCATAGGCCTTTTGAGCCTATGGATTCTGCTAAACTTTTACTACTTTCTTGGAAGGTGACCTTCTTTGTGGCAGTCACCTCTTTGAGAAGGGTATCGGAATTGGCAGCACTTTCTTGCTTACCTCCTTTTCTGGAATTTTTTCCGGATCGCGTGGTGCTTCGTACTCGTGAAGATTTTTTGCCTAAGGTAGTGTCACAATTCCACATTAATCAGGACATCGTGTTGCCTTCGCTTTGTCCAGGACCTAAGAATCCAAGGGAGCGGGCCTTGCACTCGTTGGACTTAGTGCGGGCATTGAAGTTCTATCTTACGATCACTCAAGGTTTTCGGAAGTCGGACTCTCTTTTTGTAATTCCGGCAGGTCGTCGGTGTGGTCAACGTGCTTCCAAAGACACGATAGCTCGGTGGATCCGTTCAGCTATCCTGGAAGCGTACCGGCTCAAGGGCGAGCCTTGTCCGGTTAAAGTTAAAGCTCATTCCACGAGAGCCATTGGCTCATCGTGGGCTTTTTGTCAGGGGGCCTCGGCAGCGCAGCTCTGCCGGGCGGCCACCTGGCACTCCGTTCACACTTTTACTAAGTTTTATAAGGTGGACGTAAGTGCTTCAGCCGATGCGGCCCTGGGACGCAGGGTCCTGCAGGCGGCGGTAATTTAAGTTATCCCTTTATTTAGTTTTTCATTATTTAGCGCGGTTTGCGCTCTTGCCTAAGTTTTGGGGTATGGAAGCTTCTGCCTCTATTTCCCACCCTTAAGTAGGTACTGCTTTAGGACGTCCCACGAAGTAGAGAATCTGTGTCTCCCTTCCTTCCCTTCTGCTGCTGAAAGACGGATTTTGGTAAGAACTTACCTGTAAAATCCTTTTCAGCGAAGGAAGGAAGGGAGACCCAGCACCCTCCCAGGGCAGAAGTGTGTTGTTGTGTTTCTAGATGCAGCGCGTCTCCTTCCTGATGTCGATCTTCTGGACTGGGTTTAGCGCTCTACGGCTCTCCTTCCAGTTTCGCCAGCTCTACACAGTTGTCAGGTCCAATGGGGTATGCCTAAGACTGTGTGTTTCTATTACATAACCTGTTTTCTCTCATTTCTGAAATTTCAGAAGGGGATATGTTGTTCTGCTGGTTGGTCTGCTCTTCCTTAGCTTGTGTACGGACTGATGAACATGGGAGTAGGAGGAGCCTATATACTGGAGGGGCCGGTCGTCATTTTCCAATCTGAGGTGACTATCCTATGGGGCTCCGCCTACCCACGAAGTAGAGAATCTGTGTCTCCCTTCCTTCCTTCGCTGAAAAGGATTTTACAGGTAAGTTCTTACCAAAATCCGTCTTTTTTTTTTTCCAGGTGGAGATGATTGATTTAGTAAGAGACTTGAATCTTCCCAAAGATGCCGCTGAGTTACTCTGATCAAGGCTCAAAAGCAGGAATTTATTGTTACCAGGAGTGTCTTTTTCATGGTTCAGATATCGTGAAAAGGAGTTTGTTCCTTACTTTTCTCAGGAAGACAAGTTAGTTTATTACATAGATTTTGAAGGTTTGATGGGTCAATTCAAAATCCAATATGATTCAGCACAATGGCATCTTTTTGTAGATTCTTCAAAAATAAGTCCCTAAGCAGTTTTACTCCACAATGGCAGTTTTTACTCTTCAATCTCTGTAGGTCATTCCGTACACTTGAAGACAACCTACAAGAACTTGGAATTGGTTCTTCGAAACATTAAATATGAAGACCCCGGTTGGCAAGTGTGTGGGTTTTTGAAGGTCTTGTGCATGCTACTCGAGCACCTAGGTGGGTATACCAAATACCCTTGTTTTCTTTGTCTATGGGACAGTAGAGACCGGCAAAATCACTGGACCAAGAAGAGTTTTCAGCTGATGGTGTTCGGTGAAAAAAATGTCCTCTGAGAAACTTTGGAACCTTCCTATAAAGATCTTCTACCACCTCTCCACACAAAATTGGGCTTGATAAAGCAATTTGTAAAATCACTTCCAAGAGATGGGGAATGCTTCAAATACTTGGTCACCAAGTTTCCAAGTCTCTCGGAGGCGAAGTTGAAGGAAGGTGTGCTGATTGGACCAGACATTAGAAGGCTTATAGCTGATAGCTTGTCAATACCGTGACGGATGCTCAAAAAGAAGGGTGGATTGCATTTAAAGAGGTTGTAGAGAAATTTTTTAGGCTATAAAAATATCCTGACTACAAAAAGATCGTCGGATGAATGCTGAAAGCATTTCAAGCTTTACGTTGCCTGATGAGTTTGAAACTGCATTTCCTCCATTCCCATCTTGACTAATTTCCTGAAAATTTGGGAGCTGTGAGTGAAGAGCAGGATGAACGATTCCACCAGGACGTTAGAGATGGAAAGAAGATACCAGGAAAAATGGAGCATTACAATGATGGCAGACTACTGTTGGATGCTTCAGAGAAACATTCCAGATGCTACTCACAAGCATAAATGTACTAAAAGGAGCCTCACAGGGAAAAAAAAACAATTTTAGTGAGTGTTGGTGAGCTCATTTCAGTTCAAAAATGATTTTCATAAAGTGTATTAAAAAAACATTTTTATAAGTCTATTTTCATTTATTTTGCTGTATTTCCTTATTTAACATACTTAACTAAATTGTCAGGGAGCGTGAAGTCCTATAACAAAAATGAGGTCCTTTTCGGATTCAGCGCACCAAAAAACAATGATTATGTGGAATAACCAGAACAGCTCTTGAAATATTTTTTGCAGACCTATCCATGCAAAATATTGAATTTTCTAGGGACCATTTTAGGGAATACAAGATAGTGTATAGAATGAAGGAGAGAAGGCAGATAGTGATTGATACAATTCTACCCAACATGGAAAGTTCCATTCTTTTCCACATTTACTTTTCTTATAAGCTCTCTCCCCCTCCCCCCAAGACCAAATATTAAACCTTATAATGTCCTCAATACAGGGTGAAACATTGATCCCCAGATATTTTAACCAAAATTCCTCAGCTACAGACGGTCTGTTAAAGGATGTTAAAGGTTTCAGCAATATTGCAAATATACAGAAAAGTAACACTCCAGGCATGTAGCCCATTGTAAACTTTAGGGGATTAGATACACAATATTGTGGAAAAGTTTTAGGCAGGTGTGAAAAAAAAAATTGCTTGATAGTAAGAAGCTTCCAAAAACAGAAATGTAAATTATTTGTTTTTATCAATTCATAAAATACAAAATGAATGAACAAAACATAAATCTGAATTGCATAAATATTTGGTGACCACCTTTTGCCTTCATCAGTTTATCTAGGTACTTGTATTTGCACAAAGTAGTTGAAGGAACTTTGCAAGGAGGTTTTTCCTAATATTTGGTAGTTGAGGAATAGATTGTCAGTTCTCAATTTATTGCTTTACTTCAAGACCTTTAATTTTCCAAGGAAATTGAAGATGGAGAACGGACTGCTGAGAAAAGGGACATTGAGTGAGGAGATTGTCAAACATGTTACGGCTTCACTCGACATCTCCCCACAAGCAGGTGAAGTGCAGTCTGGACTGTGTCTCCAGTTAATGTCTACTTGGTACATTGGATATTTCCCCTGCTTTGAAGCAATGGAAAACGATCCAGTCAAAGCAATGAAGAGAAGAACACCTAAAGCCCAGGTATCTATAGTAGGGCTCAAGACTAAATATTGTTCTTCTTTCAAGTCACACAGCTCTGAAGACATGTATGGAATAATATGTGACATGGATGACACATTGGTTTGACCCAACCTGTGGTAACCTAAGTCGCTCAGCTTGATTTGATAAGTCTTTGCCCATGAGCAACACATTGTCCGGCTTCAGGTCCCTGTGCACCAACCTTTTATCAAGCATATATTCGTGTATAACACAGCCGGGTGCTATCCGATGTTTTACTGGATAGCACTCAGCCCAATGTTATACAATGCGACAGTGCAGATCTGCAATGATTTTCTCGTGTCGATTCGGCATGCTGCGATTGCATCTGAGAATCTGCTGACACACACCCATACAAGTCTATGATTAGTTGTGAAACCTCAAACTGTACTCGGATGTCATTCAGGTGAAGTCCAATATACGTAGAGACAAGCAATAGAGGAGACGAAGAAATTACTTTGTCAGTCTCCTCTGCACTTGTGCTGTGATTTTCATATCAGAGGCTAGGAGCACAGTATTGGAGTATTACATGCAATACTCACACATGTTAAAGGTTCCTCTACTTCGCATAATTGTGGACCCCTCAGAAGTTTGGAATACCAGGACCTTGTGGGAATGATTGCCCCACCATATCTCTCCATAAAGTCTTAATGAATTTCCACTTCGGATCCAAGAGTCAGTGCGATACTTTCTGTATGGATCACTATAAATGGATTGCAGGCTTTGGTAATAAGACGTAATACAGAACCCGGAAAGCAGCACATTATAATAAACTCAAGCTGTTACATAACCACTATAGAGCAAACCCAGAAGCAAAAATAGTAAAATGTGTAATTTATTAAGTTTGGCAATCAATAGAATATACAACATAAAACATATATTATGGTGGAAAAAAACAGTAAAAAAACAATGCCCTACTACAGAAGGAATCGATAAACTCAAGCTGTTAATTGTCCCCTACAATGTCTATGACCAATTCATCTTCATCAACTGCCGAGTTGGTGCCATACTCCAAGATGTTTAATTTCCAGGGAATATTTAGATAATCGAAGACCGAGAGAACTGGATGTCGAGAAGAAGGACATGGAGTGAGGAGATTGCAAAACATGTCTATGGCGTCTCTTGATAATCTCTCCCAATGAGCAGGTGGAGGAGAACAGTCTGGACTTTGTCTCCAGTTTATGTAGACTTGGTACCTTACATCAGTTTTCATTGCTTCAAGCCAGGGAAAATATCCAGACAAAGCAACAAAAAGAAGAACCCCAAAAGCCCAGGTATCAATAGTAGGGCCCAATATTAGAAATTCCTCTTCCTTCAAGTCACACAACTCTGGAGACATGTATGGAATAATATGTGACATGGACGACACATAGGTTCCCACAGGTTGGGTCAAACCAAAGTCACTGAGCTTGATTTGGTAACAGTCTTTGTCCTTGAGCAACACGTTATCCGGCTTCAGGTCCCTGTGCACCAACCCTCTACCATGCATATAGTCCAGAGCCCAAGAAATCTGTAACGCACACCTCTTGACTGCATCCTCAGGAATTCCAACCTGTGGAAAACAGATAAATATCATGAGATTTACTTGTGTAGTGTCTTATCTAAAGCAAAAATACTAAACTTTGAACATTTTGCTGATGTTGGAACAGACGATACTGCAGTAGGTAAAACTGCTACTGTGATGGTCATGTGGCATAAAATAGTGCCTTGGGAAACCCTCTTCCACCCTTTGACAGGGTCAATGTATTCCCAAAGACCCCCACACAAATTAATTAGTTAATTGTCTATGATTTATGGGGGCTATATAGATTCTTCCCCTGACTGATCTATCACCAGCATTTGATGATTCACAATAAAGTATGGGTATATTGTAGGAGAACATATGGAGCCGGCCTTACTTACCTCACTTTGGATGAGATGATGCAGGGTTCCTGCTGTTGCCAACTCCTGAGTCAGTACATAGTGGTCCATCGTGCTAATAAAGATGGGATATGTGCTGATGATGTCAGGGTGGTCAGAAAGGGTGATTGACAACGACAACTCCATCAGAAAGGTTTTCAGTTGAGTTCTGTCCTTTCTCACCAATTTAACAGCCACTGCGCCTCCTAAAGAGAAAAAAAGATCTCAAACTTTATATTCGAACACATTCCCATCACCACTAGCAATAGACATCAGCAGTTTGCTGGTGGATATCAATCCTTAATCCTCAAGCTCACTTCTTTAAGGTAGCACAAATATGCTAGTTTGGGGACAGCTTGGATTTACAGCAGTTAAATCCCAATTTTACCACTATAAATCTGATGCCAGATGTGTTTAATGGCCACTTATCTCCTTTATAAAAAAAATAAAAATAAAAATAAAAAAATGAAATGCACATTTGATTTAAACCAAACAATTTAGATGAAAGTAGGGGAAACCGTGTGAGGCTGCTGTGCACATTAGAACAAAGTTGGCCGAACCAGCGAATATTTGCAGTATTGACTATCTGATGTGTTTGGCATCCTTCCAACTCTCCAGATAGATGTCAGGGAACAGAAAGATCAGGAAGATAGAAACTTATTGCACAATTGTTTGTTTTTTGGAGCTTTAAAAATCACTATCATAAGTAATACACAAAAGAACTGTCAGCCTCATGATATCTTGTCTGACTAACCCATACAAAGGAATGTTTGGCTCGGATGGGGATATAAAAATTCAGTGGTTTGAGTTCAATTTCTGATGCATTTTTCCTCCATAGAGATAATTTTGACAGTTGCTGTGTAACATTAAACTCAGGAACTCTCTCAAGTATTCATGTGTTCTCGGAGGGAGCCACCGATGGAATAATCTGGTGGCCACTTATCTCCAGTGAGGAAAAAAAAGTATTGGGAAACTGAACTCCAACTTTTTCATCCGTTTGTCACCTTGGGCATCCCCTATATACATTAGATGGTGATCAAGACCCCAAAAATTTGGCAGGTTTGGATGACCTTTGCTCCTGTATGGACATTTGTACAGCTGATGTAACTAAAATAATTTGGATCTGTCTATAAATATCTAGTGTCTATGGCCAGATAAACTCATTATTTCATTTTTATATATAAATTACCACTTTTATTTCATTGATTTACATAATTGACCATGTTTTGTTTTTGTCTTGTTCACATACCTGTCGATTTGTTCTGTGCCAGTAGAACTTTTCCGTATGACCCCTGGCCCAGCTCCTTGATGATGTTGTAGCATTCAGAAATTTCCTTAATCTCCAAGATTTGGAAGGTGGCCATTGCTGCTTGGAAGTAACTTTGTGCTAAGCAACAATCTCAATAGGACTCTAAAGGAAAATATAAGGAATATGATTAATACATCATCATGCAGTGATTACATTCCTGAGTTGTGGTCACTCATCATAATTAAGCCCCATGATCATTTAGAAACCAATCATAAACAGATGTGCCAGTCTGTGAAAGGATGGTTGACAACCCTTGTAAGAGGTATCTTGGTGGGCATATTGGTTGTTGTTAACCTTTTTATAGAGCTATTGTAATCCTAGACAAAATTAGGATAAATTTAAATGGTTTTACTGTAGAATATAAGTGTTTGTATCTAGAGATTAGTTTTTATAGTTTTGCGGATTAGGACAAGTATGAAAATAAGAATCTGCGCTGGGTGTAATGTTACTGGAAATGAGTGATAGTTGTATGATCATTTGGCAAGAAGACATCATATCTGATAGTAAATAACAATAATGGATATATCATTGAAAAATAGTTTTACCTGGGTTGGGTTTTTGGTGAAGTTGATGATAAATGAGGTTCTGCTCCAAAACGTTGAGTGATCTCACTTTCTTATGGTTTCGTCAGAGAGGTCCTATCTCCACAGAGAAGTTCTCAGGAATAAATGAACAAGACCCATGTACTTCTAGCTTTTATAGGGAAGCAGCTAACCAACATTGAGGTCCATCTTCCTCCTTTGCCAATTGGATGTCAAAAACCTCCACAGGATTACAGAGAAATGTGTCACCTAGAACATGGGCATTCATGTAGACCCTATTGTCATTTAATTAGTAAACAGTCTTTCTAAGGAGCTGGTTGTCCCATAGTGGTATCAGGGAGGCGCCCACCTTAGTATTGTTTGTATTGCTAGTAAATTGCAAATGTAATTAGTTCTGAATTTATTCTGCCACCTATATTCTCGTCACACCTTCCCGACCTCCTGCTGCTTTCATCAAAAGAGAAACTGGACCTTTTTTTGTTTGTCATGCGTGGTTCTTGTTCATGTATCCAGTATTCATTGCCATAAAGTGACTCAACATATCTTGTAGAACAGTCTTGCCCCAACTGACATTATTATTACATGGAAATAACAGAATTGTCTATTTGTCTTATAGTAAAGCAGGTAGTACAACAAAGGGCAAAGGCACATTAGATGAAAATAGGGCAACGATCGATCGTTCAATGATTGCCCCAAACAAATCACAGGATATATTGGCCAATATTTATTTTTCATCTGCTGAAAAAATCCAACTCTCTGAACCAGTATGTTCAACAATTATAAATGTTCATCTGTCGAAATCCACAATTGTTTCTTTCCACCACACAGACAACAGTCGCTCATTATGGTTGAGGTCAGACATTTCATTCTAGATATATCTAATGTGTAGGGGTTTCTGATGTTCCACACCCAGCTCAGAGTTGGTGGATTTGTAAGGTTTTTGTTTTTTTAACCAAATATGAGAAATATCTGCTGGAAAACTAGCAAATCACATCTGCACCAAATTGTGTGGATAATGATGGACGCAAAGAAATAATTCACTTACAAAATATTTTACTTGCAATATTTTGCATGGATTTTATTTCAAATTTCATTTAGGATTACTTCTTCCCCATTCAAACTAATTTGTTCGAATTCATTTGTAAATCCAGATTCTGCAACTGATTCTTCTCTGGAAATTTAAGTAGCATTTGGGTGAGATTTGTAAAATATCAGCCTCTTATCTGCTGCAGTAATACACTGTCGACATTACCTGCGCAGACTCAGAACATTTGAATGAGGCTTTCCTGGAAATTATTTCTTTTATTCTAATTAAAATAATGTTTTTTACCAGCGTACTTAATCTGATTTTCACCCATTTTATGTCCGTGTCCATTTTTCCCATCAGTGGTGCATCTGGTTTTCTTATGCAAAAAAAAATTCAAGCTTCTACCTATTAAATAGTAAAAATGGAAAGCACTAAGACAGCGCTCTCATGTTGTCCATGTCATCATTTTTTTTTTTTCTTTTTTTGGACCCTTTCTCTTGAATGAGCGAGTTTTAATCTGCAAAAGGGATCAAAAATGGAGAAGTCATAACTTTTTTTTTTTGCGCAATTCCACAATAAATAGACATGTGAACAGTCCCATAGCCTGATATCTATCTATTCTTGTCTCACATCTATCTCAGATCTTTCAGCTGACCATTATCTCATGTGTATGGGGGAGGCTCCACAGTATTTGGTCTTGTCTCTTAGGCCGCATTCACACATTCAGTATTTGGTCAGTATTTTACATCAGTATTTGTAAGCCTAAACCAGGAGTGCGTGAAAAATGCCGAAGTGATGCACACTGTTACGGATCCGGGTGGTGGAACCTCTGTGCTGCGGTGCAAGGAGGGACCAGAGGGGCGTAACTAGGTATCAACTCGGACCGACCAAGGTCGTACGGCGGCTCAATCGACTCCGTGACCCGGGAAGGACCGAACAGAGGGACCAGGTGCTACTCTGGGGACCGACCTTGTATGAGAGCAGGTGACTCCCATGGGTCAGAAGGCAGGGACTGACCGGTACAGCAGATGAGCACAGCAGGCAGGCTGACGGGTAATCCGGGCAGACGGACTGGCAGGCACGGCAGGTAACAAGCAGGAGCCTCCAGGTAGGCTGGCTGGTAGGCACGGCAGGTAACAGGCAGATGCTTCTAGGTAAGCGAGCTGGCAGGCATGGCAGGTAACAGGCAGGAGCCTCCTGGTTGGCTGCCTGGTAGGCACAGCAGGTAACAGGCAGGTGCTTCTAGGTAAGCGAGCTGGCAGGCATGGCAGGTAACAGGCAGGTTTTTCCAGGTAAGCAAGCGGACAGAGCCCATAGACAGACTGTCGGGCTGGAGAGAGTAGACTGGCTGGCGGACTGGACTTGTAGTCAGGCTGGCGGGCTGGACTTGTAGTCTGGCTGGCGGGCTGGACCTTAGGGCTGAAGCAGAGTAAAACACACAAAGCTACAACCTTGCACGGGCACCTCCATATTGGAGGAGGTGCCTTTTATAGGGGAAGTCCTCGGGCCATTGCCTTTTTAGGATGGCGCGCGTGGCCCCTTTAATAGGGAGGGAGAGAGCGCGCGCCCCCTAAGCACAGAGCCGGGGAGGCTGCGTGCACCAGCAGCAGCTGCAGGTAGGCCAGAAGACGCCGGAGCAGGACCGCGGCGTTAAGGGGGAGAGACGCCGATGCTACACACGTGTTTCTATTATACTTTTTCCTCTGATATTTGGCTTACAGATACTGAGGTAAAAAAAACACACACCAACTACTGAACTTGTGAATGTGCCTTACAGATGTGCTCACAATTAAGAGCCAGCTCTGATCGATTATTTTGGTGGCAGATGACTTTCACACAGAACAGATCACTTCTGGAGACCACCATAGATCTACAGCTTCTAGAATTACATGTTGCACAATGAAAAGTTATATTGCGGTACCGTGTTAGCCAGAAAAATCAATATAAATACTTTTATGGCCAAAAATGACAAAAGTATTCTCGGAATGATACCTTTATTGGCTAAACAGAAAAATTTATATCACTCCGAAAATCCTTTTGTCATTTTTGGGCATAAAAGAATTACAAGTGGATGTTCTCAGAGCCATTAGCATCACATTAGCCCCTCGGTACTGCTCCTATGTGATCACTGGTTATGCAGCTCATTAGTACAATCAGGTGTTTCACATAGCCTCAGGTGTCTCCTTCTCCCCAGTAGCCAAGTTTCCATTTGGTACATTTATATAATTAATAAAATGTATTTAACATTATTTAAAAAAAAAAAAATTATTAAATTCTATTCATGTTTAACTAGTTTCAGACTTCTGTGACCTGATCACAGCTGCAATCTGTGGAGATATCATCAGTAAGTTCTCCATTATGATATTACATAACTCATTACTTAGAGAAATTCAAATTTGAAATACAACCGATACGATAATGGTGGATAATTTTTTTTTCCCACAATATAAATTAAATTGACAAATTCTCCTATTTAAAATTTTTCTGATCTTATCATAAAATTTAAGCTCAGCAGACTTTACCCTTAATAAAACAAAAAATATATCTGAGAAAACTTTTAATGCTGGGAAACAAGCTCCGGACATCCAGTAAACTTCTCTTCATCAGGAACTGCAAATATACTGTCCCTATTTTCCCAATATTTCCTCTGAGGTTCCCAGACTCAATCGTCTTCGTCATACATCTATCGTTCATCATGAAGGTTTGATCGATCAGGCCATCCCATCATTGACCTCCGAGCCCCAGCCAGCAGACCCTTACTCGAGCGTTGGATTTTTTGTTTCATAATTTTGTGAATAAAACATGTCTGAAATTTCCAAATCATCACATTCTTCTTTACACTTTACACATTGTCTTTTGGAATTGGGGTTGCACTTTATCTTTCTTACTCCACAAACAAAACAAGTTTTAATCAAATAAAGACACAAGTTTTCCCAATTGTGGTGAGGAGGCGGCAGACAACACACATGTGCTGTGGAGCTGTCCGGGGTTATCGGTAACAATATTTTTGGATGATAGAAAATGTGGTGTATATAATGTGGTGCAGAAGATTGGGACAGAAGTGATGTTACTCTAATATGGTAAAAAATAATTATGCAAAATATGGATTATTATAATAACCTATAATTGAATGAGTACCCGAGCATTTTAATGCTCGCTCATCACTGAGTCAAACAAATTGGAATACTCGAGTGATCGGACCGAGTAACGAGCCCAATGTAAGTCTATGGGAAACTCGACCATTATTCAGGTGGCTCCCCCCGGCAGTCTGCAGAGAGCCTAAAAATTTCCCAAATCGATGGGAACATTGCTCAAATGACGTGGGATCAGCATGGGGAAGACCCCTGGAAGCATTTCTGACTCCCAGGTCACTGTTGTCAACAACGTTTTCAGAGGTATTACGCCACTTTTTTGGACTCACAATAAAACATAAAAAAAATGGATTTTCCTGGGCAATATGTTAAGGAACATCCTTTCCAGGGTAAATAAAGAGTAAGTCTGCACCGCCTTCTGAATGCATAATGACAGCACCTGAATCTTAATGGCAAATACATATCACATGCCATCTTTAAAATGCAGAAACAATAGTCCAATTGAAAGGAGATGATGAAAAAGCTGCACTCACAGTTTATGTAAAAATAGGAATCCTTTATTTCATATTTGGATAAAATGAATGGAAAACAGGGAGTGTGGGGAGGAGGTGGACGAGAGCTGTTTCGTGCTCTAACTAGCGCTTCTGCGGGTCCATGTGATTATTTCATATTCGGATAAAATTAATGGAATCAAGGACTCTTATTTTTACATAAACGGTGAGTGCAGCTTTTTCATCATCTCCTTTCAATTGGACTTTCCAGGGTAATGACTTGTATATAAGGCAAAATAAATAACCAAAAACAACCCAAGGTGTGGAGAAGCTTTTTTATGTCCACACGTAGCGTTTTTGATGCTTTTTTTACAATACTTTCAACCAAGACTTATCTGGCCATGTGGTGTGTTATACATCAGACACATCCTGTTTCAATTATGATGGAGGGACTATGAAAGTCACAAAGACTATTTTTATAGGACCATCAGGTGGCCCTTACTATTATTAAATGGCCAGCATTTGGCTATGCTTTGTTGTTCCCATTATTAACGAGTGGGTCTCCTATACTGTTATTTCATATGTAGTGATGGCAAGGGCTGCCAAAAATTTAGACGCAACCCAATACCCCTTTGAAGAGACATAGAGGAGGGTTTCAGTAAAAAAAAATGTTCCCATTAGTTGTAATGCCCATGCTGTGACTGCAAGGGCTGCCAACATTTGGAAAAAACTCCACTAACAATTTAAAGACGCATACAGCTGGGCCACAGTAATGAGTACGACATGTTCCCATTAGAAAGAGGGTCTGCTATTCAGTTTTAGGGTATGCAGTGAAGCAACAGCTGCCAAAAATTTGGAGGAACCCCCAATGCCCCTTGCAAGAGACATATATATGTATGTATGTATGTATGTATGTATGTATGTATGTATATGTGGTGGAGGAGGATGCGGAGAAGGAGGACCAGAGCAAATAGACAAAATCAGGATGCGTATACCCATGTCTGGGTATGAAGACAGAGGTGCATGGGAAAAGTTAGACTTCCCCAAAAAAAAGATACTGTATATGAGTTTGTTATGCTTCTATCATTCATTGGTGTTGAGAAGTCTGGCCCAATCCAGCCCTTGTTCATTTTTATGAGAGTCAGCCTGTCAGCATTTTCATTTGACAGGCGGATGCGCCTATTGGTTATAATTCGACCGGCGGCACCAAAAACCCGCTCTGACAAAATGCTAGTGGCAGGGCAGGCCAGGACCTCCAAGACAAAGAGAGCCAAATCATGCCACGTGTCCAGCTTGGATACCCAATAATTATAAGGCACAGATGAATCACGGAGGATGTTGGTATGGTCGGCAAGGTACTCCGTCACCATCTTCCGGAATGCTGCACTCCTTGTGAGAGTACCCCCCCCGCCTCAGGACCTGTGCTATGGGAGAGTCTGAGAACTTTGACAGTGCTCCCCATCCTCTGCTGGATTGCATTTGTTGCTCTCTCCCCTGTACTCCTTGGTTGTCCAGCAAACTCTGACCTCTGCCGCCAGCGTTTTCAGATGGCAATTTTTTAAATGGCTCTCCTTCTCCTTGGGTCTTGAAGTGTCACCTACCAGTAATGACTGTCACCCAAAATTTGGACTACGCGAGGGTCCCGGGAAACGCAGCGTAACATAAACTCAGCCATGTGTGCCAGACTACAAAGAGTCAAGACTTCCGTGTCCTCACCAAGAGGATGACTGACCATGCTCTTCTCCTCCTCATCCTCCTCCTCTTTCTCCCTGTCCTCAGGCCATTCACGCTGAACAGACGGTATGACAGTTGTGCAGGTAGTACCGACTATAGCGCAGGAAACTAGATCCTGTTCTTCCTCCTCCTCCTTATCTTCCTCATTATCACCCAATCCACGTTGGGATGAGATGAGGCTGGACTGTGTGGAATCTCCCTGTATGGTTCCTTGCTCCATCTCATCATGCAATGAATCCTCTTTAATTGTGAGCAGAGAGCGTTTTAGAAGGCAGAGAAGCGGGATGGTGATGCTAATTATGGCGTGATTCATGGTTCAGTGATTTCTCAAATCCTACCTGGAGCTGCCGGATCTGCTTGTCAAAGTACCCCTACTGTGTGCCCATTTTAGAAAGTCAGCTACAGCTTCCGCCGCCCTTGCCGTGCTTCAGCAGCGTTTGCAGCTTATGGCTCACAGACTGGTATGTGATGTCCCCACGCATTGGAACTCTACACTGCAGATGTTGGGAAGGATTTGTGAGCAGAAGAGGGCAGTTGTTAAGTACCAGCGTCAACAAGGCCATCTGTATTCAGTTCAGACTCCACACACAAGACCTCAGGAGTGGACATGGATGTCAGACATATGTACCATCCTCCAAAACTATGAGGACTCTCCCAAGATGGTGAGCGGTGATTACATCATAATTAGCATCACCATCCCGCTTCTGTCTTCTGAAACCCTCTCTGCTCACAATCAGAGGATGCATTGCAGGCAGAGCACGATAAGATGGAGCAAGGAACCATACCGGGTGATTACACACAGCCCAGCCTCATCTCATCCCAATGTGGATTGGGTGACAATGAGGAAGAGGAGGAGGAGGAAGAACAGGAGCTAGTTTCTTGTGTTATAGATGGTACTATCTGCACAACTGTCATATCGTCTGTTCAGCGTGGATGGCCTGAGGACAGAGAGGAGGAGGAGGAGAGCATGGTCACTCGTCCTCTTGGTGAGGACCCGGAATTCTTACCTGTTAGCAGTCTGGCACGCATGGCTGAGTTAGTTACTCTGCATTTCCCATGACCCTCGCGTTTTTAAAATTTTGGGTGACATTCATTACTGGTTGGTGATACTTATAGACCCAAGCTACAAGGAGAACTTTATATCTTATTCCTGAGGTGGACAGGTCTAAAAATGGGGCAGTACCAGAAAGCCCTTGTTGTGGAACTATTAAAAAAAAATTCCTATCTGAAAACCCTGGCGTCAGAGTTCATAGTTAGTTGGACAACCAAGGACTACAGGCGAGAGAGACACAACTCTAATCCAGCAGAGGCAGAGGAACACTGTCAAAGTTCTGGGAGAATTTTCTCAGCCCCTCCCATCGCACAAGCCTTGAGGTGCGGGGTACTCTCACAAGGAGTGCCAAGCTTGGGAAGATGCCGAGGGAGTTCCTTGCCGACCGTAACAACGTCCTCCGTGATTCCTCTGTGCCTTATAATTACTGGGTATCCAACAGGATACGTGGAATGAACTGGCTCTCTACACCTTGGAGGGCTTGGCCTGCCCTGCCACCAGCATTTTATCAGAGCCGGTTTTTAGTGTCTCTCAATGAAAGGGGGCGCGGTGGATGCTAGGTGTGATCATAGAATCATAGAATGGTAGAGTTGGAAGGGACCTCCTGGGTCATCTGGTCCAACCCCCTGCTCAAAGCAGGATTCACTAAATCATCTGACAGATGTCTGTCCAGCCTCTGTTTGAAGACGTCCATTGAAGGGGAACTCACCACCTCTCGTGGGAGCCTGTTCCACTCATTGATCACCCTAACTGTCAAAAAGTTTTTTCTAATATCTAATCTGTGTCTCCTCCCATTTAGTTTCATCCCATTGCTTCTAGTCTTTCCTTGTGCAAATGAGAATAAAGATGATCCTTCTACAATGTGACAGCCCTTGACATATTTGTAGACAGCTATTAAGTCTCCTCTCAGTCTTCTTTTTTGCAAGTTAAATATTCCCAAATCCTGCAACCGTTCCTCATAGGACATGGTTTGCAGACCAGTCACCATTCTGGGCACTCTTCTCTGAACTTGCTCCAGTTTGTCTATGTCTTTTTTAAAATGTGGTGCCCAAAACTGTACACAGTATTCCAGATGAGGTCTGACCAAAGAGGAGTAAAGACCGATAATGACTTCACGTGATCTAGACTGTATGCTTCTGTTAATACATCCCAGAATTGTATTTGCCTTTTTTGCTGCTGCATCACACTGTTGACTCATGTTCAGTCTATGATCTATTAGTATGCCTAAGTCTTTTTCACATGTACTGTTGCTTAGCTCTATTCCTCCCATTTTGTATATGCTTTTTTCATTTTTATTGCCCAGATGTAGTACTTTGCATTTTTCCCTGTTAAAAACCATTCTGTTAGTTGCTGCCCACTGCTCCAGTTTATTTAGGTCTTTTTGAATCCTCTCTCTCTCTTCTCTAGTATTAGCTATCCCTCCTAGCTTTGTGTCATCAGCAAATTTAATCAGTTTACCCTCAATTCCTTCATCTAAATCATAGATAAAGATGTTGAACAATACAGGTCCCAGGACGGAGCCCTGTGGTACCCCACTTGAGACATTCATCCAACTGGATGTGAAGCCATTTACAACCACCCTTTGAGTCCGATCACTAAGCCAGTTATGAATCCACCTAACAGTTGCCTGGTCCATTGCATACTTGGTCATTTTTTCAATAAGGATGGTGTGAGATACTTTGTCAAATGCTTTGCTGAAGTCAAGATATACTATATCCACAGCATTTCCCTGATCCACCCAGTCAGTAATTCTGTCATAGAAGGAAATTAAGTTAGTCTGACATGACTTGTTAGTTACAAACCCATGCTGACTCTGGTTAATCACTTCATTCTTATCCATGTACTTACATACATGTTGTTTAATAATTTGTTCAAAGATCTTTCCTGGTATAGAAGTCAGACTCACCGGCCTATAGTTCCCTGGGTCCACCTTCTTCCCCTTTTTGAAGATAGGAACAACATTTGCTCTTCTCCAGTCTTCTGGGACTTCTCCTGTTCTCCAAGAATTTTCAAAGATTATGGAGAGTGATTCTAAAATTTCTTCTACGATCTCCTTCAGTACTCTGGGGTGTAATTCATCTGGACCTGGAGACTTGAACTCATTTATGTTAGCTAAATATTCCCTCACAATCTTTCTGTTTACAGATAACTTGGATTCCTCTATTCCTTTAAAAGGACAGTAAAGATCAGTTGAGGTTACATTTTCTTTCTGAGAGAAAACAGATGCAAAATAGGAGTTAAAAAGTTCGGCCTTCTCAACATCCTCTCTTACCATTTCTCCATTTTCATCCTGTAAAAATCCTATAGCATCTTTGACTTTTCTTTTACTTTTGACATACCCCCAAAATCCTTTTTTATTGCTTTTGACATCTCTTGCAAGCCTTAATTCATTGTCAGCTTTAGCTAGCCTGATACATGCCCTGCAGGATCTGCAGACTGCATTATAATCTTCTTTAGATATGCCTCCCTCTTTCCATTTAATAAACATTAAACATGCGATGGGGGATAACCCTGCCCACAACCTGTCACTCACCGCGGAACAGGAGACCCCTGGCTGCAGCCGCAAATAGTCGCGACGTAAGCGGAAGCCAGAGCTGGCTGCAGGGGGGGGGTCACGTGCTGCCTTTGCGCGGTCAGCGATAGCGCTGTGCACAGGGAGTATTGGCAACATGAGGTATTTACGAAATTCATTAGGGGCCCCGGGGGATACTTTGGGGGCTTAATTTAAAGTAGTGGACAACCCCTTTAAACCCCGCTTTGCTGATTGGTTGTGCCCAATCAGATATTGGCGCAGAATGTAACCCCCAGTCACAGCGTGGCATAGTTCTCTCACGTTTACTGAACAAGTTCTGTCAGTCACAGTGCCACGTAGTTCACTCACGTTTACTGAACACCTTCTGTCAGTCACAGAGCGCTGAACAAATACTTCTTTACTGTACGCTATCACGATTTACGCTTCCTGTCTTCCAATTGGTCGTAAGCGAAAATACTCCAATGAGTATGACAGAAAAGCAGCAAGGCAACGACAACGTCGAGAGCAAGAGACACTTCACCAAACTGCCGCCAGTCAAGCCCAGGATGCGGAATCTCACAGACCATGTCACAAACAGGAAACACCACAACAAACAGCCACACGACAGGTACAAGTAGCTGATTCACAGACAACGTTGGGAACAGGAGACACCACAACACACTGCTGCTAGGCAGGAACACGATGCAAAATCCCACAGACCAAGTTGAGTGAATGAATTTAATGATAATGTAAATATTTTACCCGGAAAATCCTGTTTATTCATTGCATTATTCTCAAATCTTCATAAATAAACTACATACATATTCTAGAATACCCGATGTTGGAATCGGGCCATCATCTAGTTTAATATAACTGTCACTGCAGTGGAACAAATTCCTGCTAATTGTTTAAATAGAGTTGAAAAATTAAATTGCAAGGAATCGTTTTGGATTTTCCGATTGGGGACATTGTACTCTGATGGGCTAAATGATGTCATAGAAGGAATATGAAGAATGCACGATAAATAATTCCAGGGTTTATCAGATTTAAATGTTTCGGACTCATTAAAATTATATTTATTTATATAAGATTTTATTTGTGTTTTATGTACAAGAAAAATATTTATCTGCATATTGATGTTGGTGCTTTAATATGAATATTACCATAGGCTGCTATATATATATATATATATATATATATATATATATATATATATATATATATATATATATATATATATATATATATATATATATATATATATATATATATAATAATATAGTTTATAAGGCCGAAAAAAGACAAGCGTCCATCCAGTTCAGCCTATTTCTTGTGCACTGCAGCTATTCTGCAGCGTTGATCCAGGGGAAGGCAAAAAAAAACCCATGCGGTATAGGCCAATTTACATCATTGAGGAAAAATTCACTTCCCGACTCCAATCTGGGAGTCAGATTAAATCCCTGGATTAATTAACTATCACTAAGCATAAGATGTAATTTTATTGTTCTCAAGAAAGGCGTCCAGGCCTCTCATGAACTCATTAAGTGAGTTGGACATCACCACTTCCTCTCCCAGAGAGTTCCAGAGTCTCACGGCTCTGACCGTAAAGAATCCCCTTCTATGCTGGTGCAGGAACCTCCTTTCCTCCAGACGCATAGTGTGCCCCTTCGTCTTTGTCACCATCCTTGGTATAAACAGGTCATGGGAGAGATCTCTGTACTGCCCCCTGATGTATTTATACATGTTTATGAGGTCTCCCCTAAGCCTTCTATTTTCCAACGTAAATAGGCCTAATTTTGACAACCTCTCTGGGTATTCTAGTCCCTCCATTCCCTTTATTACCTTAGTCGCCCTCCTTTGTACCCTCTCTAGCTCCAATATGTCTTCCCTGAGCACCGGAGCCCAGAACTGTGCACAATATTCTAAGTGCGGCCTTACCAGTGCTTTATACAGAGGAAGAACAATGTTCTCATCATATGCCCCTATTCCTCTTCTGATGCATGCCATGACTCTATTTGCCTTCGCAGCTGCTGCCTGACACTGGGCACTCCAATTTAATTTGCTGTTAACCAAGACGCCCAGGTCCTTCTCCATGTCAGATTTTCCCAACGGTTTCCCATTTAATATGTATGGGTGACTGCTGTTTTTCTTTCCCATGTGCATGACCTTACATTTATCGGCATTGAACCCCATTTGCCATTTTTTGGCCCAAGTCCCCAATTTATCTAAATTCTCCTGTAGCTGTGCCCTATCCTCATCTGTATTAACTACTTTACAAAGTTTAGTATCATCTGCAAATATTGCTATTTTACTATGCAACCCTTCCACTAGATCATTAATAAATATATTAAATAATATAGGGCCCAAGACAGACCCTTGAGGCACCCCGCTAGTAACCCTGACACCCCCTGAGCTTACTCCATTGATAACCACCCTCTGCTTTCTATCACTCAGCCAGCTATGTACCCACTTGCACACATTATCCCCCAGACCAAGCATTCTCATTTTATATACTAACCTTTTGTGTGGCACGGTATCAAACGCTTTGGAGAAGTCAAGGTATACAACATCTACTGACTCTCCCCGGTCCAGCTGTGAGCTCACCTCCTCGTAGAAGGCCATCAGGTTTGTTTGGCAGGAGCGATCCCTCATGAATCCATGTTGATATGGAGTTAGACAGTTATTATCATTAAGATATTCTACAATAGCATCTCTAAGAAATCCTTCAAACAATTTACCCACAACAGACGTTAAGCTGACTGGTCTATATTATCATTTTTTCCCCCCTTTTAAAAATTATTTATATAAAGATATGGAGTTTTTTGGGACTCTATTACCTATGTAAGGGGGATTTTAAATGAGTGTGCTTTAATTTGCTAAACACAGCCTCCGCCCTAACTGACATGTTTCTGCTTTCTATATAAAGCAATCATGGCTTTTGTTCATTTAGATAAAATTGTCTTCATCAGGTATATTTATGTCGAAACGCATTGTATGGTGAAATAAAGATCGTTCAGGAAATATTTGCCTATATTTATCTGTATTATCAATTATTGGGAGAGCACTTGGCCTGGAGAGAAATCGATGTCCATTACATTCCTATGACAACTCTGAAGGGGTTCTCAATAGCTACCAGGAACATGCAGCAGACCAGCAGGGAAGGAAAACTCACTATTGTGATCCTTAAGGATCGATATGCAAGACTGCAAGATCCATAAATAGGTGAGTACAATATTGATTTGTATGCACCCATCTTAGTGAAGCATCTACATTTAGATCTGTGTGCTCTGTTTCGGTCTCTTTTTTTTACAGAAAAACAAAACATTGTCATGATGGGCCATTGAATAGAATTTTTTTTCACTTTGAATGTTGTGCTGCCTCCAATTTTTTGAACTATATTGAAAGTTTGACACCCAGACACTACATGTTGGTGCTGCTTCTGTTTTTTAGATAGACAGACATAAGTTTATGTCTACCACAAGTTTGACATCGCCCAACAGGCACAAACACAGAATATCTGTTTTGGGTGAGATGTGCCCTGAACAGAGTTATTTCCACTATGGGCATATCCAAAGCACATGGTTACTCCATCAGATGATCACATGACATATGCTCACATGGTTAATTTCCATACCAGTAGATGACCAGAGGCTGCTAAAGCAAAGAGTTAAAGAAATCCTTAGTTCTGGCATCAGCTGATCATCAGAGGGGTGCCGGACCTATTCAGCTGTACAGGAGCAAGAACCTTTCTTGTGTAATGAGTCAGTTGGTAATAAACCAGTTGATCCATTCTCTGCTTTCACCTTTAGAAAACAAAGGTACATCATGGCTGACAGGGATGAGGTGCATACATGTAGTCAGTGTTTAAAAACATAAGTAATCTCCTACACCTGCGAAGCGCACTCCCCCATTTCTGCTGGGATCAAATCGCCTACAGTAGTATTTTGTCCCTGAATTTGTTTTGCTGAAAGAAACAGGCTCAAAACTTTATAAACAATTATTTTAATATGAACGGAATCAAATAGATACATTTTTCATATAAAGAGGCCTTTGGTAGTTTTGTATTAAAAATATAACACACAATTTAAACAAACAATATACATTAAAATATAACTATATATTTTGGCCTTTAAAAATGTTAACTTTTAAAATGACTTATAGTGAGGGGTCGGGTTGGTGGTTTTCCCAAAATGTAGAGTTTTGTTGAAGTTGAATGCTGAAGTTTATTGAGGTCTTTTAAGATTGATATTGCATCAGGTAGGAGAAAATTCTAACGCCTTTCATATTGATAAAATTTGTCATATTGTATGCCAAATCCAATCCATCTTCCAGTCAAACATTTTTCCACTTTAGAACTTTTTTTTTTTTGCAGTAATCTCCAATATTTGGTAAATTAGGCGATTCTGTCTTTGATACATTGCCCATCTTAATGTACCGGGGGCTTCAGGTGCGGGACTATAAAGTAACCAAACATATCCGGTTCCACCATCCCACACAAATCCACTGAGTGCTGTAAGTATGGAAGGGAAGATAGCAGAGAATGAAGAATAAATTCTAACTCTATAAATAATAATGCAAGATATTGAAGAATTTTCTATGGACCATTTTGGGGAATACAAGATATTGCATAGAACGAGGGGGAGAAGACAGATGGTGATTGATACAATTCTACCCAACGTGGAAAGATTCATTTTTTTCCACATTTATGCTTTTCTTCTACCTTTTTTCTTTTTTTTATTATTTTTTTTTACCAGTGACCATATATTTAACCTAATAATGTCCTCAACACAGGGTGAAACATTGATCCCCAGATATTTTAAACAAAATTTCTTAGCGATAACTTGCCTCTGTTAAAGGTTACTAAATGTTTTTGCCATATTGCAAATAATATGGAAAAATGAAACCCCCAGCTTGTAGGCCATTGTATATTAAAGGGGTTAGACATACAGTATTGTAAAAAAAATGCTGCAAAGTAAGAAGTTTCCAAAAACAAGTGTTACTCATTTGTTTTTTATCAATTAATAAAATCCAACTGAATGAACAACACAAATCTAAAGTGCATTAATATTTGGTGACCGCCCTTTGACTTCATCAGTTCTTCTAGGTACTAATACTTGCACACAGTTTTTGAAGGAACTCAGCAGGGAGGTTTCTCCAAATATCTTGAACTGACCACCTCTTCCTCAACTGCAAAGTTTGTTCCATTCTCAAAGACCTTTATTTTCCAGCGAAAATTAAGGTAACTGAAAATAGAGAGAACTGACTGCCGAGAAAAGGGACATTGAGCAAGGAGATTGTCAAACATGTATATGGCTTCTCTCGACAACATCTGCCAACAAAAAGCGGGTGATGTGAAGTCTGGACTTTGTCTCCAGTCGTTGTAAACTTGATACATGGTGTCAGATTCTGTTGTTTCAATCCAGGGGAAGTATCCGGTCATAACAACAAAGAGAAGAACCCCAAAAGCCCAGGTATCTATAGTAGGGCTTAAGATCAAATATTCTCCTCCATTCAAGTCACACAACTCTGGAGACATGTACGGAATGATATGTGACATGGACGACCCATAGTTTCCCATAGGTTGGGTCAAACCAAAATCACTCAATTTGATTTGGTAACAGTTTTTGTCCATGAGTAACACGTTGTCCGGCTTCAGGTCCCTGTGAACCAACCCTCTACCATGCATATAGTCCAGAGCTGATGATATCTGTTTGGCACACCTCTTCACTGTGTCATCGGGAATTCCAACCTGCAGAAAACCGATCAGGTTCATGAGATTTAGTTTTATTTGTGTAGTTCTTTATCCAAAGCAAAAATACTAAACATTGAAGATGTTGCTGTTGTTGGGACAGCGGATGTTATAGTGGATAAAACTGCTGCTGTGATGGTCATGAGGCATCAAACAGTGCATTGTTATGGAAACCGCTTCCACCTATGGAAATGTTTGAAGTATTCGCAAAGACCCCCATATGTAATAGTTAGCTAACTGGCTACCATATACAGGGGTATCTAGCTTTTCCTCTGACTGTTGATGTGTATCTCCTGCCTCTGGTGTTTCAGAAATTAAATAATTGTACATTGTAGGAGAACATATGGAGACGGCCTTACTTACCTCACTTTGTATGATATGATGCAAGGTGCCTGCCGTTGCCAACTCCTGAGTAAGTGCATAGTGGTCCATTGTGCCAAAAAAGATGGGATATGTGGTAATAACATGAGGGGGGTCAGAGAGAGTGATTAACAAAGACAGCTCCTTAAGAATGGTTTTCAGTAGACCTCCAAGATCTCACATAGAAACTTTATATTCAAACACATAATTATCACCACTGGCATGGGATGTGTGCTGGTGGATATCACTCCCTAATCCTCAATCTCATATCTATGAGGAGGCCTGACTTTGCTAAATTGGGGGCAGCTTGGATTTAAAACAGCTTAATCCCAAATTTATTCATTTATTTTACTCACTGATATTACCATAGTAAAATTGTTAGATGCTTTGCGGCCATTTATCTCCAGTGAGAAAAAAGATATTGGGAGATTGACCTTTAACAGCTTCATTCTTTTGCCTCCTGATATCTTCTGTCAGACAGATAATCAATGGTGCAACTTATAGATATTTTTAGATGGCCA
Source organism: Phyllobates terribilis (assembly GCF_046119375.1). Taxonomy (NCBI): domain Eukaryota; kingdom Metazoa; phylum Chordata; class Amphibia; order Anura; family Dendrobatidae; genus Phyllobates; species Phyllobates terribilis. The sequence continues at coordinate 101,177,734 of NW_027362763.1, read as the reverse complement.
TTTTTATGACCTAACAGAGTAAAGTTGGCCACACACATGGATATTTGTCTGCAGCCCGCTGGTAGATCCAGCTGAATGTGGTGAAAATCCAGATAAAAAGCTATTGACCCAATGCTTAATTTGGACAACACTTCTTTTTCCCGAACCTTCATTTTCATATGCTCCTTCGATAACCCAACATGTCTGGAAAGAATTAGGCGCCCCTCATACACATAAGATATTGAACAAGACTCACCAAATTTGGCAAATAGGGATGCCTTTACACCTATGTGTATGAGCTGACGTTACTAAAATAATCAAGATTTTCTAATGGTCTACAAATATATATCTCCTCTCTATGGCCGGTTAAAATCATTATCACATTTTGTTACATAATTTACCACCTTTCTTTAATCAATTTTAGGTAAATTATCATCTTTGTTTTTGCCTTGTTCACATACCTGTCAATTTGTTCTGTGCCAGTAGAACTTTTCCATATGATCCTTGGCCCAGTTTCTTGATTACGTTGTAGCATTCACAAATCTCCTGAATCCAAAAGATCTGGGAGGCGGCCATTGCTGCTTGGAAGTTATTGATTCTTGGGCTAAACAACAAACTGTATTTGACTCTAGAAGAAAATATAAGGAATATGATTAATGAAACATCTTGTAGTGATCATATTCATGGGTTCTGTGGGCATTTATCATAATTAAGCTCAATCATAATTTAGAAACCCATCATAAACAAAGATGTGCCAGTCCGATAAAGGATGGCTGACAACCCTTGTAAAAGGTATGTTGGTGGGCATATTGGTGGTAATCAACCTTTCCATGACGACATTGTAATCAAAGAGGCAAAATTATGATAATTCTAAATGGTTCTACAATAATACAGAAGTGTTTGTATCTAGAGATTATTTTTTGATTTTTTGTCATTAAAACACACATGAAAATTAGACTCTATGCCTGGTGAAATGTGACTAGAAAGAGTAATGATTGTTTAATGGTCATATGGCAAGGAGACCCAAACAAATAATAAATAACCCCAGTGGACATACTATTGAAGAGTAGTCTTACCTGGGTTGGGATTCTGGTGATGTTGATGATTAGCTGGGTTCTGCTCCAAAAAATGTTGAGTGTCGCTTTCTTATGGTTCTGTCTGGGAGGTCCTATCATCACAAAGAAGTTCTCAGGAATAATTCAACAAGACTACCTGACGTTGAGGTCAACCTTCTCTTTGGCCAATTGGGTGTCAAAAACCTCCTTTGAATTACAGATTAAAGTGACTCCTAGATGTTGGACATTCACGAAGACCTAATTGTTTTTTATTAACTGTTTAAGGAGCTGGTGGTGCCACAATGGTATCCGGGAGGCGCCCACCTTAGTATTGTTAGTATTTGTAGTAAATTGCTAATGTAATCAGTTCTGAATTTATTTTGCCCCCTATGGTCACATCTCACCTTCCCGACGTCCTGCTGCTTTCACCAAAGGAGAAACTGGACCCATGTTTTAATATAAATATACATTTGTCATGCACGGTTCTTTTATCCAGTGTTTATGGCCAGAAACTGACTTAACATAACTTGTAGAATAGTCTTGTCCCAACTGACATTATAATTAGATGGAAATAACCGAATTGTCTATATGTTCTATAGTAAAGCTGTAAATAGAACTAAGGGTAAAGGCCCATACACATTAGATGAAAATGGAGCAACAAACCATTGTTCAGTGATTGGCTGATATATTCTGTGAGGTGTTTGGGGAAATAATTTTTTTTTTTTCGAGCATTAGATCTGATCATCTGCCGAGAAAACGTGCGGGACCAGTGTTTTGGAAGATTATAAATGTTCATTCTTTTCCACCGCGCAGATAACGATCGCTCATTATGGTTGAGATTAAACACTTCATTCTGGATATCTCTGTGTCAGAGTTACTGAAGTTCACACGTACCTCGTATTGACAGATTTTTAAGAATTTTTTGCTGGTAATTTGAAAAAAATCTACAGTAAAGTTATCAAATAAAATCTGCTCTGAATTGTTTAGCTATGAAGGAAGCAAAGAAATAATTCACTTTGAATAAAATATTTTTTTCAGATTTGATTTGAGATTATTTCTTCCTCTTTCAAACAAATTAATATCTGTCAGAATTTATCTAAAAATCCAAACTCCATGGCAGATTTCACGTTGAATATTTATGGAACATCTGGGTGAGATTTGTAAAATGTCAGCGCCTTGTCTGCTACAATAATACATTACCTGCGGAAACTCAGACTATTTCCAGGAAATCCTATTTCGCATATTCTGATTTTAATCTCAATAATAAATGCATGTTTTTCTCTGAAGCGCTCAATCTGATTTTTACAATTTTTTTTTTTTCTTTTGCAAAAAAAACCTTCCAAGCTTCCCCACCAATAAATGGGAAAATGAGTAACACTTAGACAGCGCTTGTATGGTGTCCATGTGCTATCCATTTTTTTAGTTTTTGTTTTTTTAAGGACTCTTAATCTTAATTAAGCGAGTTTTTATCTGCAACAAAGATCAAAAATGGAGATGTCACAAATTAGGAGTTACTGCCTTATTAATAACTAGGAGGCTCTATCTAATTTCTTGTATCAATCTCAGATTGTTGGGCTGACCGTTATCTAATGTGTATGGAGGTCTTCCCCATATTTGGCCTTGTCTCTAATACAGATGTGCTCACAATTAGGAGCAGTCTCTGATCGATGATCTCGGTATCAGGCGACTTTCCCACAGAACAGATCACCTGTGGAGACCACCATAGATCTACAGATTCTAGAATTACATGTGGATGTTCTCAGAGGGGCTTCACTTGTAGCCATTAGCGTCACATTAGCCCCTCAGTGCTGCTCCTATGTGATCACTGGTTATTGTGCAGCTCATTAGTACAATCATGTGCTTCCCATAGCCTCAGGTGTCTCCTTCTCCCTGGAAGTCAAGTGTCCATACTGTACATTTATATCATTTTAATTGTTTTTTGCTTTTTTTTTAAATTTTAGTAAATAAAAATTAATAGAATTAAATTACAATTTAACTAGTTTTTCATTTATTTCAGTGACCTGATCACAGCTGCAATCTGTGGAGATACAGTATCTGCAGGAAGTTCTCCATTATGATATTACATAACTCACTACTTACAGAAATTAAAGAAATCAAAAATTGAAATACAACCGACAAGGTGATGGTGGATAAAAATTTGTCCACAGTTTTAATTAAATTTACAAATACTTCAAACGCTGCTTGATCTTATCACAATTTAACCTCCACAGAATTTACCCACAATGATCTAAAAAAATTTTCAGAGAAAACTACTTTAACACTGGGGAAACAACCTCCTGACATCCAGCAAACTTCTCTTCATCAAGAACGACAAATCTATTGTTCCCCATTTTCCCAATATTGTTTCCTCCAAGATGTATGATGAAGACCTCTGGGTCCAGGAACCTATTGCTCATCATGAAGCTTTGGTCAATCATGCTATCCCATCATTGACCTCTGAGCCAGCAGACCTGTGGCGCCCTGCTACACATTGGTGCCACAGAACCCAGAAGGGTGCATGGATGGACTTCTCCACAAGAGGCCCTCACACATTCACACACCTCCACCCTACCACCTCAGACCAGCAGAGGGAGCCCGTTAGGGATATATATAGGGAGGCTGGAGCGAGGCAGATCAGTCTAGAGATCAGTGTTCAGAGACAGAGAGGAACACAGCTCAGAGTTGAGCAGAGAGCATGCTGACGATCAGAGAGGAGTGAAGAGGCAGCGAGCTGGCTGCTGTGCTTAGGCGAGCCAAGGCCTACAGCACTTGTGAAAGCCTAGTGAGGGCCTTGAGTGGGCCAAAGGAGAGAGGAGAAGGAAGAAGTAGTGAGGGGGCAGAGGAGCGGCTCACCCCGATATATATACCGGACACCGGGTCCGCGCCTACAGAGACTCTTTATACTCAGTAGGAACCACTGGAACCCCTGGAGGACTACAGGTCCCAGGTTCACCAAAAACGCTGACTACAGTACCAGGGCTAGGAGTCACGGAGGTCACAGTGTCCAGGAAGAGTGATCTCCAAAGAGAAGGCCCTATCACCAGGTCAGCAGGTGCAAAGAGAGACAGTAACCAAGCTAGGCCTAGCTGCAGGAAGGTCAGAAGCTTAGAGAACAAAGCAACGGATCAGGAGGCCCTATACCCGCTCACTGGGGAGAGTCCAAAAGTGCACCTTCACCTGGAGTACCCTGGACCGTGCCTGCAGCATCACCAGTAAAGGTACTGAAGCTTACCCCCGTGTGAGTGTCTCTTTCCTCCGGGACTGTGCTGCCGTCTCTCTTGCATCACCATCCATTACACCCCCCACGCTGCCCTGGAGCAAGCTCTACCTTTGGAGAGCCACACCATCCCTGCTGCCATAACACCAGCTCCAGAGGACTGCTCCGCAGCGGCGGCACCCTCTAGCCGCAATCCACAGGTGGCGTCATGAACTGTCCAAATTCCCCATATCTATCCCCCCTTTTACTGACCGCCCTGGGTCACGGACCGGGCCAGCTACCGTGATATCCCCCAGCAACCAGAGGCCCAGCTGCTGAGTACCCCACGGCCCAGGGGGCGCGTCAGACCCTTACTCTATTGTCAGATTTTTTGTTTCATAATTTTGTGAACAAAAGATGTCTGTGATTTCCAAATCATCGCATTCTTGTTACACATCGTCCCAATTGTTTTGGAATTGGGGTTGCACATCATTTACATTTCTTACCTCACATACGGGACAACTTATTTAGATTAAAACTTGTTTTACGTGTGGTGAGAAAGAGGCCGACAACACACACGTGCTGTGGAGCTGTCCGCGGGTCTGGAGTTATTGGGAACAAATGTTTGTGATGATAGAAAATGCGGTATATATACTGTAATATAAGATTGAGACAGAAGTGACGTTACTCTAATATGGCAGAAAATAATTATACGTTTCTCTTTTAAAAATCCATTTTTTGTATAATTACTAAGGGTCTGTGCACACGACGAGGATTAGCTCAGTGTTTGCTCAGGCTTTCACGCAGGTGAAATCTGCACCTGAGGTCACTGTCAGGTCACCTGCGTTTTTCCTTGGGTTTTTGATGCGTTTTTTCCACAATTGTTTTTAAATTAGTTTTTTTTTATGCATTCGCTTCTTGTATGTTCAATTTAAATTAAGCCAGCTAAAAGTTGGTTTCTGGAAACGAATAAAAAATAATAATTTCCTGTTTGCAGACATCTTGCTGAAATGGCTCCCAGGATACTGGCAATACAACCAAAGAGCATTCTACTCCGCTTGCTAATTCTCATTCTAAGAATTTTTATGCTGTAAAAAGTAAGTAAATATATAATTTTTTTAAATCTATTAGTTTGAACATCAAATATTATATTTTTAATCAGTTACAAGCACCTTGCAGTTGTCGCTTCTGGGTTCACCTCTTACTTGAGGAGCGTATTGAAAAGGGACAGTTTAGTAATCTGTTCCCTGACTTGCGCAGGTTTATTTTTTTTACCTTTCTTTGAACACAATGTGACTTTTTTAATTTTAATTAATTTTTCTTTTGCAGATATCCTGATAATTTTGCCAGCTTCCCATCAATGCCTTTAACAATTTGGTAGGAAATCCTTTGGCCACATTTGACCTTTAAAGATACCATCATGAGGGAGGCGATATCTGCTGAGGAAAGGCTGCTGTCTCCCTGATGACAAACCTGCTGCGCCCATACCCATGAAGGGAACTGAATGCCAAGAAGAGGATTTTTAACTTTTGGCTGAGCCGGGCATGAAGAGTTGTGGAGAGCAACTTTGGACTCATCAGTCAGTGGAGGATCTTGAACATGGCCATCCAGTTGGATATTGTGACAGTTGATTCTGATGTCAAAGCTTGCGGTGTTCTTCACAATTATGTTAGGGACTAAAGTCCTGAAGTAGATGTGGAGACACTGTACTCAGCTTTTGATACAGTAATCAACTGAGGTCCTGGACGTCCCAACATTACAGGTGTGTGTGTTTGAGGAAAACCTTTACTGATTATTTCATGAGTTCTGAAGGGGTCGTGCCCTGGCATTACTCCTGTGTTGGTGGTGCGCATCCTGTACAGCAAACATCCCCTGAGAGAAGACATGAAGCACATGATGGATAATGGTTCAGGACCGGAATATTCAAGGATAATATTTATTTAATGTTTGTCTAAAATATTGTTTGTTTTATTACTGTAAAATTAATGTTTAAAAATGTAATTGTGGTCTTCATATCATTTCACCTTTAAAAACAAAAGGGGGTTGACAAGCAACAAATTTAGGTAAGATGTACAGTATATGTAGTGTATATACTGTATACATATAGATAGATATATATCTATCATAAAAAATTGCGACCGCACACTATTCAAAGGGAACAAAATAGTGCTTGAGACTTGAGAAAGGTTCTTATTTCAGAACCAAATCGTTGCCATGATGGGCCATTAAATAGCCTTTTTTTTCACTTTGAATGTTGTGCTGCCTCCAATTTTTTGAATTATATTGAAGGTTTGTTTTGTACCTGGGAGGCTGGACACCCAGACACTACATGTTGGTGCTGCTTCTGTTTTTTCGGACGTACGTACGTACGTACGGATGTACATACGTACGTTTATGTCTACCACAAGTTTCACATCGCCTAACTGGCACAAACACAGAATATTTGCTTTGGGTAAGTTGTGCCCTGAACAAAGTTATTTCCACTATGGGCATATCCAAAGCACATGGTTAGTCCATCAGATGATCACATGACCTATGTTCACATGGTTAATTTCCATACCAGTAGATGACCAGAGGCTGCTAAAGCAAAGAGTTAAAGAAATCCTTAGTTCTGGCATCAGCTGATGATCAGAGGGGTGCCGGACCTATTCAGCTGTACAGGAGCAAGAACCTTTCTTGTGTAATGGGTCAGTTGGTAAAAAACCAGTTGGTCCATTCTGTGCTATCACCTTAGGAAAGAAAGGTACATCATGGATGACAAAGATGAGGTGCATACATGTAGTCAGTGTTTAAAAACATAAGTAATCCCCTACACCTGTGAAGCGCACTCCCCCATTTCTGCTGGGATCAAATCGCCTAAGGTAGAATTTTGTCCCTAAATTTGTTTTGCAGAAAGAAACAGGCTCAAAGAACTTTATAAACAATTACTTGAATGAGAACGGAATCAAATAGGTAAATTTTTCATTTAAAGAGGCCTTTAATTTGTGTTATATTTTTAATACAAAACTATCAAATAAAACAGTATACCGTATTTTTCGGATTATAAGACGCACCGGAGCATAAAACGCACCTTGGTTTTAAAGGAAAATAGGAAAAAAAAATTTAAGCAAAAAATATGGTCCTGATGCCCTGTTATGGGGTAGGGGGTCTGCTGCTGACTCTGGTATTGGGGTATTGTCCCCCAATTCTGTTAATATCCTCCATCCTGGTATGTATGGCCCCTCCTTCCTGGTATAAGTGGCCCCCATCTCATCCTGGTATACCTGGCCCTCATCCCCATCCTGGTATGCATGGTACCCCTTGATCCCCCATCCTGGTATGCATGGCACCCCTTGAGCCCCCATCCTGGTATGTATGGCACCCCTTTATACCCCATCCTTATATGCATGGCACCCCTTGAGCCCCCATCCTGGTATGCATGGCACCCCTTGAGCCCCCATCCTGGTATACATGGCTTATCTGAGCCCTCATCCTGGTATGAATGGCACCCCTTGAGCCCCCATTCTGGTATGCATGGCACCCTCTGAGCCCCCATCACGCTGCCTACAAAAAATATAAACAATCATACTCACCACCTCTCTCCTGCAGCGCTGTCCCGCTCTGCTGCCGACACTCACTGTGTGAGCTGCGCATGGCATCCCTGCCATGCAATCTCACACAGCGTGAGATGCTGTGCTGGAATAGTTACTGATCCTCATGCCGGGACTATGTGCGTGGGGAGCAGTGACCATTCAGTGTGTTCAATAGGCGGCACACTGTACCGCAGCGTGGCTCCTGCTGCCACTCTGTGGTAAGTGTGCCTGCTATTAAAGACCAAGAATATTCACTACAACCCATGGGAGTGGATTGTAGCGAATATTCATGAGCTTTAATAGCGGGCACACAGACTGCAGAGCGGCAGCAGGACCAGTGCTGCGGCTCCAGTGTGCCGGCTATTAAGAAAAACGAATATTCATTGCTCTTTACGCCCATGGGCGTGACGAGCAGGGAATATTAATTTTCTTTAGTAGCGGGCACAGCGTATGCTGCAGCAGGCGACTGCTGCCTCCTGTGCCCCGCTGATCCCCCGCTGCTGGTCCCCCACACCCACCACTACGCGCAGCCAGGTATTTAGTATTTGGACTATAAGACGCACCACCCACATTCCTGGAAAATTTTGGAGAAAAAAAGTGCGTCTTATGGTCCGTAAAATACGGTACATTAAAATATAACTATATATTTTGGCCTTTAAAAATGTTAACTTTTAAAATGACTTATAGTGAGGGGTCGGGTTGGTTAATTTTCATGAGCGAGTCTATTTGTTACTATTAGCTATTCGCACGGATAGTACTGTATTCGCGTTACTCGTTATATTGCATGTATTTGTGTACTTGCCTCGCTATATTCGGATATCCCATCCTTCAGTTTTGGTGCCTCCTTTGCAGCCATTAAACATGCTGGGCTTCTTAACCAATCACAGTATTGCCGCAGACACCTTGGTTGTGACATTACTGTGGTTGGGTGCCGTCCAGCGTCATAGGGTCTATTTAAGCCCTGCTGCCGCCATTTTGTGCACATTACATACGTTCTACAAGCATAAGGAGAGATCGCTGAGCTGCTAGGGAGAGTGTCGAGGCTTCTTGATAAAACAAAACCCCTTTTAAGGGCTACCTGCTGTGTATACTAGTTCAGTGTAGAGTAGGGAGGGAGAGATACTCGAGCAGGAACAGTTTAAAGGAGCTGCTCACTAGATCCATAATACCACCAAAAATGGCTCTTTTCAGAGCTGAAGATGCATAACAAAGTCAGAGTACAGGTAGGGTGAGATTGTGTATTAGATAGGGAGAGGTTAAAGTGTTCTTCCGGTGTCCATCTTAAAACAGCTCTTTGTCAGAGGCAAAGCAATATTTTTTCAGCACACAGAGTAGTAGCCTTTTGTGCTGCCTTTTTTTTTTTTTTAAATGCACCGGCCTATTTTCCCCCTGTTTTAGGGGTCAGAGCCTGGCTTCTGCTGTCCACATTAGTCCACTTAAAAAGGTGTTTAGTTCCCTACACAAAGTAGTAGTCCAAACATTTCCTACTACCTGCTACAAAGCACGCACCAGGCCATTTTCCCCCCGCAGTTTTGGGGGTGACAGCCTGCCTTCTGACCACATTAGTCCACTTAAAATGGCATTTATTGCCCAATGCAAGGCAGTAGTTCAAACATTTTCTACTGCCTGCTACCAAGCACGCACCACAAAATTTTACCCACTATTTTGGCTGTGACGGCTAGCTTGGCTTTTGCCATCAACATCTAAAAATCTGTCAACAAAACCCAAAATGCAAAAAAAAAAAGCCTGTTAAGGGACGTGGACGTGGAGGGGCTTTTGTCAGTGGAGCGCAAGAAGGCACTCAGTCTGTGTCCGGTCAGAAGCTTGATGCATCCACTATTTTCCTGGAAAAATTTCCCAGTCTGGAAAATAAACGTGTGTGGAAGCCAGAAGAGCGAGAGCAGATTCTGTCTTGGATAGCAGACAAGGCCTTTACGCATTTGCCAATCAGCAACAAATCTTCCACGACCATACAGTCTACTGTGGATACACAGAAAGCTGGCCTATTGAATCCTGAAGCTGGTTCTCCTTCCTCCCGCCATTATTAGTCATAGGACACATATGACCCCAAGCTTAGCCACTCCGAGGACCTGTTTGGTACATATCCTTTGGTTGGCTCTGGCCTATCACCGTGCAGCATTGAAGAGGGACAAGAAGAGGTGGTGTGCGTTGATGCTGAAGTATTTGAGGACCTACGGCCAGAAGAAAGCCACTTGGAGGAACGTCATTTACTGTCTCCATAAGTGAAGGCTGATGATGATGAGGCACAGTTAGCATCAGGTCAGCCTGCAATGTCAACTGGGAAGGAGGATGAGATGGAAGACGAGGTGGTCTACGATGAGTCCACTGATCTGACCTGGACCGTTGGCATTTTTAGCCATGACAGCAACACAGAGGAAGATGGATATGTCGTGGTTTGCCCAGAGTACTAGGTCAGCTGTTCCCAAGAACATCCCTGCTGTGCGCCAAGTCAGGGCAAGGGGGCGTTCAGCTGCCTTGTGGAATTTTTTTTCTTAAAGTCCTTCAGAGAAAAGCATTGTAGTGTGTAGCAACTGCCATACCAAGTTGAGCAGAGGCCTGGGCAAAGGCAACCTGAGCAACAACAGTATGCGAAACTACATGGCAGCCAAGCACCTCAGTAGGTGGGCGGAACACCAGGATACAAAATCTGCATCTGCGGGTCAAACCAATGCCATGTCGCCTGGGCTATGTCCTTCAGAATCTGTTGTTCAGGAAGCAGGCGCTCATACCTCTGCCCACAAGCTGCAGTTGCTCACACACAACAATCATTTACCACATCCGCTTATTTGTCCCAGCAAAGCATCCAATTGTCCATGCCTGAGAGCTTGGAAAGAAAGCGTAAATACCCAGCCATGCACCCACAGGCACAAATACTAAACTCGCACATTGCCAAATTGTTAGCTGTGGCAATGTTGCCGTTTAGGCTTGTGGGAACACAGTCTTTACGTGATCTCTTGGCTGTGGCTGCCCCATGATGCAATGTTTTTAGCCGCCACTATTTTACCCGGTGTGCCATCTCTGCCTTACACAAGCACGTGTTAAACAATCTGAACCATGCTCTCACCAATGCCTTAACCAGGAAGGTCCACCTAACAGACATCTGGACAAGTTGTTGTGGACAGGGATGATACATTTCTGTCCTGGCACACTGGGTGAATCTGGTGGAGGGTGGGACAAAGGCACAAACTGGAACATCACGCATCCTACCCACGCCAAGAATAGCAGGCCCAACATCTGTCAGGGTTTCCGCCTCTTCATATTCCATTTTCTCTCTCCCCTACTCCTGATCCTCATCCTCCCCATCACTGCTAAGCTGGGACCTGTACAGCAGCGCATCTGAAAAGCAGCAACACGCTCTGCTGAAGCTAATCTGTTTAGGTCAGAAAGCACACACTGCAGCCGAGCTGTGGCAAGCTTTAAAAGAATAGTCTGATCAGTGGCTGTCCCCGCTGCACCTCCAACCCGATCTGGTCATCTGCGATAATGGGCGTAACCTGGTGGCGGCTTTAAAGGTTGGCAAGCTGGTACATGTGCCATGCATTGCTCACGTGCTGAACCTAGTTGTTAAAAAATTTCTGAAAACTTACCGTGACTTGCCGTACCTACTTGAGAAGGTGCGCCATATTAGAGCCCATTTCCGCCATTCCTCTACCGCTTTTGCTGCTCTTACAGCTCTGTAAAAGCGATTGAATTTGCCAAGTCACCGGCTTATTTGCGACCTGCCCGCACGGTGGAACTCAACCTATCATATGTTGGCGAGGATTAGTGAACAGCAGAGGGCAGTAGCTGAATATCAGCTTCAACATGCCCATCAGACTGAGAGACAGCCACCACACATAACAAATGTCGAGTGGGTTTGGATCACTGACATTTGTAAGGTAGAGAACTTTGAGTACTGCACCAACCTCGTGAGCCGTGATCAGGCTATTATCCGAGTAACCATCCCCCTGCTGTGTCTCTTGAAACGATCACTGCATAATCTCAAAGAGGAAGCTTTGAGTGCCCATCATGTTGGTATGATTTTCTGTGCTACCAAGGGGACTCGTAATGCTACAGAGGGTACACCCAACCCAAGCTTCATGTCTGTCCAGTCAGGATGGGCTGGAGAGGAGGAGGTGGAGGAGGAGGCGAGTCATCGTGAAGAGAGGTTGGGTACTGTTTCTACTGTTGGGGACACAGAATATTTTCCTTTTTGCAGCTTGGCCCACATGGCACAGTTCATGTGTAAGTGACTGTTGCAAGACCCTCGCCTGATAGACATTTTATCCAACAACCTATACTGGTTTGCCACCTTTCTCGATCCACTGAACAAGGAGAAATTTCCTTCTCTCCTTTTGGTGTCATCAAAGTTTTACAATGGGATCGTTCAAGAGGGTCGTTGTAGATCAATTGCTGAAAACATCACCCTCAGACAATGCTAGTGGCAGAGGAACCGGCTCTTTTGAACACCAAGAAATAATGGGGAGAGACACGAACACCAGCTCCAACAGAAGTGGGGGGAAAATTGTGCACAAATTGGGCAATTTTCAATAAACCAGCACAACAGCAAGGGCTATCTGTGTCTGTAACAATGCCAAGGAGGGATAAGTTGCAGAACATGGTCAAGGGGTACTTTAGTGACCATAAGTGCGTCTTTTCTGACGCTCCAGTTCTCTTTAATTATTGGGTGACTAACTATTGTGGACAAACCAGGACAGTATTCCTACTCCAGCCTAACTACTATTTGTGATTGGAGGCCCTTGGGATGGTTGCTTCCTGCATCAACCATGACTCAGCCCATAGGGCTAATTTTTGCAAACCCTATGCACATTGTGCAGTGGACAAATCTGGAATGTACAGTGGTCCTACCAAACTAATATTTGTCATTGTAGGCCCTTGTCACAGGTTGTGCCACATTTTGACTGAGATAGGGGATACATATTCAATTGAAATTTACACTGACTGTTGATGACCGGATCGTAGATAAGGTTTGTCAAGGGAGGCCCTTGTCATGGAATCTTTCTGCACCTATCACACAGCCCCAGGAGTAATTTTTGGAAATACGTTGCACATTCTGCACTGGACCAAGTAGTACAATATCAAAAAGTCTTCTCTTCCTATATAATCTGGGGAATATTGACAATCAAAATCTCTAAGCCATTTGGAGAAACTTCTCCAACCCAACCTGGAGGGGGGGCACCATATATCCTTTGTCCAATGACTTGCACACGTGATATATTTGAGCTAGTCATCCAGTTGACTAGTGCAGCTTTATTTTTCCGGTTCACAGAGTTAAGCCACACCTGAGGATCGCAGGCCGCACTCACTGCTACCTTCTAGTACTCCATGTCTCTTGGCCTTTTTCTCTGTTATCTCTGCCCTTAAATGAGTTAAATAATAGTGAAGGCCCTACAATATGAATAAGTAAAGGCACTCTCAAATATACACAAAATTTGGAAAGGAGCACACTTCCAAATGCATGTTATAGGGCCACTCGAGGGCTCTCACAAAACTCCGCTTTCCTGCCTACTGCAGGCCCTCTGAACATTTGAATTTAGGGCTGCAGTATCACATGGTGGTGGAGGAAGGGGAGGAGGGACAAGCCCAACACTACACTGGGCACATTGTAAACTGCTATAGAATATGTATTCCACTATCTGAGTATCAATGATGGAGGGACCGGACAAATGTCTAACAGCTGTCCCTCTAAAACGCATATTACAGAGCCACCTGGGGCCTCTCAGGTCAATGATTAGCATACTTACTGGTACGTTCTAGCTGTGCTTGTAAAGTGCTGGGGAATAGCAAACTAAAAATGATGTATGACAGAGGGACCTACAAAATGTATAAGTCAGGGCCCTCCCAATTGTAAAAGGCGAAAAAAAAACACTATAGTATGTGTCAAAAACGCTAAAAGGGATATTTTTTTGGTTTCTCTGGTTTATTTAGCCTTATATACAAGTGATTACACAGGAAAAACTGTTTCTTTACCTTTTTGGCCTGTTAAATGCAATTTAGGTTAGGTTTGGTAGTTGTTCTTATGTGTCTGTAAAAGTGGCATAATACTGCAATAAACTTATTCCCAGAAACCATATGTGAGTCAGAAATGCATGCAGGCATATTCTCCAGGCTCTTTCCATTCTGTTTCATCACTTTCCCATCCATTTCAGCCTATTCCTCAGGCCCCCAGACACCTTTGTAGGGTTCAGTAGAAAATTACTTGCATTTCCCATTGACTTACATTGTACTTGCTATTCGGAACGAATACGCAATAATTGCAAAGTACTCGTTACGAGTATAGCGATTAAGAATATTGCGGTTCTCGCTCATCATTAGTTATTTTCCCATAATGAAGAGTTTGGATGAAGTTTAATGTTGAAGTTTATTGAGGTCTTTAAGATTGATAGTGCATCAGGTAGGAGAAAATTCAAACTCCCGTCATATTGATAAAATTTGTCATATCGTATGCCAAATCCAATCCATCTTCCAGTCAACCATTTTACCACTTTACTGCAAAAAAAAGTAAGCAATTCTGGCTCTGATACATTGGCCATCTTAATGTACCGGGGGCTTCAGGTGCGGTACTATAAAGTAACTAAACATATTCGGTTCCACCATCCCACACAAATCCACTGGACACTGTAAGTATGGAAGGGAAGATAGTAGAGAATGAAGATTAAATTCTAACTCGATAAATAATCATTCAAGATATTGAAGAATTTTCTAGAGAACATTTTGGGGAATGAAAGATAATGTATACAATGAGGGGGGGGGAAGGCAGATAGTGATTGATACAATTCTTCCCAACATGGAAAGTTTCATTTTTTTTCCACATTTATGCTTTTCTTCTACTTTTTTTTTTTTTACTATTATTTTTTTTTACCTATGACCATATATTTAACCTAATAATGTCCTCAACACAGGGTGAAACATTGATCCCCATATATTTTAAACTAAATTTCTCAGCCACAACTTGCCACTGTTAAAGGTTACTAAAGGTTTTTGAAATATTGCAAATAATATGGAAAAAGAAAACCCCAAGCTTGAAGACCATTGTATATTAAAGGGGTTAGATATACAGTATTGTGGAAACGGTTTAGGAAGGTGTGAAAAAAATTCTGCAATGTAAGAGGTTTCCAAAAACAGAAGTTTTAATCATTTATTATTTATAAATTAATAAAATACAAACTGAATAAACAAAACAAATTTAAATTGCATCAATATTTGGTGACCGCCCTTTGACTTCATCAGTTCTTCTAGGTACTAATACTTGCACACAGTTTTTGAAGGAACTCAGCAGGGAGGTTTCTCCAAATATCTTGAACTGACCACCTTTTCCTCAACTACCAAGTTTGTTTAATACTCAAAGACCTTTATTTTCCAGGGAAAATTAAGGTAATTGAAGATAGAGAGAACGGACTGCCGAGAAAAGGGACATTGAGCAAAGAGATTGTCAAACATGTATATGGCTTCTCTCGACAACATCTGCCAACAAAAAGGGGGAGAAGTGAAGTCTGCACTTTGTCTCCAGTTGATGTAGACTTGATACATGGTGTCAGATTCTGTTGCTTCAATCCATGGGAAGAATCCAGTCAAAACAACAAAGAGAAGAACCCCAAAAGCCCAGATATCTATAGTAGGGCTCAAGATCAAATATTCTCCTCCTTTCAAGTCACACAGCTCTGGAGACATGTACGGTATTATATGTGACATGGACGACACATAGTTTCCCATAGGTTGGGTCAAACCAAAATCACTCAATTTGATTTGGTAGCAGTCTTTGTCCATGAGCAACACGTTGTCCGGCTTCAGGTCCCTGTGAACCAACCCTCTACCATGTATATAGTCCAGAGCTGAGGATATCTGTTTGGCACACCTCTTCACTGCGTCCTCAGGAATTCCAACCTGCAGAAAACGGATCAGGTTCATGAGATTTAGTTTTATTTGTGTAGTTCTTTATCCAAAGCAAAAATACTAAACATTGAAGATGTTGCTGTTGTTGGGACAGTGGATGGTATAGTGGATAAAACTGCTGCTGTGAAGGTCATGAGGCTTCAAACCGTGCAATGCTATGGAAATCGCTTTCAACTATGGAAATGTTTGAGGTATTCCCAAGGACCACTATATGTAATAGTTAGCTATCTGGCTACCATTTACAGGGGTATCTAGCTTTTCCTCTGACTGTTGATGTGTATCTCCTGCCTCTGGTGTTTCAGAAATTAAATATTTGTACATTGTAGGAGAACATATGAAGCCGGCCTTACTTACCTCACTTTGTATGATATGATGCAAGGTGCCTGCCGTTGCCAACTCCTGAGTAAGTGCATAGTGGTCCATTGTGCCAATAAAGATGGGATATGTGGTAATAATATGAGGGTGGTCAGAGAGACTGATTGACAAAGACAGCTACTTCAGAAAGGTTTTCAGAAGAGTTCTGTCCTTCAGTAGTTTCACAGCAACTGGTTCTCCTATAAAAAGAAACAAAACAAAAGTAAGTCTATAAAAACCTCCAAGATCTCACATAGAAACTTTATATTCAAACACATAATTATCACCACTGGCATGGGATGTGTGCTGGTGGATATCAGTGCCTAATCCTCAATCTCATATCTATGAGGAGGCCTGACTTTGCTAACTTGGGGGCAGCTTGGATTTAAAACAGTTTAATTCCAAGTTTATTCATTTATTTTTCTAACTGATATTACCATAGTAAAATTGTTAGTGGTTTTGGGGCCATTTATCTCCAATGAGAAAAAAGTTATTGGGAGATTGAACTTTAACTGCTTAATTCTTTTGTCTCCTGATATCTTCTGTCAGACAGATAATCAATTGTTTTTAGAAAGACGGAGAACACTGAGTTAGGCTGAGTTCACACGATGCGTTTTTCATGCGTTTCCGCGGCGTTTTTGCAGTTGCGGAAACGCCGCGGAAACGCATGAAAAACGCATGGTAGAAGGGCAGCAATGTTCCCCAATTGAAATCCGCATGTGCTGTGCTCATGATGCGGATTTTTCCGCAGCGTAAACGCTGCGGTCAAAAATCCGCAGCATGTCAATTAATTTTGCGGAAACGCTGCTCTTTTGCCGCCATTGGCTTGCATTAGACCGCATGGAATCCGCATCACTGTATATGTTGATGCGCTTTTCATGCGGTCTAATGTGCGGATGGTACCCGGGTGTGGATGAGAGGACTCTCATCCAGACCCAGGTACCATTAAAAAAAAAAAGAATAAAATAAAAAATATATATATTCTCACCTTCTGACGGCCCGCGCTGCGTCCTGCTGGCTTCCCGGGCATTTCGCGGTTGAATGAAGGACCTTCGCTGACGTCAGAGTCATGTGACCGGGTCACGTGACGCTGACGTCGGAAGGTCCTAAAGTCTTCACTGCCGGCAGCCGGGACCGATGAAGCAGGACACCGGGGGCCATCAGAGGGTAAAGTATAGATTTATTTTTTATTTTTTGACATTCACACACTATATAAATCCATGCCGGTTGCATGGATTTATATAGTGTAAAGTTGACAAGCACTTTCCAAGTGATGCTAAAATCGCTTGGGAAGCGCTTGTCAACCCGCATGCGGAAATGAAAGTGAAGACCGCTTCATTTCCGCATGTCCCTGGCAGGAAACCGCATGTACAATCCGCATGCGTTTTTTCCTGCCAGAGAGATGCAGAAACGCTCAGGAAAAAATCCTGAGCATTTCTGCATCGTGTGCACATACCCTTAGAGGTATCATAAAATCTATAGTTTATTTAATGCTATTAAAAATATTGCATATTCAATTACATACATGTAACAAATGTGAAGTGATAAAATTTACAAACCCAGTAAAAAGGCTGAAGATAAGGACCACTGAGCACCTATAAGCAAAGGTATTGAATCCACCCAAAAGTAAGAAAGGGTCCAGGCTGAAGATCTGCTGGAGCACCGTATAATGGGTATATGCAATATTTTTAATAGCATTAAATAAACTATTTGTTTTATGATATCGCTAACTCAGTGTTCTCAGCTTTTGGAAATGCTTATATTGAGTTTTTTGGTCATGATATAGGGCACAAGCCCTTTGATGTAAAACTAGGGATGATATTCTGGAACCCCTATTAAGATAATCAATGGTGCAACTTATAGATATTTTTAGATGGACATTTTTATGACCTAACAGAGTAAAGTTGGCCAAACACTAGAGATGAGCGTTGTTCTACTCGAACTGTTCGCCAATCTCAAATTCGAGCTGTTTTGGGCGGTGTTCGAGCCGGTCGGCGAACACGAACAATTTGAGAAAAATTCGGCTGTTCGAGGTTATGTTCGATAACTGTTCGTGCACCAAAATCATAACTGGATTTTTTCTCAGTAATGATGAAAATTAATGTTAATACGCAGTTTGAGTGTACAGCGGGGCGGGGGGAGGGGCAGGGGATGGATCTCTGCAGGAACAATGAAGATCTCCATTTTTTTTTCTCTTTCCCGCATTTGCAGTGGGGAGGTGCAATCTGTCAGCCTATCAGCAGCGCACACACGGAGCGAAGTGCTTTTTTTCACACAAGCAAGGGCATGTGTCATTGGCAGTGTATGTCACATGTCCTTGCCCTATAAGACCAAGCCATTTTCCCCGTCGCCACCATTTTCTCACTGCTGCAGCTGCGTGTTAGACGGCACCGCTGTTGCTGTGTGCGCTATACCTTGTTAATTTCAAGCCAATTTTCGCACAAATATACAGATAGCTTGGGAGTAGGGAATAGTTGTGATTGCAGTCCTTTTAAGGACTAGGTTACAGCATTTCCTACGACTTTTATCAGGCAGGTCTGTGCTCTTAAATAGATAGATTGTGGGAGTAAAGACTAATTGTAATTGGAGTCCTTTTCAGGACTAGGTTACATCAGTTCCTATCAGTTTTTGCCAGGCAGGTCTGTGCCAGTGCTGTGCAAGTTTTTTTCACAGCATTTGGCTGAATCTAGCAAAGCTAATCCTTTTTGGCCTATTGCAGAGTGTGTTAGTCAGTGGAGTAGCCTATCTGTGTTGCAAGATATACCACCTGTGTATAGAATACCAATTTTTTTACTGCACCTAGTGAAGTAAAATCTTTTGGGCATAGCATCATTCTATTAGTCCATCTATACTGACCTCCATCAGGTTGCAAACTGAATATAATTTTTTTCTGCATCTAGCTCTGAAAAAATATTTGGGCTTCTAGCAGTGTGTGGGACTTGGTCTATTAGTCCATCTATACTGACCTCCATCAGGTTGCAAATTAAAAATAATTTTTTTCTTCATTTAGCTCTGAAAAAATATTTGGGCTTCTAGCAGTGTGTGGGACTTGTTCTATTAGTCCTTCCATACTGACATCCAGCAGGTTGCAAATTGAATATAATTTTTTTCTGCATCTAGCTCTGAAAAAATCTTTGGGCTTCTAGCGGTGTGTGGGACTTGGTCTATTAGTCCATCTATACTGACCTCCATCAGGTTGCAAATTAAAAATATTTTTTTTCTGCATCTAGCTCTGAAAAAATATTTGGGCTTCTAGCAGTGTGTGGGACTTGGTCTATTAGTCCATCTATACTGACCTCCATCAGGTTGCAAATTAAAAATAATTTTTTTCTTCATTTATCTCTGAAAAAATATTTGGGCTTCTAGCAGCGTGTGGGACTTGTTCTATTAGTCCATCTATACTGACCTCCATCAGGTTGCAAATTAAAAATAATTTTTTTCTGCATCTAGCTCTGAAAAAATATTTGGGCTTCTAGCAGTGTGTGGGACTTGGTCTATTAGTCCATCTATACTGACCTCCATCAGGTTGCAAATTAAAAATAATTTTTTTCTGCATCTAGCTCTGAAAAAATATTTGGGCTTCTAGCAGTGTGTGGGACTTGGTCTATTAGTCCATCTATACTGACCTCCATCAGGTTGCAAATTGAATAAAAAAATGTTCTGCATCTAGCTCTGAAAAAATATTTGGGCTTCTAGCGGTGTGTGGGACTTGGTCTATTAGTCCATCTATACTGACCTCCATCAGGTTGCAAATTAAAAATAATTTTTTTCTGCATCTAGCTCTGAAAAAATATTTGGGCTTCTAGCAGTGTGTGGGACTTGGTCTATTAGTCCATCTATACTGACCTCCATCAGGTTGCAAATTAAAAATAATTTTTTTCTTCATTTAGCTCTGAAAAAATATTTGGGCTTCTAGCAGTGTGTGGGACTTGTTCTATTAGTCCTTCTATACTGACGTCCAGCAGGTTGCAAATTGAATATAATTTTTTTCTGCATCTAGCTCTGAAAAAATATTTGGGCTTCTAGCGGTGTGTGGGACTTGGTCTATTAGTCCATCTATACTGACCTCCATCAGGTTGCAAATTAAAAATAATTTTTTTCTGCATCTAGCTCTGAAAAAATATTTGGGCTTCTAGCAGTGTGTGGGACTTGGTCTATTAGTCCATCTATACTGACCTCCATCAGGTTGCAAATTAAAAATAATTTTTTTCTGCATCTAGCTCTGAAAAAATATTTGGGCTTCTAGCAGTGTGTGGGACTTGGTCTATTAGTCCATCTATACTGACCTCCATCAGGTTGCAAATTAAAAATAATTTTTTTCTGCATCTAGCTCTGAAAAAATATTTGGGCTTCTAGCAGTGTGTGGGACTTGGTCTATTAGTCCATCTATACTGACCTCCATCAGGTTGCAAATTGAATAAAAAAATGTTCTGCATCTAGCTCTGAAAAAATATTTGGGCTTCTAGCGGTGTGTGGGACTTGGTCTATTAGTCCATCTATACTGACCTCCATCAGGTTGCAAATTAAAATTAATTTTTTTCTTCATTTAGCTCTGAAAAAATATTTGGGCTTCTAGCAGTGTGTGGGACTTGTTCTATTAGTCCTTCTATACTGACGTCCAGCAGGTTGCAAATTGAATATAATTTTTTTCTGCATCTAGCTCTGAAAAAATATTTGGGCTTCTAGCGGTGTGTGGGACTTGGTCTATTAGTCCATCTATACTGACCTCCATCAGGTTGCAAATTAAAAATAATTTTTTTCTGCATCTAGCTCTGAAAAAATATTTGGGCTTCTAGCAGTGTGTGGGACTTGGTCTATTAGTCCATCTATACTGACCTCCATCAGGTTGCAAATTAAAAATAATTTTTTTCTGCATCTAGCTCTGAAAAAATATTTGGGCTTCTAGCAGTGTGTGGGACTTGGTCTATTAGTCCATCTATACTGACCTCCATCAGGTTGCAAATTGAATAAAAAAATGTTCTGCATCTAGCTCTGAAAAAATATTTGGGCTTCTAGCGGTGTGTGGGACTTGGTCTATTAGTCCATCTATACTGACCTCCATCAGGTTGCAAATTAAAAATAATTTTTTTCTTCATTTAGCTCTGAAAAAATATTTGGGCTTCTAGCAGTGTGTGGGACTTGTTCTATTAGTCCTTCTATACTGACGTCCAGCAGGTTGCAAATTGAATATAATTTTTTTCTGCATCTAGCTCTGAAAAAATATTTGGGCTTCTAGCGGTGTGTGGGACTTGGTCTATTAGTCCATCTATACTGACCTCCATCAGGTTGCAAATTAAAAATAATTTTTTTCTGCATCTAGCTCTGAAAAAATATTTGGGCTTCTAGCAGTGTGTGGGACTTGGTCTATTAGTCCATCTATACTGACCTCCATCAGGTTGCAAATTAAAAATAATTTTTTTCTGCATCTAGCTCTGAAAAAATATTTGGGCTTCTAGCAGTGTGTGGGACTTGGTCTATTAGTCCATCTATACTGACCTCCATCAGGTTGCAAATTAAAAATAATTTTTTTCTTCATTTAGCTCTGAAAAAATATTTGGGCTTCTAGCAGTGTGTGGGACTTGTTCTATTAGTCCTTCTATACTGACCTCCAGCAGGTTGCAAATTGAATATAATTTTTTTTCTGCATCTAGCTCTGAAAAAATATTTGGGCTTCTAGCGGTGTGTGGGACTTGGTCTATTAGTCCATCTATACTGACCTCCATCAGGTTGCAAATTAAAAATAATTTTTTTCTGCATCTAGCTCTGAAAAAATATTTGGGCTTCTAGCGGTGTGTGGGACTTGGTCTATTAGTCCATCTATACTGACCTCCATCAGGTTGCAAATTAAAAATAATTTTTTTCTGCATCTAGCTCTGAAAAAATATTTGGGCTTCTAGCAGTGTGTGGGACATGGTCTATTAGTCCATCTATACTGACCTCCATCAGGTTGCAAATTGAATAAAAAAATTTTCTGCATCTAGCTCTGAAAAAATATTTGGGCTTCTAGCGGTGTGTGGGACTTGGTCTATTAGTCCATCTATACTGACCTCCATCAGGTTGCAAATTAAAAATAATTTTTGTCTGCATCTAACCCAGCCAATAGTTTTGGCCTAATACCACAGTTTGGCCACTCAGCTCTGCTCGGTTACCATCCATTGTTTTTTTGTGCAAACAACTCCAGAGTTGTGAATTAGTTAACCACCAAAATGAGTGGAAAAAGGCCTGCTGCTGGTGGAAAGGGGAATAGGCGTGTTGGGAAGGGGAAAAAAGGTTGTGTCCGTGGGGTAGGTGCAGAAGAAAGACCATCTTCCAGCCAAACTAAAATGTCTACTTCTTTTAGCGGACAATGTGATAAGATCCCTTTCTTACGGCCACGCCAATCGCTACAAATTCCAGATGAGGCACAAAAACAGCAGGTGCTTCAACGGATATCAAGTGCTCCTTTAAGTGGGCTCTCCTCCACATCAACTTCAACATCACAAATACTCCAGTCCTCAAAGGTGTCACCCAAATCGCACTTGCTTCCTCACAGCTCCCAAATCTCCAGCTGCCCGTCTGAGTATGAGGTAGAACAGATGGTTGAGTCTGCAGAGCTGTTTACTCATACTATAGCCTGGGAATCAGAGGTCGACTCCAGCGCTTCTGTGAATCCAGACGAGGAAATGATCTGCACTGATGCCCAGAATCTTTATGAGTCGGATCCAGGACCAGACGCAGAAGGTTCTGACCATAATGTAGACCCTCATTCCCAAACTGTAACTCCTGTTGGTGGAGACAATGAGGAAGACGATGATAAGACTCAAATACCTGATTGGAGCGACAACTTTAGTTTTTTGTCAGGGCAGGAACAGGTTGGCTCTGAGGATGACGGGTGTGATAACGCACAGGGTGATGATGATGAGGTCGGAGATCCCACTTACTGTCAACCCACAGTCAGCCAAGAGATGAGGTCAGCAGAGGAGGTGGAGGAAGATGCTAGTGACGACGAGGTCAGGTTGCGCCTTCCTGAACAGAGACGTAGTACTGGAAGCACGTCAACAACTGCATCCTCAAACACAACTCTGCCTCTCACCACAAGTCGTGGTGGCTCTTCAGGTCGCATGGGTGCTAAGCTTTGCATAGCCTGGGCATTTTTTCAGATCGATAAAGATGACCCAACTCATGTTATCTGTAACATTTGTCAGCAAAAGCTAAGTAGAGGCCAAAAAATACATAGTTTGAGTACTTCATGCATGAACCGGCACATGGACATGAAGCATAAGTTGCAGTGGGAAGCTCAGTGTGCTACAATGCGGTCTAGCCGGCCGGGCCAACCACCGTCTGCCATATCTTGTGCATCTGCGGCCTCTTCATCCTCTGTGACTGGGGGGACAGCAGTCACACCTGTTTTGGGGCGCAGACCTGCCACCTCTTTACCCGCAACAGCCAGCGTGATTGGCAGGTCATCATTTTCTTTGGAGGTGGTAACACCAGCTGGTCTTGAGCGCTGTCCGACATCGATAGCACCACCTTTGGATCAAGGCAACCTAACATGTCCGCCTGCATCTTCCTCACAGACCGGCAGTTTGCCGGGGACACCCTTATCAACCCCGTCTAAGCACAATAGCCAGCCCTCGGTCCCTCAGATGTGGACAAGTAAAAGACCATTTCCTCCTAGCCATGAGAAAGCTAAGAGGTTGAATTTCACCATCTGCAAGCTCTTGGCTACAGAAATGCTGCCTTTCCGCCTGGTGGACACAGAGGATTTTCGAGACCTTATGTCCGTCGCAGTGCCCCAGTACCAGATGCCCAGTCGGCACTACTTCTCAAAGAAAGGTGTGCCTGCGCTCCACCAGCATGTCGCACACAACATCACCGCTTCTTTGAGAAACTCTGTGTGTGACAGGGTGCATTTCACCACAGACACTTGGACGAGTAGGCATGGACAGGGGCGTTACATGTCGCTGACTGGGCACTGGGTAACTATGGTGACAGCAGGACAAGGGGCTGCTGTCCAAGTCTTGCCGTCCCCACGAGTTGTGCGTCAATCCTCTTTGTCATTTTTCCTCCACTGCTTCTGCCTCCTCAACCTCCTCTCGGTCTTCCACCTGCACCCAAAGCCTGTCTGGTCATGCCACAAGCTTTCTAACTGCGCAGAAGGGATCCTGCACACCTCCTTACTATGCTGGCAGTAGGGCTCAACGTCATCAGGCGGTTTTTACATTGAAATGTCTGGGAAATGTGAGTCACACAGCTGAGGAGTTGTGGTCAGCTCTGGAGAACCAATTTCATGAATGGTTGTCTCCACTGGACCTGAAACCAGGGAAGGCCGTGTGCGACAATGCTGCAAACCTGGGTGCGGCCCTTCGCCGGGGCAATGTCACACACGTGCCTTGTATGGCTCACGTGTTGAACCTGGTTGTCCAGCAATTTTAGCCCACTATCCCAGACTAGATGGCCTTCTGCAGAGGGCACGGTCGCTGTGTGCTCACTTCCGCCGTTCGCATCCCGCAGCTCAGCGACTTACATCTCTACAGAAGTCGTTGGGCCTGCCACTTCACCGGCTAAAATGCGATGTGCCTACCCGGTGGAATTCAACTCTGCACATGTTGCAGCGACTGTGGCAGCACCGACAAGCCCTGGTGCAATACGTTCTGACGTATAGCCTGGGCCAACGAGATTCAGAGGTAGGGCAAATCACGCTGGAGGAGTGGTCTCAGATCAGGGACCTATGCACCCTTCTGCACAGTTTTGAAATGGCGACGAAGATGTTTAGTGCTGACGATGCCATTATCAGCATGACTATTCCGGTGATTTACATGCTGGAGCACATGTTAAACAGAATTCGGAGTCAGGTGGTGGCACAAGAGGAGGTGGAGGAAGTAGAGGAGGAGGAGTTGTATGCGGAAGGGCTAACATCTGCAAGGTCCAGACGGTCGGCAGCACCAAGGCGGCAGGCATGTGAGGGTGGGGGAGATGGTTTTACCAGGGCGCATGGTAGCAGCCAAACTAGTGAGGAAGGTGCAGGAGCCCAGGAAGAAGTGGAGGACGAACTGATGGAAGACTCATCAGATGAGGGAGACCTTGATCACATTTCTGTTGTGCGAGGTTGGGGGGAGAGGACAGAGGAAGGAAGCATGATTGTTACCTCGCCACCAACACAACAGGGACTTGGTGCTCCTGGATGCGCAACACACATGAGTGCCTTCTTGCTGCACTACCTGCAACATGACCCTCGAATTGTGAGAATTAGAAATAATCCTGACTACTGGGTTGCCACACTGTTAGATCCCCGGTACAAAAGTAAATTTGCAGAAATTATTCCTGCCATAGAAAGGGATGCACGCATGCAGGAGTATCAGCAGAGACTGTTGCAGAATCTTACATGTGCTTTTCCACAAAATACCAGTGGTGCACGTAGTGAATCTCACAGTTCCAACTTGCCAACCGTGGTCTGTATGGAATTGTTCAATAAAGGGCCCAAAATTAAGATAACATAGATGGGAGAGGTCTCTATGAATAGGAATTCCTAAGTATTTGATACCCTGTGAGGGCCAGGCAAAGGGAAAGTTGGACTGGATGGAATCCTATATGGATTTAGGGAGGGAGACATCGAGGGCCTCAGACTTCGCTGCATTGATTTTAAAATTTTACCATGTAACAAAGTGATCTATTTCAGCCATAACAGCATGGATGGATATATGTGATTGAGTGATATATACTAGGACATCATCAGCAAATAGAGAGCACTTGTACTCGGTGCCTCCCACCTCAATCCACCTAATATTGGGGTTATGGCGAATTGATGAGAGCAGGTGCTCCGTCACTAGGATGTATAAGAGAGGGGACAGAGGACATCCCTGCCTTGTCCCATTGGTGATTGTGAAAGGTGATGAAAATGTTCTGACGCACCCCCTGGGCCTTGGGACACCCGGAGCCGGACCCTTTTTGGTAGATGCTGGTGGTTGTAGTCTTCGTGGCGGCGATCCGGTTCCGTGGCTCAGGGCGGTCAAACCAGTGGCGGAACTATTTATGTGGTTTTGATGTTTAAATGTCCGACTACGCCACCCGTGGATTGCGGTCAGAGTGAACCGCCGCTACAGGGCAGACCGCTAAGGCTGGTGTTGTGGGTGCAGCAGAGCATAGCATAACTCCCCACGGGAGGAGTATAGCCTCAGGGCAGTGTATGCGGAGGATGGGGGTGATGGTGCAGGGCAGCAGCAGTAACGACACGGAGTCAGTGATGCAGTTCAGGGCCTTTACTCACAGTTCTTATTATCCAGACCACGTCTGCAGGTAACGGCTGCCCACGTCGTACTGTGCTCACCAGGTGAGGGGCTCAGACAACTCCCAGATAACTTTGGAGCGCTTCACAGGACCCCCTTTGTGTGTCCTTTGTCTGGCCTTTCTTACCAACACTTCTGTCCGGCTGCCTCGGGCCTCCTCTTGGTAAACTTGGCGCCAGTTTCCCTGACCCTATGTGGTGCCTTCCTAGCGGGTGGAGCAAGGGGCTGCGCCACATAAAATGTCAGTGCCTCCGGTTTCTAGCTGAGGGTTGTTTCCTGCCTCCACTAGTTCGGGGACCGGTCTCCCCCTTTGGCCTGACCCCTCCACGCAGGTGGATTCGGGCGTGCGGTGGCGACTCGCCCGTCCGCACCCCTGGGATCCCTTCATTCCTCGTTCCTGGAGCCTTCTCCGCTCCTCTTCCTTCCTTCTCCCTCTTGCAGGCCTGGGCCTCTGTTACTAGGCCCGCCTCCGGAGCAGAGCTCATGCAGAGCCCCTGCTCCCTGCCACTTCTGCTCAGACTTCTCTGCACTGAACTAAGATGGTGCCCACCTTTTATACTCCCTTCTCAATGCACCCAGGAACTGCTTCCTCCCTGCTCCTGCACTGCAGGGTTCCCCTTCCTCAGTGTTCCCTCCCCCCACTCCAGCCAGGGACAGGGACTGTCGTGCCCATCTCAGGGGCATATTGGTCGCCCTGCCCCACGGCAATGTGGTGTAATGCATGCAGGTGTCGGGTCCTGATCCACACTCCATCCTTATCTGAGAGTGAGATATCACACCTCTGGGTGAGGTGCAATACGTCTGTAGCAACCGAGCCCTCGGTGCTACAGTTCCATTTATCTTCAGCCTAGGTGACGTATTGTGATACAGGGCTGTGATTTTGGCTATAAAAGGGTCCCCTAGACCCCTACCCCAAGCTTTTTAAGAGAATCATATATGGCGTGCCAGGAGACTCTATGGAATGCTTTCTCAGCATCCAACGAGAGTATCTACTTACAAATTTTTAACTGCATCTAGCCCAGGAAATACTTTGTGCCTAGTAGCAGTGTCTGCTAGTCAGCGGATTATCCCGGCTGTTAAGCAAGCTACACCACCTGTAGTTTGGACACTTAATTTTTTCAAAGGAAATGCTTCGGGACCACGGGATACTTAGTGAAGAGCATCAGGAGGCACCCCAAGGCATAGGGGCTGGGACTGGCACTAGGATGCCTTGCGGTGGACAGCCGAGCTCGATCCTTATAAAAGCTTTTTAACTGCAGCAGCTTTAGTGGACGCTACTGGAGCTGGAATTACGCGGCTGCTGGCATGAGACTTGCCCTCCAATAGATCCTTGTAAATGGATTTAAAGTGTATTCATTCAAATTAGAGGGACAATTTAAATTAAAAAGCTTAGAGCTGCCTCCACCACAGGGGGGCTCGCTCGACCCACCAGTGGACAGGCACCAGTATTGGGAGAGGGGGGCTGGCCGTCAGGGTTCACCGCGGCTCTGGCACAAACCCGGCGACACGGAGGTGGCACGGGCAGGAGCGGACTGGCCGTCTCGGCTTCTCAATTTTTGGATTTTAGATGGGCATGACATGCCTATATCTGTGTCTCCCCCTCCTTTTACTCCTCCACCTCTTTTCTTTTCGCATGACTATATGTACTTGTCACTTTTCCATGTGTTAGTTGTGTCTTCTGAGCAGTTTGTCAGCTTTTGGACACCTTTGAAAGTGTTTTCTATGTGTTTCTATGTGTTTTTGTTTGCCTGCCATTGGTTTTAACGGTGTTCGAATGTGTTCGACGAACAGTTCGGCGAACACACGGGTGTTCGACGAACCGAACCGAACTCGAACACTACGGGGGTGGCTCAACACTACCAAACACATGGATATTTGTCTGCCGACCATTGGCAGATCCAGCTGAATATGGTGGAAATCAAGATAAACAGCTATTCACCCAATGCTTATTTGAACAAAACTTTTTTCCCAACCTTCATTTTCATACGATCCTTCGATAACCCAACATGTCTGGAAAGAGTTAGGCGCCCCTCATACACATAAGATAGTGATCAAGACCCACCAAATTTGGCTGGTTTGGATGACTTTACACCTATGTGTATGAGTTGATGTTACTAAAATAATCTGGATTTTCCAATGGCTTACAGATAAATATCTCATCTCCATGGCCGATTAAAATCATTTTCACATTTTGTTACATAATTTACCACTTTTATTTAATCAATTCAGGTAAATGGCCAAATTTGTTTTTGACTTGTTCACATACCTGTCAATTTGTTCTGTGCCAGTAGAACTTTTCCATATGACCCTTGGCCCAGTTTCTTGATTACGTTGTAGCATTCCGAAATCTCCTGAATCCAAAAGATCTGGGAGGCGGCCATTGCTGCTTGGAAGTTGTTGATTCTTGGGCTAAGCGACAAACTGTGTATGACTCTAGAAGAAAATATAAGGAATATGATTAATGAAACATCCTGTAGTGATCATATTCATGGGTTCTGTGGGCATTTATCATAATTAAGCTCAATCATAATTAAGAAACCCATCATAAACAAAGATGTTCCTGACCAATATAGGATGGCTGACAACCCTTGTAAAAGGTATCTTGGTGGGCATATTGGTTGTAATCAACCTTTCCATGAAGACATTGTAATCAGATAGACAAAATGATGATAATTCTAAATGGTTCTACAATAATACAGAACTGTTTGTATCTAGTGATTTTTTTTATATTTTTTGTCATTAAAACACACATGAAAATTAGACTCTATGCCGGGTGAAATGTGACTAGAAAGAGAAATGATTGTTTAATGGTCATATGGCAAGGAGACCCAAACAAATAATAAATAACCGCAGTGGATATCCTATTGAAGAGTAGTCTTACCTGGGTTGGGATTCTGGTGATGTTGATGATTAGCTGGGTTCTGCTCCAAAAAATCATAGAATCATAGAATGGTAGAGTTGGAAGGGACCTCCTGGGTCATCTGGTCCAACCCCCTGCTCAAAGCAGGATTCACTAGATCATCTCAGACAGATGTCTGTCCAGCCTCTGTTTGAAGACGTCCATTGAAGGGGAACTCACCACCTCTCGTGGCAGCCTGTTCCACTCATTAATCACCCTAACTGTCAAAAAGTTTTTTCTAATATCTAATCTGTGTCTCCTCCCATTTAGTTTCATCCCATTGCTTCTAGTCTTTCCTTGTGCAAATGAGAATAAAGATGATCCTTCTACAATGTGACAGCCCTTGACATATTTGTAGACAGCTATTAAGTCTCCTCTCAGTCTTCTTTTTTGCAAGCTAAACATTCCCAAATCCTGCAACCGTTCCTCATAGGACATGGTTTGCAGACCAGTCACCATTCTGGTCGCTCTTCTCTGAACTTGCTCCAGTTTGTCTATGTCTTTTTTAAAATGTGGTGCCCAAAACTGTACACAGTATTCCAGATGAGGTCTGACCAAAGAGGAGTAAAGACCGATAATGACTTCACGTGATCTAGACTGTATGCTTCTGTTAATACATCCCAGAATTGTATTTGCCTTTTTTGCTGCTGCATCACACTGTTGACTCATGTTCAGTCTATGATCTATTAGTATACCTAAGTCTTTTTCACATGTACTGTTGCTTAGCTCTATTCCTCCCATTCTGTATATGCTTTTTTTCATTTTTATTGCCCAGATGTAGTACTTTGCATTTTTCCCTGTTAAAAACCATTCTGTTGGTTGCTGCCCTCTGCTCCAGTTTATTTAGGTCTTTTTGAATCCTCTCTCTCTCTTCTCTAGTATTAGCTATCCCTCCTAGCTTTGTGTCATCAGCAAATTTAATCAGTTTACCCTCAATTCCTTCATCTAAATCATTGATAAAGATGTTGAACAATACAGGTCCCAGGACGGAGCCCTGTGGTACCCCACTTGAGACAAATGTTGAGTGTCGCTTTCTTATGGCTTGGTCTGAGAGGTCCTATCTTCACAAAGATGTTCTCAGGAATAATTCAACAAGACCCATGAAGTTCTACGCTTTATAGGGAAGTAGCTACCTGACATTGAGGTCAATCCTTCTCCTTAGCCAATTGGATGTCAAAAACCTCCTTTGAATTACAGATTAAAGTGACTCCTAGATGTTGGACGTTCATGAAAACCTAATTGTTATTTATTAGACTGTGTGGTGCCACAATGGTATCTGGGAGGCGCCCACCTTAGTATTGTTAGTATTTGTAGTAAATTGCTAATGTAATCAGTTCTGAATTTATTCTACCTCCTATGGTCACATCTCACCTTCCCGACATCCTGCTGCTTTCACCAAAAGAGAAACTGGACCCATGTTTTTATATAAATATACATTTGTCATGCACGGTTCTTTTATCCAGTGTTTATGGCCAGAAACTGATTTAACATAACTTGTAGAATAGTCTTGTCCCAACTGACATTATAATTAGATGGAAATAACAGAATTGTCTATTTGTTCTATAGTAAAGCTGTTAATTCAACTAAGGGTAAAGACCCCATACACATTCAATGAAATTGGGGCAATAAACCATTGTTCAGTGATTGGCTGATATATTCTGTGATGTGTTTGGGGTACATTTTTTTTTCTAGCATTAGATCTGATCATCTGCCGAGAAAATCCAACGAGAGGGACCAGTGTTTTGGCGGATTAAAAATGTTCATTCTTTTCCACCGCTCATTATCGTTGA
Source organism: Phyllobates terribilis (assembly GCF_046119375.1). Classification (NCBI taxonomy): domain Eukaryota; kingdom Metazoa; phylum Chordata; class Amphibia; order Anura; family Dendrobatidae; genus Phyllobates; species Phyllobates terribilis. The sequence goes on along the minus strand of NW_027362763.1, from coordinate 101,146,710 downwards.
GATTAAACATTTCATTCTGGATATATCTGAATCAGAGTTACTGAAGTTCTCACGTACCTCGTAATTGACAGATTTTTAAGACTTTTTTGCTCCTAATTTGAAAAAATCTACAGTAAAGTTATCAAATCAAATCTGCACTGAATTGTTTAGCTATGAAGGAGGCAAAGAAATAATTCACTTTAAATTATTTATTTCAGATTTATTTTTAGAGATGTTTTCTTCCTGTTTTATACTAATTAATATCTGTCAGAATTTATCTAAAAATCCAAACTCCATGCCAGATTTCACGTTGAATATTTAGGGAGCATCTGGGTGAGATTTGTAAAATGTCAGCACCTTGTCTGCTACAATAATACATTACCTGCGCAAACTCAAACTATTTCCAGGAAATCCTATTTCGCATTTTCTGATTTTTATCTTAATAAAATGCATGTTTTTCACAGAAGCGCTCAATCTGATTTTTACAATTTTTTTTTTCTTTTGCAAAAAAATCTTCTAAACACTTAGACAGCGCTTGTATGGTGTTCATGTGCTATCCATTCTTTTAGGTTATTTTTTTATGGACATTTACTCTTGAGAAAGCAAGTTTTTATCTGCAACACAGATCAAAAATGGAGAAGTCACAAATTATTTTTTTGTGCAGTTTTTCCACAAAAAATAGTATGTGAAGAGCACCATAGCCTTTAATGGGTACTTGGGCATCAATCCCATGTCTGATTTTCATGGATAGATCAAATGTGAGCTGGACCAGAAGTCTTCTCTTCTGACCACCTGACTAAGCTTCATCTTACATGAATCTGCTCTTGAGGAAAAAGAGCCTGGCCAATATTAATATGGTCATTATCATGGAGTTATTGCCTTATTAATACCTAATTTTTCGTATCAATCTCAGATTGTTTGGCTGATCTTTATCTAATGTGTGTGGGGGCATCACAGTATTTGACCTTGTCTCTATTACAGATGTGCTAACAATTAGGAGCAGTCTCTTATCAATAATCTCCATACCAGAGGACTTTCCCACAGAACAGATCACCTGTGGAGACCACCATAGATCTACAGCTCCTAGAATTATATGTGGATGTTCTCAGAGAGGCTTCATTTGTAGCCATTAGCATCACATTAGCTCATCGTTGCCGCTCCTATGTGGTCAATGGGTTTTGTGCAGCTCATTAGTACAATCATGTGTTTCCCATAGCCTCAGGTGTCTCCTTCTCCCTGGAAGCCAAGTGTCCATTCTGTACATTTTTATCATTAATTGTTTTTTACTTTTTTTTTTGTTAAATAAAAATTAATAGAAATAAATTAGAATTCAATAAAATAAGCAACTTGTGCTGGAGACGTTGGGGGGAAAGTGGGTGATATCAATGGGATAGTTAAAAAACCAAGGTAATGGTAATAATAATTAGAACGGTACAGTAGTGAATAAAAACAAAGAATTTTATTGGTTCAGTTAAAACAATTATTAGAGATAAAAGATGGTGTGCGGATAAGATCAGGGGATTTAAAAGATGAAAATCATTGTAGGCAGGGAGTAAATGATTTCCTTGTAGCTTTTGATTTAGTATATAGAATGGTTCTCAGTTTTCCAATGGGTATAACATGACTTAGAATGTGGTCATCCCCTGGAAGAGAAAAAAGGAGAGAAAAAAAGAAAAGATAAGAACCTCAGATGCACTAGTGATTGCCTGTGGAACTGTGGATGGAAAAACAGTTAAGGCCCCGTCACACATAACGAGATCGCTAGCGAGATCGCTGATGAGTCACGTTTTGGTGACGCAATAGCGATCTCGTTAACGATCTCGTTATGTCTGACAGGTAGCAACGATCAGGCCCCTGCTGTGAGATCGCTGATCGTTACAAAGCTTCCTGGACCATTCCTGGGTCGTTGCGCTCCCGCTGGGCAGTGTGCATCGCTGTATTTGACACCTTGTCAACGACCTCGCTAGCGATTCAGAACTGAGACACGAAGAGGTGCATAAATTGGACTTTTCTGCGTTCATCGTCCCCGATTGGTGGTCGCTACTGCGTCCTTGTTTTTTCAGATCCCACCAGCGTTCTCCGGCTGTGACTCCACTTTGAACAAATTAGACATCTTTAGCGAAGTAGGTATTGTTTGGGGTCTCAAATGAGTTTCCATTTTTAATTCATTTATAGGACATCTACCAATTATCTATCATTGCTCTTCAGGGAGGGAGGGCTTGGCTTCAATAGCGATCTCGTTAGCGATCTCGTTATGTGTGACGGGGCACCAGGACCGTTAAAATACTGGCAGCAGTTGTCGCGGCAGGTCTTTGCATCATGGGTGTTTCTGCCATGTCCCACTGGTTGAAGGCCTGCAATTGCAGGATCGTTTGCACGCTATTTACCGAGCTCCACTTCCCCATTGGCTCGGTCCACAGAGTCCACAAAGCCTGGCGGACAGTACGTAATTGCATCACGTCGACGAAGAAAGTTTTGAAGCGTGCAACAGTCCAAAAGAACAGAGTCTATTGATTTAAGCTTCATGTTAATTGGCGTATGAAAAACTCTGAAGCGGTTGGCCACGACAGCGTGTCAGAAAACGTGCTGTGTGGGTGTGTGTGCACGAGACCCCTAAAATATCTGCCCATGCAAAAGCATATATATACAGATAGAAGCCAAGCCCTCCCTCCCTGAAGAGCAATGATAGCAGATAATTGGTAGATGTCCTATAAATGAATTAAAAATGGAAACTCATTTGAGACCCCAAACAATACCTATTTCGCTAAAGATGTCTGATTTGTTCAAAGTGGAGTCACAGCCGGAGAACGCTGGTGGGATCTGAAAAAACAAGGACGCAGTAGCGACCACCAATCGGGGACGATGAACGCAGAAAAGTCCAATTTATGCACCTCTATGTGTCTCAGTTCTGAATCGCTAGCGAGGTCGTTGACAAGGTGTCAAATACAGCGATGCACCCTGCCCAGCGGGAGCGCAACGACCCAGGAATGGTCCAGGAAGCTTTGTAACGATCAGCGATCTCACAGCAGGGGCCTGATCGTTGCTACCTGTCAGACATAACGAGATCGTTAACGAGATCGCTATTGCGTCACCAAAACGTGACTCATCAGCGATCTCGCTAGCGATCTCGTTATGTGTGACGGGGCCTTTACCTTCCTAGGGACGGGGGAGGGGTGTTATGGAGGATCCAGGTAGGAAACCTTCTCTGTGGACTGAAGGAAAAATAGACAGGTGAGGTAAAAAGTGGTTAAGACAATAGAGAAAATGTTAGGATATGGATATAAACCTGTAAGTTACTTCTGAGTGGGAGTCAACCCAGCCATTGTGGGTGGTACGTAGATGGGCTCTTGGAGGCTGAGAATAAGATGGCACAGTGTGACAGATCTGTGGAGATCTCAGCAGTAAGTTCTCCATTATGATATTACATAACTCACTACTTACAGAAATTAAATCGAAATTTGAAATACAACCGACAAGATGACGCTGGATAAGAGTTTGTCCACGGTATAAATTACATTTACAAATACTTTAAACGCTTTTAAATTTTAACTCCGCAGACATTACCCACAATGATCTAAAATTTATTTCAGAGAAAACTACTTTAACACTAAGGAAACAACCTCCTGACATCCAGCAAACTTCTCTTCATCAGGAAGGGCAAATCTAATGTTCCCCATTTTCCCAATATTGTTTCCTCCAAGATGTGTGATGAAGACCTCTGGGTCCAGGAACCTATCGCTCATCATGAAGCTTTGGTCAGACTATCCCATCATTGACCTCTGAGCCAGCAGACCCTTACTCCATTGTCATCTTTTGTTCACAAATTTATGAAAGAAAAAATCTGTCTGAGATTTCCAAATCATCACATTCTTGTTACACATCGTCCCAACTGTTTTGGAATTGGGGTTGCACATCATTTACATTTCTTACCCCACATACGGGACAACTTATTTAGATTAAAACTTGTTTTACGTGTGGTGAGAAAGAGGCCGACAACACACACGTGCTGTGGAGCTGTCCGCGGGTCCGGAGTTATTGGGAACAAATGTTTGTGATGATAGAAAATACGGTATATATACTGTAATATAAGATTGAGACAGAAGTGACGTTACTCTAATATGGCAGAAAATAATTATAAGTTTCTGTTTTAAAAATCCATTTTTTGCATAATTACTAAGGGTCTGTGCACATGACCAGGATTAGCTCAGTGTTTGCTCAGGCTTTCACACAGGTGAAATCTGCAATGAAGTCTGCACCTGAGGTCACTGTTAGTGTTGAGCCACCCCTGTAGTGTTCGAGTTCGGTTCGATTCGTCGAACACCCTTGTGTTCGCCGAACTGTTCGTCGAACACCTTCGAACGCCGTTAAAACCAATGGCAGGCAAACAAAAACACATAGAAACACATAGGAAACACCTTCAAAGGTGTCCTAAAGCAGACAAACTGCTCAGAAGACATAACTAACACATGGAAAAGTGACAAGTACATATAGTCATGCGAAAAGAAAAGAGGTGGAGGAGTAAAAGGAGCGGGAGACACAGATATAGGCATGTCATGCCCTTCTAAAATCCAAAAAGTGAGAAGCATTTCCTTTGAAAAAATTAAGTGTCCAAACTACAGGTGGTGTAGCGTGCTTAACAGTCGGGATAATCTGCTGACTAGCAGACACTGCTGCTAGGCACAAAGTATTTCCTGGGCTAGATGCAGTTAAAAATTTGTAATTAGATACTCTCGTTGGATGCTGAGAAAGCATTCCATAGAGTCTCCTGGCACGCCATATATTATTCTCTTGAAAAGCTTGGGGTAGGGGTCTAGGGGACACTTTTATAGCCAAAATCACGGCCCTGTATCGCAATGCGTCACCTAGGCTGAAGATAAATGGAACTGTAGTACCCCGAGGCCTCGGTTGCTGCAGTGGTATTGCACCTCACCCAGAGGTGTGATATCTCACTCTCAGGTAAGGATGGAGTGTGGATCAGGACCCCGACACCTGCATGCATTACACCACATTGCCGTGGGGCTGGGCGACCAATATGCCCCTGAGATGGGCATGACAGTCCCTGTCCCTGGCTGGAGTGGGGGGAGGGAACACGGAGGAAGGGGAATCCTGTAGTGCAGGAGCAGGGAGGAAGCAGTTCCTGGGTGCATTGAGAAGGGAGTATAAAAGGTGCAGAGAAGTCTGAGCAGAAGTGACAGGGAGCAGGGGCTCTGCATGAGCTCTGCTCCAGAGGCTGGCCTAGTAACAGAGGCCCAGGCCTGGAAGAGGGAGAAGGAAGGAAGAGGAGCGGAGAAGGCTCCAGGAACGAGGAACGAAGGGATCCCAGGGGTGTGGAAGGACGAGTCGCCACCGCACGCCCGAATCCACTTGCGTGGAGGGGTCAGGCCAAAGGGGGAGACCGGTCCCCGAAACTAGTGGAGGCGGGAAACGACCCTCAGCTAGAAACCGGAGGCTGTGACATTTTATGTGGCGCTGCCCCTCGCTACACCCACTAGGAGGGCAGCACATAGGGTCAGGGAAACTGGCGCCAAGTTTACCAAGAGGAGGCCCGAGGCAGCCGGACAGAAGGGTTGGTAAGAAAGGCCAGACAAAGGACACACAAAGGGGGTCCTGTGAAGGGCTCCAAAGTTATCTGGGAGTTGTCTGAGCCCCTCACCTGGTGAGCACAGTACGACGTGGGCAGCCGTTACCTGCAGAAGTGGTCTGGATAATAAGAACTGTGAGTAAAGGCCCTGGACTGCATCACTGACTCCGTGTCGTTACGGCTGCTGCCCTGCACCATCACCCCCATCCCCCGCATACACTGCCCTGAGGCTATACTTCTCCCGTGGGGAGTTATGCTACGCTCTGCTGCACCCACAACACAAGCCTCAGCGGTCTGCCCTACAGCGGTGGTTCACTCTGACCACAATCCACGGGTGGCGTAGTCAGACATTTAAACATCAAAACCACATAAATAGTTCCGCCACTGGTTTGACCGCCCTGAGCCACGGAACCGGGTCACCGCCACGGAGACTACAACCACCAACATCCACTAAAAAGGGTCCGGCTCTGGATGACCCAAGGCCCAGGGGGCGCGTCAGAACATTTTCATCACCTTTCATAATCACCAATGGGACAAGGCAGAGATGTCCTCTGTCCCCTCTCTTATACATCCTAGTGACGGAGCACCTGCTCTCATCAATTCGCCATAACCCCAATATTAGGTGGATTGAGGTGGGAGGCACCGAGTACAAGTGCTCTGCATTTGCTGATGATGTCAATCACATATATCCATCAGCAAGCTGTTATGGCTGAAATAGATCACTTTGTTACATGGTCAAATTTTAAAATCAATGCAGCGAAGTCTGAGGCCCTCGATGTCTCCCTCCCCAAATCCATATAGGATTCCATCCAGTCCAACTTTCCCTTTGCCTGGCCCTCACAGGGTATCAAATTCTTAGGAATTTCTATTCATAGAGACCTCTCCCGTCTATGTTATCTTAATTTTGGGCCCTTTATTGAACAACTCCATACAGACCACGGTTGGCAAGTTAGAACTGTAAGATTCACTACGTGAACCACTGGTGTTTTGTGGAAAAGCACATGTACACTGTGTTCCAAATTATTATGCAAAAAGTGTTTAGGAGTGATAAGGGAAGAATTTGTTTGTTTGTCAGTTAAACTCATTGATGGTGATGTGTGTCAGGGCCCTTTATATCACTGTAAGCAATTGCAGACACCTGTTCTAATTAGTTTGGCAGGTGTGTCCAATGAACAGCAAGACTCCTTAAGAAGGCTGTCCCACATTATTAAGCAGCCTACATTTTCTGCCAAAATGGGAAAGGAAAAGGATGTGTCGGCTGCTGATAAGCAACAAATTGTGGAGTGTTTAGGTCAAGGCATGACTACAATCAACATTGTGCGATGATCAGGATGAAGTGTCTTGGCAATCAAGAAGTATGTAGCTGATTCACAGTACACACGTGTGCGTGCTGATAAGGGCAAATTGAGGACTCTTTCCTACAGGCAATTACGTCAGGTTAAAAGAGCAGCAGCAAAAAAGCCTTGTCATAGCAGCAGACAAGTTTTTGAAGCTGCTGGTGCCTCCAACGTCCCCCGAACAACAAGATGCAGGGTCCTTCAGAGGTTTGCAGCTGTGCGTACGCCATCCTGTCGACCTCCTCTCTCCACTGCACACAAGCAGAAACGGCTCCAGTGGGCCAAACATTACATGAAGACTGATTTCAAAACTGTTTTGTTCACGGATGAGTGCCGTGCAACGCTCGATGGTCCAGATGGATGGAGTGGAGATTGGTTGGTTGATGGACACCCCACGCAAACATGGCTACAGCGCCAACAAGGAGGAGGTGGAGTAATGTTTTGGGCTGGAATCATGGGGAGAGAGATTGTTGGCCCCTTTAGGATCCCTGAAGGGGTAAAGATGAACTCCACAATGTATGTGGAGTTTCTCAAACAGCACTTCCTGCCATGGTTCAAGAAGAAGAACCGTGTATTCCACAGCAAGATCATTTTTATGCATGATAATGCACCGTCTCATGCTGCACATAACACATCTGCATCTCTGGCTGATATGGGCATAAAAGGGGACAAACTTCTGGTGTGACCTGCATGCTGCCCTGACCTCTACCCCATTCAGAACCTCTGGAGCATCATCAAAAGGAGTGTCTATGATGGCGGGAGGCAGTTCACATCTAAGCAACAGCTCTGGGAGGGTATTCTGTCCTCATGCAAAACAATTGAAGCAGAAACCATCCAAAACCTGACAAATTCAATGGACAGTGATATAAAAAAAGAATAAAAGGGGAGACAAGGGGCGCAGAGTCTAAGTGTAGATGAATATGTGCATTTGCCACAACAATATTTGTTTTTTGCACTCACCCTTTGGATGTCTTGTATTTTCACTCAAATGATCCGTATAGTGGATCAGCTCTTTGCAATCCTCTGGTGTGCAGCACAAATGCGGGAACTATGTCAGCCCTGGTATAAGGCTTGCATGTTGGATATTGTAGTAGAGAGAAGATTTCCCTTTTTCGGCGCTTCCAGAGGCTAAGGATCGTTACAGATTAATTCTTTTTCTCAAAATCAGATTTATTCGGACACTATATTAAGAACAAACAACGCGTTTCTGCCAGCAACGGCCTTCATCAGGTATAATATGCACTTGTAGGACTTTAAGGGAAGACAATCTTTATAGACTGGTTACTCTTAAGATGTAGTGTTTTTTTTTGTTTGTTTTTTTTTCTCTCCTTTCCTTGACTTGGTTGAATTGATTTGGATTGACACCACATCCCAATTAAGTTAGGATAGTAGGTAGTTGTTCAGCATTACATTCTATCACCATTCTGTGTACTAGAATGGTATATTTTTTTATATTAGAATGAACATATATATAATAAAATTCCTTTCTCTTATCGTTTCCTTCACTTTCCCCTCCTTATATATATAGAAAGAGAAAGTGATATATAATAGTAATTTTAGAATACATAGTTGTGATTAAAATATACCTGATGATGGTTTTATATATATATATATATATATATATATATATATATAAAAAAATAAATAAATTACATAGTACTGATCATAAAAATACATAATTGTTAGTCTAGTGTATAAAAAAAAATCATAATATACAAGTTATTTTTACAGAAATGAGATCTTACAATAAAACAAATATTTTTATTTTTTCAGTATTGGTAAATAGGGCTGTGCATTATTAAATATACACTTTTTTTTTTTTTCCTCTTCTTTTTCCCCCTCACACATTTTCCACTATATCATTAAGACCATCTGGATATAGGGTTTTCAATCTAAAGATCCAATAAGACTCTTTTCTGTTTAGTTTCTGGATCCTATTTATGTCATTCTGTGGTATTTGTTCAACAGGAGTTACCTTTATGTCAAATTGTTTGTGATGTTTAACTAAAAGGTGTCTGGACAAACTGTGTTTTAAAAAACCTTTTTTGGTGTTGTGTCTGTGGCCATTCATACGCGACCGCAGTGTCTGTGTAGTGCGGCCCACGTATTGAAGACCACAGGCACAATTCATCACGTAGATAACGTGATCACTCTCACAAGTAAGGTGCTGCTTTATATTTATTGTCTCTCCTGTGCTTCTTGATGTGATACATTTTTGTTTGTGACTAATGATATTGCAGCAATGACATTTTTTTGATCCACATCTAAAAACTCCAAGGGGATTTTGTATAGGAGTCTTTTTTGGTCTTAAAGGAGAGAGGGGTTTCCCTAAGACACTAGGCGCAATAATGTTCCCAATAGTAACCCCCCTCCGGAATGTGATACCAGGATTCTCCGGTAGCCACTTTTTGAGAAAGGAATCCCTTCTTAGAATGTACCAATACTTTTTTAAAATCTGTCTTACTTTCACACTTCCCTGATTAAAAGCAGTAATAAAATTATATTGCCATCTTGTATTATTTTCTTTATCTCTCTTTTTGTATGTATTTGTTTGTTCATTGTCTATAACAGAGCACTGTTGTTTTTCTGTGAGTTTTTCATACAGACATTCATTTTGAGTTTTTTTCAGGTTGGTTTCATAGGCTTCTGCTATCAATTTTTTGGGGTATTTTTTATCCAAGAATTTTTAGTCAGAATTTTGGATTGTTCCACATAATCTTGGTCTTTCGTATTGTTCTTTCGGATGCGCAGGTATTGGCTGAACGGTATGTTCTGCTTCCATTTAGGATAATGTGCGCTCCGAAAGTCCAAAAATCCATTAGAATCTGTTTTTTTAAAAAAGGTTTTAGTTATAATTTTATTATTAGAGTGACTGATTTCCAGGTCCAGATAATGGATTTTTTCTTTATCCATGTTATATGTGAATGAAATACCCCAACTATTTTTGTTAAGTTCCTCTATAAGAGAAATAGCTTGTTTTTCTGTGCCCTTCCAGAAGATGATTAAATCATCTATATATCGCCTGTATAGTAATATGTGTTCCTTATATGGTGTTTGGCTGATGGGCGATGAGGACTCGAATCGCCCCATAAAAAGATTAGCGAATCTTGGCGCGACCCGAGTCCCCATCGCGGTGCCAAACTGCTGCAGGAACAATTCACCCTGGAATTCAAAAACATTATGCTCCAATATAAACTTTAAGCCTGTTAGAAGGAAATCTCTCTGGGCCGACGGCATATTTGGAATCTCAGATAAATAGTGTGATACTGCTTCAACTCCCATATTATGTTCTATATTGGAGTACAGAGCATTCACGTCCAGTGTAATGAAAAGATAATCATTTTCCCAGTTTAAAGAACTACATTCCTTTATAAGTTGGTTAGAATCATGGAGGAAAGACGGTAGCTTTTTTACAAGGTCCTGAAGATGTAAGTCTATATAGTGAGATAACTGACTAGTTAGAGATCCAATACCGGAAATAATCGGTCTACCTGGTGGTACTACAGGGTTTTTGTGGACCTTTGGTAAATGATAAAAAATTGCCTTGTTTGGGTTTTTGTTTGTCAGGAAACTTTTTTCTTTTTTATTGATAATATTTTGTGAATATGCTACATCTATGAACATGTGGTATTCTGATTTAAATGTTTTTGCAGGATCTGTATCTAATTTTTTATAGTATTTTTTATCTGCTAGGATATTGTGAGCTTCCTGCAGATATGTTTCCCTGTCCTGAATGACCACTCCACCTCCTTTATCAGCTAGTCTGATGACTATTTTTTTATTATTTTTCAATTGTTTGAGAGCTAACTTCTCTGATTTTGAAATATTGTCTTTGGTATTGAATGATATTTTTTCAGTATTTTTGTATTTATTTAGAACGTTTTTTTCCTCTTTGTTGGCTTTAGATTTTTGTTTAGAATCTCTGTTTTTTTTTTAATTTTTCAATGAATTTAAATTGCGAAATTCATCGGCTACTAATGTGTAGAATGTGTTCAAATTGCTCCCCCTGTGGTGTACAGGGTTAAAATTGGATTTCGGTTGGACTTCTTTATGAATGCAATTATTGTTTGGAACTGTGAATTCTTTATCTGGAGGTTGTTTTATTTCTGCTGTTCGCTCCTGAATTTCGAAATGGCGTTTTAGGGTGAGTTTTCGTACAAATTCATTTAGATCCAGAAACAAATCGAACTCCTTAACTTTTTGTGTGGGGCAATAATTTAAACAATTGGATAGGATTTTTTGTTCCATTGTAGTGAGAGTATGTCTAGATAAATTAAATATTTTTATTGCATTGTTTTTATCAGATTTTTCACTATCTTTGATATTTTTAAAATAATCTGATAGAATTGTTTTTGTTTTGATTTTTATAAATTTACCAGTTCTATTTCCATCAATGTTTTTTTGGTTCCTTTTCCCCTAGTGCCTCTGGACCTCTTTTTCTTTTTGCCGACTGTGAAGGGGTCCGCGAGAAATAATTTGTGATCGGATTTTTTACCAGGGATTGTAGCGGTGTTGCTGTGAGAGACCGGCTCTCTAGTCTGGGTAAAAGAACTTCCGATATTGGAGGAGGAAGATTGGGACATATCTCTAAAAAAGATATATGTGAGCTGACAGGTGAAGGGGATGGGGTGGTCGCTTGTAACACAGTAGTGAAAACTAATGAAGATTCTGTAGTATCATGTACTGTGAAATCACTTGTGTTAAAAAATACATTTGGGGTTTCATTACTGGGTGGAAGTTTTGTGGTGATATATACAGGAGGTAATTCAGAGTTAATGGCCGGAATAATAGAGGGTGTGGAGTTGATGCAAATGGGAGAGATATCTCTATCCAGCAAAGGAAGCAAGGAAGGGTTAATCTCCACAGTTTTTTTTCTGAAATCATTAATACCCTTGAGATTTTTGATAAGTGTGATATCTGGTGTGGAAGAATTCTGCCCAGTGGAGATTATATCATGAAATTTTTTGTTTTTATCATGATTTTTTCTCGTTGTTTTAGCAACAGTTTTAATTACATTAGTATTTTTTGGGATAGCTCCTGCTTCTATTGCAGAAAAACACTTTCTAAATTTATTTGAGTCAGAATTCTCCTTTTGTTGCGTTTTAGAATTATAGAAAGTACGTAACCCATCTATAACCTCATTTTGTTTTTTGAATAATTCCAGATGAACTGGTAGTCGAGGATGGTTAGCTTGTTCTATATTTTCAATGGCATTCTTGTCTAAAATGGGTTTTTGGTTTAAAACCTTTTCTCCTGTTAGCTTTGGATTTTTTGAGTTTTTTAGCTCAAAAAAATCTCTGCGTACTTTTTTAGTTTTTACTTCAATGAGGTTGTTCTCAAAGGTTAGTAGATTTCTATTAATATCTCTATTAAGAGCATTATATAGAGCAGACTCATTGTACTGTAGTAATTCATTTAAATGGTTATTAAAGTGGGATGCAGAGTTAGTCTCAATATAAGGATCAGTTTATAATTACCTGGATGGTAGGATTTTGGATGTATATATTCCCTTGTTGAAGAGAATAGTGAATGAAGATCCATATCTAATTGAGACCTAATAGGGAGAGAAAGGGTGTACCATGAAAATGTACGGTCCGGAGTGCCTGACTTGGTGGTGGACTGGGTTTTTACCTGGAATGCATCGGTACCAGAGTCCAGACCAGGAAGGAGTATATTGTTGTTACACCTTGTGTGTATGTATATGTGCGCATACCCAACTTTTTGGGACCATATGAGAGTATAGAGATACGAACACGCAAAGTCTTTGTCCTTGAAGGTTACTAGGGTCTAAAAGAGAAGTGACGATTAGAGTTGGCAAATATGGAAAGTACTTGGTGTACAAAATGGTGTACAAAATGTATGAATATATACAGTAAAATTATCTCTTTGCTGTATATATTGATACATTTTGTACACCAAGAACTTGCAATATTTACCAATTCTAATATTTGGTGCTGCTTCTGTTTTTATACATAGATAAATAGATAAATAAATAGATAGATAGATATAAGTTTATGTCTACCACAAGTTTCACACCGACCAACAGGCACAAACACAGAATATCTGCTTTGGGTGAGATGTGCCCTGAATAAAGCTATTTCCACTATGGGCATATCCAAAGCACATGGTTGGTCCATCAGATGATCACATGACATACGTTCACATGGTTAATTTCCATACCAGTAGATGACCAGAGGCTGCTAAATCAAAGAATTAAAGAAATCCTTCGTTCTGGCATCAGCTGTTCGTCAGAGGGGTGCCGGAGCTATTCAGCTGTACAGGAGCAAGAACCTTTCTTGTGTAATGAGTCAGTTGGTAATAAACCACTTGATCCATTCTCTGCTATCACCTTAGGAAACAAAGGTACATCATGGCTGACAGGGATGAGGTGCATACATGTAGTCAGTGTTTAAAAACATAAGTAATCCCCTACACCTGTGAAGTGCACTCCCCCATTTCTGCTGGGATCAAATCGCATACAGTAGAATTTTGTCCCTAAATTTGTTTTGCTGAAAGAAACAGGCTCAAAAAACTTTATAAACAATTATTTTAATATGAACACAATCAAATAGATACATTTTTCATATAAAGAGGCCTTTGGTAGTTTTGTAATAAAAATATAACACAATTTAAACAAAACAATATATATTAAAATATAATTATATATATATTGTAAATATGTTAACTTTTAAAATGACTTATAGTGAGGGGTCGGGTTGGTTATTTTCCCAAAATGCAGAGCTTTGTTGAAGTTGAATGTTGAAGTTTATTGAGGTCTTTAAGATTGATATTGCATCAGGTAGGAGAAAATTCAAATTCCTTTCATATTGATAAAATTGGTCATATCGTATGCCAAATCCAATCAATCTTCCAGTCAAACATTTATCCATTTTACTGCAAAAAAAAGTTCTAATCTTTAATATTTGGTAAATTAGGCGATTCTGGCTTTGATACATTGCCCATCTTAATGTACCGGGTGCTTCAGGTGCGGGACTATGAAGTAACCAAACATATCCGGTACCCCCATCCCACACAAATCCACTGGGCGCTGTCAGTATGGAAGGGAAGATAGCAGAGAATAAAGATTAAATTCTAACTCTGTAAATAATAATGCAAAATATTGAAGAATTTTCAAGGGACCATTTTGGTGAATACAAGATAGTGTATAGAATGAAGGGGAGAAGGCAGATAGTGATTGATACAATTCTACCCAATAAGGAAAGTTTCTTTTTTTTTTTCCACATTTACGCTTTTCTTCTACCTTTTATCTTTTTTTTTTTTATTATTTTATTTTTTTTTTACCAGTGACCATATACTTAACCTAATAATGAACCTAATAATGTCCTCAGCACAGAGTGAAACCTTGATCCCCAGATATTTTAAACAATATTTCTCAGCCACAACTTGCCTCTGTTAAAGGTTACTTAAGGTTTTTGCAATATTGCAAATATGGAAAAAGAAAACCCCCAGCTTGTAGCCCATTATATATTAAAGGGGTTAGATATACAGTATTGTGGAAACGGTTTAGGAAGGTGTGAAAAAAATGCCGCAAAGTAAGAAGTTTCCAAAAACAGAAGTGTTAATCATTTATTTTTTATCAATTAAAAAAATACAAACTGAATGAACAAAACAAATCTAAATTGCATCAGTATTTGGTGACCGCCCTTTGACTTCATCAGTTCTTCTAGGTACTAATACTTGCACACAGTTTTTGAAGGAACTTAGCAGGGAGGTTTTTCCAAATATCTTGAACTGACCACCTCTTCCTCAACTGCCAAGTTTGTTCCATTCTCAAAGACCTTTATTTTCCAGGGAAAATTAAGGTAATTGAAGATGGAGAGAACTGACTGACGAGAAAGGGACAATGATCAAGGAGATTGTCAAACATGTATATGGCTTCTCTCGACAACATCTGCCAACAAAAAGGGGGAGAAGTGAAGTCTGGACTTTGTATCCAGTCGATGTAGACTTGATACATGGTGTCAGATTCTGTTGCTTCAATCCAGGGGAAGTATCCAGTCAAAGCAACAGAGACAAGAACCCCAAAAGCCCAAGTATCTATAGTAGGTCTCAAGATCAAATATTCTCCTCCTTTCAAGTCATACAACTCTGGAGACATGTACGGAATGATATTTGACATGGACGACACATAGTGTCCCATAGGTTTGGTCAAACCAAAATCACTCAATTTGATTTGGTAGCACTCTTAGTCCATGAGCTACACGTTGTCCGGCTTCAGGTCCCTGTGAACCAACCCTCTACCATGTATATAGTCCAGAGCTGATGATATCTGTTTGGCACACCTCTTCACTGCGTCCTCAGGAATTCCAACCTGCAGAAAACAGATCAGGTTCATGAGATTTAGTTTCATTTGTGTAGTTCTTTATCCAAAGCAAAAATACTAAACATTGAAGATGTTGCTGTTGTTGGGGCAGTGGATGGTATAGTGGATAAAACTGCTGCTGTGATGGTCATGAGGCTTCAAACAGTGCATTGTTATGGAACCCGCCTCCACCTATGGAAAGGTTTGATTTTTTCACAAAGACCCCCATATGTAATAGTTAGCTAACTGGCTACCATATACAGGGGTATCTAGCTTTTCCTCTGACTGTTGATGTGTATCTCCTGTTTCTGGTGTTTCATAAATTAAATATTTGTACATTGTAGGAGAACATATGGAGCCGGCCTTACTTACCTCACTTTGTATGATATGATGCAAGGTGCCTGCCGTTGCCAACTCCTGAGTAAGTGCATAGTGGTCCATTGTGCCAATAAAGATGGGATATGGCAAGGAGACCCAAGCAAATAATAAATAACCCCAGTGGATATACTATTGAAGAGTAGTCTTACCTGGGTTGGGATTCTGGTGATGTTGATGATTAGCTGGGTTCTGCTCCAAAAAATGTTGAGTGTCGCTTTCTTATGGCTTGGTCTGAGAGGTCCGATCTTCAGAAAGATGTTCTCAGGAATAATTCAACAAGACCCATGAAGTTCTAAATATACATTTGTCATGCACGGTTCTTTTATCCAGTGTTTATTGCCAGAAACTGATTTAACATAACTTGTAGAATAGTCTTGTCCCAACTGACATTGTAATTAGATGGAAATAACAGAATTGTCTATTTGTTCTATAGTAAAGCTGATAATACAAATAAGGGTAAAGGCCCCATACACATTAGATGAAAATGGGGCAACATACCATTGTTAGTGATTGGCTGATATATTCTGTGATGTGTTTGGGGAAATTATTTTTTTTTTTCTAGCATTAGATCTGATCATCTGCCGAGAAAATCTGACGCGCGGGACCAGTGTTCTGGATGATTTAAAATGTTCATTCTTTTCCACCGCACAGATTATGGTGGCTCATTATCGTTGAGATTAAACATTTCATTCTGGATATATCTGTGTCAGAGTTACTGAAGTTCTCACGTACCTCGTAATTGGCAGATTTTTAAGAACTTTTTGCTGCTAATTTGACAAAATCTACAGTAAAGTTATCAAATAAAATCTGCACTGAATTGTTTAGCTATGAAGGAAGCAAAGAAATAATTCACTTTAAATAAAATATTTTTTTCAGATTTGATTTGAGATTATTTCTTCCTCTATGAAACTAATTAATATCTGTCAGAATTTATCTAAGAATCCAAACTCCATGCCAGATTTCACTTTGAATATTTAGGGAGCATCTGGGTGAGATTTGTAAAATGTCAGCGCCTTGTCTGCTACAATAATACATTACCTGCGCAAACTCAGACTATTTCCAGGAAAGCCTCGATCGCATATTCTGATTTTAATCTCAATAATAAATGCATGTTTTTCATTGAAGCGCTCAATCTGATTTTTACAATTTTTTTTTCTTTTGCAAAAAAACCTTCCAAGCTTCCCCACCAATAAATGGGAAAAATGGGCAACACTTAGACAGTGCTTGTATGGTGTCCATGTGCTATCAATTCTTTCAGGTTATTTTTTTATGGACCCTTACTCTTGAATAAGTGAGTTTATATCTACAACACAGATCAAAAATGGAGAAGTCACAAATTAGTTTTTTGTGCAGTTTTTCCACAAAAAATGGTATGTGAAGAGCACCATAGCCTTTAATGGGTACTTGGGCATCAATCCCATGTCTGATTTTCATGGATAGATCAAATGTGAGCTGGACCAGCAGTCTTCTCTGCCGACCACCTGACTAAGCTTCATCTTACATGAATCTGTTCTTGAGGAAAAAGAGTCTGGCCAATATTAATATGGTCATTATCATGGAGTTATTGCCTTATTAATTACTAATTTCTCGTATCAATCTCAGATTGTTTGGCTGATCTTTATCTAATGTGTATGGGGGAATCACAGTTTTTGGCCTTGTCTCTATTACAGATGTGCTAACAATTAGGAGCAGTCTCTGATCAATGATCTCGGTACCAGGCGACTTTCCCATAGAACAGATCACCTGTGGAGACCACCATAGATCTACAGATTCTAGAATTATATGTGGATATTCTCAGAGGGGCTTCACTAGTAGCCATTAGCATCACATTAGCCCCTCAGTGCCGCTCCTATGTGATCACTGGTTATTGTGCAGATAATAAGTAGTGTTGAGCCACCCCCGTAGTGTTCGAGTTCGGTTCGGTTCGTCGAACACCCGTGTGTTCGCCGAACTGTTCGTCGAACTGTTCATCGAACACCTTCGAACACCGTTAAAACCAATGGCAGGCAAACAAAAACACATAGAAACACATAGAAAACACCTTCAAAGGTGTCCAAAAGCTGACAAACTGCTCAGAAGACATAACTAACACATGGAAAAGTGACAAGTACATATAGTCATGCGAAAATAAAAGAGGTGGAGGAGTAAAAGGAGGGGGAGACACAGATATAGGCATGTCATGCCCTTCTAAAATCCAAAAAGTGAGAAGCCGACACGGCCAGTCCGCTCCTGCCCGTGCCACCTCCGTGTCGCCGGGTTTGTGCCAGAGCCGCGGTGAACCCTGACGGCCAGCCCCCCTCTCCCAATACTGGTGCCTGTCCGCTGGTGGGTCGAGCGAGCCCCCCTGTGGTGGAGGCAGCTCTAAGCTTTTTAATTTAAATTGTCTCTCTAATTTGAATGAATACACTTTAAATCCATTTACAAGGATCTATTGGAGGGCAAGTCTCATGCCAGCAGCCGCGGTAATTCCAGCTCCAGTAGCGTCCACTAAAGCTGCTGCAGTTAAAAAGCTTTTATAAGGATCGAGCTCGGCTGTCCACCGCAAGGCATCCTACTGCCAGTCCCAGCCCCTATGCCTTGGGGTGCCTCCTGATGCTCTTCACTAAGTATCCCATGGTCCCGAAGCATTTCCTTTGAAAAAATTAAGGGTCTAAACTACAGGTGGTGCAGCTTGCTTAACAGCCGGGATAATCCGCTCACTAGCAGACACTGCTACTAGGCACAAAGTATTTCCTGGGCTAGATGCAGTTAAAAATTTGTAATTAGATACTCTCGTTGGATGCTGAGAAAGCATTCCATAGAGTCTCCTGGCACGCCATATATGATTCTCTTAAAAAGCTTGGGGTAGGGGTCTAGGGGACCCTTTTATAGCCAAAATCACGGCCCTGTATCGCAATACGTCACCTAGGCTGAAGATAAATGGAACTGTAGCACCCTGAGGGCTCGGTTGCTACAGACGTATTGCACCTCACCCAGAGGTGTGATATCTCACTCTCAGATAAGGATGGAGTGTGGATCAGGACCCGACACCTGCATGCATTACACCACATTGCCGTGGGGCAGGGCGACCAATATGCCCCTGAGATGGGCACGACAGTCCCTGTCCCTGGCTGGAGTGGGGGGAGGGAACACTGAGGAAGGGGAACCCTGTAGTGCAGGAGCAGGGAGGAAGCAGTTCCTGGGTGCATTGAGAAGGGAGTATAAAAGGTGGGCACCATCTTAGTTCAGTGCAGAGAAGTCTGAGCAGAAGTGGCAGGGAGCAGGGGCTCTGCATGAGCTCTGCTCCGGAGGCGGGCCTAGTAACAGAGGCCCAGGCCTGGAAGAGGGAGAAGGAAGGAAGAGGAGCGGAGAAGGCTCCAGGAACGAGGAATGAAGGGATCCCAGGGGTGCGGACGGGCGAGTCGCCACCGCACGCCCGAATCCACCTGCGTGGAGGGGTCAGGCCAAAGGGGGAGACCGGTCCCCGAACTAGTGGAGGCAGGAAACGACCCTCAGCTAGAAACCGGAGGCTCTGACATTTTATGTGGCGCAGCCCCTCGCTACACCCGCTAGGAAGGCACCACATAGGGTCAGGGAAACTGGCGCCAAGTTTACCAAGAGGAGGCCCGAGGCAGCCGGACAGAAGTGTTGGTAAGAAAGGCCAGACAAAGGACACACAAAGGGGGTCCTGTGAAGTGCTCCAAAGTTATCTGGGAGTTGTCTGAGCCCCTCACCTGGTGAGCACAGTACGACGTGGGCAGCCGTTACCTGCAGACGTGGTCTGGATAATAAGAACTGTGAGTAAAGGCCCTGAACTGCATCACTGACTCCGTGTCGTTACTGCTGCTGCCCTGCATCATCACCCCCATCCTCCGCATACACTGCCCTGAGGCTATACTCCTCCCGTGGGGAGTTATGCTACGCTCTGCTGCACCCACAACACCAGCCTCAGTGGTCTGCCCTGTAGCGGCGGTTCACTCTGACCGCAATCCACGGGTGGCGTAGTCGGACATTTAAACATGAAAACCACATAAATAGTTCCGCCACTGGTTTGACCGCCCTGAGCCACGGAACTGGGTCGCCGCCACGAAGACTACAACCACCAGCATCCACCAAAAAGGGTCCGGCTCCAGGTGTCCCAAGGCCCAGGGGGTGCGTCAGAACATTTTCATCACCTTTCACAATCACCAATGGGACAAGGCAGTGATGTCCTCTGTCCCCTCTCTTATACATCCTAGTGACGGAGCACCTGCTCTCATCAATTCGCCATAACCCCAATATTAGGTGGATTGAGGTGGGAGGCACCGAGTACAAGTGCTCTCTATTTGCTGATGATGTCCTAGTATATATCACTCAATCACATATATCCATCCATGCTGTTATGGCTGAAATAGATCACTTTGTTACATGGTAAAATTTTAAAATCAATGCAGCGAAGTCTGAGGCCCTCGATGTCTCCCTCCCCAAATCCATATAGGATTCCATCCAGTCCAACTTTCCCTTTGCCTGGCCCTCACAGGGTAACAAATACTTAGGAATTCCTATTCATAGAGACCTCTCCCATCTATGTTATCTTAATTTTGGGCCCTTTATTGAACAACTCCATACAGACCACGGTTGGCAAGTTAGAACTGTAAGATTCACTACGTGAACCACTGGTGTTTTGTGGAAAAGCACATGTACACTGCGTTCCAAATTATTATGCAAAAAGTGTTTAGGAGTGATAAGGGAAGAATTTGTTTGTTTGTCAGTTAAACTCATTGATGGTGATGTGTGTCAGGGCTCTTTATATCACTGTAAGCAATTGCAGACACCTGTGCTAATTAGTTTGGCAGGTGTGTCCAATGAAAGGCAAGACTACTTAAGAAGGCTCTCTCACATTATTAAGCAGCCTACATTTTCTGCCAAAATGGGAAAGAAAAAGGATGTGTCGGCTGCTGAGAAGCAACAAATTGTGGAGTGTTTAGGTCAAGGCATGACTACAATCAACATTGTGCGATGATCAGGATGAAGTGTCTTGGCAATCAAGAAGTATGTAGCTGATTCACAGTACACACGTGTGCGTGCTGATAAGGGCAAATTGAGGACTCTTTCCTACAGGCAATTACGTCAGGTTGAAAGAGCAGCGGCAAAAACGCCTTGTCATAGCAGCAGACAAGTTTTTGAAGCTGCTTGTGCCTCCAACGTCCCCCGAACAACAAGATGCAGGGTCCTTCAGAGGTTTGCAGCTGTGCATGCGCCATCCTGTCGACCTCCTCTATCCACTTCACACAAGCAGAAACGGCTCCAGTGGGCCAAACATTACATGAAGACTGATTTCAAAACTGTTTTGTTCACGGATGAGTGCCGTGCAGCGCTCGATGGTCCAGATGGATGGAGTGGAGGATGGCTGGTTGATGGACACCCCACGCAAACACGGCTACAGCGCCAACAAGGAGGAGGTGGAGTAATGTTTAGGGCTGGAATCATGGGGAGAGAGATTGTCGGCCCCTTTAGGATCCCTGAAGGCGCTAAAGATGAACTCCATAATGTATGTGGATTTTCTCAAACAGCACTTCCTGCCATGGTTCAAGAAGAAGAACCGTGTATTTCACAGCAAGATCATTTTTCTGCATGATAATGCACCATCTCATGCTGCACATAAAACATCTGCATCTCTGGCTGATATGGGCATAAAAGGGGACAAACTTATGGTGTGACCCCCATGCTCCCCTGACCTCTACCCCATTCAGAACCTTTGGAGCATCATTAAAAGGAGTGTCTATGATGGCGGGAGGCAGTTCACATCTAAGCAACAGCTCTGGGAGGGTATTCTGTCCTCATGCAAAACAATTGAAGCAGAAACCATCCAAAACCTGACAAATTCAATGGACGAGAGAGTTCAGAAGCTCCTTTCGAACAAGGGGTCCTATGTGAAAATGTAACATCACCTAGAATAAAGTTTTGAGTTGAAAACTGTTTGATTTCAGTTTCTAACAACCTGCTAATGCTTATAATTTCAAAAATGACCATTTTTTTGGTCTTTATTAAAATGAAAAGGTTGATCGAAAAGTTTGGGGGATCTAAGAGTGTGGCAACCCAGTAGTCATGATTACTTCGAATTCTGACAATATGAGGGTCATGCTGCAGGTAGTGCAGCAAGAAGGCACTTATGTGCCTTGCGCATCTCGGAGCCCCAAAATTATTTTCCGGGCTAGATGCAGCTAAAAATTATTTTTAATTTTAAATCTGGTGAAGCTTTAGTATAGATGGCCTAATAGGATCAGTGCTGCACACTGCTACAAAGCCCAAATTATTTTCCAGTCAAGATACAGATAAACATGATTAGTAATTTGAAAGCTTAAAACGGTTGGTAGGGTGATTTTAACCAATCATCAAGCTTTTACTCTCCCCAGGATGACACAGGGGTAGAAAAGTCGTTTCGGATCCATGATTTGTTCATCTTTATGAACGTGAGTCTGTCTACATTATCAGTGGAGAGCCGCGTGCGCTTATCTGTCAGCACACCACCAGCAGCGCTGAACACACGTTCAGACAGAACGCTGGCTGCGGGGCATGACAAGATCTCCAAGGCGTAAGTGGCTAGCTCCGGCCATTTATCCAGATTGGAAGCCCAAAAAGAGCAAGGGTCCAGTGACACAGTCGTGGCTTCAATGTTTACTTGGAGATACTCCTGTACCATCGTCTCTAGGCGTTGACTATGTGTCAGACTTCTTGTCTCCTGTGGCCTTGCAAAGGATGGGCTAAAAAAGTGGTGAAATGATTCCGCAAAATTGATGTTACCAGCAGATACTGTGGTTCTGTTACTGTTTGAGTGCTGAACACTTGACGGTCCCACGGTTGGCAAGTTGGAACTGTGAGATTCACTACATGCGCCCTGGTAAAACCATCTCCCCCACCCTCACATGCCTGCCGCCTTGGTGCTGCTGACCGTCTGGACCTTGCAGATGTTAGCCCTTCCGCATACAACTCCTCCTCCTCTACTTCCTCCACCTCCTCTTGTGCCACCACCTGACTCCGAATTCTGTTTAACATGTTCTCCAGCATGTAAATCACCGGAATAGTCATGCTGATAATGGCATCGTCAGCACTAAACATCTTCGTCGCCATTTCAAAACTGTGCAGAAGGGTTCATAGGTCCCTGATCTGAGACCACTCCTCCAGCGTGATTTGCCCCACCTCTGAATATCGTTGGCCCTGGCTATACGTCAGAACGTATTGCACCAGGGCTTGTCGGTGCTGCCACAGTCGCTGCAACATGTGCAGAGTTGAATTCCACCGGGTAGGCACATCGCATTTTAGCCGGTGAAGTGGCAGGCCCAACGACTTCTGTAGAGATGTAAGTCGCTGAGCTGCGGGATGCGAACGGCGGAAGTGAGAACACAGCGACCGTGCCCTCTGCAGAAGGCCATCTAGTCTGGGATAGTGGGCTAAAAATTGCTGGACAACCAGGTTCAACACGTGAGCCATACAAGGCACGTGTGTGACATTGCCCCGGCGAAGGGCCGCACCCAGGTTTGCAGCATTGTCGCACACTTCCTTCCCTGGTTTCAGGTCCAGTGGAGACAACCATTCATGAAATTGGTTCTCCAGAGCTGACCACAACTCCTCAGCTGTGTGACTCACATTTCCCAGACATTTCAATGTAAAAACCGCCTGATGACGTTGAGCCCTACTGCCAGCATAGTAAGGAGGTGTGCAGGATCCCTTCTGCGCAGTTAGAAAGCTTGTGGCATGACCAGACAGGCTTTGGGTGCAGGTGGAAGACCGAGAGGAGGTTGAGGAGGCAGAAGCAGTGGAGGAACTTTGACATAAAGAGGATTGACGCACAACTCGTGGGGACGGCAAGACTTGGACAGCAGCCCCTTGTCCTGCTGTCACCATAGTTACCCAGTGCCCAGTCAGCGACATGTAACGCCCCTGTCCATGCCTACTCGTCCAAGTGTCTGTGGTGAAATGCACCCTGTCACACACAGAGTTTCTCAAAGAAGCGGTGATGTTGTGTGCGACATGCTGGTGGAGCGCAGGCACACCTTTCTTTGAGAAGTAGTGCCGACTGGGCATCTGGTACTGGGGCACTGCGACGGACATAAGGTCTCGAAAATCCTCTGTGTCCACCAGGCGGAAAGGCAGCATTTCTGTAGCCAAGAGCTTGCAGATGGTGAAATTCAACCTCTCAGCTTTCTCATGGCTAGGAGGAAATGGTCTTTTACTTGTCCACATCTGAGGGACCGAGGGCTGGCTATTTTGCTTAGACGGGGTTGATAAGGGTGTCCCCGGCAAACTGATGGTCTGTGAGGAAGATGCAGGCGGACATGTTAGGTTGCCTTGATCCAAAGGTGGTGCTATCGATGTCGGACAGCGCTCAACACCAGCTGGTGTTACCACCTCCAAAGAAAATGATGACCTGCCAATCACGCTGGCTGTTGCGGGTAAAGAGGTGGCAGGTCTGCGCCCCAAAACAGGTGTGACTGCTGTCCCCCCAGTCACAGAGGATGAAGAGGCCGCGGATGCACAAGATATGGCAGACGGTGATTGGCCCGGCTGGCTAGGCCGCATTGTAGCACACTGAGCTTCCCACTGCAACTTATGCTTCATGTCCATGTGCCGGTTCATGCATGAAGTACTCAAACTATGTATTTTTTGGCCTCTACTTAGCTTTTGCTGACAAATGTTACAGATAACACGAGTTGGGTCATCTTTATCGATCTGAAAAAATGCCCAGGCTATGCAAGGCTTAGCACCCATGCGACCTGAAGAGCCACCACGACTTGTGGTGAGAGGCAGAGTTGTGTTTGAGGATGCAGTTGTTGACGTGCTTCCAGTACTACGTCTCTGTCCAGGAAGGCGCAACCTGACCTCGTCGTCACTAGCATCTTCCTCCACCTCCTCTGCTGACCTCATCTCTTGGCTGACTGTGGGTTGACAGTAAGTGGGATCTCCGACCTCATCATCATCACCCTGTGCGTTATCACACCCGTCGTCCTCAGAGCCAACCTGTTCCTGCCCTGACAAAAAACTAAAGTTGTCGCTCCAATCAGGTATTTGAGTATTATCATCGTCTTCCTCATTGTCTCCACCAACAGGAGTTACAGTTTGGGAATGAGGGTCTACATTATGGTCAGAACCTTCTGCGTCTGGTCCTGGATCCGACTCATAAAGATTCTGGGCATCAGTGCAGATCATTTCCTCGTCTGGATTCACAGAAGCGCTGGAGTCGACCTCTGATTCCCAGGCTATAGTATGAGTAAACAGCTCTGCAGACTCAACCATCTGTTCTACCTCATACTCAGACGGGCAGCTGGAGATTTGGGAGCTGTGAGGAAGCAAGTGCGATTTGGGTGACACCTTTGAGGACTGGAGTATTTGTGATGTTGAAGTTGATGTGGAGGAGAGCCCACTTAAAGGAGCACTTGATATCCGTTGAAGCACCTGCTGTTTTTATGCCTCATCTGGAATTTGTAGCGATTGGCGTGGCCGTAAGAAAGGGATCTTATCACATTGTCCGCTAAAAGAAGTAGACATTTTAGTTTGGCTGGAAGATGGTCTTTCTTCTGCAGATGTTACTGTTGCTTTAACACCTACCCCACGGACACAACCTTTTTTGCCCTTCCCAACACGCCTATATTTTCCACTCATTTTGGTGGTTAACTAATTGACAACTCTGGAGTTGTTTGCACAAAAAAACAATGGATGGTAACCGAGCAGAGCTGAGTGGCCAAACTGTGGTATTAGGCCAAAACTATTGGCTGGGTTAGATGCAGAAAAAAATTATTTTGAATTTGCAACCTGATGGAGGTCAGTATAGATGGACTAATACAAATAGTCCCACACACTGCTAGAAGCCCAAATATTTTTTCAGAGGTACTGTAGATGCAGATAAAAATTATTTTTAATTTGCAACCTGATGGAGGTCAGTATAGATGGACTAATAGACAAAGTCCCACACACTGCTAGAAGCCCAAATATTTTTTCAGAGCTAGATGCAGAAAAAAATTATTTTTAATTTGCAACCTGATGGAGGTCAGTATAGATGGACTAATAGACCAAGTCCCACACACTGCTAGAAGCCCAAATATTTTTTCAGAGCTAGATGCAGAAAAAAATTATTTTTAATTTGCAACCTGATGGAGGTCAGTATAGATGGACTAATAGACCAAGTCCCACACACCGCTAGAAGCCCAAATATTTTTTCAGAGCTAGATGCAGAAAAAAATTATTTTTAATTTGCAACCTGATGGAGGTCAGTATAGATGGACTAATAGACCAAGTCCCACACACTGCTAGAAGCCCAAATATTTTTTCAGAGCTAGATGCAGAAAAAAATTATTTTTAATTTGCAACCTGATGGAGGTCAGTATAGATGGACTAATAGACCAAGTCCCACACACTGCTAGAAGCCCAAATATTTTTTCTGAGCTAGATGCAGAAAAAAATTATTTTTAATTTGCAACCTGATGGAGGTCAGTATAGATGGACTAATAGACCAAGTCCCACACACTGCTAGAAGCCCAAATATTTTTTCAGAGCTAGATGCAGAAAAAAATTATTTTTAATTTGCAACCTGATGGAGGTCAGTATAGATGGACTAATAGACCAAGTCCCACACACTGCTAGAAGCCCAAATATTTTTTCAGAGCTAGATGCAGAAAAAAATTATTTTTAATTTGCAACCTGATGGAGGTCAGTATAGATGGACTAATAGACCAAGTCCCACACACCGCTAGAAGCCCAACTATTTTTTCAGAGCTAGATGCAGAAAAAAATTATATTCAATTTGCAACCTGCTGGAGGTCAGTATAGAAGGACTAATAGAACAAGTCCCACACACTGCTAGAAGCCCAAATATTTTTTCAGAGCTAAATGAAGAAAAAAATTATTTTTAATTTGCAACCTGATGGAGGTCAGTATAGATGGACTAATAGACCAAGTCCCACACACTGCTAGAAGCCCAAATATTTTTTCAGAGCTAGATGCAGAAAAAAATTATATTCAGTTTGCAACCTGATGGAGGTCAGTATAGATGGACTAATAGAATGATGCTATGCCCAAAAGATTTTACTTCACTAGGTGCAGTAAAAAAATTGGTATTCTATACACAGGTGTTATATCTTGCAACACAGATAGGCTACTCCACTGACTAACACACTCTGCAATAGGCCAAAAAGGATTAGCTTTGCTAGATTCAGCCAAATGCTGTGAAAAAAACTTGCACAGCACTGGCACAGACCTGCCTGGCAAAAACTGATAGGAACTGATGTAACCTAGTCCTGAAAAGGACTCCAATTACAATTAGTCTTTACTCCCACAACCTATCTATTTAAGAGCACAGACCTCCCTGATAAAAGTCGTAGGAAATGCTGTAACCTAGTCCTTAAAAGGACTGCAATCACAACTATTCCCTACTCCCAAGCTATCTGTATATTTGTGCGAAAATTGGCTTGAAATTAACAAGGTATAGCGCACACAGCAACAGCGGTGCCGTCTAACACGCAGCTGCAGCAGTGAGAAAATGGTGGCGACGGGGAAAATGGCTTGGTCTTGTAGGGCAAGGACATGTGACATACACTGCCAATGACACATGCCCTTGCTTGTGTGAAAAAAAGCACTTCGCTCCGTGTGTGCGCTGCTGATAGGCTGACAGATTGCACCTCCCCACTGCAAATGCGGGAAAGAGAAAAAAAAATGGAGATCTTCATTGTTCCTGCAGAGATCCATCCCCTGCCCCTCCCCCCACCCCGCTGTACACTCAAACTGCGTATTAACATTAATTTTCATCATTACTGAGAAAAAATCCAGTTATGATTTTGGTGCACGAACAGTTATCGAACATAACCTCGAACAGCCGAATTTTTCTCAAATTGTTCGTGTTCGCCGAACGGCTCGAACACCGCCCAAAACAGCTCGAATTTGAGATTGGCGAACAGTTCGAGTAGAACAACGCTCATCTCTATTAGGGACTACAGTCCTGAAGTAGATGTGGAGACATTGTACTCAGCTTTTGATACAGTAATCAACTGAGGTCCTGGACGTCCCAACAATACAGGTGTGTGTGTTTGAGAAAAACCTTTGCTCATTATTTCATGAGTTCTGAAGGGGCCGTGCCCTGGCAATACTCCTGTGTTGGTGGTGCGCATCCTGTAGAGCAAACATCCCCTGAGGGAAGACATGAAGCACATGATGGAAAATGGTTCAGGACAGGAATGTCCAAGGATAATATTTATTTATTGTTTCTCTAAAATATTGTTTGTTTTATTACTGTAAAATTAATGTTTAAAAATGTAATTGTGGTCTTCATATCATTTCCCCCTTTAAAAAAAAGGGGGGTTGACAAGCAACATATCTAGGTAAGATGAGCGGTATGTGTATATATACATATACATAGATATATATCTATATCATAAAAGATTGAGACAGCACACTATTCAAAGGGAACAAAATAGTGCTTGAGACTTGAGAAAGGTTCTTATTTCAGAACCAAATCGTTGCCATGATGGGCCATTAAATAGCATTTTTTTCACTTTGAATGTTGTGCTGCCTACAATATTTTAAATTATATTGAAGGTATGTTTTGTTCCTGGAGTCTTGACACCCAGACACTACATCTTGGTGCTGCTTTAGATAGATAGATAGATAGATAGATAGATAGATAGATAGATAGATAGATAAACAAACTTATATCTATGTCTACCACAAGTTTCACATCGCCCAACAGGCACAAACACAGAATATCTGCTCGGAGTAAGATGTGCCCTGAACAAAGTTATTTCCACTATGGGCATATCCAAAGCACATGGTTAGTCCATCAGATGATCACATGACATATGTTCACATGGTTAATTTCCATACCAGTAGATGACCAGAGGCTGCTAAAGCAAAGAGTTAAAGAAATCCTTAGTTCTGGCATCAGCTGATCATCAGAGGGGTGCCGGACCTATTCAGCTGTACAGGAGCAAGAACCTTTCTTGTGTAATGGGTCAGTTGGTAATAAACCAGTTGATCCATTCTCTGCTATCACCTTAGGAAACAAAGGTACATCATGGCTGACAGGGATGAGGTGCATACATGTAGTCAGTGTTTAAAAACATAAGTAATCCCCTACACCTGTGAATCGCACTCCCCCATTTCTGCTGGGATCAAATCACCTAAGGTAGAATTTTGTCCCTGAGTTTGTTTAGCTGAAAGAAACAGACTCAAAGAACTTTATAAACAATTAATTTAATATGATCGAAATCAATAGATACATTTTTCATATAAAGAGGCCTTTGATAGTTTTGTATCAAAAATATAACACACAATTTAAATAAAACAGTATACCGTATTTTTCGGACTTCAAGACACACCTGAGCTTAAGACGCACCTAGGTTTTAAAGGAGGAAAATAGGAAAAAAAATTTAAGCAAAAAATGTGGTCATGATGCCCTGTTATGGGGGAGAAGGTCTGCTGCTGACACTGGTATTAGGGTATTGTCCCCCAATTCTGTTAATATCCTCCATCCTGGTATATATGGCCCCTCCTTCCTGGTATAAGTGGTCCTCATCCCATCCTGGTGTACCTGGCCCTCATCCCCATCCTGGTATGCATGGTACCCCTTGATCCCCCATCCTGTTATGCATGGCACCCCTTTATCCCCCATCCTGGTATGCATGGCAACCCTTTATACCCCATCTTGGTATTCATGACACCCCTTTATCCCCCATCCTGGTGTGCATGGCACCCCTTTATCCCTCATCCTGTTATGCATGGCACCCTCTGAGCCCCCATCCTGGTATGCAAGGCACCCTCTGAGCCCCCATCCTGGTATGCATGGCACCCCTTGAGCCCCCATCCTGGTATTCATGGCACCCCTTGAGCCCCATCCTGGTATACATTGCACCCATTGAGCCCCCATCCTGGTATGCATGGCACCCCTTGAGCCCCAATCCTGGTATGCATGGCACCCCTTTATCCCCCATCCTGGTATGCATGGCACCCTCTGAGCCTACATCCTGGTATGCATGGCACCCCTTGAGCCCCCATCCTGGTATGCATGGCACCCTCTGAGCCCCCATCCTGGTATACATAGCACCCTCTGAGCCCCCATCCTGGTATGTATGGCACCCCTTGATACCCCATCCTGGTATGAAAGGCACCCCTTGATACCCCATCCTGGTATGAAAGGCACCCCTTCTTACCCCATCCTGGTATGTATGGCACCCTCTGAGCCCCCATCCTGGTATACATGGCACTCTCTGAGCCCCCATCCTGGTATACATGGCACCCCTTGAGACCCCATCCTGGTATGCATTGCAACATTTGAGCACCCATCCTGGTATGTATTGCACCCCTTGTGCCCCCATCCTGGTATGCATGGCACTCTGTGAACCCCCATCCTGGTATACATGGCTACTCTAAGCCCCCATCCTGGTATTCATGGCACCCTTTGATCCCCCATCCTGGTATGCATTTCACATTTGAGCCTACATCCTGGTATGCATGGCACCCTCTTAGCCCCCATCCTGGTATGCATGGCACCATCTTAGCCCCCATCCTGGTATGCATGGCACCCCTTGAGCCCCCATCCTGGTATGCATGGCACTCTCTGAGCCCCCATCACGCTGCCTACAAAAAAAAATAAACAATCATACTCACCACCTCTCTCCTGCAGCGCTGTCCCGCTCTGCTGCCGACACTCTCACTGTGTGAGCCGCGCATGGCGTTCCTGCCATGTGCCCTCACACAGTGTAAGAAGCTGTGCTGGAATAGTCACTGCTCCCCACACCGGGACTCTGTGCGTGGGGAGCAGTGACCATTCAGTGTGTTAAATAGCCGGCACACTGTACCGCAGCGCGACTCCTGCTGCCGCTCTGTGGTCAGTGTACCTTCTATTAAAGACCATGGATATTCACTACAACCCATGGGAGTGGGTTGTAGCGGATATTCATGAGCTTCAATAGCGGGCACACAGACTGCAGAGCAGCAGCAGGAGCCGTGCTGCGGCTCCAGTGTGCCGGATATTAAGAAAAACGAATACTCATTGCTCTCTACGCCCATGGGCGTGGGGAGCAGGGAATATTAATTTTCTTTAGTAGCAGGCACAGCGTAGGCTGCAGCAGGTGGCAGCTACCTTCTGTGCCCTGCTGATCCCCCGCTGCTGCTCCCCCACTGCTGCTCCCCCACACCCACCACCATGCAAAGCCAGGTATATAGTATTTGGACTATAAGACGCACCCCCCACATTCCTGGAAAATTTTGGAGAAAAAAAGTGCATCTTATAGTCCGTAAAATACGATACATTAAAATATAACTATATATTTTGGCCTTTAAAAATGTTAACTTTTAAAATTACTTATAGTGAGGGGTCGAGTTGGTTGTTTTTGATGAGCGAGTCTATTCGTTACTATTCGCTATTCGCAAGGATAGTATGGTATTCGGGTTACTCGTTATATTGCGAGTATTTGTGTACTTGCCTCGCTATATTCGGATGTCCACCCTTTAGTTTTGGCGCCTCCTTTGCAGCCATTAAACATGCTGGGCTTCATAACCAATCACAGTATTGCCGCAGACACCTTGGTTGTGGCATTACTGTGGTTGGCTGCCGTCCAGCGTCATAGGGTCTATTTAAGCCCTGCTGCCGCCATTTTGTGCACACTGCATACGTTCTACAAGCATAGGGAGAGATCGCTGAGCTGCTAGGGAGAGTGTTGAGACATCTTGATAAAACAAAACCCCTTGTAAGGGCTATCTGCTGTGTATACTAGTTCAGTGTAGAGTAGGGAGGGAGAGATACTCGAGCAGGAACAGTTTAAAGGAGCCTCTCACTAGATCCATAATACCACCAAAACATAGCTCTTTTCAGAGCTGAAGACACATAACAGTCAGAGCACAGAGACGGAGAGATTGTGCATTAGGTAGGGAGAGGTTAAAGTGTTCTTCCAGTGTCCATCTTAAAACAGCTCTTTGTCAGAGGCAAAGCAATATTTTTCCTGCACACAGAGTAGTAGCATTTTGTGCTGCCTTTTTTTTTAAATGCACCGGCCTATGTTTCCTGATGTTTTAGGGGTCAGAGCCTGGCTTCTGCTGTCCACATTAGTCCACTTAAAAAGGTGTTTAGTTCTCTACACAAAGCAGTAGTCCAAACATTCCCTACTGCCTACTACAAAACACGCACCAGCCCATTCTCCCCTCTGTTTTTGGGGTGACAGCCTGCCTTTTGCCCATATTAGTCCACTTAAAAAGGCGTTAAGTGCCCTACGCAAAGCAGAAGTCCAAACATTTCCTCCTGCCTGCTACCAAGCACACACCAACCCATTTTGCCCGCTGTTTTTGGGATGACAGCCTGCCTTCTGTCCACATTAGTCCACTTAAAAAGGTGTTTAGGGCCCAACGCAAGGCAGTAGTTCAAACATTTTCTACTGCCTGCTACAAAGTATGCACCAGGCCATTTCCCCCCGCTGTTTTTGAGGTGACAGCCTGCCTTCTGTCCACATTAATCCACTTAAAAAGGTGTTTAGGGCCCAACGCTAGGCAGTAGATCAAACATTTTCTACTGCCTGCTACCAAGCACGCACCACGCCATTTTACCCACTATTTTGGCTGTGACAGCTAGCTTGGCTTTTTCCATCAACATCTAAAAATCTGTCAACAAAACCCAAAATGTAAAAAAAAGCCTGTTCTTAAGAGACGTGGAGGTGGTTTTGTCAGTGGAGTGCAAGAAGGCACTCAGTCTGTGTCAGGTCAGAAGCTTGATGCATCCACTATTTTCCTGGAAAAATTTCCCAGTCTGGAAAATAAACGTGTGTGGAAGCCAGAGGAGCGAGAGCAGATTCTGTCTTGGATAGCAGACAAGGCCTTTACGCATTTGCCAATCAGCAACAAATCTTCCATGACATACAGTCTACACAGAAGTCTGGCCCATTGAATCCTGAAGCTGGTTCTCCTTCCTCCCGCCATTATCAGTCACAGGACACATATGACCCCAAGCTTGGCCACTCCAAGGACCTGTTTGGTACATATCCTTTGGTTGGCTCTGGCCTATCAATGTGCAGCACTGAAGAGGGACAAGAGGAGTTGGTGTGCATTGATGCTGAAGTATTTGAGGACCTACGGCCAGAAGAAAGCCACTTGGAGGTACATCATTTACTGTCTCCAGAGGTGAAGGCTGATGATGATGAGACACAGTTAGCATCAGGTCAGCCTACAATGTCAACTGGGAAGGAGGATGAGATGGAAGACAATGTGGTCTATGATGAGTCCACTGATCCGACCTGGACCATTGGCATTTATAGCCATGACAGCAACACAGAGGAAGATGGATATGTCGTGGTTTGCCCAGAGTGAGAACTAGGTCAGCTGTTCCCAAGAACATACCCGCTGTGTGCCAAGTCAGGGCAAGGGGGCGTTCAGCTGCTGTGTGGAATTTTTTTCTTAAAGTCCTTCAGAGAAAAACATTGTAGTGTGTTGCAACTGCCATACCAAGTTGAGCAGAGGCCAGGGCAAAGGCAACCTGAGCAACAACAGTATGCAAAACTACATGGCAGCCAAGCACCCCAGTAGGTGGGTGGAACACCAGGATACAAAATCTGCATCTGCGGGTTAAACCAATGACATGTCACCTGGGCTTTGTCCTTTGGAATCTATTGTTCAGGAAGCAGGTGCTCATACCTCCTGCCCACAAGCTGTGGTTGCTCACACACAACAATCATTGACCACATCCACTTCTTTGTCCCAGCAAAGCTTCCAATTGTCCATGCCTGAGAGCTTGGAAAGAAAGCATAAATACTCAGCCATGAACCCACAGGCACAAATACTAAACTTGCACATTGCCAAATTGTTAGCTGTGGCAATGTTGCAGTTTAGGCTTGTTGGAACATAGTCTTTACGTGATCTCTTGGCTGTGGCTGCCCCACGATGCAATGTTTCCAGCCGCCACTATTTTGCCCAGTGTGCCGTTTCTGCCTTACTCAAGCACGTATTAAACAAGCTGAACCATGCTCTCACCAATGCCTTAACCGGGAAGGTCCACCTAACAGACATCTGGACAAGTTGTTGTGGACAGGAATGATACAATTCTGTCACGACACACTGGGTGGACCTGGAGGAGGGTGGGACAAAGGCGCAAACTGGAACATCACACATCCTACCCACGCCAAGAATAGCGGGCCCAACTTCTGTCAGGGTTTCTGCCTCTTCATATTCCACTTTCTCTCTCCCCTCCTCCTGATCCTTATCCTCTGCTTAATTACCCTCCCCATCACTGCTAAGCTGGGACCTGTGCAGCAGCGCATCGGAAAAGCAGCAACACCCTCTGCTGAAGCTTATCTGTTTAGGTCACAAAGCACACACTGCATCAGAGCTGTGGCAAGCTTTAAAAGAACAGACTGATCAGTGGCTGTCCCCGCTGCACCTCCAACCCGATCTGGTCGTCTGCGATAATGGCCGTAACCTGGTGACGGCTTTAATGGTTGGCAAGCTGGTACATGTGCCATGCATTGCTCATGTGCTGAACCTAGTTTTTAAAAAAATTCTGAAAACTTACCATGACTTGCCGTACCTACTTGAAAAGGTGTGCCATATTAGAGCCCATTTCCGCCATTCCTCTACTGCTTTTGCGATTGAATTTGCCAAGTCTTAGGCTTATTTGCGACCTGCCCGCACGGTGGAACTCAACCTATCATATGTTGGCGAGGATTAGTGAACAGCAGAGGGGAGTAGCTGAATATCAGCTTCAACATTCCCGTCAGACTGAGAATCAGCCACCACACATAACAAATGTTGAGTGGGTTTGGATCGCTGCCATTTGTAAGGTAGAGAACTTTGAGTACTGCACCAACCTCGTGAGCCGTGATCAGGCTATTATCAGAGTAACCATCCCGCTGATGTGTCTCTTGAAACAATCACTGCATAATCTCAAAGAGGAAGCTTTGAGCGTCCAGCATGTTGGTATGGAGCTAGATTTCTCAATGAGTAATACTACCCAGCCGAGCCAATATTCTGAGGCAACATTGGGTGATGAGGAGGAAGATGAGGAGGATGAAGAGGGAGAGGAATTGTTTTTCTGTGCTACCAAGGGGACTCGTAATTCTACAGAGGGGACACCTAACCCATGTGTAACATACCTGGCGGCGTCCTTGCATGGTGGTCCATCTCCCACTGTGCAAGAGCGCGCACTTGATCTCCAGTCCAGAATGTCTCTCTGGCTTCCCTCCATGCTGTCTGTTTGTGTCTGTGTCTGCTGCTTAAGGGCGGCGCCCGATCACTTCCTGCTTTTTGTACCTCCTGTGGGTCACACCCCTTGTGCGTCCTCAGCCTATTGCTGTCTGTCACCTGGAATATAGCTCAGCTGCTCCCATCTATTCCTGCCTGAGCATAGTGTTTCATTCAGTGTGTGCTTGCACTCTGAAGGTGCCAGGTCCCGTTCTGTGTTCTCTTGTCTGCCTATCCTGGAGGCTGTATTTCCAGGCCTGTCTGAACACGCTCCTAGCCTGTTCCTCCTGCCTTCTAGGGGCCGATTACCTAGACCCGTTCCTGTATCTTGTCTGACCTGTCTGAACACGCTCCTAGCCTGTTCCTCCCGCCTTCCAGGGGCCGATTACCTAGACCCGGTCCTGTATCTTGTCTGTCCTGTCTGAACACGCTCCTTGCCTTTTCGTCCTGCCTCTCTGGGGGCCGTATTCCCAGACCCGCTCCTGTATTCCGCTGCAGTGTCGGTCTCCTCCGTACACTCAGTTCCAGTCTGAACTCTCTCCTATCCTTTACCTGTTTTGCCTCTATGTCCGTTCCCTTCCTTTTTCTGCAGAGTCTGAACTCGTACCTAACTCCTGCTTGTTGTCTCTGTACTCCCGTTTGTGAGTTTGTGGTCCACTCGCTACTTCTCTGCTAGTACCCTGTGGGTGTCTGGCTCTGCCTTTCCCTTCCTGTCTGTTCCGTGTGAACAGAGCCCTGTCCCCCCTACTCAGCCTAGCCTGCTCTGACTCCTTTGCTCACCGCTCTGGCGGTTCTAGCCTGCTCTGACTCGTTTGCTCACCGCTCCGGCGGTTCTAGTCTGCTCTGACTCCTTTGCTTACCGCTCCGGCGGTTCTAGCCTGCTCTGACTCCTTGCTCACTGCTCCGCAGCCTTGCTCCGCTCTGACCCTTTTGCTCACTGCTCCGGCAGCCTTGCTCCGCTCTGACCCTTTTGCTCACTGCTCCGGCAGTCCTGTCCTGCCCTGCTTCTGCCCGCTGCTCCGGCAGTCCTGTCCTGCCCTGCTTCTGCCCGCTGCTCCGGCAGTCCTGTCCTGCCCTGCTTGTGCTCGCTGCTCCTGCAGCCCCGTCCTGCTCTGTTCTTGCCCACCGCTTCGGGCGTTCCCTCTCTGCTGTGGTTGTCTACCGCATCTGCGGTTCTGTGACCCAGTCTGTACTGGGTCTTAACCTTTCTGTGCTCCAGCCCGTCCTTTCGGCCAGTACATCCCTGCCTGCATACTCGCCTGTATCCACCCATCTGCATACCTGCCATGTTTGCTTACATCCACCAGTCTGTGCCAGCCTAACCTGCCTGTTCCTGAGTCCCAGTGTGTACTGGGTCCTATCCCGCCTGTGTTCCTACCTGCTAGTGCCTCCCTGTCTGCACTCTAGCTGCGCTTGCCTTTACCCGCCTGCCTGCATACCAGTCGTGCCTGCCTATACCCTCCAGTCTGTGCGCCAGCCTAACCAGCCTGTTCCAGTAATCCCTGTGTGGGTCAACCCCCGTGTCCGGAGTTTGACCTGGAGTAGCACCTGGTCCCTCTGCCCGGTTTCTCCCTGGTGCACTGGCGTCGTATGCCGTCGTGCCATCTTGGTCGGATCGGCCAGATACTTAGTCACGCCCCTCCAGGCACTCTCCGGTTCATGGTCCAGTGGAACCACAACACCCGCACACGCCAGTCAGTCCGGGCGTGTGCATAACAGCATGCTCAGGCCATGGTTCCCGTTGAGCCCCATAGCCTTCGCTCTCTGAGAAGTTTTCCAGCGAATACATGCATTAAAAATAAATAAATAAAATTTATTTTTTATTTTTCTCAGCTGAGTTCCAGGCGAATTACGCACCCGTCCAGATGGATCTATCTGCTCTCGTTTCTGCGGATCCGCCACGTTACTATGGGGATCCAAGACAAAGTCGTGCATTTGTGGAGCAATGCATGCTACACTTCAAGTTCTACCCTCTATGTTTTCCCACCGATCGGGTTAAGGTGGCATTCATTATGTCTTACCTGGCGGGTGATGCCTTGGAATGGATCAACCCCCTATATGAAACACAGGATCCGATCCTCCTGGACCTAATGGCCTTCCTGGTGGCCTTTCTAATGGTCTTCGATGATCCTAACCCGGAGGCTCCTGCTGAAGCTTCACCTCCCAATATCCCGGAGCAGCCCCGATGGGTAATGTGTGTGGGTAGCGCAATAGTCCTCCAGCCCAATGAGACTACTGTCCACCCAGAATCTTCACAGGGTGACTACGCTTTCCGGAATACATCTCCCAACCTCAAGAGGCAGTCCAGACGTGCTAGACGTAGAGGCAAGCCGTCACGCCAGGGTCTGTCCTCCCTGAGACCTCCTGACCCCAACCTTGAAGTCCCTACTGAAGCTTCATCTCCCTGTATCCCGGAGAAGCCCCAACGGGTAATGTGCGTGGGTAGTGCTCCGGTTCTCCTGCCAGAAGAGACTTCTGCCCATCCAGACTCCACACAGGAGAACTTCCTGCACCCGGCATCAGATGCTTCACCCACTTTAACCGGTGTGCATGTCCAAGGATGCTCCAAAGCTGTGGTTACCTCTGAGTCTGTGCACCTCTACTACCTGGCGGAGGACCCCCTGTTGCCTCCTGAATCCTCCGGGATACCACTCGATGACAAATGGAGAGAGACTTCTCTACACTCGGTACTCGATACTTTGTCCGCTTCGTCCTGTGAGCCTGACAATCGGTACCCCAAAGTGGTAGTTACCCCCGAGTCTCTACACCCCTCCGACCAGGCGGAGGACCTCCAGTTGTCTCCAGAACCCTTCGGGGTGCTACCTGGTAGCGAAAGGACAGAGACTCTCCTATACTCTGTACCTGATACCTCGCTCGCTTCGTCCAGTGAGTCCAACCTAGTGTACTCCGAAGCAGAGGTTACTCCCGAGTCTCTACACCCCTCCGACCCGGCGGAGGACCTCCAGTTGTTTCCTGAATCCTCCGGGGTACCACCAGATAACAAAGAGACAGTGACTTTTCCTCATTATGTACCTGATAACCCGTCTATTTCTTCCTGTGAGCTTGACAAGATGTACCTCGAAGCAGAGATTACCCCCAAGTCTCTGTCCCCCTCCAACCCGGTGAAGGACTTCCAGTTGTCTCCTGAACCCTCTGGGGTGCCACCTGAAAATATGTGGAGAGAGACTTCCTTGTGTGCTGTTCCTGGTACTCCACCCGTTTCGTCTGTTGCTGAGGATGGCTGGATAGGAGGTAGCATCCTAGCTAACCAGATGAGATCAGTTTTTTCTGTGGACAGTGGAAGTGATCTCCTTGAAGTGAACGACTGGTCCTCGAATTCCCTGCGGAAGATTCTGGCAGGCCTGAAGAAGAGGGGGCGTAAGGGGGGGGGTACTGTAACATACCTGGCGGCGTCCTTGCATGGTGGTCCATCTCCCACTGTGCAAGAGCGCGCACTTGATCTCCAGTCCAGAATGTTTCTCTGGCTTCCCTCCATGCTGTCTGTTTGTGTCTGTGTCTGCTGCTTAAGGGCGGCGCCCGATCACTTCCTGCTTTTTGTACCTGCTGTGGGTCACACCCCTTGTGCGTCCTCAGCCTATTGCTGTCTGTCACCTGGTATATAGCTCAGCTGCTCCCATCTATTCCTGCCTGAGCATAGTGTTTCATTCAGTGTGTGCTTGCACTCTGAAGGTGCCAGGTCCCGTTCTGTGTTCTCTTGTCTGCCTATCCTGGAGGCTGTATTTCCAGGCCTGTCTGAACACGCTCCTAGCCTGTTCCTCCTGCCTTCTAGGGGCTGATTACCTAGACCCGTTCCTGTATCTTGTCTGACCTGTCTGAACACGCTCCTAGCCTGTTCCTCCCGCCTT
This sequence comes from Phyllobates terribilis, assembly GCF_046119375.1. Taxonomy (NCBI): domain Eukaryota; kingdom Metazoa; phylum Chordata; class Amphibia; order Anura; family Dendrobatidae; genus Phyllobates; species Phyllobates terribilis. The sequence goes on along the minus strand of NW_027362763.1, from coordinate 101,108,082 downwards.
CTAGGGGCCGATTACCTAGACCCGCTCCTGTATCTTGTCTGTCCTGTCTGAACACGCTCCTTGCCTTTTCGTCCTGCCTCTCTGGGGGCCGTATTCCCAGACCCGCTCCTGTATTCCGCTGCAGTGTCGGTCTCCTCCGTACACTCAGTTCCAGTCTGAACTCTCTCCTATCCTTTACCTGTTTTGCCTCTATGTCCGTTCCCTTCCTTTTTCTGCAGAGTCTGAACTCGTACCTAACTCCTGCTTGTTGTCTCTGTACTCCCGTTTGTGAGTTTGTGGTCCACTCGCTACTTCTCTGCTAGTACCCTGTGGGTGTCTGGCTCTGCCTTTCCCTTCCTGTCTGTTCCGTGTGAACAGAGCCCTGTCCCCCCTACTCAGCCTAGCCTGCTCTGACTCCTTTGCTCACCGCTCTGGCGGATCTAGCCTGCTCTGACTCCTTTGCTCACCGCTCCGGCGGTTCTAGCCTGCTCTGACTCGTTTGCTCACCGCTCCGGCGGTTCTAGTCTGCTCTGACTCCTTTGCTTACCGCTCCGGCGGTTCTAGCCTGCTCTGACTTCTTGCTCACTGCTCCGCAGCCTTGCTCCGCTCTGACCATTTTGCTCACTGCTCCGGCAGCCTTGCTCCGCTCTGACTCTTTTGCTCACTGCTCCGGCAGTCCTGTCCTGCCCTGCTTCTGCCCGCTGCTCCGGCAGTCCTGTCCTGCCCTGCTTCTGCCCGCTGCTCCGGCAGTCCTGTCCTGCCCTGCTTGTGCTTGCTGCTCCTGCAGCCCCGTCCTGCTCTGTTCTTGCCCACCGCTTCGGGCGTTCCCTCTCTGCTGTGGTTGTCTACCGTATCTGCGGTTCTGTGACCCAGTCTGTACTGGGTCTTAACCTTTCTGTGCTCCAGCCCGTCCTTTCGGCCAGTTCCTCCCTGCCTGCATACTCGCCTGTATCCACCCATCTGCATACCTGCCATGTTTGCTTACATCCACCAGTCTGTGCCAGCCTAACCTGCCTGTTCCTGAGTCCCAGTGTGTACTGGGTCCTATCCCGCCTGTGTTCCTACCTGCTAGTGCCTCCCTGTCTGCACTCTAGCTGCGCTTGCCTTTACCCGCCTGCCTGCATACCAGTCGTGCCTGCCTATACCCTCCAGTCTGTGCACCAGCCTAACCAGCCTGTTCCAGTAATCCCTCTGTGGGTCAACCCCCGTGTCCGGAGTTTGACCTGGAGTAGCACCTGGTCCCTCTGCCCGGTTTCTCCCTGGTGCACTGGCGTCGTATGCCGTCGTGCCATCTTGGTCGGATCGGCCAGATACTTAGTCACGCCCCTCCAGGCACTCTCCAGTTCATGGTCCAGTGGAACCACAACACCCGCACACGCCAGTCAGTCCGGGCGTGTGCATAACACCATGCTTCATGTCTGTCTAGTCTGGATGGGCTGGAGAGGAGGAGGTGGAGGAGGAGGCGAGTCATCGTGAGGAGAGGATGGGTACTGTTTCTACTGTTGGGGACACAGAATATTTGCCTTTTTGCAGCTTGGCCCACATGGCACAGTTCATGTGTAAGTGACTGTTGCAAGACCCTCGCCTGATACACATTTTATCCAACAACCTATACTGGTTGGCCACCTTTCTCGATCCACGCTACAAGGAGAAATTTCCTTCTCTCCTTTTGATGTCATCAAAAAGTTTTTCAATGGGATCATTCAAGAGGGTCGTTGTAGATCAGTTGCTGAAAATATCACCCTCAGACAATGCTAGTGGCAGAGGAACCGGCTCTATTCAACACCAAGAAATAATGGGGAGAGACACGAACACCAGCACCAACAGAAGTGGGGGGAAAATTGTGCACAAATTGGGCAATTTTCAATAAACCAGCACAACAGCAAGGGCTATCTGTGCCTGTAGCAATGCCAAGGAGAGATAAGTTGCAGAACATGGTCAAGGGGTACTTAAGTGACCATATGTGCGTCTTTTCTGACGCTTCAGTTCTCTTTAATTATTGGGTGACTAAGCTAAACACTTGGCCCGAAATCTCCTTATATGCCTTGGAGGTGCTGGCCTGCCTGGCTGCTAGTGTGGTGTCAGAGCGTGTTTTCAGTTACGCTGTGGCAATCTTCACTGATAGGCGCACATGCCTCTCAGCAGAAAATGCAGACAGACTTACTTTGATTAAATTCAACAAGGACTGGATATCGCCACAGTTTTTAATCCCTCCAGATGACAGCAAACCAACCTAAATTCACCAAAAATGCAGATTCATGTGACTGTTGTTAATGTCACCCCCTTCCCATAAAAACCCATTTTCTTCCTTCGTCAACCATGACTCAGCCCATAGGGCTAATTTTTACAAACCCTATGCACATTGTGCTGTGGACAAACTAGGACAGTATTCCTACTCCAGCCTAACTACTATTTGTGATTGGAGGCACTTGGGATGGTGGCTTCCTGCATCAACCATGACTCAGCCCATAGGGCTAATTTTTAAAAACCCTATGCACATTGTAAAGTGGTCCTACCAAACTAATATTTGTCATTGGAGGCCCTTGTCACAGGTTGTGCCACATTGTGACTCATGTAGGGGATACATATTCAATAGAAATGTACGGTCAGTCACCCTTTTTGTCGAAAAAACATGCCTGGCTTGTGCTACACTGTGACTAAGATAGGGGATACATATTCAATTGAAATTTACACTGACTGTTGATGACCCGATCGTAGATGATGTTTGTCAAGGGAGGCCCTTGTCATGGAATCTTTCTGCACCTATGACACAGCCCCCAGGAGTAATTTCTGGAAATACGTTGCACATTCTGCACTGGACCAAGTAGTACAATATCAAAAAGTCTTCTCTTCCTATATAATCTGGGGAATAAAATCTCTGAGCCATTTGAAGAAACTTCTCCAACCCAACCTGGAGGGGGGGACACTATATATCCTTTGTCCAATGACTTGCACACGTGATATATTTGAGCTAGTCATCCAGTTGACTAATGCAGCTTTATTTTTCCAGTTCACAGAGTTAAGCCACACCTGAGGATCGCAGGCCACACTCACTGCTACCTTCTAGTACTCCATGTCTCTTGGCCTTTTTCTCTGTTGTCTCTGCCCTTAAATGAGTTTAATAATAGAGTGAAGGCCCTACAATATGAATAAGTAAGGGCACTCTCAAATATACACAAGAGGTACCTCCAAAATTAGGAAAGGAGCACACTTCCAAATGTATGTTATACGGCCACACGAGGGCTCTCACAAAACTCCGCTTTCCTGCCTACTGCAGGCGCTCTGAACATTTGAATTTAGGGCTGCAGTATCACATGTTGGTGGAGGAAGAGGAGGAGAAGGAGGAGGAGTAGGAGGAGGGACAAGCCCAACACTACAATGGGCACATTGTAAACTGCTATGGAATATGTATTCCACTATCTGAGTATCAATGATGGAGGGACCGGACAAATGTCTAATTAACAGCTGTCCCTCTAAAACACATGTTACAGAGCCACCTGGGGCCTCTTAGGTCAAAGATGAACATACCTACTGGTACTTTCTAGCTGTGCTTGTAAAGTGCTGGGGAATAGCAAGCTAAAAATGATGTATGACAGAGGGACCTACAAAATGTATAAGTCAGGGACCTCCCAATTGTAAAAGGTGAAAAAAAGCCACAATAGTATGTGTCAACAAACGCTAAAAGGGATATTTTTTGGGGTTTCTCTGGTTTATTTAGCCTTATATACAAGTGATTACGCAGGAAAAACTGTTTCTTTACCTTTTTGGCCTGTTAAATGCAATTTAGGTTAGGTTTGGTAGTTGTTCTTATGTGTCTGTAAAAGTGGCATAATACTGCAACAAACTTATTCCCAGAAACCATATGTGAGTCCGAAATGCATGCAGGCAGCTTCCCATTCTGTTTCATCACTTTCCCATCCATTTCAGACTTTTCCTCAGGCCCCCAGACACTTTTTTTAGGGTTCAGCAGAAAATTATTCGCATTTCCCATTGACATACATTGTACTTGCTATTCGGAACGAATACGCAATAATTGCAAAGTACTCGTTACGAGTATAGCGATTATGAATATTACGATTCTCGCTCATCACTAGTTATTTTCCCATAATGTAGAGTTTAGTTGATGTGGTTGAAGTTGAATGTTGAACTTTATTGAGGTCTTTAAGATTGATATTGCATCAGGTAGGAGAAAATTCAAACTCTCGTCATATTGATAAAATTTGTCATATCGTATGCCAAATCCAATCCATCTTCCAGTCAAATATTTTTCCACTTTACAGCACAAAAAGTAAGCAATTCTGGCTCTGATACATTGGCCATCTTAATGTACCGGGGGCTTCAGGTGCGGTACTATAAAGTAACTAAACATATTCGGTTCCACCATCCCACACAAATCCACTGGGCGCTGTAAGTATGGAAGGGAAGACAGTAGAGAATGAAGATTAAATTCTAACTCTAGAAAATTCTTCAATATCTTGATTGATTATTTATAGAGACCATTTTGGGGAATAAAAGATAGTGTATAGAATGAGGGGGGGAAGGCAGATAGTGATTGATACAATTCTTCCCAACATGGAAAGTTTCATTTATTTTTCCACATTTACGCTTTTCTTCTACCTTTTTCTTTTTATTTTATTATTATTTTTTTACCAATGACCATATATTTAACCTAATAATGTCCTCAACACAGGGTGAAACATTGATCCCCAGATATTTTAAACTAAATTTCTCAGCCACAACTTGCCACTGTTAAAGGTTACTAAAGGTTTTTGCAATATTGCATATAATATGGGAAAAAAAAGCCAAGCTTGTAGGCCATTGTATATTAAAGGGGTTAGATATACAGTATTGTGGAAACATTTTAGGCAGGTGTGAAAAAAATTTGGCAAAGTAAGAGGTTTCCAAAAACAGAAGTTTTAATCATTTAATATTTATAAATTAATAAAATACAAACTGAATAAACAAAACAAATCTAAATTGCATCAATATTTGGTGACCGCCCTTTGACTTCATCAGTTCTTCTAGGTACTAATACCTGCACACAGTTAATGAAGGAAGGTTTTTCCAAATATCTTGAACTGACCATCTCTTCCTCGACTGCCAAGTTTGCTTAATACTCAAAGATCTTTATTTTCCAGGGAAAATTAAGGTAATTGAAGATAGAGAGAACTGACTGCCGAGAAAAGGGACATTGAGCAAAGAGATTGTCAAACATGTATATGGCTTCTCTCGACAACATCTGCCAACAAAAAGGGGGAGAAGTGAAGTCTGCACTTTGTCTCCAGTTGATGTAGACTTGATACATGGTGTCAGATTCTGTTGCTTCAATCCATGGGAAGAATCCAGTCAAAACAACAAAGAGAAGAACCCCAAAAGCCCAGATATCTATAGTAGGGCTCAAGATCAAATATTCTCCTCCTTTCAAGTCACACAGCTCTGGAGACATGTACGGTATTATATGTGACATGGACGACACATAGTTTCCCATAGGTTGGGTCAAACCAAAATCACTCAATTTGATTTGGTAGCAGTCTTTGTTCATGAGCAACACGTTGTCCGGCTTCAGGTCCCTGTGAACCAACCCTCTACCATGCATATAGTCCAGAGCTGAGGATATCTGTTTGGCACACCTCTTCACTGCGTCCTCAGGAATTCCAACCTGCAGAAAACAGATCAGTTTTATGAGATTTAGTTTTATTTGTGTAGTTCTTTATCCAAAGCAAAAATACTAAACATTGAAGATGTTGCTGTTGTTGGGACAGTGGATGGTATAGTGGATAAAACTGCTGCTGTGATGGTCATGTGGCTTCAAACACTGCATTGTTATGGAACCCGCCTCCACCTATGGAAATGTTTGATGTATTCCCAAAGACCCCCATATGTAATAGTTTGCTAACTGGCTACCATATACAGGGGTATCTAGCTTTTCCTCTGACTGTTGATGTGTATCTCCTGCCTCTGGTGTTTCAGAAATTAAATATTTGTACATTATAGCAGAACATATGAAGCCGGCCTTACTTACCTCACTTTGTATGATATGATGCAAGGTGCCTGCCATTGCCAACTCCTGAGTAAGTGCATAGTGGTCCATTGTGCCAATAAAAATGGGATATGTGGTAATAATATGAGGGTGGTCAGAGAGACTGATTGACAAAGACAGCTCCTTCAGAAAGGTTTTCAGAAGAGTTCTGTCCTTCTACAGGAGTTTCACAGCCACTGGTTCTCCTATAAAAAGAAACAAAACAAAAGAAAGTTTATAAAAACCTCCAAGATCTCACATAGAAACTTTATATTCAAACACATAATTATCACCACTGGCATGGGATGTGTGCTGGTGGATATCAGTCCCTAATCCTCAATCTCATATCTATGAGGAGGCCTGACTTTGCTAAATTTGGGGGCAGCTTGGATTTAAAACAGTTAGAAACCAAATTTATTCATTTATTTTACTAACTGATATTACCATAGTAAAATTGTTAGTGGCTTTGCAGCCATTTATCTCCAATGAGAAAAAAGTTATTTGAGATTGAACTTTAACTGCTTCATTCTTTTGTCTCCTGTTATCTTCTGTCAGACAGATAATCAATGCTTTTTACAAAGACAGAGAACACTGAGTTAGAGGTATCATAAAATCTATAGTTTACTTAATGCTATTAAAAATATTGCATATTCAATTACATACATGTAACAAATGGGAAGTGATACAATTTAGAAACCCAGTAAAAAGGCTGAAGATAAGGACCACTGAGCACCTATAAGCAAAGGTATTGTATCCACCCAAAAGTAAGAAAGGGTCCAGGCTGAAGGTCTGCTGGAGCACCGTATAATGGGTATATGCGATATTTTTAATAGTATTAAATAAACTATTTGTTTTATGATATCACTAACTCAGTGTTCTCAGCTTTTGGAAATGCTTATATTGAGTTTTTTGGTCATGATATAGGGCACAAGCCCTTTGATGTAAAACTAGGGATGATATTCTGGAACCCCTATTATTAAGATAATCAATGGTGCAACTTATAGATATTTTTAGAAGCACATTTTTATGACCTAACAGAGTAAAGTTGGCCAAACACATGGATATTTGTCTGCAGACCATTGGCAGATCCAGCTGAATACGGTGAAAGTCAAGATAAACAGCTATTGACCCAAAGCTTATTTGAACAAAACTTCTTTTTCCCAACCTTCATTTTCATATGATCCTTTGATAACCCAACATGTCTGGAAAGAGTTAAGCGCCCCTCATACACATAAGATAGTGATCAAGACCCACCAAATTTGGCAGGTTTGGAAGACTTTACACCTATGTGTATGAGTTGATGTTACTAAAATAATCTGGATTTTCCAATGGCTTACAGATAAATATCTCATCTCTATGGCCGATTAAAATCATTTTCACATTTTGTTACATAATTTACCACTTTTATTTAATCAATTCAGGTAAATGACCATCTTTGTTTTTGCCTTGTTCACATACCTGTCAATTTGTTCTGTGCCAGTAGAACTTTTCCATATGATCCTTGGCCCAGTTTCTTGATTACGTTGTAGCATTCCGAAATCTCCTGAATCCAAAAGATCTGGGAGGCGGCCATTGCTGCTTGGAAGTTGTTGATTCTTGAGCTAAACAACAAACTGTGTATGATTCTAGAAGAAAATGTAAGGAATATGATTAATGAAACATCTTGTAGTGATCATATTCATGGGTTCTGTGGGCATTTATCATAATTAAGCTCAATCATAATTTAGAAACCCATCATAAACAAATATGTGCCAGTCCGATATAGGATGGCTGACAACCCTTGTAAAAGGTATCTTGGTGGGCATATTGGTTGTAATCAACCTTTCCATGAAGACATTGTAATCAGATAGACAAAATTATGATAATTCTAAACGGTTCTACAATAATACAGAAGTGTTTGTATCTAGAGATTATTTTTATATTTTTTGTCATTAAAACACACATGAAAATTAGACTCTATGCCTGGTGAAATGTAACTAAAAAGAAAAATGATTGCTTAATGGTCATATGGCAAGATGACCCAAACAAATAATAAATAACCCCAGTGGATATACTATTAAAGAGTAGTCTTACTTGGGTTGGGATTCTGGTGATGTTGATGATTAGCTGGGTTCTGCTCCAAAAAATGTTGAGTGTCGCTTTCTTATGGCTTGGTCTGAGAGGTCCTATCTTCACAAAGATGTTCTCAGGAATAATTCAACAAGACCCATGAAGTTCTAAGCTTTATAGGGAAGTAGCTACCTGACATTGAGGTCAATCCTTCTCCTTAGCCAATTGGATGTCAAAAACCTCCTTTGAATTACAGATTAAAGTGACTCCTAGATGTTGGACGTTCATGAAAACCTAATTGTTATTTATTAGACTATGTGGTGCCACAATGGTATCCGGGAGGCGCCCACCTTAGTATTGTTAGTATTTGTAGTAATTTGCTAATGTAATCAGTTCTGAATTGATTCTACCCCCTATGGTCACATCTCACCTTCCCGACGTCCTGCTGCTTTCACCAAAAGAGAAACTGGACCCATGTTTTAATATAAATATACATTTGTCATGCACGGTTCTTTTATCCAGTGTTTATGGCCAGAAACTGATTTAACATAACTTGTAGAATAGTCTTGTCCCCACTGACATTATAATTAGATGGAAATAACAGAATTGTCTATTTGTTCTATAGTAAAGCTGTTAATATAACTAAGGGTAAAGGCCCCATACACATTAGATGAAAATGGTGCAATAAACCATTGTTCAGTGATTGGCTGATATATTCTGTGAGGTGTTTGGGGTACATTTTTTTTCTGGCATTAGATCTGATCATCTGCCGAGAAAATCCAACTCGCGGGACCAGTGTTTTGGAGGATTAAAAATGTTCATTCTTTTCCACCACACAGATTACGGTCACTCATTATCGTTGAGATTAAACATTACATTCTGGATATATCTGAATCAGAGTTACTGAAGTTCTCACGTACCTCGTAATTGACAGATTTTTAAGAATTTTTTGCTCCTAATTTGAAAAAATCTACAGTAAAGTTATCAAATCAAATCTGCACTGAATTGTTTAACTATGAAGGAGGCAAAGAAATAATTCACTTTAAATAAAATATTTATTTCAGATTTGATTTGAGATTATTTCTTCCTCTTTTATACTAATTAATATCTGTCAGAATTTATCTAAAAATCCAAACTCCATGCCAGATTTCACGTTGAATATTTAGGGAGCATCAGGGTGAGATTTGTAAAATGTCAGCACCTTGTCTGCTACAATAATACATTACCTGCGCAAACTCAAACTATTTCCAGGAAATTCTATTTTGTATTTTCTGATTTTAATCTCAATAAAAAAAATGCATGTTTTTCACTGAAGCGCTCAATCTGATTTTAACAAGTTTTTTTTCTTTTGCAAATAAACCTTCCAAACACTTAGACAGAGCTTCTATGGTGTTCATGTGCTATCCATCTCTTTAATTTTTTTTAAGAACCCTTACTCTTGAATAAGTGAGTTTTTATCTGCAACACAAATCAAAAATGGAGATGTCCCAAATTAGTTTTTTGTGCAGTTTTTACACAAAAAATGGTATGTGAAGAGCACCATAGCCTTTAATGGGTACTTGGGCATCAATCCCATGTCTGATTTTCATGGATAGATCAAATGTGAGCTGGACCAGCAGTCTTCTCTTCTGACCACCTGACTAAGCTTCATCTTACATGAATCTGCTCTTGAGGAAAAAGAGTCTGGCCAATATTAATATGGTCATTATCATGGAGTTATTGCCTTATTAATAACTAATTTCTCGCATCAATCTCAGATTGTTTGGCTGATCTTTATCTAATGTGTGTGGGGGCATCACAGTATTTGACCTTGTCTCTATTACAGATGTGCTAACAATTAGGAGCAGTCTCTTACCAATTATCTCCATACCAGAGGACTTTCCCACAGAACAGATCACCTGTGGAGACCACCATACATCTACAGCTCCTAGAATTATATGTGGATGTTCTCAGAGGGGCTTCACTTGTAGCCATTAGCATCACATTAGCCCATCGTTGCCGCTCCTATGTGGTCAATGGTTTTTGTGCAGCTCATTAGTTCAATCATGTGTTTCCCATAGCCTCAGGTGTCTCCTTCTCCCTGGAAGCCAAGTGTTCATTCTGTACATTTATATCATTAATTGTTTTTTACTTTTTTTTTGTTAAATAAAAATTAATAGAAATAAATTACAATTTAATAAAATAAGCAACTTGTCCTAGAGACGTTGGTGGAAAATGGGTGATATCAACGGGATAGTTAAAAAACCAAGGTAATGGTAATAATGATTAGGATGGTACAGTAGTGAATAAAAACAAACAATTTTATTGGTTCAGTTAAAACAATTATTAGAGATAAAAGATGGTGTGCGGATAAGATCAGGGGATTTAAAAGATGAAAATCATTGTAGGCAGGGAGTAAATGATTTCCTTGTAGCTTTTGATTTAGTATATAGAATGGTTCTCAGTTTTCCAATGGGTATAACATGACTTAGAATGTGGTCATCCCCTGGAAGAGAAAAAGGAGAGAAAAAAAATAAAAGATAAGAACCTCAGATGCACTAGTGATTGCCTGTGGAACTGTGGATGGAAAAACAGTTACCTTCCTAGGGACGGGGGAGGGGTGTTATGGAGGGAGGATCCAGGTAGGAAACCTTCTCTGTGGACTGAAGGAAAAATAGACAGGTAAGGTAAAAAGTGGTTAAGACAATAGAGAAAATGTTAGGATATGGATATAAACCTGTAAGTTACTTCTGAGTGGGAGTCAACGCAGCCATTGTGGGTGGTACGTAGATGGGCTCTTGGAGGCTGAGAATAAGATGGCACAGTGTGACAGATCTGTGGAGATCTCAGCAGTAAGTTCTCCATTATGATATTACATAACTCACTACTTACAGAAATTAAAGAAATCTAAATTTGAAATACAACCGACAAGATGACGCTGGATAAGAATTTGTCCACGGTATTAATTAAATTTACAAATACTTTAAACGCGCTTAAATTTTAACTCAGCAGACTTTACCCACAATGATCTAAAAATTATTTCAGAGAAAACTACTTTAACACTGAGGAAACAACCTCCTGACATCCAGCAAACTTCTCTTCATCAGGAAGGGCAAATCTAATGTCCCCATTTTCCCAATATTCTTTCCTCCAAGATGTATCATGAAGACCTCTGGGTCCAGGAACCTATCGCTCATCATGAAGCTTTGGTCAGACTATCCCATCATTGACCTCTGAGCCAGCAGACCCTTACTCCATTGTCAGATTTTTTTGTTTCATAAATTTGTGAACAAAAGATGTCTGAGATTTCCAAATCATCGCATTCTTGTTACACCTCGTCCCAACTGTTTTGGAATTGGGGTTGCACATCATTTACATTTCTTACCCCACATACGGGACAACTTATTTAGATTAAAACTTGTTTTACGTGTGGTGAGAAAGAGGCCGACAACACACACGTGCTGTGGAGCTGTCCGCGGGTCCGGAGTTATTGGGAACAAATGTTTGTGATGATAGAAAATACGGTATATATACTGTAATATAAGATGGAGACAGAAGTGACGTTACTCTAATATGGCAGAAAATAATTATAAGTTTCTCTTTTAAAAATCAATTTTTGGCATTATTACTAAGGGTCTGTGCACATGACCAGGATTAGCTCAGTGTTTGCTCAGGCTTTCACGCAGGTGAAATCTGCAATGAAGTCTGCACCTGAGGTCACTGTCAGGTCACCTGAGTTTTTCCTTGCGTTTTTGTTTTTTGATGCGTTTTTTGCATAGTTGTTTTTAATTTGTTTTTTATGCATTCGCTTTTTGTATGTTCATTTTAAATGAAGCCAGCTAAAAGTTGGTTTCTGGAAAGGAAAAATAACAATAATAATAATTTCCTATTTGCAGACATCTTGCTTCAATGGCTTCCAGGATACTGGCAATACAACCAAAGAGCATTCTAATCTGCCTGCTAATTCTCATTCTAAGAATTATTATGCTATAAGAAGTAAGTAATTCTATTAGTTTGAACATATAATATATATATATATATATATATATATATATATACATATACATATATATATATATATATATATATATATATATATATATATATATATATTATCTATATAAGTAATCAAATATTATATTTTTAACCAGTTACAAGCACCTTGCAGTTGTCAATTCTGGGTTCACCTCTTACTTGAGGAGCGTATTGAAAAGGGACACTTTAGTAATCTGTTCCCTGAATTGCTCAGGTTTGTTTTTTTTTTACCTTTCTTTGAACACAATGTGACTTTTTTCATTTTAATTAATTTTTCTTTTGCAGATATCCTGATAATTTTGTATCATTTTGCCGGCTTCCCATCAATGCCTTTGACAATTTGGTAGGAAATCCTTCGGCCACATTTGACCTTTAAAGATACCATCATGAGGGAGGCGATATCTGCTGAGGAAAGGCTGCCTTCCCCCTGATGACAAACCTGCTGCGGCCATACCCATGAAGGGAACTGAATGCCAAGAAGAGGATTTTTAACTTTTGGCTGAGCCGGGCATGAAGAGTTGTGGAGAATAACTTTGGAATCTTCAGTCAGTGGAGGATATTGAACATGGCCATCCAGTTGGATATTGTGACAGTTGATTCTGATGTCAAAGCTTGCTGTGTTCTTCACAATCATGTTAGGGACTACAGTCCTGAAGTAGATGTGGAGACACTGTACTCAGCTTTTGATACAGTAATCAACTGAGGTCCTGGACGTCCCAACAATACAGGTGTGTGTGTTTGAGGAAAACCTTTACTGATTATTTCATGAGTTCTGAAGGTGCCGTGCCCTGGCAATACTCCTATGTTGGTGGTGCGCATCCTGTACAGCAAACATCCCCAGAGAGAAGACATGAAGCACATGATGGATAATGGTTCAGGACTGGAATGTCCAAGGATAATATTTATTGATTATAAGCTAATTCTGAGGTTTACAGTGGCGCTGGTTGGAGGTCTATAATCCTGCTTCAAATTGGAACAGTGACCACTAGGTGTCCTAACGATATCTAAGGCATCGGTTTTTAGTAAACTATTAATAATATATATATAAATATATACCAAAAGCATAACTGGATTTTTTCTCGGTAATGCTGAAAATTAATGTTAATATGCAGTTTGAGTGTACAGCGGGCCGGGGAGAGAGGCAGGGGATGGATCTCTGCAGAAATAATGAAGATCTCCATTTTTTTTCTCGTTCCCGCATTTACAGTGGGGAGGTGCAATCTGTCAGCCTATCAGCAGTGCACACACGGAGCGAAGTGCTTTTTTTCACACAAGCAAGGGCATGTGTCATTGGCAGTGTATTTCACATGTCCTTGCCCTATAAGACCCAGCCATTTTCCCCGTTGCCACCATTTTCTCACTGCTGCAGCGGCGTGTTAGACGGCACCGCTGTTGCTGTGTGCGCTATACTTTCAGTGTTAATTTCAAGCCAATTTTCGCACAAATCTACAGATAGCTTGGGAGTAGGGAATAGTTATGATTGCAGTCCTCTTGAGGACTAGGTTACATCATTTCCTAAGACTTTTATCAGGCAGGTCTGTGCTCTTAAATAGATAGGTTGGGAGTAAAGACTAATTGTAATTGCAGTCCTTTTGAGGGCTAGGTTACATCAGTTCCTATCAATTTTATCAGGCAGGTCTGTGCTCTTAAATAGATAGGTTGGGAGTAAAGACTAATTGTAATTGCAGTCCCTTTGAGGGCTAGGTTACATCAGTTCGTATCACTTTTTGCCAGGCAGGTCTGTGCCAGTGCTGTGCAAGTTTTTTTCACAGCATTTGGCTAAATCGAGCAAAGCAAATCCTTTTTGGCCTCTTGCAGGGTGTGTTAGTTAGTGGAGTAGCCTACCTTTGTTGCAAGCTACACCACCTGTGTATAGAATACAATTTTTTTTACTGCACCTAGTGAAGTAAAACCTTTTGGGCATAGCATCATTCTATTAGTCCATCTATACTAACCTCCACCAGGTTGCAAATTCAAAATAATTTTTATCTGCATCTACCTCTGAAAAAATATTTGGCTTCGGCTTGTAGCAGTGTGTGGGATTTGTTCTATTAGTCCATCTATACTAACCTCCACCAGGTTGCAAATTCAAAATAATTTTCATCTCCATCTAGCTCTGAAAAAATAGTTGGGCTTCTAGCAGTGTGTAGGACTTGTTCTATTAGTCCATCTATACTAACCTCAACCAGGTTGCAAATTCAATATAATTTTTCTCTGCATCTACCTCTGAAAAAATATTTGGGCTTCGGCTTATAGCAGTGTGTGGGATTTGTTCTATTAGTCCATCTATACTAACATCCACCAGGTTGCAAATTCAAAATAATTTTTATCTGCATCTAGCACTGAAAAAATATTTGGGCTTCGGCTTGTAGCAGTGTGTGGGACTTGTTCTATTAGTCCATCTATACTAACCTCCACCAGGTTGCAAGTTCAAATTAATTTTTATCTGCATCTAGCTCTGAAAAAATATTTGGGCTTCGGCTTGTAGCAGTGTGTGGGACTTGTTCTATTAGTCCATCTATACTAAAATCCACCAGGTTGCAAATTCAAAGTAATTTTTAGCTGCATCTAGCTCTGAAAAAATATTTGGGCTTCGGCTTGTAGCAGTGTGAAGTACTTGTTCTAGTAGTCCATCTATATTAACCTCCACCAGGTTGCAAATTCAAAATAATTTATATCTGCATCTAGCTCTGAAAAAATATTTGGGCTTCGGCTTGTAGCAGTGTGTGGGACTTGTTCTATTAGTCCATCTATACTAAAATCCACCAGGTTGCAAATTCAAAGTAATTTTTAGTTGCATCTAGCTCTGAAAAAATATTTGGGCTTTGGCTTGTAGCAGTGTGTGGGACTTGTTCTATTAGCCCATCTATACTAACCTCCACCAGGATGCAAATTCAAAATAATTTTTAGCTGCATCTTGCCCGGAAAATAATTTTGGGCTTAGTAGCAGTGTATTGTACTCATTGTATTAGGCCATCTATACCAAGCTCCACCAGCTTTGAAATTAATAATAATTTTTAGCTGCATCTTGCCTGGAAAATAATTTTGGGCATAGTAGCAGTGTGTGGTACTCATTGTATTAGGCCATCTATACCATGCTCCACCAGCTTTGAAATTAATAATAATTTTTAGCTGCATCTAGCCGGAAAAAATTTTTTCTTCCCAATAGTGGTAGCAATAGAAATATGGGGCGCGCTCCTGGCTATATACGCTTCATAACAAAAAAACACCAGCCTAGTGCACTGAATTAATAAGATGGCATCATCGTCTCTCCCAGTGCTAGGCCTACTACGCCGGCTAGCATTCCTGTGCCTAAAACACAATGTATGGGTCCACGCTAGCCACGATGCTGAGGGGTCTAAAGCTGCTGCTAACGCTTTATCACAATTCAATTGGCAGATTTTCACAGAGCTCCACCCCAACGCCCACCCATCGGGCAACAGTTGCCCATCCTCCCTATGGGATCTAGTGGCGAATAGTTGATGCTATTAATCAGAGCGTCAGTTGCCCAGTCGACGTGTCAAGCATACGGTAAGGCATGGGAAGAGTGGACACGACTATTAGCAGGCAGACGGGTTGACCAATGTGAACAAGCCAGATTACAAGTCACCATAGAATTTCTCCACCAGCTAATGATGAGGGGCATATCAGGGGCGTCAGCGCAGCGGTGTCTGACTGGAGTAGCATTTCACTTCCAACTACTGAATTGGGGAGATGTGACAAGAGATTCATCATCAGACAATCCATAAAAGGGTGGAAAAGGGGTCAGCCAAGTCAGGAGTGTAGACGTCCCGTCCCATGTCACTAAAACTGATTTCTCACATCATATCCCTAACACCATTAACATGACGCTCACAATTTGAAGCAAAACTACTGTCTACTGCATTTGCAATCACCTTCTTCGGGGCGCTATGCATAAGCGAATTAGTCCCTCAATCCAAAATTACCACCAGTGGAGGCTTATTACACCAGGATGTAGTCATAGCCAATAATGCAATACGTCTACGCATACGTCAATCGAAAACGATTCCAGCGGACAGGGGCACTTGGGTACTTCTACAACCCACAAACGGCACACTGAGTCGGGTAACAATATTAAAAACATATATAACCATCAGCTCACAAAGTAATTTCTTCCTATCACACATTGATGGAACGCCATTATCAAGATACCAGTTCCAAGCTATATTTAATAAATGCATAACATCGTCAGGGAACCACCCCAAAGATTACGGGACACACTCATTCCGCATAGGCGTCGCCACGGAAGCAGCAAGAGCAGGACTGTCTGAAACGGAAGTTCAGAGGATAGGGAGATGTCGATCCACGTGTTTGGCGAGTTACATAAGACCGGACTTGATATCCTAACGTGGTTTGTTTCTTTTACAGGTGATGCTAAGCCAATAGTGTGGGTGATAGGCCACTCGTATATATATTGGGCAGAAAAAAGGGCGAAAGTCCGCCCAGGCGGGAGGAAATTAGAGTTTCATAACACATATTTTAACTGGAGAGGTATTAGAGACCTGCTATGGCCACAGGTACTAATAGAGGTAATCAAGGTAGGGAGAGAGGCAAGAGGTCCGGTCATCTTAGTTATACAGGCCGGGGGAAACGACCTAGGTCATAACAAGAGCGCATTTCTAATGGCAATAATGAAACTAGACTCTGAGCACTTCAGAGAATTTTTCACAAAACTAACTATAGTATGGTCAGAGATTGTGCCGATAGCGGTATGGCCAGGTGCGCGAGACATCACGGCCATCGAACGGACAAGGCGGGTAATAAATATTCGGATAGCAAAATTTAGAAGAGACAGAGGCGGTGTAGTGATACAACACCGACAACTGGAAGGAGATAAAGCAGGCCTCATACGGCCCGACGGTGTTCACTTAATGGATATTGGACTGGACATATTCCTGTCAGGACTCCAGGATGGAGTGGAACAAGCGTTAAGAGTGATGGATGGGGGTCAGAGTTCTGCATACGAGTACGCAGGATCCTCCGTGGCCTGGAAATAGAAAGGACATGTTGGAGAGTTACACTATTTGGCAAACTTGTCGGTGTGGAGACCCAGGGCATGCTGCAACAAGCTGAATTATTTTAGAAATAAAATGCCTTTCTAATGGAATGAATATAAAGAGTTAATAAAGCTGTGACCGATCCTCACCCATCCAGTTGTAAGAGTTACATTATTGTATTGTCAAGGAAAGGGGGGTGGTTAGGGGGGCGGTAGAGGGGCTAAGCGTCTGGGTTTGGTTGGGGGTCCCCACAGTCTGCCTAGGCTAGATGCATTTAAAAATTCTTATTAGATACACAGGTGATGCAGCTTGCTTCGCAGCAGGGCTACTTCTCCCAAAGTATTGCCTAGGCTAGATGCAGTTAAAAATTCTACGCTGACTAGCAGACACTGAAGCTTTGGAGCAGACCTCTGAGTAAACAGCTCTTCAGACTCAACCATCTGTGTTACCCCAAGCCATAGTGTATGTAGTTTCTTACAGTTAAAAGGGGGGGCGCGACCCAACACACCTGGAATTGACGATGCCAACGTCAAGTAAAACACAGCAAGGGGACTCCAAAAAGAGTCTCCATTTTTTCCAAAAATTGTGGCACAGACACCACTTAAGTGGCATAAATTGCCCCAGAGTTGCTTAAAACGGTTGGTGAGGTGATTTAACCAAATCCTCAAGCTTTTAGTCTCCCCAGGATGACACAGGGATAGAACAGTCCTTGCTGATCCATGATTTGTTCATCTTTATGAACTTGAGTCTGTCTACATTCTCAGTGGACAGCCGCGTGCGCTTATCTGTCAGCACACCACCAGCAGCGCTGAACACACGTTCAGAGAGAACGCTTGCTGCAGGGCATGACAAGATCTCCAAGACGTGAGTGGCGAGCTCCAGACATTTTTCCAGATTGGAAGCCCAAAATGAACAAGGGTCCAGTGACACAGTCATAGCTTCGATGTTCACTTGGAGATACTCCTGTACCATCCTCTCTAGGCGTTGACTATGTGTCAGACTTCTTGTCTCCTGTGGCCTTGCAAAGGAGGGTCTAAAAAAGTGGTGAAACGATTCCACAAAATTGCTGTTACCAGCAGATACTGTGTTACTGTTACGGTTTGAGTGATGTAGACTCGACAGTCCCACGGTTTGCAAGTTAGAACTATGAGATTCACTATGTGCATCACTGGTGTTTTGTGGAAAAGCACATGTAAGATTCTGCAACAGCCTCTGCTGATACTCCTGCATGCGTGAATCCCTTTCTATGGCAGGAATTATTTCGGCAAATTTACTTTTGTACCGGGGATCTAAGAGTGTGGCAACCCAGTAGTCGGGATTACTTCGAATTCTGATAATCCGAGGGTCATGTTGCAGGTAGTGCAGCAAGAAGGCACTCATGTGTCTTGCGCATCCAGGAGGACCAAGTCCTTGTTGTGTTGGTAACGAGGTAAGAATCATGCTTCCTTCTTCTGCCCTCTCCCCCTAACCTCACACAACAGAAATGTGATCAAGGTCTCCCTCATCTGATGAGTCTTACATGCCTATCGCCAGTTCGTCCTCCACTTCTTCCTCGGCTCCTGCACCTTCCTCAACAGTTTGGCTGCTACCATGTGCCCTGGTTAATCCCTCTCCCCCACCCTCCCATGCCGGCCGCCTTGGTGCTGCCGACCGTCTGGACCTTGGAGATGTTATCCCTTCCGCATACCACTCCTCCTCTACTTCCTCCACCTCCTCTTGTCCCACCACCTGACTCTGAATTCTGTTTAACGTGTGCTCCAGCATGTAAATCACCAGAATAGTCATGCTGATAATGGCATCGTCGACAGCATAAAAACATCTTCGTCGCCATTTCAAAACTGTGCAGAAGGGTGTGTGGCACCCCTGAGGGTTCAGTCGCCACAGAGGTACTGTATCTCACCCAGAGGTGTGGTGTCTCACCCTCAGGTAAGGAAGGAGTATGGCTTGGGACCCTAACACCTGCATCCAGCACATACCTGCAGTGGGGGTAGGGCGAGATTGCTCCTAAGGGTTGAGCACAGTCCCAGGTCCCTAGCTGGTGGGAGGGTCCTATGTAGTGGGTGTGGGTGTAGAAAGCAGCTTCCTCACAGACCGGCCGTGCAGAAGGCCACCCGTATGCCCACTGCTACCAGGAGGTAGAGGGGTCAGGCCAGATAAGGGGAACTGGTCCCTCAACTAGCGGAGAAACAGCAAGGCTCAACTACAAACCGGAGGCTGCAGAATTTCATGTACTGCAGGTCAAAGTCCACACCAGTCTCACTAAGAAGGTAGCCACATAGGACCCAGGGGACGGAACACACGTCGCCCGCCAAGGCCCGAGGATACTGGATAGAAGTGTCACTGGGTGTGAGGTGCAGGGAGAAGGCCAGAGAAAGGACACACAGAAGGGGGTCCTGCTAAGTACTCCGGGGCTATCTGGGGATGGACTGAGCCCCTCACTGAGTACGCACAGCAAGACGGGGGATATTGCTCTGGTACCTGTAATCTGGACTACCACAACTGTGAGTAAAGATCTTGGGACTGCATCACACGGACTCTGTGTTCATTACTGACTCCCTTCACTACAACCACCATCATCCATCCACACTGCCCTGAAGCTACACTCTTCCTGTGGGGAGTAATAATACCATTGCTGCAAAACCACCAGCTTCAGAGGACTGTTCCGCAGCGGCGGCCCCTTTGGCCGCACTCCACAGGTGGCGTAGTCGGACATTATAAAACCCATATATACAAATTACCCTTGGATTGACTGCCCTGGGTCACGGACCAGGTCGCCGCCACAGTGACTACAACCCCCAGCGTCTACCGGCCCGGCTCCAGGTACCCCACGGCCCAGGGGGCGCGACAACTTCATAGGTCCTTGATCTGAGACCACTTCTGCAGCGTGATTTGCCCCACCTCTGGATCTCGTTGGCCCAAGCTATTCGTCAGAACGTATTGCACCAGGGCTTGTCTGTGCTGCCACAGTCGCTGCAACATGTGCAGAGTTGAATTCCACCGTGTCGGCACATCGCATTTCAGCCGGTGAACTGGCAGGCCCAACGACTTCTGTAGAGATGTAAGTCGTTGAGCTGTGGGATGCGAACGGCGGAAGTGAGCACACAGCGGGCGTGCCCTCTGCAGAAGGCCATCTAGTCTGGGATAGTGGGCTAAAAATTTCTGGACAAGCAGGTTCAACACGTGAGCCATAGAAGGCACGTGTGTGACATTGCCCCAGCGAAGGGCCGCTCCCAGGTTGCAGCATTGTCGCACACGGCCTTCCCTGGTTGCAGGTCCAGTGGAGACAACCATTCATGAAACTGGGTCTCCAGAGCTGACCACAACTTCTCAGCTGTGTGACTCATGTTTCCCAGACATTTCAAAGTAAACACCGCCTATGCTGTTGAGCCCTGCTGCCAGCATAGTAAGGAGGTGTGCAGGATTCCTTCTGCGCAGTTAGAAAGTGGGTGGCATTACCAGACAGGCTTTGGGTGCAGGTGGAGGACCGAGAGGGGGTTGAGGAGGCAGAGGCAGTGGAGGAAATTCTAGCTAAAGAGGATTGACGTACAATTCGTGGGGACGGCAAGACTTGGACAGCAGCCCCTTGTCCTGCTGTCACCATAGTTACCCAGTGCCCAGTCAGCGACATGTAACGCCCCTGTCCATGCCTACTCGCCCAAGTGTCTGTGGTGAAATGCACCCTGTCACACACAGAGTTTCTCAATGAAGTGGTGATGTTGTGTGCGACATGCTGGTGGAGCGCAGGCACACTTTTCTTTGAGAAGTAGTGCTGACTGGGCATCTGGTACTGGGGCACTGCGACGGACATAAGGTCTCGAAAATCCTCTGTGTCCACCAGGCGGAAAGGCAGCATTTCTGTAGCCAACAGCTTGCAGATGGTGAAATTCAACCTCTTAGCTTTGTCATGGCTAGGAGGAAATGGTCTTTTACTTGTCCACATCTGAGGGACCGAGAGCTGGCTGTTGTGCTTAGACGGGGTTCAGTAGGGTGTCCCCGGCAAACTTGCCGGTCTGTGAGGAAGATTCGGGCAGAAAAGTTAGGTTGCCTTGATCCAAAGGTGGTGCTCTCGATGTCGGAGAGCGCTCAACACCAGCTGTTGTTTCCACTTCCAAATGAAATGATGACCTGCCAATCACACTGGCTGTTGCGGGTAAAGAGGTGGCAGGTCTGCGTCCAAAAACATGTGTGACTGCTGTCCCCCCAGTCACAGAGGATGAAGAGGCCGCGGATGCACAACATGGGGCAGACGGTGGTTGGCCCGGCCCACTAGGCCGCATTGTAGCACAGTAAGCTTCCCACTGCAACTTATGCTTCATATCCATGTGACGGTTCATGCATGAAGTACTCAAACTATGGATTTTTTGGCCTCTACTTAGCTTTTGGTGACAAATATTACAAATAACACGAGTTGGGTCGCCCTTATCGATCTGAAAAAATACCCAGGCTATGCAAGGCTTAGAGCCCATGCGAGCTGAAGAGCCACTACGACTTGTGGTCAGAGGCAGAGTTGTGGTTGAGGATGCAGTTGTTGACATGCTTCCAGTACTCCGTCTCTGTCCAGGAAGGCGAAACCTAACCTCATCGTCAATAGCATCTGTGACTCCCAGCTGTGCTTGGTATCACAGATCCCAGAAGAGTGCATTGATGGAATCCTCCACAAGAGGCCCCCATAAACATTCACACATCTCCACCT
Organism: Phyllobates terribilis; assembly: GCF_046119375.1. Classification (NCBI taxonomy): domain Eukaryota; kingdom Metazoa; phylum Chordata; class Amphibia; order Anura; family Dendrobatidae; genus Phyllobates; species Phyllobates terribilis. The sequence goes on along the minus strand of NW_027362763.1, from coordinate 101,086,310 downwards.
TCCACCTCAGACCAGCAGAGGGAGCCCGTTAGGGATATAAATAGGGAAGGTGGAGCTAGGCAGTTCAGTTCCTCTGAAGAGTTCCTGCAGTAGAGAAGCCTAAGAGAGGTCAGTCTGCAATGGAGCTCAGTCTAGTCTAGAGAACTCAGTTAATAGTTCAGCAGTGGAGCACGAGGCTCCTGTTAGCTAGATTCAGGGAGCCCAGATAGAGCTTAAGGTGTGCCGGCGCCATAAGATCGGTGAAGTGCAGCAAGCTGCCGTTAGTGTGTATAGCCTAGTGAGGGCCCAAGTAGGCCGAAGGCGAGTGGAGAGTTAGTACATAGGGGGCTGCGGAGCTTAACCAGCTCCTCTGCCCCCTATGTACTAACAGCATTTACCGGACACCGGTTCCGAGCTTACCGGGATCTCTATGACCCAGTAAGGCATAACCGGAATCCCTGGAGAACTTCAAGTCCCAGGATCGCTAAGGTGCTGATACATAACAGAGCCAGGAGACGCTTAGGCCCCGCATGCTGGGAGCGTGAACTCCAAGACAAGGCCCTACCACAAGGTCAGCCAGCGCAGGACAGAGACAAAGTTAGGCCTAGCTCCAGGCAGGTCAGAAACTTACTACGCAGAGGCAAGAAAGAGAAGGCCCTACACCCGCTCATTTGGGAGGATCCTGATATGCACCCTTCACCCTGCAGTGCTCCGGGATGTGCCTGAATTTCCACCAGTAAAAGGTACTGAAGTGACTAACGTGTCCATTCCCGTTCTTGCTCTGACCCAGCTGGATCTCGCCTGTCCTGCATTCCCCCTGCATACGCTTTTCTGAGGCCTAGCTCCACCTGTGGGGAGCTATACCATCGAGCCGCCTTATCACCGGCCTCAGTGGACTACTGCAGCGCTGGTGCTTCTCACCAGATACCAAATTTGGCGTCACTCACGAACTCTTATAAAATTAACAATTATCCACCCTTTTAAAGAGAGACCCCAGGGTACAGGCCCGGGAGCCGACCACCGCGACATCCCAAAGGCCAGGCAAAGGTCCGGGTACCGAGTCATCCTCATCCCCTGGGCTAGTCACTTCCTCCTCCACCTCCTCTGCTGACCTCATCGACTGGCTGACTGTGGGTTGACAGTAAGTGGGATCTCCAACCTCGTCATCGTCACCCTGTGTGTTCTCACACCTGTCGTCCTCAGAGCCAACCTCTTCCTGCCCTGACCGAAAAGTCAAGTTGTCGCTCCAATCAGACATTTGAGTCTCATCATCGTCTTCATCATTGTCTCCACCAACAGGAGTTACAGTTTGGGAACGAGGGTCTACATTATGCTCAGAACCTTCTTCATCTGGTCCTGGATCCGACTCATAAAGATTCTGGGCATCAGTGCAGATCATTTCCTCGTCTGGATTAACAGAAGCTCTGGAGCAGACCTCCGTTTCCCAGGTTATAGTATGAGTAAATAGCTGTGCAGACTCAACCATCTGTGTTACCCCATACTCAGACGGGCAGCTGGAGACTTGGGAGCTGTGAGGAAGCAAGTGCGATTGGGGTGACACCTCTGAGGACTGGAGTATTTGTGATGTTGAAGTTGAGGTGGAGGAGAGCACACTTGAAGGAGCAATTGATATACTTTGTACTTGTCACTTGTCCATGTGTTAGTTGTGTCTTCTGAGCAGTTTGTCAGCTTTTGGACACCTTTGAAATGTTTTCCATGTGTTTTCTATGTGCTTCTATGTGTTTTTGTTTGCCTGCCATTGGTTTTAACGGTGTTCGAAGGTGTTCGACGAACCGAACCGAACTCTAACACTACGGGAGTGGCTCAACACTAAACAAGACCCATGAAGTTCTAAATATACATTTGTCCTGCACGGTTCTTTTATTCAGTGTTCATGGCCAGAAACATAACTTGTAGAATAGTCTTGTCCCAACTGACATTGTAATTAGATGGAAATAACAGAATTGTCTGTTTGTTCTATAGCAAAGCTGATAGTACAAATAAGGGTAAAGGCCCCATACACATTAGATGAAAATGGGGCAACATACCATTGTTAGTGATTGGCTGATATATTCTGTGATGTGTTTGGGGAAATAATTTTTTTTTTCTAGCATTAGATCTGATCATCTGCCGAGAAAATCCGACGCGCGGGACCAGTGTTTTGGAGGATTAAAAATGTTCATTCTTTTCCACCGCACAGATTACAGTCGCTCATTATGGTTGAGATTAAACATTTCATTCTGGATATCTGTGTGTCAGAGTTACTGAAGTTCACACGTACCTCGGAATTGGCAGATTTTTAAGAATTTTTTGCTGCTAATTTGACAATCTACAGTAAAGTTATCAAATAAAATCTGCACTGAATTGTTTAGCTATGAAGGAAGCAAAGAAATAATTCACTTTAAATAAAATATTTTTTTCAGATTTGATTTGAGATTATTTCTTCCTCTATGAAACTAATTAATACCTGTCAGAATTTATCTAAGAATCCAAACTCCATGCCAGATTTCACTTTGAATATTTAGGGAGCATCTGGGTGAGATTTGTAAAATGTCAGGGCCTTGTCTGCTACATTAATACATTACCTGAGCAAACTCAAACTATTTCCAGGAAAGCCTCGATCGCATATTCTGTTTTTAATCTCAATAATAAATGCATGTTTTTCATTGAAGCGCTCAATCTGATTTTTACAATTTTTTTTCTTTTGCAAAAAAACCTTCCAAGCTTCCCCACCAATAAATGGGAAAAATGGGCAACACTTAGAGAGTGTTTGTATGGTGTCCATGTGATATCAATTCTTTTAGGTAATTTTTTTATGGACCCTTACTCTTGAATAAGTGAGTTTATATCTGCAACACAGATCAAAAATGGAGAAGTCACAAATTAGTTTATTGTGCAGTTTTTCCACAAAAAATTGTATGTGAAGAGCACCATAGCCTTTAATGGGTAGTTGGGCATCAATCCCATGTCTGATTTTCATGGATAGATCAAATGTGAGCTGGACCAGCAGTCTTCTCTGCCGACCACCTGACTAAGCTTCATCTTACATGAATCTGCTCTTGAGGAAAAAGAGTCTGGCCAATATTAATATGGTCATTATCATGGAGTTATTGCCTTATTATCAACTAAGAGGCTCTATCTAATTTCTCATATCAATCTCAGATTATTTGGCTGACCGCTATCTAATGTGTATGGGGGCTTCACAGTATTTGGCCTTGTCTCTATTACAGATGTGCTCACAATTAGGAGCAGTCTCTGATCAATGATCTCGGTACCAGGCGACTTTCCCACAGAACAGATCACCTGTGGAGACCACCATAGATCTACAGATTCAAGAATTATATGTGGATGTTCACAGAGGGGCTTCACTTGTAGCCATTAGCATCACATTAGCCCCTCAGTGCCGCTCCTATGTGATCACTGGTTATTGTGCAGATCATAAGTACAATCATGTGCTTCCCATAGAATCAGGTGTCTCCTTCTCCCTGGAAGCCAAGTGTCCATCCTGTACATTTATATCATTAATTGTTTTTTAAATATTGTTAAATTAAAATTAATAGATTTAAATAACAAATTAACTAGTTTTCCATGTATTTCAGTGATCTGATCACAGCTGCAATCTGTGGAGATCTCAGCAGTAAGTTCTCCATTATGATATTACATAACTTACTACTTACAGAAATTAAAGAAATCAAAGCGACAAGATGACAGTCGATAAGAGTTTGTCCACGGTATAAATTAAATTAACAAATACTTTAAACGTTTCTTGATGTTATCACAATTTAAGCTCCGCAGACTTTACCCACAATTATCTAAAATTTATTTCAGAGAAAACTATTTTAACACTGAGGAAACAACCTCCTGACATCCAGCAAACTTCTCTTCATCAGGAAGATCAAATCTAATGTTCCCCATTTTCCCAATATTCTTTCCTCCAAGATGTATGATGAAGACCTCTGGGTCCAGGAACCTATCGCACATCATGAAGCTTTGGTCAGACTATCCCATCATTGACCTCTGAGCCAGCAGACCCTTACTCCATTGTCAGATTTTTTTGTTTCATAAATTTGTGAACAAAAGATGTCTGAGATTTCCAAATCATCGCATTCTTGTTACACATCGTCCCAACTGTTTTGGAATTGGGGTTGCACATCATTTACATTTCTTACCCCACATACGGGACAACTTATTTAGATTAAAACTTGTTTTACGTGTGGTGAGAAAGAGGCCGACAACACACACGTGCTGTGGAGCTGTCCGCGGGTCCGGAGTTATTGGGAACAAATTTTTGTGATAGAAAATACGGTATATATACTGTAATATAAGATTGAGACAGAATTGACTCTAATATGGCAGAAAATAATTATAAGTTTCTCTTTTAAAAATCCATTTGTTGCATAATTACTAAGGGTCTGTGCACACGACCAGGATTAGCTCAGTGTTTGCTCAGGCTTTTACGCAGGTGAAATCTGCAATGAAGTCTGCACCTGAGGTCACTGTCAGGTCACCTGCATTTTTACTTGCGTTTTTGATGCGTTTTTTCAGCAATTGATTTTTAATCAGTTTTTTATGCATTCGCTTTTTGCATGTTCATTTTAAATTAAGCCAGAGAAAAGTTGGTTTCTGGAAAGGAAAAAAATAATAATAATCATTTCATATTTGCAGACATCTTGCTGAAATGGCTTCCAGGATACTGGTAATACAACGGCAATACAACAAAAGAGCATTTTACTCCACTTGCTAATTCTCATTCTAAGAATTATTATGCTATAAGAAGTAAGTAAATATATCATTTTTTTCAATCTATTAGTTTGAACATATAAAATATATAATATATATTTATATTATATATACAAATAATCAAATACTAGAATTTAAACCAGTTGCAAGCACCTTGCAGTTGTGGCTTCTGGGTTCACCCCTTACTTGAGGAGCGTATTGAAAAGGGACACTTTAGTCATCTGTTCCCTGAATTGTTCCCTGAGGTTTTTTTTTTTTACCTTTCTTTGAACACACTGTGACTTTTTTCATTTTAATTAATTTTTCTTTTGCAGATATCCTGATAATTTTGTATCATTTTGCCGGCTTCCCATCAATGCCTTTGACAATTTGTAGGAAATCCTTCGGCCACGTTTGACCTTAAAGATACCATCATGAGGGAGGCGATATCTGCTGAGGAAAGGCTGCTTTCCCCCTGATGTCAAACCTGCTGCACCCATACCCATGAAGGGAACTGAATGCCCAGAAGAGGATTTTTAACTTTTGGCTGAGCCGGGCATGAAGAGTTGTGGAGAGCAACTTTGGACTCATCAGTCAGTGGAGGATCTTGAACATGGCCATCTAGTTGGATATTGTGACAGTTGATTCTGATGTCAAAGCTTGCTGTGTTTTTCACAATCATGTTAGGGACTACAGGCCTGAAGTAGATGTGGAGACATTGTACTCAGATTTTGATACAGTAATCAACTGAGGTCCTGGACGTCCCAACATTACAGGTATGTGTGTTTGAGAAAAACCTTTACTGATTATTTCTTGAGTTCTGAAGGGGCCGTGCCCTGGCAATACTCCTGTGTTGGTGGTGCGCATCCTGTACAGCAAACATCCCCTGAGAGAAGACATGAAGCACATGATGGATAATGGTTCAGGACCGGAATGTCCAAGGATAATATTTATTTAATGTTTCTCTAAAATATTGTTTGTTTTATTACTGTAAAATTAATGTTTAAAAATGTAATTGTGGTCTTCATATCATTTCCCCCTTTAAAAAAAAGGGGGGTTGACAAGCAACATATCTAGGTAAGATGTGCGGTATGTGTATATATACATATACATAGATATATATCTTTATCATAAAAAATTGAGACAGCACACTATTCAAAGGAAACAAAATAGTGCTTGAGACTTGAGAAAGGTTCTTATTTCAGAACCAAATCGTTGCCATGATGGGCCATTAAATAGCATTTTTTTTAACTTTGAATGTTGTGCTGCCTACAATATGTTGAATTATATTGAAGGTTTGTTTTGTTCCTGGAGTCTTGACACCAAGACACTACATGTTGGTGCTGCTTTAGATAGAGAGATAGATAGATAGATAAACTTATATCTATGTCTACCACAAGTTTGACATCGCCCAACAGGCACAAACACAGAATATCTGCTCGGAGTAAGATGTGCCCTGAACAAAGTTATTTCCACTATGGGCATATCCAAAGCACATGGTTAGTCCATCAGATGATCACATGACATTTGTTCACATGGTTAATTTCCATACCAGTAGATGACCAGAGGCTGCTAAAGCAAAGAGTTAAAGAAATCTTTAGTTCTGGCATCAGCTGATCGTCAGAGGGGTGCCGGACCTATTCAGCTGTACAGGAGCAAGAACCTTTCTTGTGTAATGGGTCAGTTGGTAATAAACCAGTTGATCCATTCTCTGCTATCACCTTAGGAAACAAAGGTACATCATGGCTGACAGGGATGAGGTGCATACATGTAGTCAGTGTTTAAAAACATAAGTAATCCCCTACACCTGTGAAGCGCACTCCCCCATTTCTGCTGGGATCAAATCGCCTAAGGTAGAATTTTGTCCCTGAGTTTGTTTAGCTGAAAGAAACAGACTCAAAGAACTTTATAAATAATTATTTTCGCATGATCGAAATCAAATAGATACATTTTTCATATAAAGAGGCCTTTGATAGTTTTGTATTAAGAATACAACACACAATTTAAATAAAACAGTATACCGTATTTTTCGGACTATAAGACACACCTGAGCTTAAGACTAGAGATGAGCGGTGTTCGACTAGAACTGTTCGCCAATCTCAAATTCGAGCTGTTTTGGGCGGTGTTCGAGTTGTTCGACGAACCCGAACGATTTGCAAAAAATTCGGCTGTTCGAGGTTATGTTCGATAACTGTTCGTGCACCAAAAGCTTGTCCTGCATGTCTGGCGCTATTTAGAGCACCAATCATGCAGGGATTGTCTGCCACTCACTGTAATGCCACAGCCATGGTGGTTGTGGCATTACAGTGATTGCCCAAATCGATGGGAACAGTGTCAACAGTGAAACATGAAAAGCCGGCAATTCAGCAGCAGCATACACCGGTACCCGACAATTTAGAACCGAAAGAATAGAGCTTCACACATAGATTAGATAGATATAAACATGTCAGCCACATATATACGAAGTACAGTGAAAGTGCTGCTTACTGTACTTGTCATTTAGCGTAAAGGATTTATCAAAAAAAATAATAGTGTTTTCGTGCACCGTCTCTTTAAAAAAGCCGGCCGGCAATTCAGCATCTGTACCCGACAATTTAGAATAGAAGGAATAGAGAATCACACATAGATTAGATAGATAGAAACATGTCAGCCACATATATATGAAGTACAGTGACAGTGCTGCTTACTGTACTTGTCATTTAGCGTAAAGGATTTATCAAAAAAAATAATAGTGTTTTCATGCACCGTCTCTTTAAAAAAGCCGGCCGGCAATTCAGCATCTGTACCCGACAATTTATAACAGACAGAATAGAGCTTCACACATAGATTAGATAGATAGAAACATGTCAGTCACATATATATGAAGTACAGTGATAGTGTTGGTTACTGTACTTGTCATTTAGTATTAAAATAAAGGATTTATTATTAAAAAAAATGGCGTGGGGTTCCCCTTAATTTTAGGCTCTAGCGGAGGTTAAGCAGACGGCTGGGGCAGATGTTTGAAGCCTGGGAAGGGGGTAATACCCACGGAGCTTTCCAGGCTACTAATATCAGCCCCCAGCTGAATACATAGCCTTTACTAGCTATTAAAATGGGGGACCCCCCAAAAAAAATGACGTGGGGTCCCCCCTAATTTAATAGCTAGCAAAGGCTAGGCAGACAGCTGGGGGCTGATATTAATAGCCCAGGAAGGGAGCCATGAATATTGGCCCCCTCCCAGGCTAGAAACACCAGCCGTCAGCCGCCCCAGAAATGGCGCATTCATAGGATGCGCCAATTCTGGCACTTAGCCTCGCTCTTCCACGCTGCCCTGGTGCGGTGGCAGGGGGTAATAGGGTTGGGGTTGATGTCAGCTTATAATGCCAGCTGACATCAAGCCCAGGTTAGTAATGGAGAGGCGTCTATAAGACACCCCCATTACTAACCCCATAGTCAAAGTTAAAAAAAACACAAACACCCAGAATAAAGTCCTTTAATTGAAATAAAGACACAATCCTTTATTGTTCTAAATTAAACCATACTTACCGTCACGCCCATTCCAGCTGAAGCCAACGATCTCCTGCAATAAAAGAAAAATAATAAAGCAACCTCATCCTTACCTTTCCATGGTTCCCACGACAGCTTCAGCTCTGCTACATCGAGATGACAGGCTGGACCGCAGCAGAACGCTGCCATCCAGCCTCTCATCCCGCAGACACTGAGAAGCGCAGGCTTACTTGCGCTGCTCAGCGTCTCTCTGTGACGACATCCAGATGAGCCGAGTTCATGTCCAATGAACTCAGCTCACCTCCTGCACGTCACTGACAGCGTGGGAGAATTCTCCTGCACTCAGTGCTTCAGCGTGAGAATTCTCCCGCTGAAGCGCTGAGTGCAGGAGAATTTTCCCACGCTGTCAGTGACGTGCATAAGGTGAGCTCATGTCCAATGAACTCAGCTCACCTCCTGCACGTCACTGACAGCGTGGGAGAATTCTCCTGCACTCAGCGCTTCAGTGTGAGAATTCTCCCACGCTGAAGCGGTGAGTGCAGGAGAATTTTCCCACGCTGTCAGTGACGTGCATGAGGTGAGCCGAGTTCATTGGACATTAACTCGGCTCATCTGGATGCCCTCACAGAGAGACACTGTGGAGCGCAAGCAAGCCTGCGCTTCTCAGTGTCTGCGGGATGACAGGCGGGATGGCAGCGTTCTGCTGCGGTCCAGCCTGTCATCTCGATGTAGCAGAGCTGAAGCTGTCATGGGAACCATGGAAAGGTAAGGATGATGTTGCTTTATTATTTTTCTTTTATTTCAGGAGATCGTTGGCTTCAGCTGGAATGGGCGTGATGGTAAGTATGGTTTAATTTAGAACAATAAAGAATTGTGTGTTTATTTCAATTAAAGGACTTTTTTCTGGGTGTTGTGTTTTTTTTAAATACTTTACTAGAAATTCATGGTGGTCATGTCTAATATTGGCGTGACCCCATGAATTTCGGGCTTAGGGCCAGCTGATAATGCCAAGCTGGCCCTAACCCCTTTATTACCCAGTGAGCCACCGCATCAGGGCCCTGGATGAGTTGGGTACAGCGCCAGAAGATGGCGCTTCTATGAACGCGCCATTTTCCGGGGTGGCTGTGGACTGCAATTTGCAGCGGGTGGGGCCCAGAAAGCTTGGGCCTCCCTGCGCTGCGGATTCCAGCCCCCAGCTGCCTAGTTGTACCTGGCTGGACACAAAAACAGGGCGAAGCCCCACGTCAATTTTCTTTAAATTATTTCATGAAATAATTAAGAAAAAAAGGGCTTCCCTATATTGTTGTGTCCGGCCAGGTACAAATAGGCAGCTGGTGGTTGGGGGCAGCCCGTTCCTGCCTGCTGTACCTGACTGGACACAAATATAGTGCGAAGCCCCACGTCAATTTTTTTTAAATTATTTCATGAAATAATTAAGAAAAAAGGGCTTCCCTATATTGTTGTGTCCGGCCAGGTACAAATAGGCAGCTGGTGGATGGGGGCAGCCCGTTCCTGCCTGCTGTACCTGGCTGGACACAAATATAGTGCGAAGCCCCACGTCAATTTTTTTTTAATTATTTCATGAATTTCCTGAAATAATTTAAAAAAATTGAAGTGGGGCTTCGCACTATATTTGTGTCCAGCCAGGTACAGCAGGCAGGAACGGGCTGCCCCCAACCACCAGCTGCCTATTTGTACCTGGCCGGAAACAACAATATAGGGAAGGCCTTTTTTTCTTAATTATTTCATGAATTTCATGAAATAATTAAAAAAAAAGTACGTGGGGCTTCGCCCTATTTTTGTGTCCAGCCAGGTACAACTAGGCAGCTGGGGGCTGGAATCTGCAGCGCAGGGAGGCCCAAGCTTTCTGGGCCCCCCCCCGCTACAAATTGCAGTCCGCAGCCACCCCGGAAAATGGCGCGTTCATAGAAGCGCCATCTTCTGGCGCTGTACCCAACTCATCCAGGGCCCTGGTGCGGTGGCTCACTGGGTAATAAAGGGGTTAGGGCCAGCTTGGTATTATCAGCTGGCCCCAAGCCCAAAATTCATGGGGTCACGCCAGTATTAGACATGACCGCCATGAATTTCTAGTAAAGTATTTAAAAAAAACACAACACCCAGAATAAAGTCCTTTAATTGAAATAAAGACACAATTCTTTATTGTTCTAAATTAAACCATACTTACCATCACACCCATTCCAGCTGAAGCCAACGATCTCCTGCAATAAAAGAAAAATAATAAACCAACCTCATCCTTACCTTTCCATGGTTCCCACGACAGCTTCAGCTCTGCTACATCGAGATGACTGGCTGGACCGCAGCAGAACGCTGCCATCCAGTCTGTCATCCCGCAGACACTGAGAAGCGCAGGCTTGCTTGCGCTCCTCACTGTCTCGCTGTGACGGCATCCAGATGAGCCGAGGTCATGTCCAATGAACTCGGCTCACCTCATGCACGTCACTGACAGCGTGGGAAAATTCTCACGCTGAAGTGCTGAGTGCAGGAGAATACTCCCACGCTGTCAGTGATGTGCATGAGGTGAGCTCATGTCCAATGAACTCAGCTCACCTCCTGCACGTCACTGACAGCGTGGGAAAATTCTCCTGCAATCAGCGCTTCAGCGTGAGAATTTTCCCACGCTGTCAGTGACGTCCATGAGGTGAGCCGAGTTCATTGGACATGAACTCGGCTCATCTGGATGTCGTCACAGAGAGACGCTGAGCAGCGCAAGCAAGCCTGCGCTTCTCAGTGTCTGCGGGATGACAGGCTGGATGGCAGCGTTCTGCTGCGGTCCAGCCTGTCATCTCGATGTAGCAGAGCTGAAGCTGTCGTGGGAACCATGGAAAGGTAAGGATGAGGTTGCTTTATTATTTTTCTTTTATTGCAGGAGATCGTTGGCTTCAGCTGGAATGGGCGTGATGGTAAGTATGGTTTAATTTAGAACAATAAAGGATTGTGTCTTTATTTCAATTAAAGGACTTTATTCTGGGTGTTTGTGTTTTTTTTAACTTTGACTATAGGGTTAGTAATGGGGGTGTCTTATAGACGCCTCTCCATTACTAACCTGGGCTTGATGTCAGCTGGCATTATAAGCTGACATCAACCCCAACCCTATTACCCCCTGCCACCGCACCAGGGCAGCGTGGAAGAGCGAGGCTAAGTGCCAGAATTGGCGCATCCTATGAATGCGCCATTTCTGGGGCGGCTGACGGCTGGTGTTTCTAGCCTGGGAGGGGGCCAATATTCATGGCTCCCTTCCTGGGCTATTAATATCAGCCCCCAGCTGTCTGCCTAGCCTTTGCTAGCTATTAAATTAGGGGGGACCCTACGTCATTTTTTTTGGGGGGTCCCCCATTTTAATAGCTAGTAAAGGCTATGTATTCAGCTGGAGGCTGATATTAGTAGCCTGGGAAGCTCCGTGGGTATTACCCCCTTCCCAGGCTTCAAACATCTGCCCCAGCCGTCTGCTTAACCTCCGCTAGAGCCTAAAATTAAGGGGAACCCCACGCCAATTTTTTTAATAATAAATCCTTTATTTTAATACTAAATGACAAGTACAGTAACCAACACTATCACTGTACTTCATATATATGTGACTGACATGTTTCTATCTATCTAATCTATGTGTGATGCTCTATCTTTCTGTTCTAAATTGTCGGGTACCGCTGCTGAATTGCCGGCCGGCTTTTTTAAAGAGACAGTGCATGAAAACACTATTATTTTTTTAAATAAATCCTTTACACTAAATGACAAGTACAGTAAGCAACACTATCACTGTACTTATTATATATGTGACTGACATGTTTCTATCTATCTAATCTATGTGTGAAGCTCTATTCTTTCTGTTCTAAATTGTCGGGTACAGATGCTGAATTGCCGGCCGGCTTTTTTAAAGAGACGGTGCATGAAAACACTAATATTTTTTTTAATAAATCCTTTACACTAAATGACAAGTGCAGTAACCAACACTGTCACTGTGCTTCTTATATGTGTGACTGACATGTTTCTATCTATCTAATCTATGTGTGATGCTCTATTCCTTCTTGTCTAAATTGTCGGGTACCGGTGTATGCCGCTGCTGAATTTGCCGGCCGGCTTTTTTAAAGAGAGAGTCTTCTGAGCAGTTTGTCAGCTTTTGGACACCTTTGCAGGTGTTTTCTATGTGTTTCTATGTGTTTTTGTTTGCCTGCCATTGGTTTTAACGGTGTTCGACGGTGTTCTAAGGTGTTCGACGAACAGTTCGACGAACAGTTCCTCGAACATCCCGGTGTTCGAGGAACCGAACCGAACCCGAACACTATGGGGGTGGCTCAACACTACTTAAGACGCACCTAGGTTTTAAAGGAGGAAAATAGGAAAAAAAATGTAAGCAAAAATGTGGTCATGATGCCCTGTTACGGGGGAGGGGGTCTGCTGCTGACACTGGTATTGGGGTATTGTCCCCCAATTTTGTTGATATCCTCCATCCTGGTATGTATGGCCCCTCCTTCCTGGTATAAGTGGCCCCCATCCCATCCTGGTATACCTGGCCCTCATCCCCATCCTGGCATGCATGGTACCCCTTGATCCCCAATCCTGTTATGCATGGCACCCCTTTATCCCCCATCCTGTTATTCATGGCAACCCTTTATACCCCATCTTGGTATTCATGACACCCCTTTATCCCCCATCCTGGTATGCATGGCACCCCTTTATCCCCCATCCTGGTATGCATGGCACCCTCTGAGCCCCCATCCTGGTATGCATGGCACCACTTGAGCCCCCATCCTGGTATGCATGACACCCTTTGAGCCCCCATCCTGGTATGCATGGCACCCTCTGAGCCCCCATCCTGGTATGCAAGGAAACCCTTGAGCCCCCGTTCTGGTATGCATGGCACCCCTTGAGCCCCATCCTGGTATACATGGCTACTCTGAGCCCCCATCCTGGAATGTATGGCACCCCTTTAGCCCCCATCCTGGTATGCATTGCACCCTTTGAGCCCCCATCCTGGTATGTATGGCACCCCTTGAGCCCCAATCCTGGTATGCATGGCACCCCTTTATCCCCCATCCTGGTATGCATGGCACCCTCTGAGCCCACATCCTGGTATGCATGGCACCCCTTGAGCCCCCATACTGGTATGCATGGCACCCTCTGAGCCCCCATCCTGGTATACATGGCACCCTCTGAGCCCCCATCCTGGTATGCATGGCACCCTCTGAGCCCCCATCCTGGTATGTATGGCACCCCTTGATACCCCATCCTGGTATGAAAGGCACCCCTTGATACCCCATCCTGGTATGAAAGGCACCCCTTCTTACTCCATCCTGGTATGTATGGCACCTTCTGAGCCCCCATCCTGGTATACATGGCACTCTCTGAGCCCCCATCCTGGTATGCATGGCACCCCTTGAGCCCCCATCCTGGTATGCATGGCACTCTCTGAGCCCCCATCATGCTGCCTACAAAAAAAATAAACTATCATACTCACCACCTCTCTCCTGCAGCGCTGTCCCGCTCTGCTGCCGACACTCTCACTGTGTGAGCCGCGCATGGCGTCCCTGCCATGTGCCCTCACACAGTGTAAGACGCTGTGCTGGAATAGTCACTGCTCCCCACACCGGGACTCTGTGCGTGGGGAGCAGTGGCCATTCAGTGAGTTAAATAGCCGGCACACTGTACCACAGCGCGACTCCTGCTGCCGCTCTGTGGTCAGTGTGCCTTCTATTAAAGACCATGGATATTCACTACAACCCATGAGAGTGGGTTGTAGTGGATATTCATGAGCTTCAATAGCGGGCACACAGACCGCAGAGCAGCAGCAGGAGCCGTGCTGCGGCTCCAGTGTGCCGGATATTAAGAAAAACGAATACTCATTGCTCTCTATGCCCATAGGTGTGGGGAGCAGGGAATATTAATTTTCTTTAGTAGCAGGCACAGCGTAGGCTGCAGCAGGCGGCAGCTACCTTCTGTGCCCTGCTGATCCCCCGCTGCTGCTCCCCCACTGCTGCTCCCCCACACCCACCACCATGCAAAGCCAGGTATATAGTATTTGGACTATAAGACGCACCCCCCACATTCCTGGAAAATTTTGGAGAAAAAAAGTGCGTCTTATAGTCCGAAAAATACGGTACATTAAAATATAACTATATATTTTGGCCTTTAAAAATGTTAACTTTAAAATTACTTATAGTGAGTGGTCGAGTTGGTTATTTTTGATGAGCGAGTCTATTTGTTACTATTCGCTATTCACAAGGATAGTATGGTATTTGGGTTACTCGTTATTAGTGTTGAGCCACCCCCGTAGTGTTCGAGTTCGGTTCGGTTCGTCGAACACCCGTGTGTTCGCCGAACTGTTCGTCGAACTGTTCGTCGAACACCTTCGAACACCGTTAAAACCAATGGCAGGCAAACAAAAACACATAGAAACACATAGAAAACACCTTCAAAGGTGTCCAAAAGCTGACAAACTGCTCAGAAGACACAACTAACACATGGAAAAGTGACAAGTACATATAGTCATGCGAAAATAAAAGAGGTGGAGGAGTAAAAGGAGGGGGAGACACAGATATAGGCATGTCATGCCCTTCTAAAATCCAAAAAGTGAGAAGCCGACACGGCCAGTCCGCTCCTGCCCGTGCCACCTCCGTGTCGCCGGGTTTGTGCCAGAGCCGCGGTGAACCCTGATGGCCAGCCCCCCTCTCCCAATACTGGTGCCTGTCCGCTGGTGGGTCGAGCGAGCCCCCCTGTGGTGGAGGCAGCTCTAAGCTTTTTAATTTAAATTGTCTCTCTAATTTGAATGAATACACTTTAAATCCATTTACAAGGATCTATTGGAGGGCAAGTCTCATGCCAGCAGCCGCGTAATTCCAGCTCCAGTAGCGTCCACTAAAGCTGCTGCAGTTAAAAAGCTTTTATAAGGATCGAGCTCGGCTGTCCACCGCAAGGCATCCTACTGCCAGTCCCAGCCCCTATGCCTTGGGGTGCCTCCTGATGCTCTTCACTGAGTATCCCATGGTCCCGAAGCATTTCCTTTGAAAAAATTAAGTGTCTAAACTACAGGTGGTGTAGCTTGCTTAACAGCCGGGATAATCCGCTGACTAGCAGACACTGCTACTAGGCACAAAGAATTTCCTGGGCTAGATGCAGTTAAAAATTTGTAATTAGATACTCTCGTTGGATGCTGAGAAAGCATTCCATAGAGTCTCCTGGCACGCCATATATGATTCTCTTAAAAAGCTTGGGGTAGGGGTCTAGGGGACCCTTTTATAGCCAAAATCACGGCCCTGTATCGCAATACGTCACCTAGGCTGAAGATAAATGGAACTGTAGCACCCTGAGGGCTCGGTTGCTACAGACGTATTGCACCTCACCCAGAGGTGTGATATCTCACTCTCAGGTAAGGATGGAGTGTGGATCAGGACCCGACACCTGCATGCATTACACCACATTGCCGTGGGGCAGGGCGACCAATATGCCCCTGAGATGGGCACGACAGTCCCTGTCCCTGGCTGGAGTGGGGGGAGGGAACACTGAGGAAGGGGAACCCTGTAGTGCAGGAGCAGGGAGGAAGCAGTTCCTGGGTGCATTGAGAAGGGAGTATAAAAGGTGGGCACCATCTTAGTTCAGTGCAGAGAAGTCTGAGCAGAAGTGGCAGGGAGCAGGGGCTCTGCATGAGCTCTGCTCCGGAGGCGGGCCTAGTAACAGAGGCCCAGGCCTGGAAGAGGGAGAAGGAAGGAAGAGGAGCGGAGAAGGCTCCAGGAACGAGGAATGAAGGGATCCCAGGGGTGCGGACGGGCGAGTCGCCACCGCACGCCCGAATCCACCTGCGTGGAGGGGTCAGGCCAAAGGGGGAGACCGGTCCCCGAACTAGTGGAGGCAGGAAACGACCCTCAGCTAGAAACCGGAGGCTCTGACATTTTATGTGGCGCAGCCCCTCGCTACACCCGCTAGGAAGGCACCACATAGGGTCAGGGAAACTGGCGCCAAGTTTACCAAGAGGAGGCCCGAGGCAGCCGGACAGAAGTGTTGGTAAGAAAGGCCAGACAAAGGACACACAAAGGGGGTCCTGTGAAGTGCTCCAAAGTTATCTGGGAGTTGTCTGAGCCCCTCACCTGGTGAGCACAGTACGACGTGGGCAGCCGTTACCTGCAGACGTGGTCTGGATAATAAGAACTGTGAGTAAAGGCCCTGGACTGCATCACTGACTCCGTGTCGTTACTGCTGCTGCCCTGCACCATCACCCCCATCCTCCGCATACACTGCCCTGAGGCTATACTCCTCCCGTGGGGAGTTATGCTACGCTCTGCTGCACCCACAACACCAGCCTCAGCGGTCTGCCCTGTAGCGGCGGTTCACTCTGACCGCAATCCACGGGTGGCGTAGTCGGACATTTAAACATCAAAACCACATAAATAGTTCCGCCACTGGTTTGACCGCCCTGAGCCACGGAACCGGGTCGCCGCCACGAAGACTACAACCACCAGCATCCACCAAAAAGGGTCCGGCTCCGGGTGTCCCAAGGCCCAGGGGGTGCGTCAGAACATTTTCATCACCTTTCACAATCACCAATGGGACAAGGCAGGGATGTCCTCTGTCCCCTCTCTTATACATCCTAGTGACGGAGCACCTGCTCTCATCAATTCGCCATAACCCCAATATTAGGTGGATTGAGGTGGGAGGCACCGAGTACAAGTGCTCTCTATTTGCTGATGATGTCCTAGTATATATCACTCAATCACATATATCCATCCATGCTGTTATGGCTGAAATAGATCACTTTGTTACATGGTAAAATTTTAAAATCAATGCAGCTAAGTCTGAGGCCCTCGATGTCTCCCTCCCCAAATCCATATAGGATTCCATCCAGTCCAACTTTCCCTTTGCCTGGCCCTCACAGGGTATCAAATACTTAGGAATTCCTATTCATAGAGACCTCTCCCATCTATGTTATCTTAATTTTGGGCCCTTTATTGAACAATTCCATACAGACCACGGTTGGCAAGTTAGAACTGTAAGATTCACTACGTGAACCGCTGGTGTTTTGTGGAAAAGCACATGTACACCGCGTTCCAAATTATTATGCAAAAAGTGTTTAGGAGTGATAAGGGAAGAATTTGTTTGTTTGTCAGTTAAACTCATTGATGGTGATGTGTGTCAGGGCTCTTTATATCACTGTAAGCAATTGCAGACACCTGTGCTAATTAGTTTGGCAGGTGTGTCCAATGAAAGGCAAGACTACTTAAGAAGGCTCTCTCACATTATTAAGCAGCCTACATTTTCTGCCAAAATGGGAAAGAAAAAGGATGTGTCTGCTGCTGAGAAGCAACAAATTGTGGAGTGTTTAGGTCAAGGCATGACTACAATCAACATTGTGCGATGATCAGGATGAAGTGTCTTGGCAATCAAGAAGTATGTAGCTGATTCACAGTACACACGTGTGCGTGCTGATAAGGGCAAATTGAGGACTCTTTCCTACAGGCAATTACGTCAGGTTGAAAGAGCAGCGGCAAAAAAGCCTTGTCATAGCAGCAGACAAGTTTTTGAAGCTGCTTGTGCCTCCAACGTCCCCCGAACAACAAGATGCAGGGTCCTTCAAAGGTTTGTAGCTGTGCATACTCCATCCTGTCGACCTCCTCTATCCACTTCACACAAGCAGAAACGGCTCCAGTGGGCCAAACATTACATGAAGACTGATTTCAAAACTGTTTTGTTCACGGATGAGTGCCGTGCAGCGCTCGATGGTCCAGATGAATGGAGTGGAGGATGGCTGGTTGATGGACACCCCACGCAAACACGGCTACAGCGCCAACAAGGAGGAGGTGGAGTAATGTTTTGGGCTGGAATCATGGGGAGAGAGATTGTCGGCCCCTTTAGGATCCCTGAAGGCGCTAAAGATGAACTCCATAATGTATGTGGATTTTCTCAAACAGCACTTCCTGCCATGGTTCAAGAAGAAGAACCGTGTATTTCACAGCAAGATCATTTTTCTGCATGATAATGCACCATCTCATGCTGCACATAAAACATCTGCATCTCTGGCTGATATGGGCATAAAAGGGGACAAACTTATGGTGTGACCCCCATGCTCCCCTGACCTCTACCCCATTCAGAACCTTTGGAGCATCATTAAAAGGAGTGTCTATGATGGCGGGAGGCAGTTCACATCTAAGCAACAGCTCTGGGAGGGTATTCTGTCCTCATGCAAAACAATTGAAGCAGAAACCATCCAAAACCTGACAAATTCAATGGACGAGAGAGTTCAGAAGCTCCTTTCGAACAAGGGGTCCTATGTGAAAATGTAACATCACCTAGAATAAAGTTTTGAGTTGAAAACTGTTTGATTTCAGTTTCTAACAACCTGCTAATGCTTATAATTTCAAAAATGACCATTTTTTTGGTCTTTATTAAAATGAAAAGGTTGATCGAAAAGTTTGGGGGATCTAAGAGTGTGGCAACCCAGTAGTCATGATTACTTCGAATTCTGACAATATGAGGGTCATGCTGCAGGTAGTGCAGCAAGAAGGCACTTATGTGTCTTGCGCATCTCGGAGCCCCAAAATTATTTTCCGGGCTAGATGCAGCTAAAAATTATTTTTAATTTTAAATCTCGTGGAGCTTATTATAGATGGCTTCAATGTTTACTTGGAGATACTTGGAGATACTCCTGTACCATCGTCTCTAGGCGTTGACTATGTGTCAGACTTCTTGTCTCCTGTGGCCTTGCAAAGGATGGGCTAAAAAAGTGGTGAAATGATTCCGCAAAATTGATGTTACCAGCAGATACTGTGGTTCTGTTACGGTTTGAGTGCTGAACACTTGACGGTCCCACGGTTGGCAAGTTGGAACTGTGAGATTCACTACGTGCACCACTGGTATTTTGTGGAAAAGCACATGTAAGATTCTGCAACAGTCTCTGCTGATACTCCTGCATGCGTGCATCCCTTTCTATGGCAGGAATAATTTCTGCAAATTTACTTTTGTACCGGGGATCTAACAGTGTGGCAACCCAGTAGTCAGGATTATTTCTAATTCTCACAATTCGAGGGTCATGTTGCAGGTAGTGCAGCAAGAAGGCACTCATGTGTGTTGCGCATCCAGGAGCACCAAGTCCCTGTTGTGTTGGTGGCGAGGTAACAATCATGCTTCCTTCCTCTGTCCTCTCCCCCCTACCTCGCACAACAGAAATGTGATCAAGGTCTCCCTCATCTGATGAGTCTTCCATCAGTTCGTCCTCCACTTCTTCCTGGGCTCCTGCACCTTCCTCACTAGTTTGGCTGCTACCATGCGCCCTGGTAAAACCATCTCCCCCACCCTCACATGCCTGCCGCCTTGGTGCTGCCGACCTTCTGGACCTTGCAGATGTTAGCCCTTCCGCATACAACTCCTCCTCCTCTACTTCCTCCACCTCGTCTTGTGCCACCACCTGACTCCGAATTCTGTTTAACATGTGCTCCAGCATGTAAATCACCGGAATAGTCATGCTGATAATGGCATCGTCAGCACTAAACATCTTCGTCGCCATTTCAAAACTGTGCAGAAGGGTGCATAGGTCCCTGATCTGAGACCACTCCTCCAGCGTGATTTGCCCCACCTCTGAATCTCGTTGGCCCAGGCTATACGTCAGAACGTATTGCACCAGGGCTTGTCGGTGCTGCCACAGTCGCTGCAACATGTGCAGAGTTGAATTCCACCGGGTAGGCACATCGCATTTTAGCCGGTGAAGTGGCAGGCCCAACGACTTCTGTAGAGATGTAAGTCGCTGAGCTGCGGGATGCGAACGGCGGAAGTGAGCACACAGCGACCGTGCCCTCTGCAGAAGGCCATCTAGTCTGGGATAGTGGGCTAAAAATTGCTGGACAACCAGGTTCAACACGTGAGCCATACAAGGCACGTGTGTGACATTGCCCCGGCGAAGGGCCGCACCCAGGTTTGCAGCATTGTCGCACACGGCCTTCCCTGGTTTCAGGTCCAGTGGAGACAACCATTCATGAAATTGGTTCTCCAGAGCTGACCACAACTCCTCAGCTGTGTGACTCACATTTCCCAGACATTTCAATGTAAAAACCGCCTGATGACGTTGAGCCCTACTGCCAGCATAGTAAGGAGGTGTGCAGGATCCCTTCTGCGCAGTTAGAAAGCTTGTGGCATGACCAGACAGGCTTTGGGTGCAGGTGGAAGACCGAGAGGAGGTTGAGGAGGCAGAAGCAGTGGAGGAACTTTGACATAAAGAGGATTGACGCACAACTCGTGGGGACGGCAAGACTTGGACAGCAGCCCCTTGTCCTGCTGTCACCATAGTTACCCAGTGCCCAGTCAGCGACATGTAACGCCCCTGTCCATGCCTACTCGTCCAAGTGTCTGTGGTGAAATGCACCCTGTCACACACAGAGTTTCTCAAAGAAGCGGTGATGTTGTGTGCGACATGCTGGTGGAGCGCAGGCACACCTTTCTTTGAGAAGTAGTGCCGACTGGGCATCTGGTACTGGGGCACTGCGACGGACATAAGGTCTCGAAAATCCTCTGTGTCCACCAGGCGGAAAGGCAGCATTTCTGTAGCCAAGAGCTTGCAGATGGTGAAATTCAACCTCTTAGCTTTCTCATGGCTAGGAGGAAATGGTCTTTTACTTGTCCACATCTGAGGGACCGAGGGCTGGCTATTGTGCTTAGACGGGGTTGATAAGGGTGTCCCCGGCAAACTGCCGGTCTGTGAGGAAGATGCAGGCGGACATGTTAGGTTGCCTTCATCCAAAGGTGGTGCTATCGATGTCGGACAGCGCTCAAGACCAGCTGGTGTTACCACCTCCAAAGAAAATGATGACCTGCCAATCACGCTGGCTGTTGCGGGTAAAGAAGTGGCAGGTCTGCGCCCCAAAACAGGTGTGACTGCTGTCCCCCCAGTCACAGAGGATGAAGAGGCCGCGGATGCACAAGATATGGCAGACGGTGGTTGGCCCGGCCGGCTAGGCCGCATTGTAGCACACTGAGCTTCCCACTGCAACTTATGCTTCATGTCCATGTGCCGGTTCATGCATGAAGTACTCAAACTATGTATTTTTTGGCCTCTACTTAGCTTTTGCTGACAAATGTTACAGATAACACGAGTTGGGTCATCTTTATCGATCTGAAAAAATGCTCAGGCTATGCAAGGCTTAGCACCCATGCGACCTGAATAGCCACCACGACTTGTGGTGAGAGGCAGAGTTGTGTTTGAGGATGCAGTTGTTGACGTGCTTCCAGTACTACGTCTCTGTCCAGGAAGGTGCAACCTGACCTCGTCGTCACTAGCATCTTCCTCCACCTCCTCTGCTGACCTCATCTCTTGGCTGACTGTGGGTTGACAGTAAGTGGGATCTCCGACCTCATCATCATCACCCTGTGCGTTATCACACCGTCGTCCTCAGAGCCAACCTGTTCCTGCCCTGACAAAAAACTAAAGTTGTCGCTCCAATCAGGTATTTGAGTCTTATCATCGTCTTCCTCGTTGTCTCCACCAACAGGAGTTACAGTTTGGGAATGAGGGTCTACATTATGGTCAGAACTTTCTGCGTCTGTTCCTGGATCCGACTCATAAAGATTCTGGGCATCAGTGCAGATCATTTCCTCGTCTGGATTCACAGAAGCGCTGGAGTCGACCTCTGATTCCCAGGCTATAGTATGAGTAAACAGCTCTGCAGACTCAACCATCTGTTCTACCTCATACTCAGACGGGCAGCTGGAGATTTGGGAGCTGTGAGGAAGCAAGTGCGATTTGGGTGACACCTTTGAGGACTGGAGTATTTGTGATGTTGAAGTTGATGTGGAGGAGAGCCCACTTAAAGGAGCACTTGATATCCGTTGAAGCACCTGCTGTTTTTGTGCCTCATCTGGAATTTGTAGCGATTGGCATGGCCGTAAGAAAGGGATCTTATCACATTGTCCGCTAAAAGAAGTAGACATTTTAGTTTGGCTGGAAGATGGTCTTTCTTCTGCAGATGTTACTGTTGCTTTAACACCTACCCCACGGACACAACCTTTTTTGCCCTTGCCAACACGCCTATTCCCCTTTCCACCAGCAGCAGGCCTTTTTTCACTCATTTTGGTGGTTAACTAATTCACAACTCTGGAGTTGCTTGCACAAAAAAACAATGGATGGTAACCGAGCAGAGCTGAGTGGCCAAACTGTGGTATTAGGCCAAAACTATTGGCTGGGTTAGATGCAGAAAAAAATTATTTTGAATTTGCAACCTGATGGAGGTCAGTATAGATGGACTAATAGAGAAAGTCCGACACACTACTAGAAGGCCAGATATTTTTTCAGAGGTAGATGCAGAAAAAAATATATTCAGTTTGCAACCTGATGGAGGTCAGTATAGATGGACTAATACAACAAGTCCCGCACACAGCTAGAAGCCCAAATATTTTTTCAGAGGTACTGTAGATGCAGATAAAAATTAGTTTTAATTTGCAACCTGATGGAGGTCAGTATAGATGGACTAATAGAGAAAGTCCGACACACTACTAGAAGGTCAAATATTTTTTCAGAGGTAGATGCAGAAAAAAATATATTCAGTTTGCAACCTGATGGAGGTCAGTATAGATGGACTAATACAACAAGTCCCAAACACAGCTAGAAGCCCAAATATTTTTTCAGAGGTACTGTAGATGCAGATAAAAATTAGTTTTAATTTGCAACCTGATGGAGGTCAGTATAGATGGACTAATAGAGAAAGTCCGACACACTACTAGAAGGCCAAATATTTTTTCAGAGCTAGATGCAGAAAAAAATTATATTCAGTTTGCAACCTGATGGAGGTCAGTATAGATGGACTAATAGAGAAAGTCCGACACACTACTAGAAGGCCAAATATTTTTTCAGAGCTAGATGCAGAAAAAAATTATATTCAGTTTGCAACCTGATGGAGGTCAGTATAGATGGACTAATAGAGAAAGTCCGACACACTACTAGAAGGCCAAATATTTTTTCAGAGGTAGATGCAGAAAAAAATATATTCAGTTTGCAACCTGATGGAGGTCAGTATAGATGGATTAATAGAACAAGACCCACACACAGCTAGAAGCCCAATATTTTTTCAGAGGTAGATGCAGAAAAAACTATATTCAGTTTGCAACCTGATGGAGGTCAGTATAGATGGACTAATAGAACAAGTCCCACACACTGCTAGAAGCCCAAATATTTTTTCAGAGGTACTGTAGATGCAGATAAAAATTAGTTTTAATTTGCAACCTGATGGAGGTCAGTATAGATGGACTAATAGAGAAAGTCCGACACACTACTAGAAGGCCAAATATTTTTTCAGAGCTAGATGCAGAAAAAAATTATATTCAGTTTGCAACCTGATGGAGGTCAGTATAGATGGACTAATAGAGAAAGTCCGACACACTACTAGAAGGCCAAATATTTTTTCAGAGCTAGATGCAGAAAAAAATTATATTCAGTTTGCAACCTGATGGAGGTCAGTATAGATGGACTAATAGAGAAAGTCCGACACACTACTAGAAGGCCAAATATTTTTTCAGAGGTATATGCAGAAAAAAATATATTCAGTTTGCAACCTGATGGAGGTCAGTATAGATGGATTAATAGAACAAGACCCACACACAGCTAGAAGCCCAATATTTTTTCAGAGGTAGATGCAGAAAAAACTATATTCAGTTTGCAACCTGATGGAGGTCAGTATAGATGGACTAATAGAACAAGTCCCACACACTGCTAGAAGCCCAAATATTTTTTCAGAGGTACTGTAGATGCAGATAAAAATTAGCTTTAATTTGCAACCTGATGGAGGTCAGTATAGATGGACTAATAGAGAAAGTCCGACACACTACTAGAAGGCCAAATATTTTTTCAGAGGTAGATGCAGAAAAAAATATATTCAGTTTGCAACCTGATGGAGGTCAGTATAGATGGATTAATAGAACAAGACCCACACACAGCTAGAAGCCCAATATTTTTTCAGAGGTAGATGCAGAAAAAACTATATTCAGTTTGCAACCTGATGGAGGTCAGTATAGATGGACTAATAGAACAAGTCCCACACACTGCTAGAAGCCCAAATATTTTTTCAGAGGTACTGTAGATGCAGATAAAAATTAGTTTTAATTTGCAACCTGATGGAGGTCAGTATAGATGGACTAATAGAGAAAGTCCGACACACTACTAGAAGGCCAAATATTTTTTCAGAGCTAGATGCAGAAAAAAATTATATTCAGTTTGCAACCTGATGGAGGTCAGTATAGATGGACTAATAGAGAAAGTCAGACACACTACTAGAAGGCCAAATATTTTTTCAGAGGTAGATGCAGAAAAAAATATATTCAGTTTGCAACCTGATGGAGGTCAGTATAGATGGATTAATAGAACAAGACCCACACACAGCTAGAAGCCCAATATTTTTTCAGAGGTAGATGCAGAAAAAACTATATTCAGTTTGCAACCTGATGGAGGTCAGTATAGATGGACTAATAGAACAAGTCCCACACACTGCTAGAAGCCCAAATATTTTTTCAGAGGTACTGTAGATGCAGACAAAAATTAGTTTTAATTTGCAACCTGATGGAGGTCAGTATAGATGGACTAATAGAGAAAGTCCGACACACTACTAGACGGCCAAATATTTTTTCAGAGCTAGATGCAGAAAAAAATTATATTCAGTTTGCAACCTGATGGAGGTCAGTATAGATGGACTAATAGAAAAAGTCCGACACACTACTAGAAGGCCAAATATTTTTTCAGAGGTAGATGCAGAAAAAAATATATTCAGTTTGCAACCTGATGGAGGTCAGTATAGATGGATTAATAGAACAAGGCCCACACACAGCTAGAAGCCCAATATTTTTTCAGAGGTAGATGCAGAAAAAACTATATTCAGTTTGCAACCTGATGGAGGTCAGTATAGATGGACTAATAGAACAAGTCCCACACACTGCTAGAAGCCCAAATATTTTTTCAGAGGTACTGTAGATGCAGATAAAAATTAGTTTTAATTTGCAACCTGATGGAGGTCAGTATAGATGGACCAATAGAGAAAGTCTGACACACTACTAGAAGGCCAAATATTTTTTCAGAGGTAGATGCAGAAAAAAATATATTCAGTTTGCAACCTGATGGAGGTCAGTATAGATGGATTAATAGAACAAGACCCACACACAGCTAGAAGCCCAATATTTTTTCAGAGGTAGATGCAGAAAAAACTATATTCAGTTTGCAACCTGATGGAGGTCAGTATAGATGGACTAATAGAACAAGTCCCACACACTGCTAGAAGCCCAAATATTTTTTCAGAGGTACTGTAGATGCAGATAAAAATTAGTTTTAATTTGCAACCTGATGGAGGTCAGTATAGATGGACTAATAGAGAAAGTCCGACACACTACTAGAAGGCCAAATATTTTTTCAGAGGTAGATGCAGAAAAAAATATATTCAGTTTGCAACCTGATGGAGGTCAGTATAGATGGATTAATAGAACAAGACCCACACACAGCTAGAAGCCCAATATTTTTTCAGAGGTAGATGCAGAAAAAAATATATTCAGTTTGCAACCTGATGGAGGTCAGTATAGATGGACTAATAGAACAAGTCCCACACACTGCTAGAAGCCCAAATATTTTTTCAGAGGTACTGTAGATGCAGATAAAATTAGTTTTAATTTGCAACCTGATGGAGGTCAGTATAGATGGACTAATAGAGAAAGTCCGACACACTACTAGAAGGCCAAATATTTTTTCAGAGGTAGATGCAGAAAAAAATATATTCAGTTTGCAACCTGATGGAGGTCAGTATAGATGGATTAGTAGATCAAGACCCACACACAGCTAGAAGCCCAATATTTTTTCAGAGGTAGATGCAGAAAAAAATATATTCAGTTTGCAACCTGATGGAGGTCAGTATAGATGGACTAATAGCACAAGTCCCACACACTGCTAGAAGCCCAAATATTTTTTCAGAAGTACTGTAGATGCAGATAAAAATTAGTTTTAATTTGCAACCTGATGGAGGTCAGTATAGATGGACTAATAGAATGATGCTATGCCCAAAAGATTTTACTTCACTAGGTGCAGTAAAAAAATTGGTATTCTATACACAGGTGGTATATCTTGCAACACAGATAGGCTACTCCACTGACTAACACACTCTGCAATAGGCCAAAAAGGATTAGCTTTGCTAGATTCAGCCAAATGCTGTGAAAAAAACTTGCACAGCACTGGCACAGACCTGCCTGGCAAAAACTGATAGGAACTCATGTAACCTAGTCCTGAAAAGGACTGCAATTACAATTAGTCTTTACTCCCACAACCGATCTATTTAAGAGCACAGACCTCCCTGATAAAAGTCGTAGGAAATGCTGTAACCTAGTCCTTAAAAGGACTGCAATCACAACTATTCCCTACTCCCAAGCTATCTGTATATTTGTGCGAAAATTGGCTTGAAATTAACAAGGTATAGCGCACACAGCAACAGCGGTGCCGTCTAACACGCAGCTGCAGCAGTGAGAAAATGGTGGCGACGGGGAAAATGGCTTGGTCTTATAGGGCAAGGACATGTGACATACACTGCCAATGACACATGCCCTTGCTTGTGTGAAAAAAAGCACTTCGCTCCGTGTGTGCGCTGCTGATAGGCTGACAGATTGCACCTCCCCACTGTAAATGCGGGAAAGAGAAAAAAAAATGGAGATCTTCATTGTTCCTGCAGAGATCCATCCCCTGCCCCTCCCCCCACCCCGCTGTACACTCAAACTGCGTATTAACATTAATTTTCATCATTACTGAGAAAAAATCCAGTTATGATTTTGGTGCACGAACAGTTATCGAACATAACCTCGAACAGCCGAATTTTTCTCAAATTGTTCGTCTTCGCCGAACGGCTCGAACACCGCCCAAAACAGCTCGAATTTGAGATTGGCGAACAGTTCGAGTAGAACAACGCTCATCTCTACTCGTTATATTGTGAGTATTTGTGTACTTGCCTCGCTATATTCGGATGTCCACCCTTCAGTTTTGGCGCCTCCTTTGCAGCCATTAAACATGCTGGGCTTCTTAACCAATCACAGTATTGCCGCAGACACCTTGGTTGTGGCATTACTGTGGTTGGCTGCCGTCCAGCGTCATAGGGTCTATTTAAGCCCTGCTGCCGCCATTTTGTGCACATTGCATACATTCTACAAGCATAGGGAGAGATCGCTGAGCTGCTAGGGAGAGTGTTGAGACATCTTGATAAAACAAAACCCATTGTAAGTGCTACCTGCTGTGTATACTAGTTCAGTGTAGAGTAGGGAGGGAGAGATACTCGAGCAGGAACAGTTTAAAGGAGCCTCTCACTAGATCTATAATACCACCAAAACATAGCTCTTTTCAGAGCTGAAGACACATAACAGTCAGAGCACAGAGACGGAGAGATTGTGCATTAGGTAGGGAGAGGTTAAAGTGTTCTTCCAGTGTCCATCTTAAAACAGCTCTTTGTCAGAGGCAAAGCAATATTTTTCCTGCACACAGAGTAGTAGCATTTTGTGCTGCCTTTTTTTTTTTAAATGCACCGGCCTATGTTCCCCGCTGTTTTAGGGGTCATAGCCTGGCTTCTGCTGTCCACATTAGTCCACTTAAAAAGGCGTTTAGTTCCCTACACAAAGCAGTAGTCCAAACATTTCCTCCTGCCTGCTACCAAGCATGCACCAACCCATTTTCCCCGCTGTTTTTGGGATGACAGCCTGCCTTCTGTCCACATTAGTCCACTTAAAAAGGCGTTTATTGTCCTAAGCAAAGCAGTAGTCCAAATATTTCCTACTGCCTGCTACAAAGCACGCACCATGCCATTTCCACCCGCTGTTTTTGGGGTGACAGCCTGCCTTCTGTC
This sequence comes from Phyllobates terribilis, assembly GCF_046119375.1. Taxonomy (NCBI): domain Eukaryota; kingdom Metazoa; phylum Chordata; class Amphibia; order Anura; family Dendrobatidae; genus Phyllobates; species Phyllobates terribilis. The sequence continues at coordinate 101,058,291 of NW_027362763.1, read as the reverse complement.
CACATTAATCCACTTAAAAAGGCATTTAGTGCCCTATGCAAAACAGTAGTCCAAACATTTCCTACTGCCTGCTACAAAGCACGCACCAGGCCATTTCCCCCCGCTGTTTTTGGGGTGACAGCCTGCCTTCTGACCACATTAATCCACTTAAAAAGGTGTTTAGGGCCCAACGCAAGGCAGTATTTCAAACATTTTCTACTGCCTGCTACCAAGCATGCACCACGCCATTTTACCCACTATTTTGGCTGTGACAGCTAGCTTGGCTTTTGCCATCAACATCTAAAAATCTGTCAACAAAACCCAAAATGCAAAAAAAAGCCTGTTGTTAAGGGACGTGGACGTGGAGGGGGTTTTGTCAGTGGAGCGCAAGAAGGCACTCAGTCTGTGTCAGGTCAGAAGCTTGATGCATCCACTATTTTCCTGGAAAAATTTCCCAGTCTGGAAAATAAACGTGTGTGGAAGCCAGAAGAGCGAGAGCAGATTCTGTCTTGGATAGCAGACAAGGCCTTTACGCATTTGCCAATCAGCAACAAATCTTCCATGACATACAGTCTACACAGAAGTCTGGCCCATTGAATCCTGAAGCTGGTTCTCCTTCCTCCCGCCACTATCAGTCACAGGACACATATGACACCAAGCTTGGCCACTCCGATGACCTGTTTGGTACATATCCTTTGATTGGCTCTGGCCTATCACTGTGCAGCACTGAAGAGGGACAAGAGGAGGTGGTGTGCATTGATGCTGAAGTATTTGAGGACCTACGGCCAGAAGAAAGCCACTTGGAGGTACATCATTTACTGTCTCCAGAGGTGAAGGCTGATGATGATGAGACACAGTTAGCATCAGGTCAGCCTACGATGTCAACTGGGAAGGAGGATGAGATGGAAGATGAGGTGGTCTATGATGAGTCCACTGATCCGACCTGGACCATTGGCATTTATAGCCATGACAGCAACACAGAGGAAGATGGATATGTCGTGGTTTGCCCAGAGTGAGAACTAGGTCAGCTGTTCCCAAGAACATCCCCGCTGTGTTCCAAGTCAGGGCAAGGGGGCGTTCAGCTGCTGTGTGGAATTTTTTTCTTAAAGTCCTTCAGAGAAAAACATTGTAGTGTGTAGCAACTGCCATACCAAGTTGAGTAGAGGCCAGGGCAAAGGCAACCTGAGCAACAACAGTATGCGAAACTACATGGCAGCCAAGCACCCCAGTAGGTGGGTGGAACACCAGGATACAAAATCTGCATCTGCGGGTCAAACCAATGCCATGTCGCCTGGGCTATGTCCTTTAGAATCTATTGTTCAGGAAGCAGATGCTCATACCTCCTGCCCACAAGCTGTGGTTGCACACACACAACAATCATTGACCACATCCACTTCTTTGTCCCAGCAAAGCGTCAAATTGTCCATGCCTGAGAGCTTGGAAAGAAAGCGTAATTACCCAGCCATGCACCCATAGGCACAAATACTAAACTCGCACATTGCCAAATTGTTAGCTGTGGCAATGTTGCTTTTTAGGCTTGTGGGAATACAGTCTTTATGTGATCTCTTGGCTGTGGTTGCCCCACGATGCAATTTTTTCAGCCGCCACAATTTAGCCCGGTGTGCCGTCTCTGCCTTACACAAGCACGTGTCAAACAATCTGAACCATGCTCTCACCAATGCCTTAACCGGGAAGGTCCACCTAACAGACATCTGGACAAGTTGTTGTGGACAGTGATGATACAATTCTGTCACGGCACAATGGGTGAACCTGGTGGAGGGTGGGACAAAGGCTCAAACTGGAACATCACACATCCTACCCACGCCAAGAATAGCGGGCCCAACTTCTGTCAGGGTTTCCGCCTCTTCATATTCCACTTTCTCTCTCCCCTCCTCTTGATCCTTATCCTCTGCTTAATTACCCTCCCCATCACTGCTAAGCTGGGACCTGTGCAGCAGCGCATCAGAAAAGCAGCAACACGCTCTGCTGAAGCTGATCTGTTTAGGTCACAAAGCACACACTGCATCAGAGCTGTGGCACGCTTTAAAAGAACAGACTGATCAGTGGCTGTCCCCGCTGCACCTCCAACCCGATCTGGTCGTCTGCGATAATGGACGTAACCTGGTGGCGGCTTTAATGGTTGGCAAGCTGGTACATGTGCCATGCATTGCTCACATGCTGAACCTAGTTGTTAAAAAATTTCTGAAAACTTACCGTGACTTGCCGTACCTACTTGAGAAGGTGCGCCATATTAGAGCCCATTTCCGCCATTCCTCTACCGCTTTTTCTGCTCTTACAGAGCTGTAAAAGCGATTGAATTTGCCAAGTCATAGGCTTATTTGCGACCTGCCCACACGGTGGAACTCAACCTATCATATGTTGGCGAGGATTAGTGAACAGCAGAGGGCAGTAGCTGAATATCAGCTTCAACATGCCTGTCAGACTGAGAGTCAGCCACCACACATAACAAATGTCGAGTGGGTTTGGATCGCTGACATTTGTAAGGTAGAGAACTTTGAGTACTGCACCAACCTCGTGAGCCATGATCAGGCTATTATCAGAGTAACCATCCCGCTGCTGTGTCTCTTGAAACAATCACTGCATAATCTCAAAGAGGAAGCTTTGAGCATCCAGCATGTTGGTATGGAGCTAGATTTCTCAATGAGTGATACTATCCAGCCTAGCCAATATTCTGAGGCAACATTGGGTGATGAGGAGGAAGATGAGGAGGATGAAGACGGAGAGGACTTGTTTTTCTGTGCTACCAAGGGGACTCGTAATTCTACGGAGGGGACACCTAACCCATGCTTCATGTCTGTCCAGTCTGGATGTGCTGGAGAGGAGGAGGTGGAGGAAGAGGCGAGTCATCGTGAGGAGAGGATGGGTACTGTTTCTACTTTTGGGGACACAGAATATTTGCCTTTTCGCAGCTTGGCCCACATGGCACAGTTCATGTGTAAGTGACTGTTGCAAGACCCTCGCCTGATACACATTTTATCCAACAACCTATACTGGTTGGCCACCTTTCTCGATCCACGGTAAAAGGAGAAATTTCCTTCTCTCCTTTTGTTGTCATCAAAAAGTTTTTCAATGGGATCGTTCAAGAGGGTCGTTGTAGATCAGTTGCTGAAAATATCACCCTCAGACAATGCTAGTGGCAGAGGAACCGGCTCTTTTCAACACCAAGAAATAATGGGGAGAGACATGAACACCAGCTCCAACAGAAGTGGGGGGAAAATTGTGCACAAATCGGGCAATTTTCAATAAACCAGCACAACAGCAAGGGCTATCTGTGCCTGTAACAATGCCAATGAGGGATAAGTTGCAGAACATGGTCAAGGGGTACTTTAGTGACCATATTTGTGTCTTTTCTGATGCTTCAGTTCTCTTTAATTATTGGGTGACTAAGCTGAACACTTGGCCCGAAATCTCCTTATATGTCTTGGAGGTGCTGGCCTGCCCGGCTGCTAGTGTGGTGTCAGAGCGTGTTATCAGTTCCGCTGTGGCAATCATCACTGATAGGCGCACATGCCTCTCAACAGAAAATGCAGACAGACTTCCTTTGATTAAATTCAACAAGGACTGGATATCTCCACAGTTTGTACTCCCTCCAGATGACAGCACACCAACCTAAATTCACCAAAAATGCAGATTCATGTGACTGCTGTTAATGTCACCCCCTTCCCATAAAAACCCATTTCCTTCCTTCGTCAACCATGACTTAGCCCATAGGGCTAATTTTTACAAATCCTATGCAGATTGTGCAGTGGACAAACCAGGACAGTATTCCTACTCCAGCCTAACTACTATTTGTGATTAGAGGCCCTTGGGATGTTGGCTTCCTGTGTCAACCATGACTCAGTCATTAGGGCTAATTTTTACAAACCCTATGCACATTGTGCTGTGGACAAACTAGGACAGTACTCCTACTCCAATCTAACTACTATTTGTGATTGGAGGCCCTTGGGATGGTGGCTTCCTGCATCAACCATGACTCAGCCCATAGGGCTAATTTTTACAAACCCTATGCACATTGTAAAGTGGTCCTACCAAACTAATATTTGTCATTGGAGGCCCTTGTCACAGGTTGTGCCACATTGTGACTCATATAGGGGATACATATTCAATAGAAATGTACGGTCAGTCACCCTTTTTGGCGAAAAAACATGCCTGGCTTGTGCCACATTGTCACTAAGATAGGGGATACATATTCAATAGAAATCTACACTGACTGTTGATGACCCGATCGTAGATAATGTTTGTCAAGGGAGGCCCTTGTCATGGAATCTTTCTGCACCTATGACAAACCCCCCAGGAGTAATTTTTGGAAATACGTTGCACATTCTGCACTGGACCAAGTAGTACAATATCAAAAAGTCTTCTCTTCCTATATAATCTGGGGAATATTGACAATCAAAATCTCTGAGCCATTTGGAAAAACTTCTCCAACCCAACCTGGAGGGGGGCACCATATATCCTTTGTCCATTAACTTGCACACGTGATATATTTGAGCTCGTCATCCAGTTGACTAGTGCAGCTTTATTTTTCCAGTTCACAGAGTTAAGCCACACCTGAGGATCGCAGGCCGCACTCACTGCTACCTTCTAGTGCTCCATGTCTCTTGGCCTTTTTCTCTGTTATCTCTGCCCTTAAATGAGTTTAATAATAGAGTGAAGGCCCTACAATATGAATAAGTAAGGGCACTCTCAAATATACACAAGAGGTACCTCCAAAATTTGGAAAGGAGCACGCTTCCAAATGCATGTTATAGGGCCAAGCGAGGGCTCTCACAAAAATCCGCTTTCCTGCCTTCTGCAGGCCCTCTGAACATTTGAATTTAGGGCTGCAGTATCACATGGTGGTGGAGGAAGAGGATGAGTAGGAGGAGGAGGAGGAGGGACAAGCCCAACAATAAAATGGGCACATTGTAAAATGCTATGGAATATGTATTCTACTATCTGAGTATCAGTGATGGAGGGATCGGACAAATGTCTAATTAACAGCTGTCCCTCTAAAACACATGTTACAGAGCCACCTGGGGCCTCTTAATCTTTGACCTAACATACCTACTGGTACGTTCTAACTGTGCTTGTAAAGTGCTGGGGAATAGCAAACTAAAAATGATGTATGACAGAGGGACCTACAAAATGTATAAGTCAGGGCCCTCCCAATTGTAAAAGGCGAATAAAAGCCACAATAGTATGTGTCAACAAACGCTAAAAGGGATTTTTGTTGGGTTTCTCTGGTTTATTTAGCGTTATATACAAGTGATTACGCAGGAAAAACTGTTTCTTTACCTTTTTGGCCTGTTAAATGCAATTTAGGTTAGGTTTGGAAGTTGTTCTTATGTGTCTGTAAAAGTGGCATAATACTGCAACAAACTTATTCCCAGAAACCATATGTGAGTCAGAAATGCATGCAGGCAGCTTCCCGTTCTGTTTCATCACTTTCCCATCCATTTCAGCCTTTTCCTCAGGCCCCCAGACACTTTTGTAGGGTTCAGCAGAAAATTATTCGCATTTCCCATTGGCATACATTGTACTTGCTATTCGGAACGAATACGCAATAATTGCAAAGTACTCGTTACGAGTATAGCGATTACGAATATTACGATTCTCGCTCATCACTAGTTATTTTCCCATAATGTAGAGTTTAGTTGATGTGGTTGAAGTTGAATGTTGAACTTTATTGAGGTCTTTAAGATTGATATTGCATCAGGTAGGAGAAAATTCAAACTCTCGTCATATTGATAAAATTTGTCATATCGTATGCCAAATCCAATCCATCTTCCAGTCAAACATTTTTCCACTTTACTGCAAAAAAAGTAAGAAATTCTGGCTCTGATACATTGGCCATCTTAATGTACCGGGGGCTTCAGGTGCAGTACTAGAAAATAACTAAACATATTCGGTTCCACCATCCCACACAAATCCACTGGGCGCTGTAAGTATGGAAGGGAAGATAGCAGAGAATGAAGATTAAATTCTAACTCTAGAAAATTCTTCAATATCTTGATTGATTATTTATAGAGACCATTTTGGGGAATAAAATATAGTGTATAGAATGAGGGGGGGAAGGCAGATAGTGATTGATACAATTCTTCCCAACATGGAAAGTTTCTTTTTTTTTTCTCATTTTCGCTTTTCTTCTACCTTTTTCTTTTTATTTTATTATTATTTTTTTACCAGTGACCATATATTTAACCTAATAATGTCCTCAACACAGGGTGAAACATTGATCCCCAGATATTTTTAACAAAATTTCTCAGCCACAACTTGCCACTGTTAAAGGTTACTAAAGGTTTTTGCAATATTGCAAAAAATATGGGAAAAAAAACCCCAAGCTTGTAGGTTAGATATACAGTATTGTGGAAACATTTAGGCAGGTGTGAAAAAAATTCGGCAAAGTAAGAGGTTTCCAAAAACAGAAGTTTTAATCATTTATTATTTATAAATTAATAAAATACAAACTGAATAAACAAAACAAATCTAAATTGCATCAATATTTGGTGACCGCCCTTTGACTTCATCAGTTCTTCTAGGTACGAATACCTGCACACAGTTATTGAAGGAACTTTTATGGGAGGTTTTTCCAAATATCTTGAATTGACCACCTCTTCCTCAACTGCCAAGTTTATTTAATACTCAAAGACCTTTATTTTCCAGGGAAAATTAAGGTAATTGAAGATAGAGAGAACTGACTGACGAGAAAAGGGACATTGAGCAAAGAGATTGTCAAACATGTATATGGCTTCTCTCGACAACATCTGCCAACAAAAAGGGGGAGAAGTGAAGTCTGCACTTTGTCTCCAGTTGATGTAGACTTGATACATGGTGTCAGATTCTGTTGCTTCAATCCATGGGAAGAATCCAGTCAAAACAACAAAGAGAAGAACCCCAAAAGCCCAGATATCTATAGTAGGGCTCAAGATCAAATATTCTCCTCCTTTCAAATCACACAGCTCTGGAGACATGTACGGTATTATGTGGGACATGGACGACACATAGTTTCCCATAGGTTGGGTCAAACCAAAATCACTCAATTTGATTTGGTAGCAGTCTTTGTCCATGAGCAACACGTTGTCCGGCTTCAGGTCCCTGTGAACCAACCCTCTACCATGCATATAGTCCAGAGCTGAGGATATCTGTTTGGCACACCTCTTCACTGCGTCCTCAGGAATTCCAACCTGCAGAAAACAGATCAGTTTTATGAGATTTAGTTTTATTTGTGTAGTTCTTTATCCAAAGCAAAAATACTAAACATTGAAGATGTTGCTGTTGTTGGGACAGTGGATGGTATAGTGGATAAAACTGCTGCTGTGATGGTCATGAGGCTTCAAACAGTGCATTGTTATGGAACCCGCCTCCACCTATGGAAATGTTTGATGTATTCCCAAAGACCCCCATAGGTAATAGTTAGCTAACTGGCTACCATATACAGGGGTATCTAGCTTTTCCTCTGACTGTTGATGTGTATCTCCTGTTTCTGGTGTTTCAGAAATTAAATATTTGTACATTGTAGGAGAACATATGAAGCCGGCCTTACTTACCTCACTTTGTATGATATGATGCAAGGTGCCTGCCATTGCCAACTCCTGAGTAAGTGCATAGTGGTCCATTGTGCCAATAAAGATGGGATATGTCTTAATAATATGAGGGTGGTCAGAGAGACTGATTGACAAAGACAGCTCCTTCAGAAAGGTTTTCAGAAGAGTTCTGTCCTTCTTCAGGAGTTTCACAGCCACTGGTTCTCCTATAAAAAGAAACAAAACAAAAGAATGTTTATAAAAACCTCCAAGATCTCACATAGAAACTTTATATTCAAGCACATAATTATCACCACTGGCATGGGATGTGTGCTGGTGGATATCAGTGCCTAATCCTCAATCTCATATCTATGAGGAGGCCTGTCTTTGCTAAATTTGGGGGCAGCTTGGATTTAAAACAGTTAGATACCAAATTTATTTATTTATTTTACTAACTGATATTACCATAGTAAAATTGTTAGTGGTTTTGCGGCCATTTATCTCCAATGAGAAAAAAGTTCTTTGAGATTGAACTTTAACTGCTTCATTCTTTTGTCTCCTGATATCTTCTGTCAGACAGATAATCCATGGTTTTTACAAAGACAGAGAACCCTGAGTTAGAGGTATCATAAAATCTATAGTTTACTTAATGCTATTAAAAATATTGCATATTCAATTACATACATGTAACAAATGTGAAGTGATATAATTTAGAAACCCAGTAAAAAGGCTGAAGATAAAGACTAGTGTTGAGCCACCCCCGTAGTGTTCGAGTTCGGTTCGGTTCGTCGAACACCCGTGTGTTGGGCCATTAAATAGCATTTTTTTTTCACTTTGAATGTTGTGCTGCCTTCAATAGGTTGAATTATATTGAAGATTTGTTTTGTTCCTGGAGTCTTGACACTACATGTTGGTGCTGCTTTAGATAGATAGATAGATAGATAGATAAACTTATATCTATGTCTACCACAAGTTTGACATCGCCCAACAGGCACAAACACAGAATATCTGCTCGGAGTAAGATGTGCCCTGAACAAAGTTATTTCCACTATGGGCATATCCAAAGCACATGGATAGTCCATCAGATGATCTCATGACATATGTTCACATGGTTAATTTCCATACCAGTAGATGACCAGAGGCTGCTAAAGCAAAGAATTAAAGAAATCTTTAGTTCTGGCATCAGCTGATCGTCAGAGGGGTGCCGGACCTATTCAGCTGTACAGGAGCAAGAACCTTTCTTGTGTAATTGGTCAGTTGGTAATAAACCAGTTGATCCATTCTGTGCTATCACCTCAGGAAACAAAGGTACATCATGGATGACAATGAAGAGGTGCATACATGTAGTCAGTGTTTAAAAACATAAGTAATCTCCTACACCTGCGAAGCGCACTCCTCCATTTTTGCTGGGATCAAATCGCCTACAGTAGAATTTTGTCCCTAAATTTGTTTTGCTGAAAGAAACAGGCTCAAAGAACTTTATAAACAATTATTTTAATATGAACACAATCAAATAGATACATTTTTCATATAAAGAGGCCTTTGATAATTTTGAAATAAAAATAAAACACACAATTTAAACAAAACAATATATATTAACATATAATTATATATATATTTTTAAAATGTTAACTTTTAAAATGACTTATAGTGAGGGGTTGGGTTGGTTATTTTCCCAAAATGTAGAGTTTTGTTGAAGTTGAATGTTGAAGTTTATTGAGGTCTTTAAGATTGATATTGCATCAGGTAGGAGAAAATTCAAATTCCTTTCATATTGATAAAATTGGTCATATCGTATGCCAAATCCAATCCATCTTCCAGTCAAACATTTATCCATTTTACTGCAAAAAAAAGTTCTAATCTTTAATATTTGGTAAATTAGGCGATTCTGGCTTTGATACATTGCCCATCTTAATGTACCGGGTGCTTCAGGTGCGGAACTTTAAAGTAACCAAACATATCCGGTACCACCATCCCACACAAATCCACTGGGCGCTGTCAGTATGGAAGGGAAGATAGCAGAGAATGAAGATTAAATTCTAATTCTATAAATAATAATGCAAAATATTGTAGAATTTTCTAGGGACCATTTTGGGGAATACAAGATAGTGTATAGAATGAAGGGGAGAAGGCAGATAGTGATTGATACAATTCTACCCAATATGGAAAGTTTCTTTTTTTTTTCCACATTTATGCTTTTCTTCTACCTTTTTCTTTTTTTTTTATTATTATTATTATTTTTTTTTACCAGTGACCATATACTAAACCTAATAATGAACCTAATAATGTCCTCAGACAGAGTGAAACTTTGATCCCCAGATATTTTAAACAATTTTTCTCAGCCACAACTTGCCTCTGTTAAAGGTTACTTAAGGTTTTTGCAATATTGCAAATATGGAAAAAGAAAACCCCCAGCTTGTAGCCCATTATATATTAAAGGGGTTAGATATACAGTATTGTGGAAACGGTTAAGAAAGGTGTGAAAAAAATGCCGCAAAGTAAGAAGTTTCCCAAAACAGAAGTGTTAATCATTTATTTTTTATCAATTAAAAAAATACAAACTGAATGAACAAAACAAATCTAAATTGCATCAATATTTGGTGACCGCCCTTTGACTTCATCAGTTCTTCTAGGTACTAATACTTGCACACAGTTTTTGAAGGAACTCAGCAGGGAGGTTTTTCCAAATATCTTGAACTGACCACCTCTTCCTCAACTGCCAAGTTTGTTCCATTCTCAAAGACCTTTATTTTCCAGGGAAAATTAAGGTAATTGAAGATAGAGAGAACTGACTGCCGAGAAAAGGGACAATGAGCAAGGAGATTGTCAAACATGTATATTGCTTCTCTCGACAACATCTGCCAACAAAAAGGGGGAGAAATGAAGTCTGGACTTTAGTCCAGTACAGTCTGAGAAGAGTTACCTCAGAGGACAAAAGCCTGTTCCAGCTCCTGCAATTGCTATCCTGCAGTGGAGCTTATCCAGATCAAGACTCCGTGAAGCTCAGAGAGGTGAGCTTTAGGTGTGCCGGCACCATAAGATCGGTGAAGTGCGGCAAGCTGCCCCTAGTGTGAGTAGCCTAGTGAGGGCCCGAGTAGGCCGAAGGTGAGTACAGAGTTAGTTCATAGGGGGGCAGAAGAGCTTAACTAGCTCACCCCAAAGAAGCAGTTACCGGACACCGTGTCCGAAGCTTACCGGGAACTCCACGACCCAGTAAGATATAAACGGAATCCCTGGAGAACTATAAGTCCCAGGATCGCTAAATTGCTGATACGTACCAGAGCCAGGAGACACATAGGCCCCGTAAGTCAGAAGCTTGTAATCCAAGAAAAGGCCCTACCACAAGGTCAGCCAGAGCAGGACAGAGACAAAGTTTGGCCTAGCTCCAGGCAGGTCAGAAACTTACTACGCAGAGGCAAGAGACAGGAGGCCCAAAACCCACTCATTGAGGAGGATCAGGGCATGCATCCTTCACCCTACAGTGCTCCGGGAAGTGCCTGAATTTCCATCAGTAAAAGGTACTGAAGTGACTATTGTGTCTGTGCCTGTTCTTGCTCTGACCCGGCTGGGTCTCGTCTGTCCTACATTCCCCATCCATACACTGCCCTGAGGCCTAGCTCCACCTGTGGGGAGCTATACCATCAACCTGCCCATAACCGGCCTCAGTGGACTGTGCAGCCCTGGTGATCCTCACCAGAAGCCACAGGTGGCGTCACGAACTCTTTTACAATTTAACATCTATCAGCACCTTTTTAAAGAGTGACCCCAGGGTATGGGCCCGGGAGCAGACCACCGCGACATCCCTAAGGCCAGGCTAAAGGCCCGGGTACCGAGTCATCCCCATCCCCCTGGGCTAGTCACTTTCAAGTCACACGACATGTACGGAATGATATTTGACATGGATGACACATAGTGTCCCATAGGTTTGATCAAACCAAAATCACTCAATTTGATTTGGTAATACTCTTACTCCATGAGCTACACGTTGTCCGGCTTCAGCTCCCTGTGAACCAACCCTCTACCATGCATATAGTCCAGAGCTGATGATATCTGTTTGGCGCACCTCTTCACTGCGTCCTCAGGAATTCCAACCTGCAGAAAACAAATCAGTTTCATGAGATTTAGTTTTATTTGTGTAGTTCTTTATCCAAAGCAAAAATACTAAACATTGAACCTGTTGCTGTTGTTGGGACAGCGGATGTTATAGTGGATAAAACTGATGCTGTGATGGTCATGAGGCTTCAAACAGTGCATTGTTATGGAAACTGCTTCCACCTATGGAAAGGTTTAATGCATTCCCAAGGACCCTCCATACACTTTAGTTGGCTAAGTGGCTACCATATACAGGGGTATCTAGCTTTACCTCTGACTGTTGATGTGTATCTCCTGCCTCTGGTGTTTCAGAAATTAAATATTTGTACATTGTAGGAGAACATATGGAGCCGGCCTTACTTACCTCACTTTGTATGATATGATGCAAGGTGCCTGCCGTTGCCAAATCCTGAGTAAGTGCATAGTGGTCCATTGTGCCAATAAAGATGGGATATGGCAAGGAGACCCAAACAATTAATCAATAACCCCAGTGGATATACTTTTGAAGAGTAGTCTTACCTGGGTTGGGATTCTGGTGATGTTGATGATTAGCTGGGTTCTGCTCCAAAAAATGTTGTGTCGCTTTTCTTATGGCTTGGTCTGAGAGGTCCTATCTTCACAAAGAAGTATTCAGGAATAATTCAACAAGACTAGAGATGAGCGGTGTTCGACTCGAACTGTTCGCCAATATCAAATTCGAGCTGTTTTGGGCGGTGTTCGTGCCGTTCAGCGAACACGAACGATTTGAAAAAAATTCGGCTGTTCGAGGTTATGTTCGATAACTGTTCATGCACCAAAAGCATAACTGGATTTTTTCTCAGTAATGCTGAAAATTAATGTTAATACGCAGTTTGAGTGTACAGCGGGGCGGGGGGAGAGGCAGGGGATGGATCTCTGCAGAAATAATGAAGATCTCCATTTTTTTTCTCTTTCCCGCATTTACAGTGGGGAGGTGCAATCTGTCAGCCTATCAGCAGCGCACATACGGAGTGAACTGCTTTTTTTCACACAAGCAAGGGCATGTGTCATTGGCAGTGTATTTCACATGTCCTTGCCCTATAAGACCCAGCCATTTTCCCCGTTGCCACCATTTTCTCACTGCTGCAGCGGCGTGTTAGACGGCACCGCTGTTGCTGTGTGCGCTATACTTTCAGTGTTAATTTCAAGCCAATTTTCGCACAAATCTACAGATAGCTTGGAAGTAGGGAATAGTTATGATTGCAGTCCTCTTGAGGACTAGGTTACATCATTTCCTAAGACTTTTATCAGGCAGGTCTGTGCTCTTAAATAGATAGGTTGGGAGTAAAGACTAATTGTAATTGCAGTCCTTTTGAGGGCTAGGTTACATAAGTTCCTATCAATTTTATCAGGCAGGTCTGTGCTCTTAAATAGATAGGTTGGGAGTAAAGACTAATTGTAATTGCAGTCCTTTTGAGGGCTAGGTTACATCAGTTCGTATCACTTTTTGCCAGGCAGGTCTGTGCCAGTGCTGTGCAAGTTTTTTTCACAGCATTTGGCTAAATCGAGCAAAGCAAATCCTTTTTGGCCTCTTGCAGTGTGTGTTAGTCAGTGGAGTAGCCTACCTGTGTTGCAAGCTACACCACCTGTGTATAGAATACAAATTTTTTACAGCACCTAGTGAAGTAAAACCTTTTGGGCATAGCATCATTCTATTAGTCCATCTATACTAACCTCCACCAGGTTGCAAATTCAAAATAATTTTTATCTGCATCTACCTCTGAAAAAATATTTGGGCTTCGGCTTGTAGCAGTGTGTGGGATTTGTTCTATTAGTCCATCTATACTAACCTCCACCAGGTTGCAAATTCAAAATAATTTTCATCTCCACCTAGCTCTGAAAAAATATTTGGGCTTCTAGCAGTGTGTAGGACTTGTTCTATTAGTCCATCTATACTAACCTCAACCAGGTTGCAAATTCAATATAATTTTTCTCTGCATCTAGCTCTGAAAAAATATTTGGGCTTCGGCTTGTAGCAGTGTGTGGGACTTGTTCTATTAGTCCATCTATACTAACCTCCACCAGGTTGCAAGTTCAAATTAATTTTTATCTGCATCTAGCTCTGAAAAAATATTTGGGCTTCTAGCAGTGTGTAGGACTTGTTCTATTAGTCCATCTATACTAACCTCAACCAGGTTGCAAATTCAATATAATTTTTCTCTGCATCTAGCTCTGAAAAAATATTTGGGCTTCGGCTTGTAGCAGTGTGTGGGACTTGTTCTATTAGTCCATCTATACTAACCTCTGTAGCGCTGGCGTCCCTGCCCTCTGCTAGGCAGGGACGCTGCTCCCCTCACCGCTCTGCTCCGTGCCCGGCGTCCTCTCCCCGCTCTGCTGTCAGCGCGCGCTCCTGCCCGGCGTCCTCTCCTCGCTCTGCTGTCAGCGCGCGCTCCGTCCCGGCGTCCTCCTCCTGCTCTGCTCTCGGCGCGCGCTCCTTCCCGGCCCCTGTGCTTAGGGCGCGCGCGCGCGCGCTCCCCTCCTCTTAAAGGGGCCGCGCGCGCCGCCCTAAAGAGTCCCCGGCCAATGGCCGGAGGACTTCATCATATAAAAGGCACCTCCTCCAAAATGGAGGTGCCCGAGCAATGTTGTTTGCACCTGTGTCTCACCTGTGCTTCAGCCCTCAGGTCCCGTTGCCAGTTACCTGCCAGTTACCTGCCAGTTACCTGCCAGTTACCTGCCTGATTCCTGCCAGTTACCTGCCTGATTCCTGCCTGAATACTTGTTACCTGTCTGCCAGTCTGAGGTCCGACGGTCTGCCTTACTACTCCTGTCAGTCTGTCTAAGGACCAGCCTGCCCGCTCACCTGGGAGCGCATATCAGCTACCTGCCAGCTTGCCTGAGGTCCGACGGTCTGCCTTACTACTCCGGTCAGTCTGTCTATGGACCAGCTTGCCCGCTCACCTGGGAGCGCTTCTCCGTTACCTGCCTGCTTGCCAGCCCGGAGGCTCCGTTGTCACGTGCTGTGACCACCAGCTATCTCAGAGACTCTTGCCCGCTCACCTGGGAGCGCATCTCCGTTACCTGCCTGCTTGCCAGCCCGGAGGTCCCGTTGTCACGTGCGGTGACCACCAGCTATTCCAGAGACTCTTGCCCGCTCACCTGGGAGCGCTTCTCCGTTACCTGCCTGCCTGCCAGCCCGGAGGCTCCGCCGTCACGTGCCGTGACCACCTGCTATTCCAGAGACTCTCGCTTGCTCACCTGGGAGCACCCATCTACCATCTGCCTGCTAGCCTACCCGGAGGCCCTGCCGTCACAGGTCGTACCTACCCCTTACCCAGAGACTGCCCTGATCACTTGCCGTATCTCCCTGTCCGTTCACCCAGAGACTGCCCTGATCTCTTGCCGTATCTCCCTGTCCGTTCATCCAGAGACTGCCACCCGCTCCCTTACAAGGGCCGCCCCCTTGTATAGTAGCTCAGAGGTTCCGCCTCCCGGACCCGTTACAACCTCCACCAGGTTGCAAGTTCAAATTAATTTTTATCTGCATCTAGCTCTGAAAAAATATTTGGGCTTCGGCTTGTAGCAGTGTGTGGGACTTGTTCTATTAGTCCATCTATACTAAAATCCACCAGGTTGCAAATTCAAAGTAATTTTTAGCTGCATCTAGCTCTGAAAAAATATTTGCGCTTCGGCTTGTAGCAGTGTGAAGTACTTGTTCTAGTTGTCCATCTATATTAACCTCCACCAGGTTGCAAGTTCAAATTAATTTTTATCTGCATCTAGCTCTGAAAAAATATTTGGGCTTCGGCTTGTAGCAGTGTGTGGGACTTGTTCTATTAGTCCATCTATACTAACCTCCACCAGGTTTCAAATTCAAAAAAATTTTTATCTGCATCTATCGCTGAAAAAATATTTGGGCTTCAGCTTCTAGCAGTGTGTGGGACTTCTTCTATTAGTCCATCTATACTAACCTCCACCAGGTTGCAAGTTCAAATTAATTTTTATCTGCATCTAGCTCTGAAAAAAATATTTGGGCTTCGGCTTGTAGCAGTGTGTGGGACTTGTTCTATTAGTCCATCTATACTAACCTCTACCAGGTTGCAAATTCAAAATAATTTTCATCTCCACCTAGCTCTGAAAAAATATTTGGGCTTCTAGCAGTGTGTAGGACTTGTTCTATTAGTCCATCTATACTAACCTCAACCAGGTTGCAAATTCAATATAATTTTTCTCTGCATCTAGCTCTGAAAAAATATTTGGGCTTCGGCTTGTAGCAGTGTGTGGGACTTGTTCTATTAGTCCATCTATACTAACCTCCACCAGGTTGCAAGTTCAAATTAATTTTTATCTGCATCTAGCTCTGAAAAAATATTTGGGCTTCGGCTTGTAGCAGTGTGTGGGACTTGTTCTATTAGTCCATCTATACTAAAATCCACCAGGTTGCAAATTCAAAGTAATTTTTAGCTGCATCTAGCTCTGAAAAAATATTTGCGCTTCGGCTTGTAGCAGTGTGAAGTACTTGTTCTAGTTGTCCATCTATATTAACCTCCACCAGGTTGCAAGTTCAAATTAATTTTTATCTGCATCTAGCTCTGAAAAAATATTTGGGCTTCGGCTTGTAGCAGTGTGTGGGACTTGTTCTATTAGTCCATCTATACTAACCTCCACCAGGTTTCAAATTCAAAAAAATTTTTATCTGCATCTATCGCTGAAAAAATATTTGGGCTTCAGCTTCTAGCAGTGTGTGGGACTTCTTCTATTAGTCCATCTATACTAACCTCCACCAGGTTGCAAGTTCAAATTAATTTTTATCTGCATCTAGCTCTGAAAAAAATATTTGGGCTTCGGCTTGTAGCAGTGTGTGGGACTTGTTCTATTAGTCCATCTATACTAACCTCTACCAGGTTGCAAATTCAAAATAATTTTCATCTCCATCTAGATCTGAAAAAATATTTGGGCTTCTAGCAGTGTGTAGGACTTGTTCTATTAGTCCATCTATACTAACCTCCACCAGGTTGCAAATTCAATATAATTTTTATCTGCATCTAGCTCTGAAAAAATATTTGGGCTTTGTCTTATAGCATTGTGTGGGACTTCTTCTATTAGTCCATCTATACTAACCTCCACCAGGTTGCAAGTTCAAATTAATTTTTATCTGCATCTAGCTCTGAAAAAATATTTGGGCTTCGGCTTGTAGCAGTGTGTGGGACTTGTTCTATTAGTCCATCTATACTAACCTCCACCAGTTTGCAAATTCAAAATAATTTTTATCTGCATCTAGCTCTGAAAAAATATTTGAGCTTCGGCTTGTAGCAGTGTGTAGGACTTGTTCTATTAGTCCATCTATACTAAAATCCACCAGGTTGCAAATTCAAAGTAATTTTTAGCTGCATCTAGCTCTGAAAAAATATTTGGGCTTTGGCTTGTAGCAGTGTGTGGGACTTGTTCTATTAGCCCATCTATACTAACCTCCACCAGGATGCAAATTCAAAATAATTTTTAGCTGCATCTTGCCCGGAAAATAATTTTGGACTTAGTAGCAGTGTGTTGTACTCATTGTATTAGGCCATCTATACCAAGCTCCACCAGCTTTGAAATTAATAATAATTTTTAGCTGCATCTTGCCTGGAAAATAATTTTGGGCATAGTAGCAGTGTGTGGTACTCATTGTATTAGGCCATCTATACCAAGCTCCACCAGCTTTGAAATTAATAATAATTTTTAGCTGCATCTAGTCCGGAAAAAATTTTTTCTTCCCAATAGTGGTAGCAATAGAAATATGGGGCGCGCTCCTGGCTATATACGCTTCATAACAAAAAAAACACCAGCCTAGTGCACTGAATTAATAATATGGCATCATCGTCTCTCCCAGTGCTAGGCCTACTACGCCGGCTAGCATTCCTGTGCCTAAAACACAATTTATGGGTCCACGCTAGCCACGATGCTGAGGGGTCTAAAGCTGCTGCTAACGCTTTATCACAATTCAGTTGGCAGATTTTCACAGAGCTCCTCTCCAACGCCCACCCATCGGGCAACAGTTGCCCATCCTCCCTATGGGATCTAGTGGCGAATAGTTGATGCTATTAATCAGAGCGTCAGTTGCCCAGTCGACGTGTCAAGCATACGGTAAGGCATGGGAAGAGTGGACACGACTATTAGCAGGCAGACGGGTTGACCAATGTGAACAAGCCAGATTACAAGTCACCATAGAATTTCTCCACCAGCTAATGATGAGGGGCATATCAGGGGCGTCAGCGCAGCGGTGTCTGACTGGAGTAGCATTTCACTTCCAACTACTGAATTGGGGAGATGTGACAAGAGATTCATCATCAGACAATCCATAAAAGGGTGGAAAAGGGGTCAGCCAAGTCAGGAGTGTAGACGTCCCGTCCCGTGTCTCTAAAACTGATTTCTCACATCATATCCCTAACACCATTAACATGACGCTCACAATTTGAAACAACACTACTGTCTACTGCATTTGCAATCACCTTCTTCGGGGCGCTATGCATAAGCGAATTAGTCCCTCAATCCAAAATTACCACCAGTGGAGGCTTATTACACCAGGACGTAGTCATAGCCAATAATGCAATACGTCTACGCATACGTCAATCGAAAACGATTCCAGCGGACAGGGGCACTTGGGTACTTCTACAACCCACAAACGGTACACTGAGTCGGGTAACAATATTAAAAACATATATAACCATCAGCTCACAAAGTAATTTCTTCCTATCACACATTGATGGAACGCCATTATCAAGATACCAGTCCAAGCTATATTTAATAAATGCATAACATCGTCAGGGAACCACCCCAAAGATTACGGGACACACTCATTCCGCATAGGCGTCGCCACGGAAGCAGCAAGAGCAGGACTGTCTGAAACGGAAGTTCAGAGGATAGGGAGATGGCGATCCACGTGTTTGGCGAGTTACAAAAGACCGGACTTGTTATCCTAACGTGGTTTGTTTCTTTTACAGGTGATGCTAAGCCAATAGTGTGGGTGATAGGCCACTCGTATATATATTGGGCAGAAAAAAGGGCGAAAGTCCGCCCAGGCGGGAGGAAATTATAGTTTCATAACACATATTTCAACTGAAGAGGTATTAGAGGCCTTCTATGGCCACAGGTACTAATGGAGGTAATCAAGGTAGGGAGAGAGGCAAGAGGTCCGGTCATCTTAGTTATACAGGCCGGGGGAAACGACCTAGGTCATAACAAGAGCGCATAACTAATGGCAATAATGAAACTAGACACTGAGCACTTCAGAGAATTTTTCACAAAACTAACTATAGTTTGTTCAGAGATTGTGCCGATAGCGGTATAGCCAGGTGCGCGAGACATCACGGCCATCGAACGGACAAGGTGGGTAATAAATATTCGGATGGCAAAATTTAGAAGAGACAGAGGCGGTGTAGTGATACAACACCGACAACTGGAAGGAGATAAAGCAGGCCTCATACGGCCCGACCGTGTTCACTTAATGGATACTGGACTGGACATATTCCTGTCAGGACTCCAGGATGGAGTGGAACAAGCGTTAAGAGTGATGGATGGGGGTCAGAGTCCTGCATACGAGAACGCAGGATCCTCCGTGGCCTGGAAATAGAAAGGACATGTTGGAGAGTTACACTATTTGGCAAACTTGTCGGTGTGGAGACCCAGGGCATGCTGCAACAAGCTGAATTATTTTAGAAATAAAATGCCTTTCTAATGGAATGAGTATAAAGAGTTAATAAAGCTGTGACCGATCCTCACCCATCCAGTTGTAAGAGTTACATTATTGTATTGTCAAGGAAAGGGGGGTGGTTAGGGGGGCGGTAGAGGGGCTAAGCGTCTGGGTTTGGTTGGGGGTCCCCACAGTCTGCCTAGGCAAGATGCATTTAAAAATTCTTATTAGATACACAGACGATGCAGCTTGCTTCGCAGCAGGGCTACTTCTCCCAAAATATTGACTAGGCTAGATGCAGTTAAAACTTCTACGCTGACTAGCAGACACTGAAGCTTTGGAGCAGACCTCTGAGTAAACAGCTCTTCAGACTCAACCATCTGTGTTACCCCAAGCCATAGTGTATGTAGTTTCTTACAGTTAAAAGGGGGGGCGCGACCCAACACACCTGGAATTGACAATGCCAACGTCAAGTAAAACACAGCAAGGGGACTCCAAAAAGAGTCTCCATTTTTTCCAAAAATTGTGGCACAGACACCACTTAAGTGGCATAAATTGCCCCAGAGTTGCTTAAAACGGTTGGTGAGGTGATTTAACCAAATCCTCAAGCTTTTAGTCTCCCCAGGATGACACAGGGATAGAAAAGTCCTTGCTGATCCATGATTTGTTCATCTTTATGAACTTGAGTCTGTCTACATTCTCAGTCGACAGCCGCGTGCACTTATCTGTCAGCAAACCACCAGCAGCGCTGAACACACGTTCAGAGAGAGCGCTGGCTGCAGGGCATGACAAGATCTCCAAGACGTGAGTGGCGAGCTCCAGACATTTTTCCAGATTGGAAGCCCAAAATGAACAAGGGTCCAGTGACACAGTCATAGCTTCGATGTTCACTTGGAGATACTCCTGTACCATCCTCTCTAGGCGTTGACTATGTGTCAGACTTCTTGTCTCCTGTGGCCTTGCAAAGGAGGGTCTAAAAAAGTGGTGAAACGATTCCACAAAATTGCTGTTACCAGCAGATACTGTGTTACTGTTACGGTTTGAGTGATGTAGACTCGACAGTCCCACGGTTTGCAAGTTAGAACTATGAGATTCACTATGTGCATCACTGGTGTTTTGTGGAAAAGTACATGTAAGATTCTGCAACAGCCTCTGCTGATACTCCTGCATGCGTGAATCCCTTTCTATGGCAGGAATTATTTCGGCAAATTTACTTTTGTACCGGGGATCTAAGAGTGTGGCAACCCAGTAGTCGGGATTACTTTGAATTCTGACAATCCGAGGGTCATGTTGCAGGTAGTGCAGCAAGAAGGCACTCATGTGTCTTGCGCATCCAGGAGGACCAAGTCCTTGTTGTGTTGGTAACGAGGTAAGAATTAGTGTTGAGCCACCCCCGTAGTGTTCGAGTTCGGTTCGGTTCGTCGAACACCCGTGTGTTCGTCGAACTGTTCGTCGAACACCTTCGAACACCGTTAAAACCAATGGCAGGCAAACAAAAACACATAGAAAAACATAGAAAACACCTTCAAAGGTGTCCAAAAGCTGACAAACTGCTCAGAAGACACAACTAACACATGGAAAAGTGACAAATACATATAGTCATGAGAAAAGAAAAGAGGTGGAGGAGTAAAAGGAGGGGGAGACACAGATATAGGCATGTCATGCCCTTCTAAAATCCAAAAAGTGAGAAGCCGACACGTTCAGTCCGCTCCTGCCCGTGCCACCTCCGTGTCGCCGGGTTTGTGCCAGAGCCGCGGTGAACCCTGACAGCCAGCCCCCCTCTCCCAATACTGGTGCCTGTCCGCTGGTGGGTCGAGCGAGCCCCCCTGTGGTGGAGGCAGCTCTAAGCTTTTTAATTTAAATTGTCTCTCTAATTTGAATGAATACACTTTAAATCCATTTACAAGGATCTATTGGAGGGCAAGTCTCATGCCAGCAGCCGCGTAATTCCAGCTCCAGTAGCGTCCACTAAAGCTGCTGCAGTTAAAAAGCTTTTATAAGGATTGAGCTCGGCTGTCCACCGCAAGGCATCCTACTGCCAGTCCCAGCCCCTATGCCTTGGGGTGCCTCCTGATGCTCTTCACTGAGTATCCTGTGGTCCCGAAGCATTTCCTTTGAAAAAATTAAGTGTCCAAACTACAGGTGGTGTAGCTTGCTTAACAGCCGGGATAATCCGCTGACTAGCAGACACTGCTACTAGGCACAAAGTATTTCCTGGGCTAGATGCAGTTAAAAATTTGTAATTAGATACTCTCGTTGGATGCTGAGAAAGCATTCCATAGAGTCTCCTGGCACGCCATATATGATTCTCTTAAAAAGCTTGGGGTAGGGGTCTAGGGGACCCTTTTATAGCCAAAATCACGGCCCTGTATCGCAATACGTCACCTAGGCTGAAGATAAATGGAACTGTAGCACCCTGAGGGCTCGGTTGCTGCAGAGGTATTGCACCTCACCCAGAGGTGTGATATCTCACTCTCAGGTAAGGATGGAGTGTGGATCAGGACCCGACACCTGCATGCATTACACCACATTGCCGTGGGGCAGGGCGACCAATATGCCCCTGAGATGGGCACGACAGTCCCTGTCCCTGGCTGGAGTGGGGGGAGGGAACACTGAGGAAGGGGAACCCTGTAGTGCAGGAGCAGGGAGGAAGCAGTTCCTGGGTGCATTGAGAAGGGAGTATAAAAGGTGGGCACCATCTTAGTTCAGTGCAGAGAAGTCTGAGCAGAAGTGGCAGGGAGCAGGGGCTCTGCATGAGCTCTGCTCCGGAGGCGGGCCTAGTAACAGAGGCCCAGGCCTGGAAGAGGGAGAAGGAAGGAAGAGGAGCGGAGAAGGCTCCAGGAACGAGGAACGAAGGGATCCCAGGGGTGCGGACGGGCGAGTCGCCACCGCACGCCCGAATCCACCTGCATGGAGGGGTCAGGCCAAAGGGGGAGACCGGTCGCCGAAACTAGTGGAGGCAGGAAACGACCCTCAGCTAGAAACCGGAGGCTGTGACATTTTATGTGGCGCAGCCCCTCGCTACACCCGCTAGGAGGGCAGCACATAGGGTCAGGGAAACTGGTGCCAAGTTTACCAAGAGGAGGCCCGAGGCAGCCGGACAGAAGGGTTGGTAAGAAAGGCCAGACAAAGGACACACAAAGGGGGTCCTGTGAAGCGCTCCAAAGTTATCTGGGAGTTGTCTGAGCCCCTCACCTGGTGAGCACAGTATGACGTGGGCAGCCGTTACCTGCAGACGTGGTCTGGATAATAAGAACTGTGAGTAAAGGCCCTGGACTGCATCACTGACTCCGGGTCGTTACTGCTGCTGCCCTGCACCATCACCCCCATCCTCCGCATACACTGCCCTGAGGCTATACTTCTCCCGTGGGGAGTTATGCTACGCTCTGCTGCACCCACATCACCAGCCTCAGCGGTCTGCCCTGCAGCGGCGGTTCACTCTGACCGCAATCCACGGGTGGCGTAGTCGGACATTTAAACATCAAAACCACATAAATAGTTCCGCCACTGGTTTGACCACCCTGAGCCACGGAACCGGGTCGCCGCCACGAAGACTACAACCACCAGCATCCACCAAAAAGGGTCCGGCTCCGGGTGTCCCAAGGCCCAGGGGGTGTATCAGAACATTTTCATCACCTTTCACAATCACCAATGGGACAAGGCAGGGATGTCCTCTGTCCCCTCTCTTATACATACTAGTGACGGAGCACCTGCTCTCATCAATTCGCCATAACCCCAATATTAGGTGGATTGAGGTGGGAGGCACCGAGTACAAGTGCTCTCTATTTGCTGATGATGTACTAGTATATATCACTCAATCACATATATCCATCCATGCTGTTATGGCTGAAATAGATCACTTTGTTACATGGTCAAATTTTAAAATCAATGCAGCGAAGTCTGAGGCCCTCGATGTCTCCCTCCCCAAATCCATATAGGATTCCATCCAGTCCAACTTTCCCTTTGCCTGGCCCTCACAGGGTATCAAATACTTAGGAATTCCTATTCATAGAGACCTCTCCCATCTATGTTATCTTAATTTTGGGCCCTTTATTGAACAACTCCATACAGACCACGGTTGGCAAGTTAGAACTGTAAGATTCACTACGTGAACCACTGGTGTTTTGTGGAAAAGCACATGTACACTGTGTTCCAAATTATTATGCAAAAAGTGTTTAGGAGTGATAAGGGAAGAATTTGTTTGTTTGTCAGTTAAACTCATTGATGGTGATGTGTGTCAGGGCTCTTTATATCACTGTAAGCAATTGCAGACACCTGTGCTAATTAGTTTGGCAGGTGTGTCCAATGAAAGGCAAGACTACTTAAGAAGGCTGTCTCACATTATTAAGCAGCCTACATTTTCTGCCAAAATGGGAAAGAAAAAGGATGTGTCGGCTGCTGAGAATCAACAAATTGTGGAGTGTTTAGGTCAAGGCATGACTACAATCAACATTGTGCGATGATCAGGATGAAGTGTCTTGGCAATCAAGAAGTATGTAGCTGATTCACAGTACACACGTGGGCGTGCTGATAAGGGCAAATTGAGGACTCTTTCCTACAGGCAATTACGTCAGGTTAAAAGAGCAGCGGCAAAAAAGCCTTTTCATAGCAGCAGACAAGTTTTTGAAGCTGCTGGTGCCTCCAACGTCCCCCGAACAACAAGATGCAGGGTCCTTCAGAGGTTTGCAGCTGTGCATATGCCATCCTGTCGACCTCCTCTATCCACTTCACACAAGCAGAAACGGTTCTGTTATGGTTTGAGTGCTGAACACTTGACAGTCCCACGGTTGGCAAGTTGGAACTGTGAGATTCACTACGTGCACCACTGGTGTTTTGTGGAAAAACACATGTAAGATTCTGCAACAGTCTCTGCTGATACTCCTGCATGCGTGCATCCCTTTCTATGGCAGGAATAATTTCTGCAAATTTACTTTTGTACCGGGGATCTAACAGTGTGGCAACCCAGTAGTCAGGATTATTTCTAATTCTCACAATTCGAGGGTCATGTTGCAGGTAGTGCAGCAAGAAGGCACTCATTTGTGTTGCGCATCCAGGAGCACCAAGTCCCTGTTGTGTTGGTGGCGAGGTAACAATCATGCTTCCTTCCTCTGTCCTCTCCCCCCAACCTCGCACAACAGAAATGTGATCAAGGTCTCCCTCATCTGACGAGTCTTCCATCAGTTCGTCCTCCACTTCTTCCTGGGCTCCTGCACCTTCCTCACTAGTTTGGCTGCTACCATGCGCCCTGGTAAAACCATCTCCCCCACCCTCACATGCCTGCCGCCTTGGTGCTGCCAACCGTCTGGACTAGAGATGAGCGTTGTTCTACTCGAACTGTTCGCCAATCTCAAATTCGAGCTGTTTTGGGCGGTGTTCGAGCCGTTCGGCGAACACGAACAATTTGAGAAAAATTCGGCTGTTCGAGGTTATGTTCAATAACTGTTCGTGCACCAAAATCATAACTGGATTTTTTCTCAGTAATGATGAAAATTAATGTTAATACGCAGTTTGAGTGTACAGCGGGGTGGGGGGAGGGGCAGGGGATGGATCTCTGCAGGAACAATGAACATTTTTTTTCTCTTTCCCGCATTTACAGTGGGGAGGTGCAATCTGTCAGCCTATCAGCAGCGCACACACGGAGCGAAGTGCTTTTTTTCACACAAGCAAGGGCATGTGTCATTGGCAGTGTATGTCACATGTCCTTGCCCTATAAGACCAAGCCATTTTCCCCGTCGCCACCATTTTCTCACTGCTGCAGCTGTGTGTTAGACGGCACCTCTGTTGCTGTGTGCGTTATACCTTATTAATTTCAAGCCAATTTTCGCACAAAACTACAGATAGCTTGGGAGTAGGGAATAGTTGTGATTGCAGTCCTTTTAAGGACTAGGTTACAGCATTTCCTACGACTTTTATCAGGCAGGTCTGTGCTCTTAAATAGATAGATTGTGGGAGTAAAGACTAATTGTAATTGAAGTCCTTTTCAGGACTAGGTTACATCAGTTCCTTTCAGTTTTTGCCAGGCAGGTCTGCGCCAGTGCTGTGCAAGTTTTTTTCACAGCATTTGGCTGAATCTAGCAAAGCTAATCCTTTTTGGCCTATTGCAGAGCGTGTTAGTCAGTGGAGTAGCCTATCTGTGTTGCAAGATATACCACCTGTGTATAGAATACCAATTTTTTTACTGCACCTAGTGAAGTAAAATCTTTTGGGCATAGCATCATTCTATTAGTCCATCTATACTGACCTCCATCAGGTTGCAAATTGAATATAATTTTTTTCTGCATCTAGCTCTGAAAAAATATTGGGCTTCTAGCTGTGTGTGGGACTTGTTGTATTAGTCCATCTATACTGACCTCCATCAGGTTGCAAACTGAATATATTTTTTTCTGCATCTACCTCTGAAAAAATATTGGGCTTCTAGCTGTGTGTGGGACTTGTTCTATTAATCTATCTATACAGACCTCCATCAGGTTGCAAACTGAATATATTTTTTTCTGCATCTATCTCTGAAAAAATATTGGGCTTCTAGCTGTGTGTGGGACTTGTTCTATTAATCCATCTATACAGACCTCCATCAGGTTGCAAACTGAATATATTTTTTCTGCATCTACCTCTGAAAAAATATGTGGCCTTCTAGCAGTGTGTGGGACTTTCTCTATTAGTCCATCTATACTGACCTCCATCAGGTTGCAAACTGAATATATTTTTTTTTCTGCATCTACCTCTGAAAAAATATTGGACCTTCTAGCAGTGTGTGGGACTTGTTCTATTAGTCCACCTATACTGACCCCCATCAGGTTGCAAATTGAATATCATTTTTATCTGCATCTAGCTCTGAAAAAATATTTGGCCTTCTAGCAGTGTGTGGGACTTTCTCTATTAGTCCATCTATACTGACCTCCATCAGGTTGCAAATTAAAAATAATTTTTATCTGCATCTACCTCTGAAAAAATATTTGGGCTTCTAGCTGTGTGTGGGACTTGTTCTATTAATCCATCTATACAGACCTCCATCAGGTTGCAAACTGAATATAATTTTTTTCTGCATCTAGCTCTGAAAAAATATTTGGCCTTCTAGCAGTGTGTGGGACTTTCTCTATTAGTCCATCTATTCTGACCTCCATCAGGTTGCAAATTGAATATCATTTTTATCTGCATCTAGCTCTGAAAAAATATTTGGCCTTCTAGCAGTGTGTGGGACTTTCTCTATTAGTCCATCTATACTGACCTCCATCAGGTTGCAAATTAAAAATAATTTTTATTTGCATCTACCTCTGAAAAAATATTTGGGCTTCTAGCTGTGTGTGGGACTTGTTCTATTACTCCATCTATACTGACCTCCATCAGGTTGCAAACTGAATATATTATTTTCTGCATCTACCTCTGAAAAAATATTGGGCTTCTAGCTGTGTGTTTGACTTGTTCTATTAGTCCATCTATACTGACCTCCATCAGGTTGCAAATTAAAAATAATTTTTATCTGCATCTACAGTACCTCTGAAAAAATATTTGGGCTTCTAGCTGTGTGTGGGACTTGTTCTATTAGTCCATCTATACTGACCTCCATCAGGTTGCAAATTGAATATAATTTTTATCTGCATCTAGCTCTGAAAAAATATTTGGCCTTCTAGCAGTGTGTGGGACTTTCTCTATTAGTCCATCTATACTGACCTCCATCAGGTTGCAAATTAAAAATAATTTTTATCTGCATCTAGCTCTGAAAAAATATTTGGCCTTCTAGCAGTGTGTGGGACTTTCTCTATTAGTCCATCTATACTGACCTCCATCAGGTTGCAAATTAAAAATAATTTTTATCTGCATCTACCTCTGAAAAAATATTTGGGCTTCTAGCTGTGTGTGGGACTTGTTCTATTAATCCATCTATACAGACCGCCATCAGGTTGCAAACTGAATATAATTTTTTTCTGCATCTAGCTCTGAAAAAATATTTGGCCTTCTAGCAGTGTGTGGGACTTTCTCTATTAGTCCATCTATACTGACCTCCATCAGGTTGCAAATTGAATATCATTTTTATCTGCATCTAGCTCTGAAAAAATATTTGGCCTTCTAGCAGTGTGTGTGACTTTCTCTATTAGTCCATCTATACTGACCTCCATCAGGTTGCAAATTAAAAATAATTTTTATCTGCATCTACCTCTGAAAAAATATTTGGGCTTCTAGCTGTGTGTGGGACTTGTTCTATTACTCCATCTATACTGACCTCCATCAGGTTGCAAACTGAATATATTTTTTTCTGCATCTACCTCTGAAAAAATATTGGGCTTCTAGCTGTGTGTGGGACTTGTTGTATTAGTCCATCTATACTGACCTCCATCAGGTTGCAAATTAAAAATAATTTTTATCTGCATCTACAGTACCTCTGAAAAAATATTTGGGCTTCTAGCTGTGTGTGGGACTTGTTCTATTAGTCCATCTATACTGACCTCCATCAGGTTGCAAATTGAATATAATTTTTATCTGCATGTAGCTCTGAAAAAATATTTGGCCTTCTAGCAGTGTGTGGGACTTTCTCTATTAGTCCATCTATACTGACCTCCATCAGGTTGCAAATTAAAAATAATTTTTATCTGCATCTAGCTCTGAAAAAATATTTGGCCTTCTAGCAGTGTGTGGGACTTTCTCTATTAGTCCATCTATACTGACCTCCATCAGGTTGCAAATTAATATAATTTTTATCTGCATCTACCTCTGAAAAAATATTCGGGCTTCTAGCTGTGTGTGGGACTTGTTCTATTAATCCATCTATACAGACCTCCATCAGGTTGCAAACTGAATATAATTTTTTTCTGCATCTAGCTCTGAAAAAATATTTGGCCTTCTAGCAGTGTGTGGGACTTGTACTATAAGTCCACCTATACTGACCTCCATCAGATTGCAAATTCAAAATAATTTTTTGTCTGCATCTAGCTCTGAAAAAATATTTGGCCTTCTAGCAGTGTGTGGGACTTTCTCTATTAGTCCATCTATACTGAACTCCATCAGGTTGCAAACTGAATATATTTTTTTTCTGCATCTACCTCTGAAAAAATATTGGGCTTGTAGCTGTGTGTGGGACTTGTTCTATTAATCCATCTATACAGACCTCCATCAGGTTGCAAACTGAATAAAAAATTTTTCTGCATCTACCTCTGAAAAAATATTTGGGCTTCTAGCTGTGTGTGGGACTTGTTCTATTAGTCCATCTATACTGACCTCCATCAGGTTGCAAATTGAATATAATTTTTTTCTGCATCTAACCCAGCCAATAATTTTGGCCTAATACCACAGTTTGGCCACTCAGCTCTGCTCAGTTCCCATCCATTGTTTTTTTGTGCAAACAACTCCAGAGTTGTGAATTAGTTAACCACCAAAATGAGTGGAAAAAGGCCTGCTGCTGGTGGAAAGGGGAATAGGCGTGTTGGGAAGGGGAAAATAGGTTGTGTCCGTATGGTAGGTGTTAAAGCAACAGTAACATCTGCAGAAGAAAGACCATCTTCCAGCCAAACTAAAATGTCTACTTCTTTTAGCGGACAATGTGATAAGATCCCTTTCTTACGGCCACGCCAATCGCTACAAATTCCAGATGAGGCACAAAAACAGCAGGTGCTTCAACGGATATCAAGTGCTCCTTTAAGTGGGCTCTCCTCCACATCAACTTCAACATCACAAATACTCCAGTCCTCAAAGGTGTCACCCCAATCGCACTTGCTTCCTCACAGCTCCCAAATCTCCAGCTGCCCGTCTGAGTATGAGGTAGAACAGGTGGTTGAGTCTGCAGAGCTGTTTACTCATACTATAGCCTGGGAATCAGAGGTCGACTCCAGCGCTTCTGTGAATCCAGACGAGGAAATGATCTGCACTGATGCCCAGAATCTTTATGAGTTGGATCCAGGACCAGACGCAGAAGGTTCTGACCATAATGTAGACCCTCATTCCCAAACTGTAACTCCTGTTGGTGGAGACAATGAGGAAGACGATGATAAGACTCAAATACCTGATTGGAGCGACAACTTTAGTTTTTTGTCAGGGCAGGAACAGGTTGGCTCTGAGGACGACGGGTGTGATAACACACAGGGTGATGATGATGAGGTTGGAGATCCCACTTACTGTCAACCCACAGTCAGCCAAGAAATGAGGTCAGCAGAGGAGGTGGAGGAAGATGCTAGTGACGACGAGGTCAGGTTGCGCCTTCCTGGACAGAGACGTAGTACTGGAAGCACGTCAACAACTGCATCCTCAAACACAACTCTGCCTCTCACCACAAGTCGTGGTGGGTCTTCAGGTCGCATGGGTGCTAAGCCTTGCATAGCCTGGGCATTTTTTCAGATCGATAAAGATGACCCAACTCGTGTTATCTATAACATTTGTCAGCAAAAGCTAAGTAGAGGCCAAAAAATACATAGTTTGAGTACTTCATGCATGAACCGGCACATGGACATGAAGCATAAGTTGCAGTGGGAAGCTCAGTGTGCTACAATGCGGCCTAGCCGGCCGGGCCAACCACCGTCTGCCATATCTTGTGCATCCGGGGCCTCTTCATCCTCTGTGACTGGGGGGACAGCAGTCACACCTGTTTTGGGGCGCAGACCTGCCACCTCTTTACCCGCAACAGCCAGCGTGATTGGCAGGTCATCATTTTCTTTGGAGGTGGTAACACCAGCTGGTCTTGAGCGCTGTCCGACATCGATAGCACCACCTTTGGATCAAGGCAACCTAACATGTCCGCCTGCATCTTCCTCACAGACCGGCAGTTTGCCGGGGACACCCTTATCAACCCCGTCTAAGCACAATAGCCAGCCCTCGGTCCCTCAGATGTGGACAAGTAAAAGACCATTTCCTCCTAGCCATGAGAAAGCTAAGAGGTTGAATTTCACCATCTGCAAGCTCTTGGCTACAGAAATGCTGCCTTTCCGCATGGTGGACACAGAGGATTTTCGAGACCTTATGTCCGTCGCAGTGCCCAAGTACCAGATGCCCAGTCGGCACTACTTCTCAAAGAAAGGTGTGCCTGCGCTCCACCAGCATGTCGCACACAACATCACCGCTTCTTTGAGAAACTCTGTGTGTGACAGGGTGCATTTCACCACAGACACTTGTATGAGTAGGCATGGACAGGGGCGTTACATGTCGCTGACTGGGCACTGGGTAACTATGGTGACAGCAGGACAAGGGGCTGCTGTCCAAGTCTTGCCGTCCCCACGAGTTGTGTGTCAATCCTCTTTATGTCAAAGTTCCTCCACTGCTTCTGCCTCCTCAACCTCCTCTCGGTCTTCCACCTGCACCCAAAGCCTGTCTGGTCATGCCACAAGCTTTCTAACTGCGCAGAAGGGATCCTGCACACCTCCTTACTATGCTGGCAGTAGGGCTCAACGTCATCAGGCGGTTTTTACATTGAAATGTCTGGGAAATGTGAGTCACACAGCTGAGGAGTTGTGGTCAGCTCTGGAGAACCAATTTCATGAATGGTTGTCTCCACTGGACCTGAAACCAGGGAAGGCCGTGTGTGACAATGCTGCAAACCTGGTTGCGGCCCTTCGCCGGGGCAATGTCACACACGTGCCTTGTATGGCTCACGTGTTGAACCTGGTTGTCCAGCAATTTTTAGCCCACTATCCCAGACTAGATGGCCTTCTGCAGACTGCACGCTCGCTGTGTGCTCACTTCCGCCGTTCGCATCCCGCAGATCAGCGACTTACATCTCTACAGAAGTCGTTGGGCCTGCCACTTCACCGGCTAAAATGCGATGTGCCTACCCGGTGGAATTCAACTCTGCACATGTTGCAGCGACTGTGGCAGCACCGACAAGCCCTGGTGCAATACGTTCTGACGTATAGCTTGGGCCAACGAGATCCAGAGGTGGGGCAAATCACGCTGGAGGAGTGGTCGCAGATCAGGGACCTATGCACCCTTCTGCACAGTTTTGAAATGGCGACGAAGATGTTTAGTGCTGACGATGCCATTATCAGCATGACTATTCCGGTGATTTACATGCTGGAGCACATGTTAAACAGAATTCGGAGTCAGGTGGTGGCACAAGAGGAGGTGGAGGAAGTAGAGGAGGAGGAGTTGTATGCGGAAGGGCTAACATCTGCAAGGTCCAGACGGTCGGCAGCACCAAGGCGGCAGGCATGTGAGGGTGGGGGAGATGGTTTTACCAGGGCGCATGGTAGCAACCAAACTAGTGAAGAAGGTGCAGGAGCCCAGGAAGAAGTGGAGGACGAACTGATGGAAGACTCATCAGATGAGGGAGACCTTGATCACATTTCTGTTGTGCGAGGTTGGGGGGAGAGGACAGAGGAAGGAAGCATGATTGTTACCTCACCACCAACACAACAGGGACTTGGTGCTCCTGGATGCGCAACACACATGAGTGCCTTCTTGCTGCACTACCTGCAACATGACCCTCGAATTGTGAGAATTAGAAATAATCCTGACTACTGGGTTGCCACACTGTTAGATCGCCGGTACAAAAGTAAATTTGCAGAAATTATTCCTGCCATAGAAAGGGATGCACGCATGCAGGAGTATCAGCAGAGACTGTTGCAGAATCTTACATGTGCTTTTCCACAAAATACCAGTGGTGCACGTAGTGAATCTCACAGTTCCAACTTGCCATCCGTGGGACCGTCAAGTATTCAGCACTCAAACCGTAACAGAACCACAGTATCTGCTGGTAACATCAATTTTGCGGAATCATTTCACCACTTTTTTAGCCCATCCTTTGCAAGGCCACAGGAGACAAGAAGTCTGACACATAGTCAACGCCTAGAGACGATTGTACAGGAGTATCTCCAAGTAAACATTGAAGCCATGACTGTGTCACTGGACCCTTGCTCTTTTTGGGCTTCCAATCTGGATAAAAGGCCGGAGCTAGCCACTTACGCCTTGGAGATCTTGTCATGCCCCGCAGCCAGTGTTCTGTCTGAACGTGTGTTCAGCGCTGCTGGTGGTGTGCTGACAGATAAGCGCACGCGGCTCTCCACTGATAATGTAGACAGACTCACGTTCATAAAGATGAACAAATCATGGATCCGAAACGACTTTTCTACCCCTGTGTCATCCTGGGGAGAGTAAAAGCTTGATGATTGGTTAAAATCACCCTACCAACCGTTTTAAGCTTTCAAATTACTAATCATGTTTATCTGTATCTTGACTGGAAAATAATTTGGGCTTTGTAGCAGTGTGCAGCACTGATCCTATTAGGCCATCTATACTAAAGCTTCACCAGATTTAAAATTAATAATAATTTTTAGCTGCATCTAGCCCGGAAAATAATTTTGGGGCTCCGAGATGCGCAAGACACAGAAGAGCCTTCTTGCTGCACTACCTGCAGCATGACCCTCATATTGTCAGAATTCGAAGTAATCATGACTACTGGGTTGCCACACTCTTAGATCCCCCAAACTTTTCGATCAACCTTTTCATTTTAATAAAGACCAAAAAAATGTTCATTTTTGAAATTATAAGCATTAGCAGGTTGTTAGAAACTGAAATCAAACAGTTTTCAACTCAAAACTTTATTCTAGGTGATGTTACATTTTCACATAGGACCCCTTGTTCGAAAGGAGCTTCTGAACTCTCTCGTCCATTGAATTTGTCAGGTTTTGGATGGTTTCTGCTTCAATTGTTTTGCATGAGGACAGAATACCCTCCCAGAGCTGTTGCTTAGATGTGAACTGCCTCCCGCCATCATAGACACTCCTTTTAATGATGCTCCAAAGGTTCTGAATGGGGTAGAGGTCAGGGGAGCATGGGGGTCACACCATAAGTTTGTCCCCTTTTATGCCCATATCAGCCAGAGATGCAGATGTTTTATGTGCAGCATGAGATGGTGCATTATCATGCAAAAAAATGATCTTGCTGTGAAATACACGGTTCTTCTTCTTGAACCATGGCAGGAAGTGCTGTTTGAGAAAATCCACATACATTATGGAGTTCATCTTTAGCGCCTTCAGGGATCCTAAAGGGGCCGACAATCTCTCTCCCCATGATTCCAGCCCAAAACATTACTCCACCTCCTCCTTGTTGGCGCTGTAGCCGTGTTTGCGTGGGGTGTCCATCAACCAGCCATCCTCCACTCCATCCATCTGGACCATCGAGCGCTGAACGGCACTCATACGTGAACAAAACAGTTTTGAAATCAGTCTTCATGTAATGTTTGGCCCACTGGAGCCGTTTCTGCTTGTGTGAAGTGGATAGAGGAGGTCGACAGGATGGCGTATGCACAGCTGCAAACCTCTGAAGGACCCTGCATCTTGTTGTTCGGGGGACGTTGGAGGCACCAGCAGCTTCAAAAACTTGTCTGCTGCTATGACAAGGCTTTTTTGCCGCTGCTCTTTCAACCTGACGTAATTGCCTGTAGGAAAGAGTCCTCAATTTGCCATTATCAGCACGCACACGTGTGTACTGTGAATCAGCTACATACTTCTTGATTGCCAAGACACTTCATCCTGATCATCGCACAATGTTGATTGTAGTCATGCCTTGACCTAAACACTCCACAATTTGTTGCTTCTCAGCAGCCGACACATCCTTTTTCTTTCCCATTTTGGCAGAAAATGTAGGCTGCTTAATAATGTGAGACAGCCTTCTTAAGTAGTCTTGCCTTTCATTGGACACACCTGCCAAACTAATTAGCACAGGTGTCTGCAATTGCTTACAGTGATATAAAGAGCCCTGACACACATCACCATCAATGAGTTTAACTGACAAACAAACAAATTCTTCCCTTATCACTCCTAAACACTTTTTGCATAATAATTTGGAACACAGTGTACATGTGCTTTTCCACAAAACACCAGTGGTTCACGTAGTGAATCTTACAGTTCTAACTTGCCAACCGTGGTCTGTATGGAGTTGTTCAATAAAGGGCCCAAAATTAAGATAACATAGATGGGAGAGGTCTCTATGAATAGGAATTCCTAAGTATTTGATACCCTGTGAGGGCCAGGCAAAGGGAAAGTTGGACTGGATGGAATCCTATATGGATTTGGGGAGGGAGACATCGAGGGCCTCAGACTTCGCTGCATTGATTTTAAAATTTGACCATGTAACAAAGTGATCTATTTCAGCCATAACAGCATGGATGGATATATGTGATTGAGTGATATATACTAGGACATCATCAGCAAATAGAGAGCACTTGTACTCGGTGCCTCCCACCTCAATCCACCTAATATTGAGGTTATGGCGAATTGATGAGAGCAGGTGCTCCGTCACTAGGATGTATAAGAGAGGGGACAGAGAACATCCCTGCCTTGTCCCATTGGTGATTGTGAAAGGTGATGAAAATGTTCTGACACGCCCCCTGGGCCTTGGGACACCTGGAGCCGGACCCTTTTTGGTGGATGCTGGTGGTTGTAGTCTCCGTGGCGGCGATCCGGTTCCGTGGCTCAGGGCGGTCAAACCAGTGGCGGAACTATTTATGTGGTTTTGATGTTTAAATGTCCGACTACGCCACCCGTGGATTGCGGTCAGAGTGAACCGCCGCTCCAGGGCAGACCGCTGAGGCTGGTGTTGTGGGTGCAGTAGAGCGTAGCATAACTCCCCACGGGAGGAGTATAGCCTCAGGGCAGCGTATGCGGAGGATGGGGGTGATGGTGCAGGGCAGCAGCAGTAACGAGTCAGTGATGCAGTCTAGGGCCTTTACTCACAGTTCTTATTATCCAGACCACGTCTGCAGGTAACGGCTGCCCACGTTGTACTGTGCTCACCAGGTGAGGGGCTCAGACAACTCCCAGATAACTTTGGAGCGCTTCACAGGACCCCCTTTGTGTGTCCTTTGTCTGGCCTTTCTTACCAACCCTTCTGTCCGGCTGCCTCGGGCCTCCTCTTGGTAAACTTGGCGCCAGTTTCCCTGACCCTATGTGGTGCCTTCCTAGCGGGTGTAGCGAGGGGCTGCGCCACATAAAAT
Organism: Phyllobates terribilis; assembly: GCF_046119375.1. Lineage (NCBI taxonomy): Eukaryota > Metazoa > Chordata > Amphibia > Anura > Dendrobatidae > Phyllobates > Phyllobates terribilis. The sequence continues at coordinate 101,023,154 of NW_027362763.1, read as the reverse complement.
GTCACAGCCTCCTGTTTCTAGCTGAGGGTCGTTTCCTGCCTCCACTAGTTTCGGGGACCGGTCTCCCCCTTTGGCCTGACCCCTCCACGCAGGTGAATTCGGGCGTGCGGTGGCGACTCGCCCGTCCGCACCCCTGGGATCCCTTCGTTCCTCGTTCCTGGAGCCTTTTCCGCTCCTCTTCCTTCCTTCTCCCTCTTCCAGGCCTGGGCCTCTGTTACTAGGCCCGCCTCCGGAGCAGAGCTCATGCAGAGCCCCTGCTCCCTGCCACTTCTGCTCAGACTTCTCTGCACTGAACTAAGATGGTGCCCACCTTTTATACTCCCTTCTCAATGCACCCAGGAACTGCTTCCTCCCTGCTCCTGCACTACAGGGTTCCCCTTCCTCAGTGTTCCCTCCCCCCACTCCAGCCAGGGACAGGGACTGTCGTGCCCATCTCAGGGGCATATTGGTCGCCCTGCCCCACGGCAATGTGGTGTAATGCATGCAGGTGTCGGGTCCTGATCCACACTACATCCTTACCTGAGAGTGAGATATCACACCTCTGGGTGAGGTGCAATACCTCTGTAGCAACCGAGCCCTCAGGGTGCTACAGTTCCATTTATCTTCAGCCTAGGTGACGTATTGCGATACAGGGCAGTGATTTTGACTATAAAAGGGTCCCCTAGACCCCTGCCCCAAGCTTTTTAAGAGAATCATATATGGCGTGCCAGGAGACTCTATGGAATGCTTTCTCAGCATCCAACGAGAGTATCTAATTACAAATTTTTAACTGCATCTAGCCCAGGAAATACTTTGTGCCTAGTAGCAGTGTCTGCTAGTCAGCGGATTATCCCGGCTGTTAAGCAAGCTACACCACCTGTAGTTTGGACACTTAATTTTTTCAAAGGAAATGCTTCGGGACCACGGGATACTCAGTGAAGAGCATCAGGAGGCACCCCAAGGCATAGGGGCTGGGACTGGCAGTAGGATGCCTTGCGGTGGACAGCCGAGCTCGATCCTTATAAAAGCTTTTTAACTGCAGCAGCTTTAGTGGACGCTACTGAAGCTGGAATTACGCGGATGCTGGCATGAGACTTGCCCTCCAATAGATCCTTGTAAATGGATTTAAAGTGTATTCATTCAAATTAGAGAGACAATTTAAATTAAAAAGCTTAGAGCTGCCTCCACCACAGGTGGGCTCGCTCGACCCACCAGCGGACAGGTACCAGTATTGGGAGAGGGGGGCTGGCCGTCAGGGTTCACCGCGGCTCTGGCACAAACCCGGCGACGCGGAGGTGGCACGGGCAGGAGCGGACTGAACGTGTCGGCTTCTCACTTTTTGGATTTTAGAAGGGCATGACATGCCTATATCTGTGTCTCCCCCTCCTTTTACTCCTCCACCTCTTTTCTTTTCGCATGACTATATGTATTTGTCACTTTTCAATGTGTTAGTTGTGTCTTCTGAGCAGTTTTTCAGCTTTTGGACACCTTTGAAGGTGTTTTCTATGTGTTTCTATGTGTTTTTGTTTGCCTGCCATTGGTTTTAACAGTGTTCGAAGGTGTTCGACGAACAGTTCGACGAACAGTTCGGCGAACCGAACCGAACTCGAACACTACGGGGGTGGCTCAACACTAGTCTGGACCTTGCAGATGTTAGCCCTTCCGCATACAACTCCTCTTCCTCTACTTCCTCCACCTCCTCTTGTGCCACCACCTGACTCCGAATTCTGTTTAACATGTGCTCCAGCATGTAAATCACCGGAATAGTAATGCTGATAATGGCATCGTCAGCACTAAACATCTTTGTCGCCATTTCAAAACTGTGCAGAAGGGTGCATAGGTCCCTGATCTGAGACCACTCCTCCAGAGTGATTTGCCCCACCTCCGGATCTCGTTGGCCCAGGCTATACGTCAGAACGTATTGCACCAGGGCTTGTCGGTGCTGTCACAGTCGCTGCAACATGTGCAGAGTTGAATTCCACCGGGTAGGCACATCGCATTTTAGCCGGTGAAGTGGCAGGCCCAACGACTTCTGTAGAGATGTAAGTCGCTGAGCTGCGGGATGCGAACGGCGGAAGTGAAGACACAGCGACCGTGCCCTCTGCAGAAGGCCATCTAGTCTGGGATAGTGGGCTAAAAATTGCTGGACAACCAGGTTCAACACGTGAGCCATACAAGGCACGTGTGTGACATTGCCCCGGCGAAGGGCCGCAACCAGGTTTGCAGCATTGTCGCACACGGCCTTCCCTGGTTGAAGGTCCAGTGGAGACAACCATTCATGAAACTGGGTCTCCAGAGCTGACCACAACTCCTCAGCTGTGTGACTCACATTTCCCAGACATTTCAAAGTAAAAACCGCCTGATGACGTTGAGCCCTACTGCCAGCATAGTAAGGAGGTGTGCAGGATCCCTTCTGCGCAGTTAGAAAGCTTGTGGCATGACCAGACAGGCTTTGGGTGCAGGTGGAAGACCGAGAGGAGGTTGAGGAGGCAGAAGCAGTGGAGTAACTTTGACATAAAGAGGATTGACACACAACTCGTGGGGACGGCAAGACTTGGACAGCAGCCCCTTGTCCTGCTGTCACCATAGTTACCCAGTGCCCAGTCAGCGACATGTAACGCCCCTGTCCATGCCTACTCGTCCAAGTGTCTGTGGTGAAATGCACCCTGTCACACACAGAGTTTCTCAAAGAAGCGGTGATGTTGTGTGCGACATGCTGGTGGAGCGCAGGCCACCTTTCTTTGAGAAGTAGTGCCGACTGGGCATCTGGTACTGGGGCACTGCGATGGACATAAGGTCTCGAAAATCCTCTGTGTCCACCAGGCGGAAAGGCAGCATTTCTGTAGCCAAGAGCTTGCAGATGGTGAAATTCAACCTCTTAGCTTTCTCATGGCTAGTAGGAAATGGTCTTTTACTTGTCCACATCTGAGGGACGGAGGGCTGGCTATTGTGCTTAGACGGGGTTGATAAGGGTGTCCCCGGCAAACTGCCGGTCTGTGAGGAAGATGCAGGCGGACATGTTAGGTTGCCTTGATCCAAAGGTGGTGCTATCGATGTCGGACAGCGCTCAACACCAGCTGGTATTACCACCTCCAAAGAAAATGATGACCTGCCAATCACGCTGGCTGTTGCGGGTAAAGAGGTGGCAGGTCTGCGCCCCAAAACAGGTGTGACTGCTAGAGATGAGCGTTGTTCTACTCGAACTGTTCGCCAATCTCAAATTCGAGCTGTTTTGGGCGGTGTTCGAGCCGTTCGGCGAACACGAACAATTTGAGAAAAATTCGGCTGTTCGAGGTTATGTTCGATAACTGTTCGTGCACCAAATTCATAACTGGATTTTTTCTCAGTAATGATGAAAATTAATGTTAATACGCAGTTTGAGTGTACAGCGGGGTGGGGGGAGGGGCAGGGGATGGATCTCTGCAGGAACAATGAAGATCTCCATTTTTTTTTCTCTTTCCCGCATTTGCAGTGGGGAGGTGCAATCTGTCAGCCTATCAGCAGCGCACACACGGAGCGAAGTGCTTTTTTTCACACAAGCAAGGGCATGTGTCTTTGGCAGTGTATGTCACATGTCCTTGCCCTATAAGACCAAGCCATTTTCCCCATGGCCACCATTTTCTCACTGCTGCAGCTGCGTGTTAGACGGCACCGCTGTTGCTGTGTGCGCTATACCTTGTTAATTTCAAGCCAATTTTCGCACAAATCTACAGATAGCTTGGGAGTAGGGAATAGTTGTGATTGCAATCCTTTTAAGGACTAGGTTACAGCATTTCCTACGACTTTTATCAGGCAGGTCTGTGCTCTTAAATAGATAGATTGTGGGAGTAAAGACTATTTGTAATTGGAGTCCTTTTCAGGACTAGGTTACATCAGTTCCTATCAGTTTTTGCCATGCAGGTCTGTGCCAGTGCTGTGCAAGTTTTTTTCACAGCATTTGGCTGAATCTAGCAAAGCTAATCCTTTTTGGCCTATTGCAGAGTGTGTTAGTCAGTGGAGTAGCCTTTCTGTGTTGCAAGATATACCACCTGTGTATAGAATACCAATTTTTTTACTGCACCTAGTGAAGTAAAATCTTTTGGGCATAGCATCATTCTATTAGCCCATCTATACTGACCTCCATCAGGTTGCAAATTGAATATAATTTTTTTCTGCATCTAGCTCTGAAAAAATATTGGGCTTCTAGCTGTGTGTGGGACTTGTTGTATTAGTCCATCTATACTGACCTCCATCAGGTTGCAAACTGAATATATTTTTTTCTGCATCTACCTCTGAAAAAATATTGGGCTTCTAGTTGTGTGTGGGACTTGTTGTATTAGTCCATCTATACAGACCTCCATCAGGTTGCAAACTGAATATATTTTTTTCTGCATCTACCTCTGAAAAAATATTGGGCTTCTAGTTGTGTGTGGGACTTGTTCTATTAGTCCATCTATACTGACCTCCATAAGGTTGCAAACTGAATATAATTTTTTTCTGCATCTACCTCTGAAAAAATATTTGGCCTTCTAGCTGTGTGTGGGACTTGTTCTATTAGTCATCTATACTGACCTCCATCAGGTTGCAAATTCAAAATAATTTTTTGTCTGCATCTACCTCTGAAAAAATATTTGGCCTTCTAGCTGTGTGTGGGACTTGTTCTATTAGTCCATCTATACTGACCTCCATAAGGTTGCAAACTGAATATAATTTTTTTCTGCATCTACCTCTGAAAAAATATTTGGGCTTCTAGCTGTGTGTGGGACTTGTTCTATTAGTCCATCTATACTGACCTCCATAAGGTTGCAAATTCAAAATAATTTTATGTCTGCATCTACCTCTGAAAAAATATTTGGCCTTCTAGCTGTGTGTGGGATTTGTTCTATTAGTCCATCTATACTGACCTCCATAAGGTTGCAAACTGAATATAATTTTTTTCTGCATCTACCTCTGAAAAAATATTTGGCCTTCTAGCTGTGTGTGGGACTTGTTCTATTAGTCCATCTATACTGACCTCCATAAGGTTGCAAACTGAATATAATTTTTTTCTGCATCTACCTCTGAAAAAATATTTGGGCTTCTAGCTGTGTGTGGGACTTGTTCTATTAGTCCATCTATACTGACCTCCATAAGGTTGCAAACTGAATATAATTTTTTTCTGCATCTACCTCTGAAAAAATATTTGGGCTTCTAGCTGTGTGTGGGACTTGTTCTATTAGTCCATCTATACTGACCTCCATAAGGTTGCAAATTCAAAATAATTTTTTGTCTGCATCTACCTCTGAAAAAATATTTGGCCTTCTAGCTGTGTGTGGGACTTGTTCTATTAGTCCATCTATACTGACCTCCATAAGGTTGCAAACTGAATATAATTTTTTTCTGCATCTACCTCTGAAAAAATATTTGGCCTTCTAGCTGTGTGTGGGACTTGTTCTATTAGTCCATCTATACTGACCTCCATAAGGTTGCAAACTGAATATAATTTTTTTCTGCATCTACCTCTGAAAAAATATTTGGCCTTCTAGCAGTGTGTGGGTCTCATTGTATTAGGCCATCTATACCAAGCTCCACCAGCTTTTCAATTAATAATAATTTTTCGCTGCATCTAGCCCTGAAAATAATTTTTCTTCCCAATAGTGGTAGCAATAGAAATATGGGGCACGCTCCTGGCTTACAAAAATATACGCTTCATAACAAAAAACACCAGCTTAGCGCACTGCATTAATAAGATGGCATCATCGTCTCTCCCAGTGCTAGGCCTACTACCCAGGCTAGCATTCCTGTGCCTAAAACACAATGTATGGGTCCGCGCTAGCCACTATGCTGAGGGGTCTAAAGCTGCTGCTAACGCTTTATAACAATTCAATTGGCAGATTTTCACAGAGCTCTTCCACAATGCCCACCCATCGGGACAACAGTTGCCCACCTTCCCTATGGGATCTAGTGGCGAATAGTTGATGCCATTAATCAGAGCGTCAGTTGCCCCGTCGACGTGGCAAGCATACGGTAAGGCATGGGAAGAGTGGACACGACTAGTAGCAGGCAGACGGGTTGACCAATGTGAACAAGCCAGATCACAAGTCACCATAGAATTTCTCCACCAGCTAATGATGAGGGGCATATCAGGGGCGTCAGCGCAGCGGTGTCTGACCGGAGTAGCATTTCACTTCCAACTACTGAATTGGGGAGATGTGACAAAGATTCATCATCAGACAATCCATAAAAGGGTGGAAAAGGGGTCAGCCAAGTCAGGAGTGTAGACGTCCCGTCCCGTGTCACTAAAACTGATTTCTCACATCATATCCCTAACACCATTAACATGACACTCACAATTTGAAGCAACACTACTGTCTACTGCATTTGTGATCGCCTTCTTCGGGGCGCTATGCATAAGCGAATTAGTCCCTCAATCCAAAATTAGCACCAGTGGAGGCTTATTACACCAGGACGTAGTCATAGCCAATAATGCAATACGTCTACGCATACACAAATCGAAAATGGTTCCAGCGGGCAGGGGCACTTGGGTACTTCTACAACCCACAAACGGTACACTGAGTCGGATAACAATAGTAAAACCATATCTAACCATCAGATCACAAAGTAATTTGTTCCTATCACACATTGATGGGACGCCATTAGCAAGATACCAGTTCCAAGCTATATTTAATAAATGCATAACATCGGCAGGGAACCACCCCAAAGATTACGGGACACACTCATTCCGCATAGGCGCGGCCACAGAAGCAGCAAGAGCAGGACTGTCAGAAACGGAAGTTCAGAGGATAGAGAGATGGTGATCCACGTGTTTGGCAAGATACATAAGACCGGACTTGTTATCCTAACGTGGTTTGTTTCTTTTACAGGTGACGCAAAGCCAACAGTGTGGGTGATAGGCCACTCGTATATATATTGGGCAGATTAAAGGGCGAAAGTCCGCCCAGGCGGGAGGAAATTAGAGTTTCATAACACATATTTCAACTGGAGAGGTATTAGAGGCCTGCTATGGCCACAGGTACTAATGGAGGTAATCAAGGTAGGGAGAGAGGCAAGATGTCTGGTCATCTTAGTTATACAGGCCGGGGGAAACAACCTAGGTCATCACAAGAGCGCATAACTAATGGCAATAATGAAACTAGACACTGAGCGCTTCAGAGAATTTTTCACAAAACTAGCTATAGTATGGTCAGAGATTGTGCCGATAGCGGTATGGCAAGGTGCGCGAGACATCACGGCCATCGAACGGACAAGTCGGGTAATAAATATTCGGATGGCAAAATTTAGAAGAGACAGAGGCGGTGTAGTGGTACGACACCGACAACTGGAAGGAGATAAAGCAGGCCTCATACGGCCCGACGGTGTTCACTTAATGGATATTGGACTGGACATATTCCTGTCAGGACTCCAGGACTGAGTGGAACAAGCGTTAAGAGTGATGGGTGGGGGTCAGAGTCCTGCATACGAGTACGCAGGATCCTCCGTGGCCTGGAAATAGAAAGGACATGTTGGAGAGTTACACTTGTTGGCCAAGTTGCCGGAGTGGAGACCCAGGGCATGCTGCAACAAGCTGAATTATTTTAGAAATAAAATGTCTTTCTAATGGAATGAGTATAAAGAGTTAATAAAGCTGTGACCGATCCTCACCCATCCAGTTGTAAGAGTTACATTATTGTATTGTCAAGGAAAGGGGGCCGGTAGGGGGGCTGAGCGTCTGGGTTTGGTTGGGGGTCCCCACAGTCTGCCTAGGCTAGATGCATTTAAAAATTCTTATTAGATACACAGGCGGTGCAGCTTGCTTCGCAGCTGGGCTACTACGCCCAAAGTATTGCCTAGGCTAGATGCAGTTAAAAATTCTACGCTGACTAGCAGACACTGAAGATTTGGAGCAGACCTCTGAGTAAACAGCTCTTCAGACTCAATCATCTGTGTTACCCCAAGCCATAGTGTATGTAGTTTCTTACAGTTAAAAGGGGGGGGGGGAGCGACCCAACCCACCTGGAATTGACGATGCCAACGTCACGTAAGACACAGCAAGGGGACTCCAAAAAGAGTTTCCATTTTTTCCCAAAATTGTGGCACAGACACCACTTAACCCTAGAACGCATACCTGGGGCCTCGCAGTCCCGCCCTGTTAATTGTTTTCTATTTTCTGCAAGATTACTTTAGTTAGAATTTTGAAACTCTAGGTATTCTTCATGTATATAGTTGTTTGTTATTTGAGTTTGAGTTATTCAATGTTAATTGCACACGGGCCTAAAAGGCCCCAGGTATATGAAAGTGTAGATTTTTATGGTCATGCGTTCTAGGGTTAAGTGGCATCAATTGCCCCACAGTTGCTTAAAACGGTTGGTGAGGTGATATTACCAAATCCTCAAGCTTTTAGCCTCCCAAGGATAACACGGGATTAGAAAAGTCCTTGCGAATCCATGATTTGTTCATCTTTATGAACGTGAGTCTGTCTACATTCTCAGTGGACAGCCGCGTGCGCTTATCTGTCAGCACACCATCAGCAGCGCTGAACACACGTTCAGAGAGAACACTGGCTGCAGGGCATGACAAGATCTCCAAGGCGTGAGTGGCGATCTCCGGCCATTTTTCCAGATTGGAATACCAAAATGAGCAAGGGTCCAGTGACACAGTCATGGCTTCGATGTTCACTTGGAGATACTACTGCACCATCCTCTCTAGGCATTGACTATGTGTCAGACTTCTTGTCTCCTGTGGCCTTGCAAAGGATGGTCTAAAAAAGTGGTGAAACGATTTCACAAAATTGCTGTTACCAGCAGATACTGTGTTACTGTTACGGTTTGAGTGATGAAGACTCGACAGTCCCGCGGTTGGCAAGTTAGAACTGTGAGATTCACTTCGTGCACCACTGGTGTTTTGTGGAAAAGCACATGTAAGATTCTGCAACAGCGTCTGCAGATACTCCTGCATGCGTCAATCCCTTTTTATGGCAGGAATTATTTCGGCAAATGTACTTTTGTACCGGGGATCTAAGAGTGTGGCAACCCAGTAGTCGAGATTACTTCGAATTCTGCAATCTGAGAGTCATGTTGCAGGTAGTGCAGCAAGAAGGCACTCATGTGTCTTGCGCATCCAGGAGGACCAAGTCCTTGTTGTGTTGGTAGCGAGGTAAGAATCATGCTTCTTTCCTCTGCCCTCTCCCCCCAACCTCGCACAACAGAAATGTGATCAAGGTCTCCCTCATCTGATGAGTCTTCCATGCCCATCGCCAGTTCATCCTCCACTTCTTCCTCGGCTCCTGCACCTTCCTCAACAGTTTGGCTGCTACCATGCGCCCTGTTTAATCCCTCTCCCCCACCCTCCCATGCCTGCCTCCTTGGTGCTGCCAACCGTCTGGACCTTGGAGATGTTATCCCTTCCACATACGACTCCTCCTCTACTTCCTCCACCTCCTCTTGTCCGACCACCTGACTCTGAATTCTGTTTAATGTGTGCTCCAGCATGTAAATCACCGGAATAGTTATGCTGATAATGGCATCGTCGTCAGCACTAAACATCTTCGTCGCCATTTCAAAACTGTGCAGAAAGGTGTGTGGCGCCCCTGAGGGTGCAGTCACCACAGAGTTACTGCATCTCACCCAGAGGTGTGGTATCTCACCCTCAGGTAAGGACGGCGTTTGGCTCGGGACCCTAACACCTGCATCCAACACATACCCGCAGTGGGGTTAGGGCGAGATTGCTCCTAAGGGAGAGCACAGTCCCAGGTCCCTAGCTGGTGGGAGGATCCTATGTAGTGCGTGCATAGGGGAGCAGCTTAGGGGAGCACATGACAGGGAGAGTATAAATAGGAAGCCATCTTAGAAAGAGCAAGCCAGTCAGAGGAGGAAAAGTGACAGGAGCAGAGGCTCGGCATGAGCTCTGCTCCGGAGGCGTGCCTAGCCTGGGAGGCCCAGGACTGAAGGAGAGAAGAGAGGAGTGGGAGCAGGAAGGCTCCAGGAACCGAAGGGACCCTAGGGCTATGGGCCGTGCAGAAGGCCACCTGTACTCCCGCTGCTACCAGGAGGTAGAGGGGTCAGGCCAGATAAGGGGAACCGGTCCCTCAACTAGAGGAGAAACAGCAAGGCTCAACTAGAAACCGGAGGCTGCAGCATTTCATGTACTGCAGGCAAAAGTCCACACCAGTCTCACTAAGAAGGTAGCCACATAGGACCCAGGGGACGGAACACAAGTCGCCCGCCAAGGCCCGAGGATACCTGATAGAAGTGTCACTGGGTGTGAGGTGCAGGGAGAAGGCCAGAGAAAGGACACACAGAAGGGGGTCCTGCTAAGTACTCCGGGGCTATCTGGGGATGGACTGAGCCCCTCACTGAGTACGCACAGCACGACGGGTGAGATAGCTCTGGTACCTGTAATCTGGACTGCCACAACTGTGAGTAAAGATCTTGGGACTGCATCACACGGACTCTGTGTTCATTACTGACTCCCTGCACTACAACCACCATCATCCACCCACACTGCCCTGAAGCTACACTCTTCCTGTGGTGAGTAATAATACCATTGCAGAAAAAGCACCAGCTTCAGAGGACTGTTCCGCAGCGGCGGCCCCTTTGGCCGCACTCCACAGGTGGCGTAGTCGGACATTATAAAACCCATATATACAAATTACCCTTGGATTGACTGCCCTGGGTCACGGACCAGGTCGCCGCCACAGTGACTACAACCCCCAGCGTCTACCGGCCCGGCTCCAGGTACCCCATGGCCCAGGGGGCGCGTCAACTTCATAGGTCCTTGATCTGAGACCACTCCTGCAGCGTGATTTGCCCCACCTCTGGATCTCGTTGGCCCAGGCTATACGTCAGAACGTATTGCACCAAGGCTTGTCTGTGCTGCCACAGTCGCTGCAACATGTGCAGAGTTGAATTCCACCGTGTCGGCACATCGCATTTCAGCCGGGGAACTGGCAGGCCCAACGACTTCTGTAGAGATGTAAGTCGTTGAGCTGTGGGATGCGAACGGCGGAAGTGAGCACACAGCGAGCGTGCCCTCTGCAGAAGGCCATCTAGTCTGGGATAGTGGGCTAAAAATTGCTGGACAACCAGGTTCAACACGTGAGCCATACAAGGCACGTGTGTGACATTGCCCCAGCGAAGGGCCGCTCCCAGGTTGCAGCATTGTCGCACACGGCCTTCCCTGGTTGCAGGTCCAGTGGAGACAACCATTCATGAAACTGGGTCTCCAGAGCTGACCACAACTTCTCAGCTGTGTGACTCATATTTCGCAGACATTTCAAAGTAAACACCGCCTGATGCTGTTGAGCCCTGCTGCCAGCATAGTAAGGAGGTGTGCAGGATTCCTTCTGCGCAGTTAGAAAGCGGGTGGCATTACCAGACAGGCTTTGGGTGCAGGTGGAGGACCGAGAGGAGGTTGAGGAGGCAGAAGCAGTGGAGGAAATTCTAGCTAAAGAGGATTGACGCACAACTCGTGGGGACGGCAAGATTTGGACAGCAGCCCCTTGTCCTCCTGTCACCATAGTTACCCAGTGCCCAGTCAGCGACATGTAACGCCCCTGTCCATGCCTTCTCGCCCAAGTGTCTGTGGTGAAATGCACCCTGTCACACACAGAGTTTCTCAAAGAAGTGGTGATGTTGTGTGCGACATGCTGGTGGAGCGCAGGCACACTTTTCTTTGAGAAGTAGTGCCGACTGGGCATCTGGTACTGGGGCACTGCGACGGACATAAGGTCTCGAAAATCCTCTGTGTCCACCAGGCGGAAAGGCAGCATTTCTGTAGCCAACAGCTTGCAGATGGTGAAATTCAACCTCTTAGCTTTGTCATGGCTAGGAGGAAATGGTCTTTTACTTGTCCACATCTGAGGGACTGAGAGCTGGCTGTTGTGCTTAGACGGGGTTCAGTAGGGTGTCCCCGGCAAACTTGCCGGTCTGTGAGGAAGATTCAGGCAGAAAAGTTAGGTTGCCTTGATCCAAAGGTGGTGCTCTCGATGTCGGAGAGCGCTCAACACCAGCTGGTGTTTCCACTTCCAAATGAAATGATGACCTGCCAATCACACTGGTTGTTGCGGGTAAAGAGGTGGCAGGTCTGCGTCCAAAAACATGTGTGACTGCTGTCCCCCCAGTCACAGAGGATGAAGAGGCCGCGGATGCACAAGATGGGGCAGACGGTGGTTGGCCCGGCCCACTAGGCCGCATTGTAGCACAGTAAGCTTCCCACTGCAACTTATGCTTCATATCCATGTGACGGTTCATGCATGAAGTACTCAAACTATGGATTTTTTGGCCTCTACTTAGCTTTTGGTGACAAATATTACAGATAACACGAGTTGGGTCGCCCTTATCGATCTGAAAAAATACCCAGGCTATGCAAGGCTTAGAGCCCATGCGAGCTGAAGAGCCACTACGACTTATGGTCAGAGGCAGAGTTGTGGTTGAGGATGCAGTTTTTGACATGCTTCCAGTACTCCGTCTCTGTCCAGGAAGGCGAAACCTAACCTCATCGTCAATAGCATCTGTGACGCCCAGCTGTGCTTGGTATCACAGATCCCAGAAGAGTGCATTGATGGAATCCTCCACAAGAGGCCCCCATAAACATTCACACATCTCCACCTTCCACCTCAGACCAGCAGAGGGAGCCCGTTAGGGATATAAATAGGGAAGGTGGAGCTAGGCAGTTCAGTTCCTCTGAAGAGTTCCTGCAGTAGAGAAGCCTAAGAGAGGTCAGTCTGCAGTGGAGCTCAGTCTAGTCTAGAGAACTCAGTTAATAGTTCAGCAGTGGAGCGCGAGGCTCCTGTTAGCTAGATTCAGGGAGCCCAGATAGAGCTTAAGGTGTGCCGGCGCCATAAGATCGGTGAAGTGCAGCAAGCTGCCGTTAGTGTGTATAGCCTAGTGAGGGCCCAAGTAGGCCGAAGGCGAGTGGAGAGTTAGTACATAGGGGGCAGAGGAGCTTAACCAGCTCCTCTGCCCCCTATGTACTAACAGCATTTACCGGACACCGGTTCCGAGCTTACCGGGATCTCTATGACCCAGTAAGGCATAACCGGAATCCCTGGAGAACTTCAAGTCCCAGGATCGCTAAGGTGCTGATACATAACAGAGCCAGGAGACGCTTAGGCCCCGCATGCTGGGAGCGTGAACTCCAAGACAAGGCCCTACCACAAGGTCAGCCAGCGCAGGACAGAGACAAAGTTAGGCCTAGCTCCAGGCAGGTCAGAAACTTACTACGCAGAGGCAAGAAAGAGAAGGCCCTACACCCGCTCATTTGGGAGGATCCTGATATGCACCCTTCACCCTGCAGTGCTCCGGGATGTGCCTGAATTTCCACCAGTAAAAGGTACTGAAGTGACTAACGTGTCCATTCCCGTTCTTGCTCTGACCCAGCTGGATCTCGCCTGTCCTGCATTCCCCCTGCATACGCTTTTCTGAGGCCTAGCTCCACCTGTGGGGAGCTATACCATCGAGCCGCCTTATCACCGGCCTCAGTGGACTACTGCAGCGCTGGTGCTTCTCACCAGATACCAAATGTGGCGTCACTCACGAACTCTTATAGAATTAACAATTATCCACCCTTTTAAAGAGAGACCCCAGGGTACAGGCCCGGGAGCCGACCACCGTGACAACCCAAAGGCCAGGCAAAGGTCCGGGTACCGAGTCATCCTCATCCCCTGGGCTAGTCACTTCCTCCTCCACCTCCTCTGCTGACCTCATCGACTGGCTGACTGTGGGTTGACAGTAAGTGGGATCTCCAACCTCGTCATCGTCACCCTGTGTGTTCTCACACCTGTCGTCCTCAGAGCCAACCTCTTCCTGCCCTGACCGAAAAGTCAAGTTGTCGCTCCAATCAGACATTTGAGTCTCATCATCGTCTTCATTATTGTCTCCACCAACAGGAGTTACAGTTTGGGAACGAGGGTCTACATTATGCTCAGAACCTTCTTCATCTGGTCCTGGATCCGACTCATAAAGATTCTGGGCATCAGTGCAGATCATTTCCTCGTCTGGATTAACAGAAGCTCTGGAGCAGACCTCCGTTTCCCAGGTTATAGTATGAGTAAACAGCTGTACAGACTCAACCATCTGTGTTACCCCATACTCAGACGGGCAGCTGGAGACTTGGGAGCTGTGAGGAAGCAAGTGCGATTGGGGTGACACCTCTGAGGACTGGAGTATTTGTGATGTTGAAGTTGAGGTGGAGGAGAGCACACTTGAAGGAGCACTTGATATACTTTGTACTTGTAACTTTTCCATGTGTTAGTTGTGTCTTCTGAGCAGTTTGTCAGCTTTTGGACACCTTTGAAATGTTTTCCATGTGTTTTCTATGTGCTTCTATGTGTTTTTGTTTGCCTGCCATTGGTTTTAACGGTGTTCGAAGGTGTTCGACGAACCAAACCGAACTCTAACACTACGGGAGTGGCTCAACACTAAACAAGACCCATGAAGTTCTAAATATACATTTGTCCTGCACGGTTCTTTTATTCAGTGTTCATGGCCAGAAACATAACTTGTAGAATAGTCTTGTCCCAACTGACATTGTAATTAGATGGAAATAACAGAATTGTCTGTTTGTTCTATAGCAAAGCTGATAGTACAAATAAGGGTAAAGGCCCCATACACATTAGATGAAAATGGTGCAACATACCATTGTTAGTGATTGGCTGATATATTCTGTGATGTGTTTGGGGAAATAATTTTTTTTTTCTAGCATTAGATCTGATCATCTGCCGAGAAAATCCGACGCGCGGGACCAGTGTTTTGGAGGATTAAAAATGTTCATTCTTTTCCACCGCACAGATTACGGTCGCTCATTATGGTTGAGATTAAACATTTCATTCTGGATATCTGTGTGTCAGAGTTACTGAAGTTCACACGTACCTCGGAATTGGCAGATTTTTAAGAATTTTTTGCTGCTAATTTGACAATCTACAGTAAAGTTATCAAATAAAATCTGCACTGAATTGTTTAGCTATGAAGGAAGCAAAGAAATAATTCACTTTAAATAAAATATTTTTTTCAGATTTGATTTGAGATTATTTCTTCCTCTATGAAACTAATTAATACCTGTCAGAATTTATCTAAGAATCCAAAATCCATGGCAGATTTCACTTTGAATATTTTGGGAGCATCTGAGTGAGATTTGTAAAATGTCAGGGCCTTGTCTGCTACATTAATACATTACCTGCGCAAACTCAAACTATTTCCAGGAAAACCTCGATCGCATATTCTGTTTTTAATCTCAATAATAAATGCATGTTTTTCATTGAAGCGCTCAATCTGATTTTTACAATTTTTTTTCTTTTGCAAAAAAACCTTCCAAGCTTAGAGAGTGTTTGTATGGTGTCCATGTGCTATCAATTCTTTTAGGTAATTTTTTTATGGACCCTTACTCTTGAATAAGTGAGTTTATATCTGCAACACAGATCAAAAATGGAGATGTCACAAATTAGTTTTTTGTGCAGTTTTTCCACAAAAAATGTTATGTGAAGAGCACCATAGCCTTTAATGGGTACTTGGGCATCAATCCCATGTCTGATTTTCATGGATAGATCAAATGTGAGCTGGACCAGCAGTCTTCTCTGCCGACCACCTGACTAAGCTTCATCTTACATGCATCTGCTCTTGAGGAAAAAGAGTCTGGCCAATATTAATATGGTCATTATCATGGAGTTATTGCCTTATTATCAACTAAGAGGCTCTATCTAATTACTCATATCAATCTCAGATTATTTGGCTGACCGTTATCTAATGTGTATGGGGGCTTCACAGTATTTGGCCTTGTCTCTATTACAGATGTGCTCACAATTAGGAGCAGTCTCTGATCAATGATCTCGGTACCAGGCGACTTTCCCACAGAACAGATCACCTGTGGAGACCACCATAGATCTACAGATTCTAGAATTATATGTGGATATTCTCAGAGGGGCTTCACTTGTAGCCATTAGCATCACATTAGCCCCTCAGTGCCGCTCCTATGTGATCACTGGTTATTGTGCAGATCATAAGTACAATCATGTGTTTCCCATAGAATCAGGTGTCTCCTTCTCCCTGGAAGCCAAGTGTCCATCCTGTACATTTATATCATTAATTGTTTTTTAAATATTGTTAAATTAAAATTAATAGATTTAAATAACAAATTAACTAGTTTTCCATGTATTTCAGTGATCTGATTACAGCTGCAATCTGTGGAGATCTCAGCAGAAAGTTCTCCATTATGATATTACATAACTCACTACTTACAGAAATTAAAGAAATCAAAGCGACAAGATGACAGTCGATAAGAGTTTGTCCACGGTATAAATTAAATTAACAAATACTTTAAACGTTTCTTGATGTTATCACAATTTAAGCTCCGCAGACTTTACCCACAATAATCTAAAAAATTATTTCAGAGAAAACTATTTTAACACTGAGGAAACAACCTCCTGACATCCAGCAAACTTCTCTTCATCAGGAACGGCAAATCTAATGTTCCCCATTTTCCCAATATTCTTTCCTCCAAGATGTATGATGAAGACCTCTGGGTCCAGGAACCTATCGCTCATCATGAAGCTTTGGTCAGACTATCCCATCATTGACCTCTGAGCCAGCAGACCCTTACTCCATTGTCAGATTTTTTTGTTTCATAAATTTGTGAACAAAAGATGTCTGAGATTTCCAAATCATCGCATTCTTGTTACACATCGTCCCATCTGTTTTGGAATTGGGGTTGCACATCATTTACATTTCTTACCCCACATACGGGACAACTTATTTAGATTAAAACTTGTTTTACGTGTGGTGAGAAAGAGGCCGACAACACACAGGTGCTGTGGAGCTGTCCGCGGGTCCGGAGTTATTGGGAACAAATTTTTGTGATAGAAAATACGGTATATATACTGTAATATAAGATTGAGACAGAATTGACTCTAATATGGCAGAAAATAATTGTAAGTTTCTCTTTTAAAAATCCATTTGTTGCATAAGTACTAAGGGTCTGTGCACACGACCAGGATTAGCTCAGTGTTTGCTCAGGCTTTCACGCAGGTGAAATCTGCAATGAAGTCTGCACCTGAGGTCACTGTCAGGTCACCTGCGTTTTTACTTGCGTTTTTGATGCGTTTTTTCAGCAATTGATTTTTAATCAGTTTTTTATGCATTCGCTTTTTGCATGTTCATTTTAAATTAAGCCAGAGAAAAGTTGGTTTCTGGAAAGGAAAAAAATAATAATAATCATTTCATATTTGCAGACATCTTGCTGAAATGGCTTCCAGGATACTGGTAATACAACGGCAATACAACCAAAGAGCATTTTACTCCACTTGCTAATTCTCATTCTAAGAATTATTATGCTATAAGAAGTAAGTAAATATATCATTTTTTTCAATCTATTAGTTTGAACATATAAAATATATAATATATATTTATATTATATATACAAATAATCAAATACTAGAATTTAAACCAGTTGCAAGCACCTTGCAGTTGTCGCTTCTGGGTTCACCCCTTACTTGAGGAGCGTATTGAAAAGGGACACTTTAGTCATCTGTTACCTGAATTGTTCCCTGAGGTTTTTTTTTTACCTTTCTTTGAACACACTGTGACTTTTTTCATTTTAATTAATTTTTCTTTTGCAGATATCCTGATAATTTTGTATCATTTTGCCGGCTTCCCATCAATGCCTTTGACAATTTGGTAGGAAATCCTTCGGCCACATTTGACCTTAAAGATACCATCATGAGGGAGGCGATATCTGCTGAGGAAAGGCTGCTTTCCCCCTGATGTCAAACCTGCTGCGCCCATACCCATGAAGGGAACTGAATGCCCAGAAGAGGATTTTTAACTTTTGGCTGAGCCGGGCATGAAGAGTTGTGGAGAGCAACTTTGGACTCATCAGTCAGTGGAGGATCTTGAACATGGCCATCTAGATGGATATTGTGACAGTTGATTCTGATGTCAAAGCTTGCTGTGTTCTTCACAATCATGTTAGGGACTACAGGCCTGAAGTAGATGTGGAGACATTGTACTCAGATTTTGATACAGTAATCAACTGAGGTCCTGGACGTCCCAACATTACAGGTATGTGTGTTTGAGAAAAACCTTTGCTGATTATTTCATGAGTTCTGAAGGGGCCGTGCCCTGGCAATACTCCTGTGTTGGTGGTGCGCATCCTGTACAGCAAACATCCCCTGAGAGAAGACATGAAGCACATGATGGATAATGGTTCAGGACCGGAATGTCCAAGGATAATATTTATTTAATGTTTCTCTAAAATATTGTTTGTTTTATTACTGTAAAATTAATGTTTAAAAATGTAATTGTGGTCTTCATATCATTTCCCCCTTTAAAAAAAAAGGGGGGTTGACAAGCAACATATCTAGGTAAGATGTGCGGTATGTGTATATATACATATACATAGATATATATCTATATCATAAAAAATTGAGACAGCACACTATTCAAAGGAAACAAAATAGTGCTTGAGACTTGAGAAAGGTTCTTATTTCAGAACCAAATCGTTGCCATGATGGGCCATTAAATAGCATTTTTTTTAACTTTGAATGTTGTGCTGCCTACAATATTTTGAATTATATTGAAGGTTTGTTTTGTTCCTGGAGTCTTGACACCAAGACACTACATGTTGGTGCTGCTTTAGATAGAGAGATAGATAGATAGATAGATAGATAAACTTATATCTATGTCTACCACAAGTTTGACATCGCCCAACAGGCACAAACACAGAATATCTGCTCGGAGTAAGATGTGCCCTGAACAAAGTTATTTCCACTATGGGCATATCCAAAGCACATGGTTAGTCCATCAGATGATCACATGACATTTGTTCACATGGTTAATTTCCATACCAGTAGATGACCAGAGGCTGCTAAAGCAAAGAGTTAAAGAAATCTTTAGTTCTGGCATCAGCTGATCGTCAGAGGGGTGCCGGACCTATTCAGCTGTACAGGAGCAAGAACCTTTCTTGTGTAATGGGTCAGTTGGTAATAAACCAGTTGATCCATTCTCTGCTATCACCTTAGGAAACAAAGGTACATCATGGCTGACAGGGATGAGGTGCATACATGTAGTCAGTGTTTAAAAACATAAGTAATCCCCTACACCTGTGAAGCGCACTCCCCCATTTCTGCTGGGATCAAATCGCCTAAGGTAGAATTTTGTCCCTGAGTTTGTTTAGCTGAAAGAAACAGACTCAAAGAACTTTATAAATAATTATTTTCGTATGATCGAAATCAAATAGATACGTTTTTCATATAAAGAGGCCTTTGATAGTTTTGTATTAAGAATACAACACACAATTTAAATAAAACAGTATACCGTATTTTTCGGTCTATAAGACACACCTGAGCTTAAGAAGCACCTAGGTTTTAAAGGAGGAAAATAGGAAAAAAAATGTAAGCAAAAATATGGTCATGATGCCCTGTTACGGGGGAGGGGGTCTGCTGCTAACACTGGTATTGGGGTATTGTCCCCCAATTTTGTTGATATCCTCCATTCTGGTATGTATGGCCCCTCCTTCCTGGTATAAGTGGCCCCCATCCCATCCTGGTATACCTGGCCCTCATCCCCATCCTGGCATGCATGGTACCCCTTGATCCCCAATCCTGTTATGCATGGCACCCCTTTATCCCCCATCCTGGTATGCATGGCAACCCTTTATACCCCATCTTGGTATTCATGACACCCCTTTATTTGCCATCCTGGTATGCATGGCACCCCTTTATCCCCCATCCTGGTATGCATGGCTACTCTGAGCCCCCATCCTGGAATGCATGGCACCCTTTTAGCCCCCATCCTGGTATGCATTGCACCCTTTGAGCCCCCATCCTGGTATGTATGGCACCCCTTGAGCCCCAATCCTGGTATGCATGGCACCCCTTTATCCCCCATCCTGGTATGCATGGCACCCTCTGAGCCCACATCCTGGTATGCATGGCACCCCTTGAGCCCCCATACAGGTATGCATGGCACCCTCTGAGCCCCCATCCTGGTATACATGGCACCCTCTGAGCCCCCATCCTGGTATGCATGGCACCCTCTGAGCGCCCATCCTGGTATGTATGGCACCCCTTGATACCCCATCCTGGTATGAAAGGCACCCCTTGATACCCCATCCTGGTATGAAAGGCACCCCTTCTTACTCCATCCTGGTATGTATGGCACCCTCTGAGCCCCCATCCTGGTATACATGGCACTCTCTGAGCACCCATCCTGGTATGCATGGCACCCCTTGAGCCCCCATCCTGGTATGCATGGCACTCTCTGAGCCCCCATCATGCTGCCTACAAAAAAAATAAACTATCATACTCACCACCTCTCTCCTGCAGCGCTGTCCCGCTCTGCTGCCGACACTCTCACTGTGTGAGCCGCGCATGGCGTCCCTGCCATGTGCCCTCACACAGTGTAAGACGCTGTGCTGGAATAGTCACTGCTCCCCACACCGGGACTCTGTGCGTGGGGAGCAGTGGCCATTCAGTGAGTTAAATAGCCGGCACACTGTACCGCAGCGCGACTCCTGCTGCCGCTCTGTGGTCAGTGTGCCTTCTATTAAAGACCATGGATATTCACTACAACCCATGAGAGTGGGTTGTAGTGGATATTCATGAGCTTCAATAGCGGGCACACAGATCGCAGAGCAGCAGCAGGAGCCGTGCTGCGGTTCCAGTGTGCCGGATATTAAGAAAAACGAATACTCATTGCTCTCTATGCCCATAGGTGTGGGGAGCAGGGAATATTAATTTTCTTTAGTAGCAGGCACAGCGTAGGCTGCAGCAGGCGGCAGCTACCTTCTGTGCCCTGCTGATCCCCCGCTGCTGCTCCCCCGCTGCTGCTCCCCCACTGCTGCTCCCCCACACCCACCACCATGCAAAGCCAGGTATATAGTATTTGGACTATAAGACGCACCCCCCACATTCCTGGAAAATTTTGGAGAAAAAAAGTGCGTCTTATAGTCCGAAAAATACGGTACATTAAAATATAACTATATATTTTGGCCTTTAAAAATGTTAACTTTTAAAATTACTTATAGTGAGGGGTCGAGTTGGTTATTTTTGATGAGCGAGTCTATTTGTTACTATTCGCTATTCACAAGGATAGTATGGTATTTGGGTTACTCGTTATATTGTGAGTATTTGTGTACTTGCCTCGCTATATTCGGATGTCCACCCTTCAGTTTTGGCGCCTCCTTTGCAGCCATTAAACATGCTGGGCTTCTTAACCAATCACAGTATTGCCGCAGACACCTTGGTTGTGGCATTACTGTGGTTGGCTGCCGTCCAGCGTCATAGGGTCTATTTAAGCCCTGCTGCCGCCATTTTGTGCACATTGCATACGTTCTACAAGCATAGGGAGAGATCGCTGAGCTGCTAGGGAGAGTGTTGAGACATCTTGATAAAGCAAAACCCATTGTAAGGGCTACCTGCTGTGTATACTAGTTCAGTGTAGAGTAGGGAGGGAGAGATACTCGAGCAGGAACAGTTTAAAGGAGCCTCTCACTAGATCTATAATACCACCAAAACATAGCTCTTTTCAGAGCTGAAGACACATAACAGTCAGAGCACAGAGACGGAGAGATTGTGCATTAGGTAGGGAGAGGTTAAAGTGTTCTTCCAGTGTCCATCTTAAAACAGCTCTTTGTCAGAGGCAAAGCAATATTTTTCCTGCACACAGAGTAGTAGCATTTTGTGCTGCCTTTTTTTTTAAATGCACCGGCCTATGTTCCCCGCTGTTTTAGGGGTCATAGCCTGGCTTCTGCTGTCCACATTAGTCCACTTAAAAAGGCGTTTAGTTCCCTACACAAAGCAGTAGTCCAAACATTTCCTCCTGCCTGCTACCAAGCATGCACCGACCCATTTTCCCCGCTGTTTTTGGGATGACAGCCTGCCTTCTGTCCACATTAGTCCACTTAAAAAGGCGTTTATTGTCCTAAGCAAAGCAGTAGTCCAAACATTTCCTACTGCCTGCTACAAAGCACGCACCAGGCCATTTCCCCCCGCTGTTTTTGGGGTAACAGCCTGCCTTCTGACCACATTAATCCACTTAAAAAGGTGTTTAGGGCCCAACGCAAGGCAGTAGTTCAAACATTTTCTACTGCCTGCTACCAAGCATGCACCACGCCATTTTACCCACTATTTTGGCTGTGACAGCTAGCTTGGCTTTTGCCATCAACATCTAAAAATCTGTCAACAAAACCCAAAATGCAAAAAAAAGCCTGTTGTTAAGGGACGTGGACGTGGAGGGGGTTTTGTCAGTGGAGCGCAAGAAGGCACTCAGTCTGTGTCAGGTCAGAAGCTTGATGCATCCACTATTTTCCTGGAAAAATTTCCCAGTCTGGAAAATAAACGTGTGTGGAAGCCAGAAGAGCGAGAGCAGATTCTGTCTTGGATAGCAGACAAGGCCTTTACGCATTTGCCAATCAGCAACAAATCTTCCATGACATACAGTCTACACAGAAGTCTGGCCCATTGAATCCTGAAGCTGGTTCTCCTTCCTCCCGCCACTATCAGTCACAGGACACATATGACACCAAGCTTGGCCACTCCGAGGACCTGTTTGGTACATATCCTTTGATTGGCTCTGGCCTATCACTGTGCAGCACTGAAGAGGGACAAGAGGAGGTGGTGTGCATTGATGCTGAAGTATTTGAGGACCTACGGCCAGAAGAAAGCCACTTGGAGGTACATCATTTACTGTCTCCAGAGGTGAAGGCTGATGATGATGAGACACAGTTAGCATCAGGTCAGCCTACGATGTCAACTGGGAAGGAGGATGAGATGGAAGATGAGGTGGTCTATGATGAGTCCACTGATCCGACCTGGACCATTGGCATTTATAGCCATGACAGCAACACAGAGGAAGATGGATATGTCGTGGTTTGCCCAGAGTGAGAACTAGGTCAGCTGTTCCCAAGAACATCCCCGCTGTGTTCCAAGTCAGGGCAAGGGGGCGTTCAGCTGCTGTGTGGAATTTTTTTCTTAAAGTCCTTCAGAGAAAAACATTGTAGTGTGTAGCAACTGCCATACCAAGTTGAGTAGAGGCCAGGGCAAAGGCAACCTGAGCAACAACAGTATGCGAAACTACATGGCAACCAAGCACCCCAGTAGGTGGGTGGAACACCAGGATACAAAATCTGCATCTGCGGGTCAAACCAATGCCATGTCGCCTGGGCTATGTCCTTTAGAATCTATTGTTCAGGAAGCAGATGCTCATACCTCCTGCCCACAAGCTGTGGTTGCACACACACAACAATCATTGACCACATCCACTTCTTTGTCCCAGCAAAGCGTCAAATTGTCCATGCCTGAGAGCTTGGAAAGAAAGCGTAATTACCCAGCCATGCACCCACAGGCACAAATACTAAACTCGCACATTGCCAAATTGTTAGCTGTGGCAATGTTGCTTTTTAGGCTTGTGGGAATACAGTCTTTATGTGATCTCTTGGCTGTGGCTGCCCCACGATGCAATTTTTCCAGCCGCCACTATTTAGCCCGGTGTGCCGTCTCTGCCTTACACAAGCACGTGTCAAACAATCTGAACCATGCTCTCACCAATGCCTCAACCGGGAAGGTCCACCTAACAGACATCTGGACAAGTTGTTGTGGACAGTGATGATACAATTCTGTCACGGCACAATGGGTGAACCTGGTGGAGGGTGGGACAAAGGCGCAAACTGGAACATCACACATCCTACCCACGCCAAGAATAGCGGGCCCAACTTCTGTCAGGGTTTCCGCCTCTTCATATTCCACTTTCTCTCTCCCCTCCTCTTGATCCTTTTCCTCTGCTTAATTACCCTCCCCATAACTGCTAAGCTGGGACCTGTGCAGCAGCGCATCAGAAAAGCAGCAACACGCTCTGCTGAAGCTGATCTGTTTAGGTCACAAAGCACACACTGCATCAGAGCTGTGGCACGCTTTAAAAGAACAGACTGATCAGGGGCTGTCCCCGCTGCACCTCCAACCCGATCTGGTCGTCTGCGATAATGGGCGTAACCTGGTGGCGACTTTAATGGTTGGCAAACTGGTACATGTGCCATGCATTGCTCACATGCTGAACCTAGTTGTTAAAAAATTTCTGAAAACTTACCGTGACTTGCCGTACCTACTTGAGAAGGAGCGCCATATTAGAGCCCATTTCCGCCATTCCTCTACCGCTTTTTCTGCTCTTACAGAGCTGTAAAAGCAATTGAATTTGCCAAGTCATAGGCTTATTTGCGACCTGCCCACACGGTGGAACTCAACCTATCATATGTTGGCGAGGATTAGTGAACAGCAGAGGGCAGTAGCTGAATATCAGCTTCAACATGCCTGTCAGACTGAGAGTCAGCCACCACACATAACAAATGTCGAGTGGGTTTGGATCGCTGACATTTGTAAGGTAGAGAACTTTGAGTACTGCACCAACCTCGTGAGCCATGATCAGGCTATTATCAGAGTAACCATCCCGCTGCTGTGTCTCTTGAAACAATCACTGCATAATCTCAAAGAGGAAGCTTTGAGCATCCAGCATGTTGGTATGGAGCTAGATTTCTCAATGAGTGATACTATCCAGCCTAGCCAATATTCTGAGGCAACATTGGGTGATGAGGAGGAAGATGAGGAGGATGAAGACGGAGAGGACTTGTTTTTCTGTGCTACCAAGGGGACTCATAATTCTACGGAGGGGACACCTAACCCATGCTTCATGTCTGTCCAGTCTGGATGGGCTGGAGAGGAGGAGGTGGAGGAAGAGGCGAGTCATCGTGAGGAGAGGATGGGTACTGTTTCTACTGTTGGGGACACAGAATATTTGCCTTTTCGCAGCTTGGCCCACATGGCACAGTTCATGTGTAAGTGACTGTTGCAAGACCCTCGCCTGATACACATTTTATCCAACAACCTATACTGGTTGGCCACCTTTCTCGATCCACGGTACAAGGAGAAATTTCCTTCTCTCCTTTTGTTGTCATCAAAAAGTTTTTCAATGGGATCGTTCAAGAGGGTCGTTGTAGATCAGTTGCTGAAAATATCACCCTCAGACAATGCTAGTGGCAGAGGAACCGGCTCTTTTCAACACCAAGAAATAATGGGGAGAGACATGAACACCAGCTCCAACAGAAGTGGGGGGAAAATTGTGCACAAATCGGGCAATTTTCAATAAACCAGCACAACAGCAAGGGCTATCTGCGCCTGTAACAATGCCAATGAGGGATAAGTTGCAGAACATGGTCAAGGGGTACTTTAGTGACCATATTTGTGTCTTTTCTGATGCTTCAGTTCTCTTTAATTATTGGGTGACTAAGCTGAACACTTGGCCCGAAATCTCCTTATATGTCTTGGAGGTGCTGGCCTGCCCGGCTGCTAGTGTGGTGTCAGAGCGTGTTTTCAATTCCGCTGTGGCAATCATCACTGATAGGCGCACATGACTCTCAACAGAAAATGCAGACAGACTTACTTTGATTAAATTCAACAATTACTGGATATCTCCACAGTTTGTACTCCCTCCAGATGACAGCACACCAACCTAAATTCACCAAAAATGCAGATTCATGTGACTGCTGTTAATGTCACCCCCTTCCCATAAAAACCCATTTCCTTCCTTCGTCAACCATGACTCAGCCCATAGGGCTAATTTTTACAAATCCTATGCAGATTGTGCAGTGGACAAACCAGGACAGTATTCCTACTCCAGCCTAACTACTATTTGTGATTAGAGGCCCTTGGGATGTTGGCTTCCTGTGTCAACCATGACTCAGTCATTAGGGCTAATTTTTACAAACCCTATGCACATTGTGCTGTGGACAAACTAGGACAGTACTCCTACTCCAATCTAACTACTATTTGTGATTGGAGGCCCTTGGGATGGTGGCTTCCTGCATCAACCATGACTCAGCCCATAGGGCTAATTTTTACAAACCCTATGCACATTGTAAAGTGGTCCTACCAAACTAATATTTGTCATTGGAGGCCCTTGTCACAGGTTGTGCCACATTGTGACTCATATAGGGGATACATATTCAATAGAAATGTACGGTCAGTCACCCTTTTTGGCGAAAAAACATGCCTGGCTTGTGCCACATTGTCACTAAGATAGGGGATACATATTCAATAGAAATTTACACTGACTGTTGATGACCCGATCGTAGATAATGTTTGTCAAGGGAGGCCCTTGTCATGGAATCTTTCTGCACCTATGACAAACCCCCCAGGAGTAATTTTTGGAAATACGTTGCACATTCTGCACTGGACCAAGTAGTACAATATCAAAAAGTCTTCTCTTCCTATATAATCTGGGGAATATTGACAATCAAAATCTCTGAGCCATTTGGAAAAACTTCTCCAACCCAACCTGGAGGGGGGCACCATATATCCTTTGTCCATTGACTTGCACACGTGATATATTTGAGCTCGTCATCCAGTTGACTAGTGCAGCTTTATTTTTCCAGTTCACAGAGTTAAGCCACACCTGAGGATCGCAGGCCGCACTCACTGCTACCTTCTAGTACTCCATGTCTCTTGGCCTTTTTCTCTGTTATCTCTGCCCTTAAATGAGTTTAATAATAGAGTGAAGGCCCTACAATATGAATAAGTAAGGGCACTCTCAAATATACACAAGAGGTACCTCCAAAATTTGGAAAGGAGCACGCTTCCAAATGCATGTTATAGGGCCAAGCGAGGGCTCTCACAAAACTCCGCTTTCCTGCCTACTGCAGGCCCTCTGAACATTTGAATTTAGGGCTGCAGTATCACATGGTGGTGGAGGAAGAGGATGAGTAGGAGGAGGAGGAGGAGGGACAAGCCCAACAATAAAATGGGCACATTGTAAAATGCTATGGAATATGTATTCTACTATCTGAGTATCAGTGATGGAGGGATCGGACAAATGTCTAATTAACAGCTGTCCCTCTAAAACACATGTTACAGAGCCACCTGGGGCCTCTTAATCTTTGACCTAACATACCTACTGGTACGTTCTAACTGTGCTTGTAAAGTGCTGGGGAATAGCAAACTAAAAATGATGTATGACAGAGGGACCTACAAAATGTATAAGTCAGGTCCCTCCCAATTGTAAAAGGCGAAAAAAAGCCACAATAGTATGTGTCAACAAACGCTAAAAGGGATTTTTGTTGGGTTTCTCTGGTTTATTTAGCGTTATATACAAGTGATTACGCAGGAAAAACTGTTTCTTTACCTTTTTGGCCTGTTAAATGCAATTTAGGTTAGGTTTGGAAGTTGTTCTTATGTGTCTGTAAAAGTGGCATAATGCTGCAACAAACTTATTCCCAGAAACCATATGTGAGTCAGAAATGCATGCAGGCAGCTTCCCGTTCTGTTTCATCACTTTCCCATCCATTTCAGCCTTTTCCTCAGGCCCCCAGACACTTTTGTAGGGTTCAGCAGAAAATTATTCGCATTTCCCATTGGCATACATTGTACTTGCTATTCGGAACGAATACGCAATAATTGCAAAGTACTCGTTACGAGTATAGCGATTACGAATATTACGATTCTCGCTCATCACTAGTTATTTTCCCATAATGTAGAGTTTAGTTGATGTGGTTGAAGTTGAATGTTGAACTTTATTGAGGTCTTTAAGATTGATATTGCATCAGGTAGGAGAAAATTCAAACTCTCGTCATATTGATAAAATTTGTCATATCGTATGCCAAATAAAATCCATCTTCCAGTCAAACATTTTTCTACTTTACTGCGAAAAAAGTAAGAAATTCTGGCTCTGATACATTGGCCATCTTAATGTACCGGGGGCTTCAGGTGCAGTACTATAAAATAACTAAACATATTCGGTTCCACCATCCCACACAAATCCACTGGGCGCTGTCAGTATGGAAGGGAAGACAGTAGAGAATGAAGATTAAATTCTAACTCTAGAAAATTCTTCAATATCTTGATTGATTATTTATAGAGACCATTTTGGGGAATAAAAGATAGTGTATAGAATGAGAGGGTGGAAGGCAGATAGTGATTGATACAATTCTTCCCAACATGGAAAGTTTCTTTTTTTTTCCTCATTTACGCTTTTCTTCTACCTTTTTCTTTTTATTTTATTATTATTTTTTTACCAGTGACCATATATTTAGCCTAATAATGTCCTCAACACAGGGTGAAACATTGATCCCCAGATATTTTTAACAAAATTTCTCAGCCACAACTTGCCACTGTTAAAGGTTACTAAAGGTTTTTGCAATATTGCAAAAAATATGGGAAAAAAAACCCCAAGCTTGTAGGTTAGATATACAGTATTGTGGAAACATTTAGGCAGGTGTGAAAAAAATTCGGCAAAGTAAGAGGTTTCCAAAAACAGAAGTTTTAATCATTTATTATTTATAAATTAATAAAATACAAACTGAATAAACAAAACAAATCTAAATTGCATCAATATTTGGTGACCGCCCTTTGACTTCATCAGTTCTTCTAGGTACGAATACCTGCACACAGTTATTGAAGGAACTTTTATGGGAGGTTTTTCCAAATATCTTGAATTGACCACCTCTTCCTCAACTGCCAAGTTTATTTAATACTCAAAGACCTTTATTTTCCAGGGAAAATTAAGGTAATTGAAGATAGAGAGAACTGACTGACGAGAAAAGGGACATTGAGCAAAGAGATTGTCAAACATGTATATGGCTTCTCTCGACAACATCTGCCAACAAAAAGGGGGAGAAGTGAAGTCTGCACTTTGTCTCCAGTTGATGTAGACTTGATACATGGTGTCAGATTCTGTTGCTTCAATCCATGGGAAGAATCCAGTCAAAACAACAAAGAGAAGAACCCCAAAAGCCCAGATATCTATAGTAGGGCTCAAGATCAAATATTCTCCTCCTTTCAAATCACACAGCTCTGGAGACATGTACGGTATTATGTGGGACATGGACGACACATAGTTTCCCATAGGTTGGGTCAAACCAAAATCACTCAATTTGATTTGGTAGCAGTCTTTGTCCATGAGCAACACGTTGTCCGGCTTCAGGTCCCTGTGAACCAACCCTCTACCATGCATATAGTCCAGAGCTGAGGATATCTGTTTGGCACACCTCTTCACTGCGTCCTCAGGAATTCCAACCTGCAGAAAACAGATCAGTTTTATGAGATTTAGTTTTATTTGTGTAGTTCTTTATCCAAAGCAAAAATACTAAACATTGAAGATGTTGCTGTTGTTGGGACAGTGGATGGTATAGTGGATAAAACTGCTGCTGTGATGGTCATGAGGCTTCAAACAGTGCATTGTTATGGAACCCGCCTCCACCTATGGAAATGTTTGATGTATTCCCAAAGACCCCCATAGGTAATAGTTAGCTAACTGGCTACCATATACAGGGGTATCTAGCTTTTCCTCTGACTGTTGATGTGTATCTCCTGTTTCTGGTGTTTCAGAAATTAAATATTTGTACATTGTAGGAGAACATATGAAGCCGGCCTTACTTACCTCACTTTGTATGATATGATGCAAGGTGCCTGCCATTGCCAACTCCTGAGTAAGTGCATAGTGGTCCATTGTGCCAATAAAGATGGGATATGTCTTAATAATATGAGGGTGGTCAGAGAGACTGATTGACAAAGACAGCTCCTTCAGAAAGGTTTTCAGAAGAGTTCTGTCCTTCTTCAGGAGTTTCACAGCCACTGGTTCTCCTATAAAAAGAAACAAAACAAAAGAATGTTTATAAAAACCTCCAAGATCTCACATAGAAACTTTATATTCAAGCACATAATTATCACCACTGGCATGGGATGTGTGCTGGTGGATATCAGTCCCTAATCCTCAATCTCATATCTATGAGGAGGCCTGTCTTTGCTAAATTTGGGGGCAGCTTGGATTTAAAACAGTTAGATACCAAATTTATTTATTTATTTTACTAACTGATATTACCATAGTAAAATTGTTAGTGGTTTTGCGGCCATTTATCTCCAATGAGAAAAAAGTTATTTGAGATTGAACTTTAACTGCTTCATTCTTTTGTCTCCTGATATCTTCTGTCAGACAGATAATCCATGGTTTTTACAAAGACAGAGAACCCTGAGTTAGAGGTATCATAAAATCTATAGTTTACTTAATGCTATTAAAAATATTGCATATTCAATTACATACATGTAACAAATGTGAAGTGATATAATTTAGAAACCCAGTAAAAAGGCTGAAGATAAAGACCACTGAGCACCTATAAGCAAAGGTATTGCATCCACCCAAAAGTAAGAAAGGGTCTAGGCTGAAGGTCTGCTGGAGCACCGTATAATGGGTATATGCAATATTTTTAATAGCATTAAATAAACTATTTGTTTTATGATATCGCTAACTCAGTGTTCTCAGCTTTTGGAAATGCTTATATTGAGTTTTTTGGTCATGATATAGGGCACAAGCTCTTTGATGTAAAACTAGGGATGATATTCTGAAACCCCTATTATTAAGATAATCAATGGTGCAATTTATAGATATTTTTAGATGGACATTTTTATGACCTAACAGAGTAAAGTTGGCCAAACACATGGATATTTGTCTGCAGACCATTGGCAGATCCAGCTGAATATGGTGAAAATGAAGATAAACAGCTATTGACCCAACGCTTATTTGAACAAAACTTCTTTTTCCCAACCTTCATTTTCATATGATCCTTTGATAACCCAACATGTCTGGAAAGAGTTAGGCGCCCCTCATACACATAAGATAGTGATCAAGACCCACCAAATTTGGCAGGCTTGGATGACTTTACACCTATGTGTATGAGTTGACATTACTAAAATAATCTCGATTTTCCAATGGCTTACAGATGAATATCTCATCTCTATGGCCGACTAAAATCATTTTCACATTTTGTTACATAATTTACCACTTTTATTTAATCAATTTAGGTAAATGACCATCTTTGTTTTTGCCTTCTTCACATACCTGTCAATTTGTTCTGTGCCTGTAGAACTTTTCCATATGATCCTTGGCCCAGTTTCTTGATTACGTTGTAGCATTCTGAAATCTCCTGAATCCAAAAGATCTGGGAGGCGGCCATTGCTGCTTGGAAGTTGTTGATTCTTGAGCTAAACAACAAACTGTGTATGACTCTAGAAGAAAATATAAGGAATATGATTAATGAAACATCTTGTAGTGATCATATTCATGGGTTCTGTGGGCATTTATCATAATTAAGCTCAATCATAATTTAGAAACCCATCCTAAACAAAGATGTGCCAGTACGATATAGGATAGCTGACAACCCTTGTAAAAGGTATCTTGGTGGGCACATTGGTTGTAATCAACCTTTCCATGAAGACATTGTAATCAGATAGACAAAATTATGATAATTCTAAACGGTTCTACAATAATACAGAAGTGTTTGTATCTAGAGATTATTTTTAGATTTTTTGTCATTAAAACACACATGAAAATTAGACTCTCTGCCTGGTGAAATGTGACTAGAAAGAGAAATGATTGTTTAATGGTCATATGGCAAGAAGACCCAAACAAATAATAAATAACCCCAGTGGATATACTATTGAAGAGTAGTCTTACCTGGGTTGGGATTCTGTTGATGTTGATGATTAGCTGGGTTCTGCTCCAAAAAATGTTGAGTGTCGCTTTCTTATGGCTTGGTCTGAGAGGTCCTATCTTCACAAAGATGTTCTCAGGAATAATTCAACAAGACCCATGAAGTTCTAAGCTTTACAGGGAAGTAGCTACCTGACATTGAGGTCAATCCTTCTCCTTAGCCAATTGGATGTCAAAAACCTCCTTTGAATTACAGATTAAAGTGACTCCTAGATGTTGGACGTTCATGAAAACCTAATTGTTATTTAATAGACTATGTGGTGCCACAATGGTATCTGGGAGGCGCCCACCTTAGTATTGTTAGTATTTCTAGTAAATTGCTAATGTAATCAGTTGTGAATTTATTCTACCCCCTATGGTCACATCTCACCTTCCCGACTTCCTGCTGCTTTCACCAAAAGAGAAACTGGACCCATGTTTTTATATAAATATACATTTGTCATGCACGGTTCTTTTATCCAGTGTTTATGGCCAGAAACTGATTTAACATAACTTGTAGAATAGTCTTGTCCCCACTGACATTATAATTAAATGGAAATAACAGAATTGTCTATATGTTCTATAGTAAAGCTGTTAATAGAACTAAGGGTAAAGGCCCCATACATATTAGATGAAAATGGTGCAATAAACCATTGTTCAGTGATTGGCTGATATATTCTGTGATGTGTTTGGGGTACATTTTTTTTCTGGCATTAGATCTGATCATCTGCCGAGAAAATCCAACTCGCGGGACAGTGTTTTGGAGGATTAAAAATGTTCATTCTTTTCCACTGCACAGATTACGGTCACTCATTATCGTTGAGATTAAACATTTCATTCTGCATATATCTGAATCAGAGTTACTGAAGTTCTCATGTACCTCGTAATTGACAGATTTTTAAGAATTTTTTGCTCCTAATTTGAAAAAATCTACAGTAAAGTTATCAAATCAAATCTGCACTGAATTGTTTAGCTATGTAGGAGGCAAAGAAATAATTCACTTTAAATAAAAAAAATTTTTTCAGATTTGATTTGAGATTATTTCTTCCTCTTTTATACTAATTAATATCTGCCAGAATTTATCTAAAAATCCAAACTCCATGGCAGATTTCACTTTGAATATTTAGGGAGCATCTGGGTGAGATTTGTAAAATGTCAGCACCTTGTCTGCTACAATAATACATTACCTGCGCAAACTCAAACTATTTCCAGGAAATCCTATTTTGCATTTTCTGATTTTATTCTCAATAAAAAAATGCATGTTTTTCACTGAAGCGCTCAATCTGATTTTTACAATTTTTTTTTTCTTTTGCAAAAAAATCTAAACACAGCGCTTGTATGGTGTTCATGTGCTATCCATTCTTTTAGGTTATTTTTTTATGGACCCTTACTCTTGAAAAAGCGAGTTTTTATCTGCAACACAGATCAAAAATGGAGATGTCACAAATTAGTTTTCTGTGCTGTTTTTCCACAAAAAATGGTATGTGAAGAGCACCATAGCCTGTAATGGGCACCTGGGCATCAATCCCATGTCTGATTTTCATGGATAGATCAAATGTGAGCTGGACCAGCAGTCTTCTCTGCCGACCACCTGACTAAGCTTCATCTTACATGAATCTGCTCTTGATGAAAAAGAGTCTGGCCAATATTAATATGGTCATTATCATGGAGTTATTGCCTTATTAATAACTAATTTCTCGTATCAATCTCAGATTGTTTGGCTGACCTTTATCTAATGTGTATGGGGGCATCACAGTATTTGACCTTGTCTCTATTACAGATGTGCTAACAATTAGGAGCAGTCTCTTACCAATAATCTCCATACCAGAGGACTCTCCCACAGAACAGATCACCTGTGGAGACCACCATACATCTACAGCTTCTAGAATTACATGTGGATGTTCTCAGAGAGGCTTCACTTGTAGCCATTAGCATCACATTAGCCCATCGTTGCCGCTCCTATGTGGTCAATGGTTTTTGTGCAGCTCATTAGTACAATCATGTGTTTCCCATAGCCTCAGGTGTCTCCTTCTCCCTGGAAGCCAAGCGTCCATCATGTACATTTATATCATTAATTGTTTTTTACTTTTTTTTTGTTAAATAAAAATTAATAGAAATAAATTAAAATTTAATAAAATAAGCAACTTGTGCTGGAGACGTTGGGGGAAAAGGGGTGATATCAATGGGAAAGTTAAAAAACCAAGGTAATGGTAATAACAATTAGAACGGTACAGTAGTGAATAAAAACAAAGAATTTTATTGGTTCAGTTAAAACAATTATTAGAGATAAAAGATGGTGTGCGGATAAGATCAGGGGATTTACAAGATGAAAATCATTGTAGGCAGGGAGTAAATGATTTCCTTGTAGCTTTTGATTTAGTATATAGAATGGTTCTCAGTTTTCCAATGGGTATAACATGACTTAGAATGTGGTCATCCCCTGGAAGAGAAAAAAGGAGAGAAAAAAATAAAAGATAAGAACCTCAGATGCACTAGTGATTGCCTGTGGAACTGTGGATGGAAAAACAGTTACCTTCCTAGGGACGGGGGAGGGGTGTTATGGAGGATCCAGGTAGGAAACCTTCTCTGTGGACTGAAGGAAAAATAGACAGGTGAGGTAAAAAGTGGTTAAGACAATAGAGAAAATGTTAGGATATGGATATATACCTGTAAGTTACTTCTGAGTGGGAGTCAACGCAGCCATTGTGGGTGGTACGTAGATGGGCTCTTGGAGGCTGAGAATAAGATGGCACAGTGTGACAGATCTGTGGAGATCTCAGCAGTAAGTTCTCCATTATGATATTACATAACTCACTACTTACAGAAATTAAAGGAATCAAAATTTGAAAAACAACCGACAAGATGACGCTGGATAAGAGTTTGTCCACGGTATAAATTACATTTACAAATACTTTAAACGCTTTTAAATTTTAACTCCGCAGACATTACCCACAATGATCTAAAAATTATTTCAGAGAAAACTATTTTAACACTGGGGAAACAACCTCCTGACATCCAGCAAACTTCTCTTCATCAGGAAGGGCAAATCTAATGTTCCCCATTTTCCCAATATTGTTTCCTCCATGATGTATGATGAAGACCTCTGGGTCCAGGAACCTATCGCTCATCATGAAGCTTTGGTCAGACTATCCCATCATTGACCTCTGAGCCAGCAGACCCTTACTCCATTGTCAGATTTTTTTGTTTCATAATTTTGTGAACAAAAGATGTCTGAGATTTCCAAATCATCGCATTCTTGTTACACATCGTCCCAACTGTTTTGGAATTGGGGTTGCACATCATTTACATTTCTTACCCCACATACGGGACAACTTATTTAGATTAAAACTTGTTTTACGTGTGGTGAGAAAGAGGCCGACAACACACACGTGCTGTGGAGCTGTCCGCGGGTCCGGAGTTATTGGGAACAAATGTTTGTGATGATAGAAAATACGGTATATATACTGTAATATAAGATTGAGACAGAAGTGACGTTACTCTAATATGGAAGAAAATAATTATGTTTCTCTTTTAAAAATCCATTTTTTGCATAATTACTAAGGGTCTGTGCACACGACCAGGATTAGCTCAGTGTTTGCTCAGGCTTTCACGCAGGTGAAATCTGCAATGAAGTCTGCACCTGAGGTCACTGTCAGGTCACCTGCGTTTTTACTTGCGTTTTTTCCATAATTGTTTTTAATGTGTTTTTTATGCATTCTCTTTTTGTATGTTCATTTTAAATGAAGCCAGCTAAAAGTTGGTTTCTGGAAAGGAAAAATAATAATAATAATAACTTCCTATTTGCAGACATCTTGCTTCAATGGCTTCCAGGATACTGGCAGTACAACCAAAGAGCATTCTACTCCGCTTGCTAATTCTCATTCTAAGAATTATTATGCTATAAGAAGTAAGTTATTCTATTAGTATGAACATATAATATATAATATATATATATATATATAAAATATATTTATATTATCTATATAAATAATCAAATATTATATTTTTAACCAGTTACAAGCACCTTGTAGTTGTCGCTTCTGGGCTCACCTCTTACTTGAGGAGCGTATTGAAAAGGGACACTTTAGTAATCTGTTCCCTGAATTGCTCAGGTTTGTTTTTTATGTTACCTTTCTTTGAACACAATGTGACGTTTTTCATTTTAATTAAATTTTCTTTTGCAGATATCCTGATAATTTTGTATCATTTTGCCGGCTTCCCATCAATGCCTTTGACAATTTGGTAGGAAATCCTTCGGCCACATTTGACCTTTAAAGATACCATCATGAGGGAGGCGATATCTGCTGAGGAAAGGCTGCCTTCCCCCTGATGACAAACCTGCTGCGGCCATACCCATGAAGGGAACTGAATGCCAAGAAGAGGATTTTTAACTTTTGGCTGAGCCGGGCATGAAGAGTTGTGGAGAATAACTTTGGAATCTTCAGTCAGTGGAGCATCTTAAACATGGCCATCCAGTTGGATATTGTGACAGTTGATTCTGATGTCAAAGCTTGCTGTGCTCTTCACAATCATGTTAGGGACTACAGGCCTGAAGTAGATGTGGAGACATTGTACTCAGCTTTTGATACAGTAATCAACTGAGGTCCTGGATGTCCCAACATTACAGGTGTGTGTGTTTGAGGAAAACCTTTGCTGATTATTTCATGAGTTCTGAAGGGGCCGTGCCCTGGCATTACTCCTGTGTTGGTGGTGCGCATCCTGTACAGCAAACATCCCTTGAGAGAAGGCATGAAGCACATGATGGATAATGGTTCAGGACAGGACTGTCCAAGGATAATATTTATTGATTATAAGCTAATTCTGAGGTTTACAGAAGCGCTGGTAGGAGGTCTATAATCCTGCTCCAAATTGGGACAGTGACCACTACGTGTCCTAATGATATCTAAGGCATCGGTTTTTAGTAAACTAGTAATAATATATAGAAATATATATATATAATTGCGCAGGATGAGTAGACTTGGAGAATTTGGATGATAAATAAAATTAAATAGATTTTATTAATAAATAATTGATAAAAATAAGCAATTAATAGATGTACTAAAAGTAGAAAAAAACAAAGTAACATAAATATTCGGGGTTTAGGGTGATGATCCTATTGTACAGTGAACAGGAGGGGTATGGTACAAGGTAACGGGTGTTCCCTAGGAGAGAGGAAAGGTAAGTTAGTTATATATTATAATTCTGAACAAGGGTGTGGGTTGAGTGTTATCAGTATCTTTATGAGGCTGATGGAGAGCTGAATCATGAAAAGGGAAACTTGCTTATATTAATGCAGATGAGATAGGAACTAGGGAAAAATGATTATTCAAGTGGGATGCAGAGCTAGTCTCAATATAAGGATCAGTTTATAATTTCCTGGATGGTAGGATTTTGGATGTATATATTCCCTTGTTGAAGAGAATAGTGAATGAAGACCTAATAGTGAGAGAAAGGGTGTACCGTGAAAATGTATGGTCCGGAGTGCCTGACTTGGTGGTGGACTGGGTTTTTACCTGGAATGCATCGGTACCAGAGTTCAGACCAGGAAGGACTATATTGTTGTTACACCTTGTGTGTATGTATATGTGCGCATACCCAACTTTTTGGGACCATATGAGAGTATAGAGATGCGAACAAGCAAAGTCTTTGTCCTTGAAGGTTACTAGGGTCTAAAAGAGAAGTGACTGTTAGAGTTGGCAAATATGGAAAGTACTTGGTGTACAAAATGGTGTACAAATTGTATGAATATATACAGTAAAAATATATCCTTTTACTGTATATATTCATACATTTTGTACACCAAGTACTTGCCATATTTACCAATTCTAATATTTGGTGCTGCTTCTGTTTTTATAGATAAATAAATAGATAGATAGACAGATATAAGTTTGTATACCACAAGTTTCACACCGACCAACAGGCACAAACACAGAATATCTGCTTTGGTTAAGATGTGCCCTGAACAAAGTTATTTCCACTATGGGCATATCCAAAGCACATGGATAGTCCATCAGATGATCACATGACATATGTTCACATGGTTAATTTCCATACCAGTAGATGACCAGAGGCTGCTAAAGCAAAGAATTAAAGAAATCTTTAGTTCTGGCATCAGCTGATCGTCAGAGGGGTGCCGGAGGTATTCAGCTGTACAGGAGCAAGAACCTTTCTTGTGTAATTGGTCAGTTGGTAATAAACCAGTTGATCCATTCTGTGCTATCACCTCAGGAAACAAAGGTACATCATGGATGACAATGAAGAGGTGCATACATGTAGTCAGTGTTTAAAAACATAAGTAATCTCCTACACCTGCGAAGCGCACTCCTCCATTTTTGCTGGGATCAAATCGCCTACAGTAGAATTTTGTCCCTAAATTTGTTTTGCTGAAAGAAGCAGGCTCAAAGAACTTTATAAGCAATTATTTTAATATGAACACAATCAAATAGATACATTTTTCATATAAAGAGGCCTTTGATAATTTTGAAATAAAAATAAAACACACAATTTAAACAAAACAATATATATTAACATATAATTATATATATATTTTTAAAATGTTAACTTTTAAAATGACTTATAGTGAGGGGTCGGGTTGGTTATTTTCCCAAAATGTAGAGTTTTGTTGAAGTTGAATGTTGAAGTTTATTGAGGTCTTTAAGATTGATATTGCATCAGGTAGGAGAAAATTCAAATTCCTTTCATATTGATAAAATTGGTCATATCGTATGCCAAATCCAATCCATCTTCCAGTCAAACATTTATCCATTTTACTGCAAAAAAAAGTTCTAATCTTTAATATTTGGTAAATTAGGCGATTCTGGCTTTGATACATTGCCCATCTTAATGTACCGGGTGCTTCAGGTGCGGAACTTTAAAGTAACCAAACATATCCGGTACCACCATCCCACACAAATCCACTGGGCGCTGTCAGTATGGAAGGGAAGATAGCAGAGAATGAAGATTAAATTCTAATTCTATAAATAATAATGCAAAATATTGTAGAATTTTCTAGGGACCATTTTGGGGAATACAAGATAGTGTATAGAATGAGGGGGAGAAGGCAGATAGTGATTGATACAATTCTACCCGATATGGAAAGTTTCTTTTTTTTTTTCCACATTTATGCTTTTCTTCTACCTTTTTCTTTTTTTTTTTTCATTATTATTATTATTTTTTTTTACCAGTGACCATATACTTAACCTAATAATGAACCTAATAATGTCCTCAGACAGAGTGAAACCTTGATCCCCAGATATTTTAAACAATATTTCTCAGCCACAACTTGCCTCTGTTAAAGGTTACTTAAGGTTTTTGCAATATTGCAAATATGGAAAAAGAAAACCCCCAGCTTGTAGCCCATTATATATTAAAGGGGTTAGATATACAGTATTGTGGAAACGGTTAAGGAAGGTGTGAAAAAAATGCCACACAGTAAGAAGTTTCCCAAAACAGAAGTGTTAATCATTTATTTTTTGTCAATTAAAAAAATACAAACTGAATGAACAAAACAAATCTAAATTGCATCAATATTTGGTGACCGCCCTTTGACTTCATCAGTTCTTCTAGGTACTAATACTTGCACACAGTTTTTGAAGGAACTCAGCAGGGAGGTTTTCCAAATATCTTGAACTGACCACCTCTTCCTCAACTGCCAAGTTTGTTCCATTCTCAAAGACCTTTATTTTCCTGGGAAAATTAAGGTAATTAATGATAGAGAGAACTGACTGCCGAGAAAAGGGACAATGAGCAAGGAGATTGTCAAACATGTATATTGCTTCTCTCGACAACATCTGCCAACAAAAAGGGGGAGAAATGAAGTCTGGACTTTAGTCCAGTACAGTCTGAGAAGAGTTACCTCAGAGGACAAAAGCCTGTTCCAGCTCCTGCAATTGCTATCCTGCAGTGGAGCCTATCCAGATCAAGACTCCGTGAAGCTCAGAGAGGTGAGCTTTAGGTGTGCCGGCACCATAAGATCGGTGAAGTGCGGCAAGCTGCCCCTAGTGTGAGTAGCCTAGTGAGGGCCCGAGTAGGCCGAAGGTGAGTACAGAGTTAGTTCATAGGGGGGCAGAAGAGCTTAACTAGCTCACCCCAAAGAAGCAGTTACCGGACACCGTGTCCGAAGCTTACCGGGAACTCCACGACCCAGTAAGATATAAATGGAATCCCTGGAGAACTATAAGTCCCAGGATCGCTAAATTGCTCATACGTACCAGAGCCAGGAGACACATAGGCCCCATAAGTCAGGAGCATGTAATCCAAGAAAAGGCCCTACCACAAGGTCAGCCAGCGCAGGACAGAGACAAAGTTTGGCCTAGCTCCATTCAGGTCAGAAACTTACGACGCAGAGGCAAGAGACAGGAGGCCCAAAACCCACTCATTGGGGAGGATCAGGGCATGCATCCTTCACCCTACAGTGCTCCGGGAAGTGCCTGAATTTCCATCAGTAAAAGGTACTGAAGTGACTATTGTGTCTGTGCCTGTTCTTGCTCTGACCCGGCTGGGTCTCGTCTGTCCTACATTCCCCATCCATACACTGCCCTGAGGCCTAGCTCCACCTGTGGGGAGCTATACCATCAACCTGCCCATAACCGGCCTCAGTGGACTGTGCAGCCCTGGTGATCCTCACCAGAAGCCACAGGTGGCGTCACAAACTCTTTTACAATTTAACATCTATCAGCACCTTTTTAAAGAGTGACCCCAGGGTATGGACCCGGGAGCAGACCACCGCGACATCCCTAAGGCCAGGATAAAGGCCCGGGTACCGAGTCATCCCCATCCCCCTGGGCTAGTCACTTTCAAGTCACACGACATGTACGGAATGATATTTGACATGGATGACACATAGTGTCCCATAGGTTTGATCAAACCAAAATCACTCAATTTGATTTGGTAATACTCTTACTCCATGAGCTACACGTTGTCTGGCTTCAGCTCCCTGTGAACCAACCCTCTACCATGCATATAGTCCAGAGCTGATGATATCTGTTTGGCGCACCTCTTCACTGCGTCCTCAGGAACTCCAACCTGCAGAAAACAAATCAGTTTCATGAGATTTAGTTTTATTTGTGTAGTTCTTTATCCAAAGCAAAAATACTAAACATTGAAGATGTTGCTGTTGTTGGGACAGCGGATGTTATAGTGGATAAAACTGCTGCTGTGATGGTCATGAGGCTTCAAACAGTGCATTGTTATGGAAACTGCTTCCACCTATGGAAAGGTTTAATGCATTCCCAAGGACCCCCCATACACTTTAGTTGGCTAAGTGGCTACCATATACAGGGGTATCTAGCTTTTCCTCTGACTGTTGATGTGTATCTCCTGCCTCTGGTGTTTCAGAAATTAAATATTTGTACATTGTAGGAGAACATATGGAGCCGGCCTTACTTACCTCACTTTGTATGATATGATGCAAGGTGCCTGCCGTTGCCAAATCCTGAGTAAGTGCATAGTGGTCCATTGTACCAATAAAGATGGGATATGGCAAGGAGACCCAAACAATTAATCAATAACCCCAGTGGATATACTTTTGAAGAGTAGTCTTACCTGGGTTGGGATTCTGGTGATGTTGATGATTAGCTGGGTTCTGCTCCAAAAAATGTTGTGTCGCTTTTCTTATGGCTTGGTCTGAGAGGTCCTATCTTCACAAAGAAGTATTCAGGAATAATTCAACAAGACTAGAGATGAGCGGTGTTCGACTCGAACTGTTCGCCAATATCAAATTCGAGCTGTTTTGGGCGGTGTTCGTGCCGTTCAGCGAACATGAACGATTTGAAAAAAATTCGGCTGTTCGAGGTTATGTTCGATAAGTGTTCGTGCACCAAAAGCATAACTGGATTTTTTCTCAGTAATGCTGAAAATTAATGTTAATACGCAATTTGAGTGTACAGCGGGGCGGGGGGAGAGGCAGGGGATGGATCTCTGCAGAAATAATGAAGATCTCCATTTTTTTTCTCTTTCCCGCATTTACAGTGGGGAGGTGCAATCTGTCAGCCTATCAGCAGCGCACATACGGAGTGAACTGCTTTTTTTCACACAAGCAAGGGCATGTGTCATTGGCAGTGTATTTCACATGTCCTTGCCCTATAAGACCCAGCCATTTTCCCCGTTGCCACCATTTTCTCACTGCTGCAGCGGCGTGTTAGACGGCACCGCTGTTGCTGTGTGCGCTATACTTTCAGTGTTAATTTCAAGCCAATTTTCGCACAAATCTACAGATAGCTTGGGAGTAGGGAATAGTTATGATTGCAGTCCTCTTGAGGACTAGGTTACATCATTTCCTAAGACTTTTATCAGGCAGGTCTGTGCTCTTAAATAGATAGGTTGGGAGTAAAGACTAATTGTAATTGCAGTCCTTTTGAGGGCTAGGTTACATAAGTTCCTATCAATTTTATCAGGCAGGTCTGTGCTCTTAAATAGATAGGTTGGGAGTAAAGACTAATTGTAATTGCAGTCCTTTTGAGGGCTAGGTTACATCAGTTCGTATCACTTTTTGCCAGGCAGGTCTGTGCCAGTGCTGTGCAAGTTTTTTTCACAGCATTTGGCTAAATCGAGCAAAGCAAATCCTTTTTGGCCTCTTGCAGTGTGTGTTAGTCAGTGGAGTAGCCTACCTGTGTTGCAAGCTACACCACCTGTGTATAGAATACAAATTTTTTTACTGCACCTAGTGAAGTAAAACCTTTTGGGCATAGCATCATTCTATTAGTCCATCTATACTAACCTCCACCAGGTTGCAAATTCAAAATAATTTTTATCTGCATCTACCTCTGAAAAAATATTTGGGCTTCGGCTTGTAGCAGTGTGTGGGATTTGTTCTATTAGTCCATCTATACTAACCTCCACCAGGTTGCAAATTCAAAATAATTTTCATCTCCATCTAGCTCTGAAAAAATATTTGGGCTTCTAGCAGTGTGTAGGACTTGTTCTATTAGTCCATCTATACTAACCTCAACCAGGTTGCAAATTCAATATAATTTTTCTTTGCATCTAGCTCTGAAAAAATATTTGGGCTTCGGCTTGTAGCAGTGTGTGGGACTTGTTCTATTAGTCCATCTATACTAACCTCCACCAGGTTGCAAGTTCAAATTAATTTTTATCTGCATCTAGCTCTGAAAAAATATTTGGGCTTCGGCTTGTAGCAGTGTGTGGGACTTGTTCTATTAGTCCATCTATACTAAAATCCACCAGGTTGCAAATTCAAAGTAATTTTTAGCTTCATCTAGCTCTGAAAAAATATTTGGGCTTCGACTTGTAGCAGTGTGAAGTACTTGTTCTAGTAGTCCATCTATATTAACCTCCACCAGGTTGCAAATTCAAAATAATTTATATCTGCATCTAGCTCTGAAAAAATATTTGGGCTTCGGCTTGTAGCAGTGTGTGGGACTTGTTCTATTAGTCCATCTATACTAGCCTCCACCAGGTTGCAAATTCAAAATAATTTTCATCTCCATCTAGCTCTGAAAAAATATTTGGGCTTCTAGCAGTGTGTAGGACTTGTTCTATTAGTCCATCTATACTAACCTCCACCAGGTTGCAAATTCAATATTATTTTTATCTGCATCTAGCTCTGAAAAAATATTTGGGCTTCGGCTTGCAGC
This sequence comes from Phyllobates terribilis, assembly GCF_046119375.1. Lineage (NCBI taxonomy): Eukaryota > Metazoa > Chordata > Amphibia > Anura > Dendrobatidae > Phyllobates > Phyllobates terribilis. The sequence continues at coordinate 100,980,133 of NW_027362763.1, read as the reverse complement.
AGTGTGTGGGACTTGTTCTATTAGTCCATCTATACTAACCTCCACCAGGTTGCAAATTCAATATAATTTTTATCTGCATCTAGCTCTGAAAAAATATTTGGGCTTCGACTTATAGCAGTGTGTGGGACTTCTTCTATTAGTCCATCTATACTAACCTCCACCAGGTTGCAAGTTCAAATTAATTTTTATCTGCATCTAGTTCTGAAAAAATATTTGGGCTTCGGCTTGTAGCAGTGTATGGGACTTGTTCTATTAGTCCATCTATACTAACCTCCACCAGGTTGCAAATTCAAAATAATTTTTATCTGCATCTATCACTGAAAAAATATTTGGGCTTCAGCTTCTAGCAGTGTGTGAGACTTCTTCTATTAGTCCATCTATACTAACCTCCACCAGGTTGCAAGTTCAAATTAATTTTTATCTGCATCTAGCTCTGAAAAAATATTTGGGCTTCGGCTTGTAGCAGTGTGTGGGACTTGTTCTATTAGTCCATCTATACTGACCTCCACCAGGTTGCAAATTCAAAATAATTTTCATATCCATCTAGCTCTGAAAAAATATTTGGGCTTCTAGCAGTGTGTAGGACTTGTTCTATTAGTCCATCTATACTAACCTCCACCAGGTTGCAAATTCAATATTATTTTTATCTGCATCTAGCTCTGAAAAAATATTTGGGCTTCGGCTTGTAGCAGTGTGTGGGACTTGTTCTATTAATCCATCTATACTAACCTCCACCAGGTTGCAAATTCAATATAATTTTTATCTGCATCTAGCTCTGAAAAAATATTTGGGCTTCGGCTTATAGCAGTGTGTGGGACTTCTTCTATTAGTCCATCTATACTAACCTCCACCAGGTTGCAAATTCAAAATAATTTTTATCTGCATCTAGCTCTGAAAAAATATTTGAGCTTCGGCTTGTAGCAGTGTGTGGGACTTGTTCTATTAGTCCATCTATACTAAAATCCACCAGGTTGCAAATTCAAAGTAATTTTTAGCTGCATCTAGCTCTGAAAAAATATTTGGGCTTTGGCTTGTAGCAGTGTGTGGGACTTGTTCTATTAGCCCATCTATACTAACCTCCACCAGGATGCAAATTCAAAATAATTTTTAGCTGCATCTTGCCCGGAAAATAATTTTGGACTTAGTAGCAGTGTGTTGTACTCATTGTATTAGTCCATCTATACCAAGCTCCACCAGCTTTGAAATTAATAATAATTTTTAGCTGCATCTTGCCTGGAAAATAATTTTGGGCATAGTAGCAGTGTGTGGTACTCATTGTATTAGGCCATCTATATCAAGCTCCACCAGCTTTGAAATTAATAATAATTTTTAGCTGCATCCAGTCCGGAAAAAATTTTTTCTTCCCAATAGTGGTAGCAATAGAAATATGGGGCGCGCTCCTGGCTATATACGCTTCATAACAAAAAAACACCAGCCTAGTGCACTGAATTAATAAGATGGCATCATCGTCTCTCCCAGTGCTAGGCCTACTACGCCGGCTAGCATTCCTGTGCCTAAAACACAATGTATGGGTCCACGCTAGCCACGATGCTGAGGGGTCTAAAGCTGCTGCTAACGCTTTATCACAATTCAATTGGCAGATTTTCACAGAGCTCCTCCCCAACGCCCACCCATCGGGCAACAGTTGCCCATCCTCCCTATGGGATCTAGTGGCGAATAGTTGATGCTATTAATCAGAGCGTCAGTTGCCCAGTCGACGTGTCAAGCATACGGTAAGGCATGGGAAGAGTGGACACGACTATTAGCAGGCAGACGGGTTGACCAATGTGAACAAGCCAGATTACAAGTCACCATAGAATTTCTCCACCAGCTAATGATGAGGGGAATATCAGGGGCGTCAGCGCAGCGGTGTCTGACTGGAGTAGCATTTCACTTCCAACTACTGAATTGGGGAGATGTGACAAGAGATTCATCATCAGACAATCCATAAAAGGGTGGAAAAGGGGTCAGCCAAGTCAGGAGTGTAGACGTCCCGTCCCGTGTCACTAAAACTGATTTCTCACATCATATCCCTAACACCATTAACATGACGCTCACAATTTGAAGCAAAACTACTGTCTACTGCATTTGCAATCACCTTCTTCGGGGCGCTATGCATAAGCGAATTAGTCCCTCAATCCAAAATTACCACCAGTGGAGGCTTATTACACCAGGACGTAGTCATAGCCAATAATGCAATACGTCTACGCATACGTCAATCGAAAACGATTCCAGCGGACAGGGGCACTTGGGTACTTCTACAACCCACAAACGGCACACTGAGTCGGGTAACAATATTAAAAACATATATAACCATCAGCTCACAAAGTAATTTCTTCCTATCACACATTGATGGAACGCCATTATCAAGATACCAGTTCCAAGCTATATTTAATAAATGCATAACATCGTCAGGGAACCACCCCAAAGATTACGGGACACACTCATTCCGCATAGGCGTCGCCATGGAAGCAGCAAGAGCAGGACTGTCTGAAACGGAAGTTCAGAGGATAGGGAGTAGAGATGAGCGTTGTTCTACTCGAACTGTTCGCCAATCTCAAATTCGAGCTGTTTTGGGCGCTGTTCGAGCCGGTCGGCGAACACGAACAATTTGAGAAAAATTCGGCTGTTCGAGGTTATGTTCGATAACTGTTCGTGCACCAAAATCATAACTGGATTTTTTCTCAGTAATGATGAAAATTAATGTTAATACGCAGTTTGAGTGTACAGCGGGGCGGGGGGAGGGGCAGGGGATGGATCTCTGCAGGAACAATGAAGATCTCCATTTTTTTTTCTCTTTCCCGCATTTGCAGTGGGGAGGTGCAATCTGTCAGCCTATCAGCAGCGCACACACGGAGCGAAGTGCTTTTTTTCACACAAGCAAGGGCATGTGTGATTGGCAGTGTATGTCACATGTCCTTGCCCTATAAGACCAAGCCATTTTCCCCGTCGCCACCATTTTCTCACTGCTGCAGCTGCGTGTTAGACGACACCGCTGTTGCTGTGTGCGCTATACCTTGTTAATTTCAAGCCAATTTTCGCACAAATATACAGATAGCTTGGGAGTAGGGAATAGTTGTGATTGCAGTCCTTTTAAGGACTAGGTTACAGCATTTCCTACGACTTTTATCAGGCAGGTCTGTGCTCTTAAATAGATAGATTGTGGGAGTAAAGACTAATTGTAATTGGAGTCCTTTTCAGGACTAGGTTACATCAGTTCCTATCAGTTTTTACCAGGCAGGTCTGTGCCAGTGCTGTGCAAGTTTTTTTCACAGCATTTGGCTGAATCTAGCAAAGCTAATCCTTTTTGGCCTATTGCAGAGTGTGTTAGTCAGTGGAGTAGCCTATCTGTGTTGCAAGATATACCACCTGTGTATAGAATACCAATTTTTTTACTGCACCTAGTGAAGTAAAATCTTTTGGGCATAGCATCATTCTATTAGTCCATCTATACTGACCTCCATCAGGTTGCAAACTGAATATAATTTTTTTCTGCATCTAGCTCTGAAAAAATATTTGGGCTTCTAGCGGTGTGTGGGACTTGGTCTATTAGTCCATCTATAGTGACCTCCATCAGGTTGCAAATTAAAAATAATTTTTTTCTGCATCTAGCTCTGAAAAAATATTTGGGCTTCTAGCAGTGTGTGGGACTTGGTCTATTAGTCCATCTATACTGACCTCCATCAGGTTGCAAATTAAAAATAATTTTTTTCTGCATCTAGCTCTGAAAAAATATTTGGGCTTCTAGCAGTGTGTGGGACTTGGTCTATTAGTCCATCTATACTGACCTCCATCAGGTTGCAAATTAAAAATAATTTTTTTCTTCATTTATCTCTGAAAAAATATTTGGGCTTCTAGCAGCGTGTGGGACTTGTTCTATTAGTCCATCTATACTGACCTCCATCAGGTTGCAAATTAAAAATAATTTTTTTCTGCATCTAGCTTTGAAAAAATATTTGGGCTTCTAGCAGTGTGTGGGACTTGGTCTATTAGTCCATCTATACTGACCTCCATCAGGTTGCAAATTAAAAATAATTTTTTTCTGCATCTAGCTCTGAAAAAATATTTGGGCTTCTAGCAGTGTGTGGGACTTGGTCTATTAGTCCATCTATACTGACCTCCATCAGGTTGCAAATTAAAAATAATTTTTTTCTTCATTTATCTCTGAAAAAATATTTGGGCTTCTAGCAGCGTGTGGAACTTGTTCTATTAGTCCATCTATACTGACCTCCATCAGGTTGCAAATTAAAAATAATTTTTTTCTGCATGTAGCTCTGAAAAAATATTTGGGCTTCTAGCAGTGTGTGGGACTTGGTCTATTAGTCCATCTATACTGACCTCCATCAGGTTGCAAATTAAAAATAATTTTTTTCTGCATCTAGCTCTGAAAAAATATTTGGGCTTCTAGCAGTGTGTGGGACTTGGTCTATTAGTCCATCTATACTGACCTCCATCAGGTTGCAAATTGAATAAAAAAAATTTCTGCATCTAGCTCTGAAAAAATATTTGGGCTTCTAGCAGTGTGTGGGACTTGGTCTATCAGTCCATCTATACTGACCTCCATCAGGTTGCAAATTAAAAATAATTTTTTTCTGCATCTAGCTCTGAAAAAATATTTGGGCTTCTAGCAGTGTGTGGGACTTGGTCTATCAGTCCATCTATACTGACCTCCATCAGGTTGCAAATTAAAAATAATTTTTTTCTGCATCTAGCTCTGAAAAAATATTTGGGCTTCTAGCAGTGTGTGGGACTTGGTCTATTAGTCCATCTATACTGACCTCCATCAGGTTGCAAATTAAAAATAATTTTTTTCTGCATCTAGCTCTGAAAAAATATTTGGGCTTCTAGCGGTGTGTGGGACTTGGTCTATTAGTCCATCTATACTGACCTCCATCAGGTTGCAAATTAAAAATAATTTTTTTCTGCATCTAGCTCTGAAAAAATATTTGGGCTTCAAGCAGTGTGTGGGACTTGGTCTATTAGTCCATCTATACTGACCTCCATCAGGTTGCAAATTAAAAATAATTTTTTTCTTCATTTATCTCTGAAAAAATATTTGGGCTTCTAGCAGCGTGTGGGACTTGTTCTATTAGTCCATCTATACTGACCTCCATCAGGTTGCAAATTAAAAATAATTTTTTTCTGCATCTAGCCCAGCCAATAGTTTTGGCCTAATACCACAGTTTGGCCACTCAGCTCTGCTCGGTTACCATCCATTGTTTTTTTGTGCAAACAACTCCAGAGTTGTGAATTAGTTAACCACCAAAATGAGTGGAAAAAGGCCTGCTGCTGGTGGAAAGGGGAATAGGCGTGTTGGGAAGGGGAAAAAAGGTTGTGTCCGTGGGGTAGGTGCAGAAGAAAGACCATCTTCCAGCCAAACTAAAATGTCTACTTCTTTTAGCGGACAATGTGATAAGATCCCTTTCTTACGGCCACGCCAATCGCTACAAATTCCAGATGAGGCACAAAAACAGCAGGTGCTTCAACGGATATCAAGTGCTCCTTTAAGTGGGCTCTCCTCCACATCAACTTCAACATCACAAATACTCCAGTCCTCAAAGGTGTCACCCAAATCGCACTTGCTTCCTCACAGCTCCCAAATCTCCAGCTGCCCGTCTGAGTATGAGGTAGAACAGATGGTTGAGTCTGCAGAGCTGTTTACTCATACTATAGCCTGGGAATCAGAGGTCGACTCCAGCGCTTCTGTGAATCCAGACGAGGAAATGATCTGCACTGATGCCCAGAATCTTTATGAGTCGGATCCAGGACCAGACGCAGAAGGTTCTGACCATAATGTAGACCCTCATTCCCAAACTGTAACTCCTGTTGGTGGAGACAATGAGGAAGACGATGATAAGACTCAAATACCTGATTGGAGCGACAACTTTAGTTTTTTGTCAGGGCAGGAACAGGTTGGCTCTGAGGACGACGGGTGTGATAACGCACAGGGTGATGATGATGAGGTCGGAGATCCCACTTACTGTCAACCCACAGTCAGCCAAGAGATGAGGTCAGCAGAGGAGGTGGAGGAAGATGCTAGTGACGACGAGGTCAGGTTGCGCCTTCCTGGACAGAGACGTAGTACTGGAAGCACGTCAACAACTGCATCCTCAAACACAACTCTGCCTCTCACCACAAGTCGTGGTGGCTCTTCAGGTCGCATGGGTGCTAAGCCTTGCATAGCCTGGGCATTTTTTCAGATTGATAAAGATGACCCAACTCGTGTTATCTGTAACATTTGTCAGCAAAAGCTAAGTAGAGGCCAAAAAATACATAGTTTGAGTACTTCATGCATGAACCGGCACATGGACATGAAGCATAAGTTGCAGTGGGAAGCTCAGTGTGCTACAATGCGGCCTAGCCGGCCGGGCCAATCACCGTCTGCCATATCTTGTGCATCCGCGGCCTCTTCATCCTCTGTGACTGGGGGGACAGCAGTCACACCTGTTTTGGGGCGCAGACCTGCCACCTCTTTACCCGCAACAGCCAGCGTGATTGGCAGGTCATCATTTTCTTTGGAGGTGGTAACACCAGCTGGTGTTGAGCGCTGTCCGACATCGATAGCACCACCTTTGGATCAAGGCAACCTAACATGTCCGCCTGCATCTTCCTCACAGACCGGCAGTTTGCCGGGGACACCCTTATCAACCCCGTCTAAGCACAATAGCCAGCCCTCGGTCCCTCAGATGTGGACAAGTAAAAGACCATTTCCTCCTAGCCATGAGAAAGCTAAGAGGTTGAATTTCACCATCTGCAAGCTCTTGGCTACAGAAATGCTGCCTTTCCGCCTGGTGGACACAGAGGATTTTCGAGACCTTATGTTCGTCGCAGTGCCCCAGTACCAGATGCCCAGTCGGCACTACTTCTCAAAGAAAGGTGTGCCTGCGCTCCACCAGCATGTCGCACACAACATCACCGCTTCTTTGAGAAACTCTGTGTGTGACAGGGTGCATTTCACCACAGACACTTGGACGAGTAGGCATGGACAGGGGCGTTACATGTCGCTGACTGGGCACTGGGTAACTATGGTGACAGCAGGACAAGGGGCTGCTGTCCAAGTCTTGCCGTCCCCACGAGTTGTGCGTCAATCCTCTTTATGTCAAAGTTCCTCCACTGCTTCTGCCTCCTCAACCTCCTCTTGGTCTTCCACCTGCACCCAAAGCCTGTCTGGTCATGCCACAAGCTTTCTAACTGCGCAGAAGGGATCCTGCACACCTCCTTACTATGCTGGCAGTAGGGCTCAACGTCATCAGGCGGTTTTTACATTGAAATGTCTGGGAAATGTGAGTCACACAGCTGAGGAGTTGTGGTCAGCTCTGGAGAACCAATTTCATGAATGGTTGTCTCCACTGGACCTGAAACCAGGGAAGGCCGTGTGCGACAATGCTGCAAACCTGGGTGCGGCCCTTCGCCGGGGCAATGTCACACACGTGCCTTGTATGGCTCACGTGTTGAACCTGGTTGTCCAGCAATTTTTAGCCCACTATCCCAGACTAGATGGCCTTCTGCAGAGGGCACGGTCGCTGTGTGCTCACTTCCGCCGTTCGCATCCCGCAGCTCAGCGACTTACATCTCTACAGAAGTCGTTGGGCCTGCCACTTCACCGGCTAAAATGCGATGTGCCTACCCGGTGGAATTCAACTCTGCACATGTTGCAGCGACTGTGGCAGCACCGACAAGCCCTGGTGCAATACGTTCTGACGTATAGCCTGGGCCAATGAGATTCAGAGGTGGGGCAAATCACGCTGGAGGAGTGGTCTCAGATCAGGAACCTATGCACCCTTCTGCACAGTTTTGAAATGGCGACGAAGATGTTTAGTGCTGACGATGCCATTATCAGCATGACTATTCCGGTGATTTACATGCTGGAGCACATGTTAAACAGAATTCGGAGTCAGGTGGTGGCACAAGAGGAGGTGGAGGAAGTAGAGGAGGAGGAGTTGTATGCGGAAGGGCTAACATCTGCAAGGTCCAGACGGTCGGCAGCACCAAGGCGGCAGGCATGTGAGGGTGGGGGAGATGGTTTTACCAGGGCGCATGGTAGCAGCCAAACTAGTGAGGAAGGTGCAGGAGACCAGGAAGAAGTGGAGGACGAACTGATGGAAGACTCATCAGATGAGGGAGACCTTGATCACATTTCTGTTGTGCGAGGTTGGGGGGAGAGGACAGAGGAAGGAAGCATGATTGTTACCTCGCCACCAACACAACAGGGACTTGGTGCTCCTGGATGCGCAACACACATGAGTGCCTTCTTGCTGCACTACCTGCAACATGACCCTCGAATTGTGAGAATTAGAAATAATCCTGACTACTGGGTTGCCACACTGTTAGATCCCCGGTACAAAAGTAAATTTGCAGAAATTATTCCTGCCATAGAAAGGGATGCACGCATGCAGGAGTATCAGCAGAGACTGTTGCAGAATCTTACATGTGCTTTTCCACAAAATACCAGTGGTGCACGTAGTGAATCTCACAGTTCCAACTTGCCAACCGTGGGACCGTCAAGTGTTCAGCACTCAAACCGTAACAGAACCACAGTATCTGCTGGTAACATCAATTTTGCGGAATCATTTCACCACTTTTTTAGCCCATCCTTTGCAAGGCCACAGGAGACAAGAAGTCTGACACATAGTCAATGCCTAGAGACGATGGTACAGGAGTATCTCCAAGTAAACATTGAAGCCACGACTGTGTCACTGGACCCTTGCTCTTTTTGGGCTTCCAATCTGGATAAATGGCCGGAGCTAGCCACTTACGCCTTGGAGATCTTGTCATGCCCCGCAGCCAGCGTTCTGTCTGAACGTGTGTTCAGCGCTGCTGGTGGTGTGCTGACAGATAAGCGCACGCGGCTCTCCACTGATAATGTAGACAGACTCACGTTCATAAAGATGAACAAATCATGGATCCGAAACGACTTTTCTACCCCTGTGTCATCCTGGGGAGAGTAAAAGCTTGATGATTGGTTAAAATCACCCTACCAACCGTTTTAAGCTTTCAAATTACTAATCATGTTTATCTGTATCTTGACTGGAAAATAATTTGGGCTTTGTATCAGTGTGCAGCACTGATCCTATTAGGCCATCTATAATAAGCTTCACCAGATTTAAAATTAAAAATAATTTTTAGCTGCATCTAGCCCGGAAAATAATTTTGGGGCTCCGAGATGCGCAAGACACATAAGTGCCTTCTTGCTGCACTACCTGCAGCATGACCCTCATATTGTCAGAATTCGAAGTAATCATGACTACTGGGTTGCCACACTCTTAGATCCCCCAAACTTTTCGATCAACCTTTTCATTTTAATAAAGACCAAAAAAATGGTCATTTTTGAAATTATAAGCATTAGCAGGTTGTTAGAAACTGAAATCAAACAGTTTTCAACTCAAAACTTTATTCTAGGTGATGTTACATTTTCACATAGGACCCCTTGTTCGAAAGGAGCTTCTGAACTCTCTCGTCCATTGAATTTGTCAGGTTTTGGATGGTTTCTGCTTCAATTGTTTTGCATGAGGACAGAATACCCTCCCAGAGCTGTTGCTTAGATGTGAACTGCCTCCCGCCATCATAGACACTCCTTTTAATGATGCTCCAAAGGTTCTGAATGGGGTAGAGGTCAGGGGAGCATGGGGGTCACACCATAAGTTTGTCCCCTTTTATGCCCATATCAGCCAGAGATGCAGATGTTTTATGTGCAGCATGAGATGGTGCATTATCATGCAGAAAAATGATCTTGCTGTGAAATACACGGTTCTTCTTCTTGAACCATGGCAGGAAGTGCTGTTTGAGAAAATCCACATACATTATGGAGTTCATCTTTAGCACCTTCAGGGATCCTAAAGGGGCCGACAATCTCTCTCCCCATGATTCCAGCCCAAAACATTACTCCACCTCCTCCTTGTTGGCGCTGTAGCCGTGTTTGCGTGGGGTGTCCATCAACCAGCCATCCTCCACTCCATTCATCTGGACCATCGAGCGCTGCACGGCACTCATCCGTGAACAAAACAGTTTTGAAATCAGTCTTCATGTAATGTTTGGCCCACTGGAGCCGTTTCTGCTTGTGTGAAGTGGATAGAGGAGGTCGACAGGATGGCATATGCACAGCTGCAAACCTCTGAAGGACCCTGCATCTTGTTGTTCGGGGGACGTTGGAGGCACAAGCAGCTTCAAAAACTTGTCTGCTGCTATGACAAGGCTTTTTTGCCGCTGCTGTTTCAACCTGACGTAATTGCCTGTAGGAAAGAGTCCTCAATTTGCCCTTATCAGCACGCACACGTGTGTACTGTGAATCAGCTACATACTTCTTGATTGCTAAGACACTTCATCCTGATCATCGCACAATGTTGATTGTAGTCATGCCTTGACCTAAACACTCCACAATTTGTTGCTTCTCAGCAGCCGACACATCCTTTTTCTTTCCCATTTTGGCAGAAAATGTAGGCTGCTTAATAATGTGAGAGAGCCTTCTTAAGTAGTCTTGCCTTTCATTGGAAACACCTGCCAAACTAATTAGCACAGGTGTCTGCAATTGCTTACAGTGATATAAAGAGCCCTGACACACATCACCATCAATGAGTTTAACTGACAAACAAACAAATTCTTCCCTTATCACTCCTAAACACTTTTTGCATAATAATTTGGAACGCGGTGTACATGTGCTTTTCCACAAAACACCAGTGGTTCACGTAGTGAATCTTACAGTTCTAACTTGCCAACCGTGGTCTGTATGGAATTGTTCAATAAAGGGCCCAAAATTAAGATAACATAGATGGGAGAGGTCTCTATGAATAGGAATTCCTAAGTATTTGATACCCTGTGAGGGCCAGGCAAAGGGAAAGTTGGACTGGATGGAATCCTATATGGATTTAGGGAGGGAGACATCGAGGGCCTCAGACTTCGCTGCATTGATTTTAAAATTTTACCATGTAACAAAGTGATCTATTTCAGCCATAACAGCAGGGATGGATATATGTGATTGAGTGATATATACTAGGACATCATCAGCAAATAGAGAGCACTTTTACTCGGTGCCTCCCACCTCAATCCACCTAATATTGGGGTTATGGCGAATTGATGAGAGCAGGTGCTCCGTCACTAGGATGTATAAGAGAGGGGACAGAGGACATCCCTGCCTTGTCCCATTGGTGATTGTGAAAGGTGATGAAAATGTTCTGACGCACCCCCTGGGCCTTGGACACCCGGAGCCGGACACTTTTTGGTGGATGCTGGTGGTTGTAGTCTTCGTGGCGGCGATCCGGTTCCGTGGCTCAGGGCGGTCAAACCAGTGGCGGAACTATTTATGTGGTTTTGATGTTTAAATGTCCGACTACGCCACCCGTGGATTGCGGTCAGAGTGAACCGCCGCTACAGGGCAGACCGCTAAGGCTGGTGTTGTGGGTGCAGCAGAGCGTAGCATAACTCCCCACGGGAGGAGTATAGCCTCAGGGCAGTGTATGCGGAGGATGGGGGTGATGGTGCAGGGCAGCAGCAGTAACGACACGGAGTCAGTGATGCAGTTCAGGGCCTTTACTCACAGTTCTTATTATCCAGACCATGTCTGCAGGTAACGGCTGCCCACGTCGTACTGTGCTCACCAGGTGAGGGGCTCAGACAACTCCCAGATAACTTTGGAGCGCTTCACAGGACCCCCTTTGTGTGTCCTTTGTCTGGCCTTTCTTACCAACACTTCTGTCCGGCTGCCTCGGGCCTCCTCTTGGTAAACTTGGCGCCAGTTTCCCTGACCCTATGTGGTGCCTTCCTAGCGGGTGGAGCAAGGGGCTGCGCCACATAAAATGTCAGAGCCTCCGGTTTCTAGCTGAGGGTCGTTTCCTGCCTCCACTAGTTCGGGGACCGGTCTCCCCCTTTGGCCTGACCCCTCCACGCAGGTGGATTCGGGCGTGCGGTGGCGACTCGCCCGTCCGCACCCCTGGGATCCCTTCATTCCTCGTTCCTGGAGCCTTCTCCGCTCCTCTTCCTTCCTTCTCCCTCTTGCAGGCCTGGGCCTCTGTTACTAGGCCCGCCTCCGGAGCAGAGCTCATGCAGAGCCCCTGCTCCCTGCCACTTCTGCTCAGACTTCTCTGCACTGAACTAAGATGGTGCCCACCTTTTATACTCCCTTCTCAATGCACCCAGGAACTGCTTCCTCCCTGCTCCTGCACTGCAGGGTTCCCCTTCCTCAGTGTTCCCTCCCCCCACTCCAGCCAGGGACAGGGACTGTCGTGCCCATCTCAGGGGCATATTGGTCGCCCTGCCCCACGGCAATGTGGTGTAATGCATGCAGGTGTCGGGTCCTGATCCACACTCCATCCTTATCTGAGAGTGAGATATCACACCTCTGGGTGAGGTGCAATACGTCTGTAGCAACCGAGCCCTCGGTGCTACAGTTCCATTTATCTTCAGCCTAGGTGACGTATTGTGATACAGGGCCGTGATTTTGGCTATAAAAGGGTCCCCTAGACCCCTACCCCAAGCTTTTTAAGAGAATCATGTATGGCGTGCCAGGAGACTCTATGGAATGCTTTCTCAGCATCCAACGAGAGTATCTACTTACAAATTTTTAACTGCATCTAGCCCAGGAAATACTTTGTGCCTAGTAGCAGTGTCTGCTAGTCAGCGGATTATCCCGGCTGTTAAGCAAGCTACACCACCTGTAGTTTGGACACTTAATTTTTTCAAAGGAAATGCTTCGGGACCACGGGATACTTAGTGAAGAGCATCAGGAGGCACCCCAAGGCATAGGGGCTGGGACTGGCACTAGGATGCCTTGCGGTGGACAGCCGAGCTCGATCCTTATAAAAGCTTTTTAACTGCAGCAGCTTTAGTGGACGCTACTGGAGCTGGAATTACGCGGCTGCTGGCATGAGACTTGCCCTCCAATAGATCATTGTAAATGGATTTAAAGTGTATTCATTCAAATTAGAGGGACAATTTAAATTAAAAAGCTTAGAGCTGCCTCCACCACAGGGGGGCTCTCTCGACCCACCAGCGGACAGGCACCAGTATTGGGAGAGGGGGGCTGGCCGTCAGGGTTCACCACGGCTCTGGCACAAACCCGGCGACACGGAGGTGGCACGGGCAGGAGCGGACTGGCCGTCTCGGCTTCTCACTTTTTGGATTTTAGAAGGGCATGACATGCCTATATCTGTGTCTCCCCCTCCTTTTACTCCTCCACCTCTTTTCTTTTCGCATGACTATATGTACTTGTCACTTTTCCATGTGTTAGTTGTGTCTTCTGAGCAGTTTGTCAGCTTTTGGACACCTTTGAAGGTGTTTTCTATGTGTTTCTATGTGTTTTTGTTTGCCTGCCATTGGTTTTAACGGTGTTCGAAGGTGTTCGACGAACAGTTCGACGAACAGTTCGGCGAACACACGGGTGTTCGACGAACCGAACCGAACTCGAACACTACGGGGGTGGCTCAACACTAATAGGGAGATGTCGATCCACGTGTTTGGCGAGTTACATAAGACCGGACTTGTTATCCTAACGTGGTTTGTTTCTTTTACAGGTGATGCTAAGCCAATAGTGTGGGTGATAGGCCACTCGTATATATATTGGGCAGAAAAAAGGGCGAAAGTCCGCCCAGGCGGGTGGAAATTAGAGTTTCATAACACATATTTTAACTGGAGAGGTATTAGAGGCCTGCTATGGCCACAGGTACTAATAGAGGTAATCAAGGTAGGGAGAGAGGCAAGAGGTCCAGTCATCTTAGTTATACAGGCCGGGGGAAATGACCTAGGTCATAACAAGAGCGCATAACTAATGGCAATAATGAAACTAGACACTGAGCACTTCAGAGAATTTTTCACAAAACTAACTATAGTATGGTCAGAGATTGTGCCGATAGCGGTATGGCCAGGTGCGCGAGACATCACGGCCATCGAACGGACAAGGCGGGTAATAAATATTCGGATGGCAAAATTTAGAAGAGACAGAGGCGGTGTAGTGATACAACACCGACAACTGGAAGGAGATAAAGCAGGCCTCATACGGCCCGACGGTGTTCACTTAATGGATATTGGACTGGACATATTCCTGTCAGGACTCCAGGATGGAGTGGAACAAGCGTTAAGAGTGATGGATGGGGGTCAGAGTCCTGCATACGAGTACGCAGGATCCTCCGTGGCCTGGAAATAGAAAGGACATGTTGGAGAGTTACACTATTTGGCAAACTTGTCGGTGTGGAGACCCAGGGCATGCTGCAACAAGCTGAATTATTTTAGAAATAAAATGCCTTTCTAATGGAATGAATATAAAGAGTTAATAAAGCTGTGACCGATCCTCACCCATCCAGTTGTAAGAGTTACATTATTGTATTGTCAAGGAAAGGGGGGTGGTTAGGGGGGCGGTAGAGGGGCTAAGCATCTGGGTTTGGTTGGGGGTCCCCACAGTCTGCCTAGGCTAGATGCATTTAAAAATTCTTATTAGATACACAGGTGATGCAGCTTGCTTCGCAGCAGGGCTACTTCTCCCAAAGTATTGCCTAGGCTAGATGCAGTTAAAAATTCTACGCTGACTAGCAGACACTGAAGCTTTGGAGCAGACCTCTGAGTAAACAGCTCTTCAGACTCAACCATCTGTGTTACCCCAAGCCATAGTGTATGTAGTTTCTTACAGTTAAAAGGGGGGGCGCGACCCAACACACCTGGAATTGACGATGCCAACGTCAAGTAAAACACAGCAAGGGGACTCCAAAAAGAGTCTCCATTTTTTCCAAAAATTGTGGCACAGACACCACTTAAGTGGCATCAATTGCCCCAGAGTTGCTTAAAACGGTTGGTGAGGTGATTTAACCAAATCCTCAAGCTTTTAGTCTCCCCAGGATGACACAGGGATAGAAAAGTCGTTGCTCATCCATGATTTGTTCATCTTTATGAACTTGAGTCTGTCTACATTCTCAGTAGACAGCCGCGTGCGCTTATCTGTCAGCACACCACCAGCAGCGCTGAACACACGTTCAGAGAGAACGCTGGCTGCAGGGCATGACAAGATCTCCAAGACGTGAGTGGCGAGCTCCAGACATTTTTCCAGATTGGAAGCCCAAAATGAACAAGGGTCCAGTGACACAGTCATAGCTTCGATGTTCACTTGGAGATACTCCTGTACCATCCTCTCTAGGCGTTGACTATGTGTCAGACTTCTTGTCTCCTGTGGCCTTGCAAAGGAGGGTCTAAAAAAGTGGTGAAACGATTCCACAAAATTGCTGTTACCAGCAGATACTGTGTTACTGTTACGGTTTGAGTGATGTAGACTCGACAGTCCCACGGTTTGCAAGTTAGAACTATGAGATTCACTATGTGCATCACTGGTGTTTTGTGGAAAAGCACATGTAAGATTCTGCAACAGCCTCTGCTGATACTCCTGCATGCGTGAATCCCTTTCTATGGCAGGAATTATTTCGGCAAATTTACTTTTGTACCGGGGATCTAAGAGTGTGGCAACCCAGTAGTCGGGATTACTTCGAATTCTGATAATCCGAGGGTCATGTTGCAGGTAGTGCAGCAAGAAGGCACTCATGTGTCTTGCGCATCCAGGAGGACCAAGTCCTTGTTGTGTTGGTAACGAGGTAAGAATCATGCTTCCTTCTTCTGCCCTCTCCCCCTAACCTCACACAACAGAAATGTGATCAAGGTCTCCCTCATCTGATGAGTCTTACATGCCCATCGCCAGTTCGTCCTCCACTTCTTCCTCGGCTCCTGCACCTTCCTCAACAGTTTGGCTGCTACCATGTGCCCTGGTTAATCCCTCTCCCCCACCCTCCCATGCCGGCCGCCTTGGTGCTGCCGACCGTCTGGACCTTGGAGATGTTATCCCTTCCACATACCACTCCTCCTCTACTTCCTCCACCTCCTCTTGTCCCACCACCTGACTCTGAATTCTGTTTAACGTGTGCTCCAGCATGTAAATCACCAGAATAGTCATGCTGATAATGGCATCGTCGACAGCATAAAAACATCTTCGTCGCCATTTCAAAACTGTGCAGAAGGGTGTGTGGCACCCCTGAGGGTTCAGTCGCCACAGAGGTACTGCATCTCACCCAGAGGTGTGGTGTCTCACCCTCAGGTAAGGAAGGAGTATGGCTATGGACCCTAACACCTGCATCCAGCACATACCTGCAGTGGGGGTAGGGCGAGATTGCTCCTAAGGGTTGAGCACAGTCCCAGGTCCCTAGCTGGTGGAAGGGTCCTATGTAGTGGGTGTGGGTGTAGAAAGCAGCTTCCTCACAGACCGGCCGTGCAGAAGGCCACCCGTATGCCCGCTGCTACCAGGAGGTAGAGGGGTCAGGCCAGATAAGGGGAACTGGTCCCTCAACTAGCGGAGAAACAGCAAGGCTCAACTACAAACCGGAGGCTGCAGAATTTCATGTACTGCAGGTCAAAGTCCACACCAGTCTCACTAAGAAGGTAGCCACATAGGACCCAGGGGACGGAACACACGTCGCCCGCCAAGGCCCGAGGATACTGGATAGAAGTGTCACTGGGTGTGAGGTGCAGGGAGAAGGCCAGAGAAAGGACACACAGAAGGGGGTCCTGCTAAGTACTCCGGGGCTATCTGGGGATGGACTGAGCCCCTCACTGAGTACGCACAGCAAGACGGGGGAGATTGCTCTGGTAACTGTAATCTGGACTGCCACAACTGTGAGTAAAGATCTTGGGACTGCATCACATGGACTCTGTGTTCATTACTGACTCCCTTCACTACAACCACCATCATCCATCCACACTGCCCTGAAGCTACACTCTTCCTGTGGGGAGTAATAATACCATTGCTGCAAAACCACCAGCTTCAGAGGACTGTTCCGCAGTGGCGGCCCCTTTGGCCGCACTCCACAGGTGGCGTAGTTGGACATTATAAAACCCATATATACAAATTACCCTTGGATTGACTGCCCTGGGTCACGGACCAGGTCGCCGCCACAGTGACTACAACCCCCAGCGTCTACCGGCCCGGCTCCAGGTACCCCACGGCCCAGGGGGCGCGACAACTTCATAGGTCCTTGATCTGAGACCACTCCTGCAGCGTGATTTGCCCCACCTCTGGATCTCGTTGGCCCAGGCTATACGTCAGAACGTATTGCACCAGGGCTTGTCTGTGCTGCCACATTCGCTGCAACATGTGCAGAGTTGAATTCCACCGTGTCGGCACATCGCATTTCAGCCGGTGAACTGGCAGGCCCAACGACTTCTGTAGAGATGTAAGTCGTTGAGCTTTGGGATGCGAACGGCGGAAGTGAGCACACAGCGAGCGTGCCCTCTGCAGAAGGCCATCTAGTCTGGGATAGTGGGCTAAAAATTGCTGGACAACCAGGTTCAACACGTGAGCCATACAAGGCACGTGTGTGATATTGCCCCAGCGAAGGGCCGCTCCCAGGTTGCAGCATTGTCGCACACGGCCTTCCCTGGTTGCAGGTCCAGTGGAGACAACCATTCATGAAACTGGGTCTCCAGAGCTGACCACAACTTCTCAGCTGTGTGACTCATGTTTCCCAGACATTTCAAAGTAAACACCGCCTGATGCTGTTGAGCCCTGCTGCCAGCATAGTAAGGAGGTGTGCAGGATTCCTTCTGTGCAGTTAGAAAGCGGGTGGCATTACCAGACAGGCTTTGGGTGCAGGTGGAGGACCGAGAGGAGGTTGAGGAGGCAGAAGCAGTGGAGGAAATTCTAGCTAAAGAGGATTGACGTACAACTCGTGGGGACGGCAAGACTTGGACAGCAGCCCCTTGTCCTGCTGTCACCATAGTTACCCAGTGCCCAGTCATCGACATGTAACGCCCCTGTCCATGCCTACTCGCCCAAGTGTCTGTGGTGAAATGCACCCTGTCACACACAGAGTTTCTCAATGAAGTGGTGATGTTGTGTGCGACATGCTGATAGAGCGCAGGCACACTTTTCTTTGAGAAGTAGTGCTGACTGGGCATCTGGTACTGGGGCACTGCGACGGACATAAGGTCTCGAAAATCCTCTGTGTCCACCAGGCGGAAAGGCAGCATTTCTGTAGCCAACAGCTTGCAGATGGTGAAATTCAACCTCTTAGCTTTGTCATGGCTAGGAGGAAATGGTCTTTTACTTGTCCACATCTGAGGGACTGAGAGCTGGCTGTTGTGCTTAGACGGGGTTCAGTAGGGTGTCCCCGGCAAACTTGCCGGTCTGTGAGAAAGATTCAGGCAGAAAAGTTAGGTTGCCTTGATCCAAAGGTGGTGCTCTCGATGTCGGAGAGCGCTCAACACCAGCTGGTGTTTCCACTTCCAAATGAAATGATGACCTGCCAATCACACTGGCTGTTGCGTGTAAAGAGGTGGCAGGTCTGCGTCCAAAAACATGTGTGACTGCTGTCCCCCCAGTCACAGAGGATGAAGAGGCCGCGGATGCACCAGATGGGGCAGACGGTGGTTGGCCCGGCCCACTAGGCCGCATTGTAGCACAGTAAGCTTCCCACTGCAACTTATGCTTCATATCCATGTGATGGTTCATGCATGAAGTACTCAAACTATGGATTTTTTGGCCTCTACTTAGCTTTTGGTGACAAATATTACAGATAACACGAGTTGGGTCGCCCTTATCGATCTGAAAAAATACCCAGGCTATGCAAGGCTTAGAGCCCATGCGAGCTGAAGAGCCACTACGACTTGTGGTCAGAGGGAGAGTTGTGGTTGAGGATGCAGTTGTTGACATGCTTCCAGTACTCCGTCTCTGTCCAGGAAGGCGAAACCTAACCTCATCGTCAATAGCATCTGTGACTCCCAGCTGTGCTTGGTATCACAGATCCCAGAAGAGTGCATTGATGGAATCCTCCACAAGAGGCCCCCATAAACATTCACACATCTCCACCTTCCACCTCAGACCAGCAGAGGGAGCCCGTTAGGGATATGAATAGGGAAGGTGGAGCTAGGCAGTTCAGTTCCTCTGAAGAGTTCCTGCAGTAGAGAAGCCTAAGAGAGGTCAGTCTGCAATGGAGCTCAGTCTAGTCTAGAGAACTCAGTTAATAGTTTAGCAGTGGAGCACGAGGCTCCTGTTAGCTAGATTCAGGGAGCCCAGATAGAGCTTAAGGTGTGCCGGCGCCATAAGATCGGTGAAGTGCAGCAAGCTGCCGTTAGTGTGTATAGCCTAGTGAGGGCCCAAGTAGGCCGAAGGCGAGTGGAGAGTTAGCACATAGGGGGCAGCGGAGCTTAACCAGCTCCTCTGCCCCCTATGTACTAACAGCATTTACCGGACACCGGTTCCGAGCTTACCGGGATCTCTATGACCCAGTAAGGCATAACCGGAATCCCTGGAGAACTTCAAGTCCCAGGATCGCTAAGGTGCTGATACACAACATAGCCAGGAGACGCTTAGGCCCCGCATGCTGGGAGCGTGAACTCCAAGACAAGGCCCTACCACAAGGTCAGCCAGCGCAGGACAGAGACAAAGTTAGGCCTAGCTCCAGGCAGGTCAGAAACTTACTACGCAGAGGCAAGAAAGAGAAGGCCCTACACCCGCTCATTTGGGAGGATCCTGATATGCACCCTTCACCCTGCAGTGCTCCGGGATGTGCCTGAATTTCCACCAGTAAAAGGTACTGAAGTGACTAACGTGTCCATTCCCGTTCTTGCTCTGACCCAGCTGGATCTCGCCTGTCCTGCATTCCCCCTGCATATGCTTTTCTGAGGCCTAGCTCCACCTGTGGGGAGCTATACCATCGATCCGCCTTATCACCGGCCTCAGTGGACTACTGCAGCGCTGGTGCTTCTCACCAGATACCAAATGTGGCGTCACTCACGAACTCTTATAAAATTAACAATTATCCACCCTTTTAAAGAGAGACCCCAGGGTACAGGCCCGGTAGCCGACCACCGCGACATCCCAAAGGCCAGGCAAAGGTCCGGGTACCGAGTCATCCTCATCCCCTGTGCTAGTCACTTCCTCCTCCACCTCCTCTGCTGACCTCATCGACTGGCTGACTGTGGGTTGACAGTAAGTGGGATCTCCAGCCTCGTCATCATCACCCTGTGTGTTCTCACACCTGTCGTCCTCAGAGCCAACCTCTTCCTGCCCTGACCGAAAAGTCAAGTTGTCGCTCCAATCAGACATTTGAGTCTCATCATCGTCTTCATCATTGTCTCCACCAACAGGAGTTACAGTTTGGGAACGAGGGTCTACATTATGCTCAGAACCTTCTTCATCTGGTCCTGGATCCGACTCATAAAGATTCTGGGCATCAGTGCAGATCATTTCCTCGTCTGGATTAACAGAAGCTCTGGAGCAGACCTCCGTTTCCCAGGTTATAGTATGAGTAAACAGCTGTGCAGACTCAACCATCTGTGTTACCCCATACTCAGACGGGCAGCTGGAGACTTGGGAGCTGTGAGGAAGCAAGTGCGATTGGGGTGACACCTCTGAGGACTGGAGTATTTGTGATGTTGAAGTTGAGGTGGAGGAGAGCACACTTGAAGGAGCAATTGATATACTTTGTACTTGTCACTTTTCCATGTGTTAGTTGTGTCTTCTGAGCAGTTTGTCAGCTTTTGGACACCTTTGAAATGTTTTCCATGTGTTTTCTATGTGCTTCTATGTGTTTTTGTTTGCCTGCCATTGGTTTTAACGGTGTTCGAAGGTGTTCGACGAACCGAACCGAACTCTAACACTACGGGAGTGGCTCAACACTAAACAAGACCCATGAAGTTCTAAATATACATTTGTCCTGCACGGTTCTTTTATTCAGTGTTCATGGCCAGAAACATAACTTGTAGAATAGTCTTGTCCCAACTGACATTGTAATTAGATGGAAATAACAGAATTGTCTGTTTGTTCTATAGCAAAGCTGATAGTACAAATAAGGGTAAAGGCCCCATACACATTAGATATAAATGGGGCAACATACCATTGTTAGTGATTGGCTTATATATTCTGTGATGTGTTTGGGGAAATAATTTTTTTTTTCTAGCATTAGATCTGATCATCTGCCGAGAAAATCCGACGCGCGGGACCAGTGTTTTGGAGGATTAAAAATGTTCATTCTTTTCCACCGCACAGATTACAGTCGCTCATTATGGTTGAGATTAAACATTTCATTCTGGATATCTGTGTGTCAGAGTTACTGAAGTTCACACGTACCTCGGAATTGGCAGATTTTTAAGAATTTTTTGCTGCTAATTTGACAATCTACAGTAAAGTTATCAAATAAAATCTGCACTGAATTGTTTAGCTATGAAGGAAGCAAAGAAATAATTCACTTTAAATAAAATATTTTTTTCAGATTTGATTTGAGATTATTTCTTCCTCTATGAAACTAATTAATACCTGTCAGAATTTATCTAAGAATCCAAACTCCATGCCAGATTTCACTTTGAATATTTAGGGAGCATCTGGGTGAGATTTGTAAAATGTCAGTGCCTTGTCTGCTACATTAATACATTACCTGCGCAAACTCAAACTATTTCCAGGAAAACCTCGATCGCATATTCTGTTTTTAATCTCAATAATAAATGCATGTTTTTCATTGAAGCGCTCAATCTGATTTTTACAATTTTTTTTCTTTTGCAAAAAAACCTTCCAAGCTTCCCCACCAATAAATGGGAAAAATGGGCAACACTTAGAGAGTGTTTGTATGGTGTCCATGTGCTATCAATTCTTTTAGGTAATTTTTTTATGGACCCTTACTCTTGAATAAGTGAGTTTATATCTGCAACACAGATCAAAAATGGAGAAGTCACAAATTAGTTTACAGTGCAGTTTTTCCACAAAAAATGGTATGTGAAGAGCACCATAGCCTTTAATGGGTAGTTGGGCATCAATCCCATGTCTGATTTTCATGGATAGATCAAATGTGAGCTGGACCAGCAGTCTTCTCTGCCGACCACCTGACTAAGCTTCATCTTACATGAATCTGCTCTTGAGGAAAAAGAGTCTGGCCAATATTAATATGGTCATTATCATGGAGTTATTGCCTTATTATCAACTAAGAGGCTCTATCTAATTTCTCATATCAATCTCAGATTATTTGGCTGACCGTTATCTAATGTGTATGGGGGCTTCACAGTATTTGGCCTTGTCTCTATTACAGATGTGCTCACAATTAGGAGCAGTCTCTGATCAATGATCTCGGTACCAGGCGACTTTCCCACAGAACAGATCACCTGTGGAGACCACCAAAGATCTACAGATTCTAGAATTATATGTGGATGTTCTCAGAGGGGCTTCACTTGTAGCCATTAGCATCACATTAGCCCCTCAGTGCCGCTCCTATGTGATCACTGGTTATTGTGCAGATCATAAGTACAATCATGTGTTTCCCTTAGAATCAGGTGTCTCCTTCTCCCTGGAAGCCAAGTGTCCATCCTGTACATTTATATCATTAATTGTTTTTTAAATATTGTTAAATTAAAATTAATAGATTTAAATAACAATTTAACTAGTTTTCCATGTATTTCAGTGATCTGATCACAGCTGCAATCTGTGGAGATCTCAGCAGAAAGTTCTCCATTATGATATTACATAACTCACTACTTACAGAAATTAAAGAAATCAAAGCGACAAGATGACAGTCGATAAGAGTTTGTCCACGGTATAAATTAAATTAACAAATACTTTAAACGTTTCTTGATGTTATCACAATTTAAGCTCCGCAGACTTTACCCACAATTATCTAAAATTTATTTCAGAGAAAACTATTTTAACACTGGGGAAACAACCTCCTGACATCCAGCAAACTTCTCTTCATCAGGAAGATCAAATCTAATGTTCCCCATTTTCCCAATATTGTTTCCTCCATGATGTATGATGAAGACCTCTGGGTCCAGGAACCTATCGCTCATCATGAAGCTTTGGTCAGACTATCCCATCATTGACCTCGGAGCCAGCAGACCCTTACTCCATTGTCAGATTTTTTTGTTTCATAAATTTGTGAACAAAAGATGTCTGAGATTTCCAAATCATTGCATTCTTGTTACACATCGTCCCAACTGTTTTGGAAATGGGGTTGCACATCATTTACATTTCTTACCCCACATACGGGACAACTTATTTAGATTAAAACTTGTTTTACGTGTGGTGAGAAAGAGGCCGACAACACACACGTGCTGTGGAGCTGTCCGCGGATCCGGAGTTATTGGGAACAAATTTTTGTGATAGAAAATACGGTATATATACTGTAATATAGGATTGAGACAGAATTGACTCTAATATGACAGAACATAATTATAAGTTTCTCTTTTAAAAATCCATTTGTTGCATAATTACTAAGGGTCTGTGCCCACGACCAGGATTAGCTCAGTGTTTGCTCAGGCTTTCACGCAGGTGAAATCTGCAATGAAATCTGCACCTGAGGTCACTGTCAGGTCACCTGCATTTTTACTTGCGTTTTTGATGCGTTTTTTCAGCAATTGTTTTTTAATCAGTTTTTTATACATTCGCTTTTTGCATGTTCATTTTAAATTAAGCCAGAGAAAAGTTGGTTTCTGGAAAGGAAAAAAATAATAATAATCATTTCATATTTGCAGACATCTTGCTGAAATGGCTTCCAGGATACTGGCAATACAACCAAAGAGCATTCTACTCCACTTGCTAATTCTCATTCTAAGAATTATTATGCTATAAGAAGTAAGTAAATATATCATTTTTTTCAATCTATTAGTTTGAACATATAAAATATATAATATATATTTATATTATATATACAAATAATCAAATACTAGAATTTAAACCAGTTGCAAGCACCTTGCAGTTGTCGCTTCTGGGTTCACCCCTTACTTGAGGAGCGTATTGAAAAGGGACACTTTAGTCATCTGTTACCTGAATTGTTCCCTGAGGTTTTTTTTTTTACCTTTCTTTGAACACACTGTGACTTTTTTCATTTTAATTAATTTTTCTTTTGCAGATATCCTGATAATTTTGTATCATTTTGCCGGCTTCCCATCAATGCCTTTGACAATTTGGTAGGAAATCCTTCGGCCACATTTGACCTTAAAGATACCATCATGAGGGAGGCGATATCTGCTGAGGAAAGGCTGCTTTCCCCCTGATGTCAAACCTGCTGCGCCCATACCCATGAAGGGAACTGAATGCCCAGAAGAGGATTTTTAACTTTTGGCTGAGCCGGGCATGAAGAGTTGTGGAGAGCAACTTTGGACTCATCAGTCAGTGGAGGATCTTGAACATGGCCATCTAGATGGATATTGTGACAGTTGATTCTGATGTCAAAGCTTGCTGTGTTCTTCACAATCATGTTAGGGACTACAGGCCTGAAGTAGATGTGGAGACATTGTACTCAGATTTTGATACAGTAATCAACTGAGGTCCTGGACGTCCCAACATTACAGGTATGTGTGTTTGAGAAAAACCTTTGCTGATTATTTCATGAGTTCTGAAGGGGCCGTGCCCTGGCAATACTCCTGTGTTGGTGGTGCGCATCCTGTACAGCAAACATCCCCTGAGAGAAGACATGAAGCACATGATGGATAATGGTTCAGGACCGGAATGTCCAAGGATAATATTTATTTAATGTTTCTCTAAAATATTGTTTGTTTTATTACTGTAAAATTAATGTTTAAAAATGTAATTGTGGTCTTCATATCATTTCCCCCTTTAAAAAAAAAGGGGGGTTGACAAGCAACATATCTAGGTAAGATGTGCGGTATGTGTATATATACATATACATAGATATATATCTATATCATAAAAAATTGAGACAGCACACTATTCAAAGGAAACAAAATAGTGCTTGAGACTTGAGAAAGGTTCTTATTTCAGAACCAAATTGTTGCCATGATGGGCCATTAAATAGCATTTTTTTTCACTTTGAATGTTGTGCTGCCTACAATATTTTGAATTATATTGAAGGTTTGTTTTGTTCCTGGAGTCTTGACACCAAGACACTACATGTTGGTGCTGCTTTAGATAGAGAGATAGATAGATAGATAGATAGATAGATAGATAGATAGATAGATAGATAGATAAACTTATATCTATGTCTACCACAAGTTTGACATCGCCCAACAGGCACAAACACAGAATATCTGCTCGGAGTAAGATGTGCCCTGAACAAAGTTATTTCCACTATGGGCATATCCAAAGCACATGGTTAGTCCATCAGATGATCACATGACATTTGTTCACATGGTTAATTTCCATACCAGTAGATGACCAGAGGCTGCTAAAGCAAAGAGTTAAAGAAATCTTTAGTTCTGGCATCAGCTGATCGTCAGAGGGGTGCCGGACCTATTCAGCTGTACAGGAGCAAGAACCTTTCTTGTGTAATGGGTCAGTTGGTAATAAACCAGTTGATCCATTCTCTGCTATCACCTTAGGAAACAAAGGTACATCATGGCTGACAGGGATGAGGTGCATACATGTAGTCAGTGTTTAAAAACATAAGTAATCCCCTACACCTGTGAAGCGCACTCCCCCATTTCTGCTGGGATCAAATCGCCTAAGGTAGAATTTTGTCCCTGAGTTTGTTTAGCTGAAAGAAACAGACTCAAAGGACTTTATAAATAATTATTTTCGTATGATCGAAATCAAATAGATACATTTTTCATATAAAGAGGCCTTTGATAGTTTTGTATTAAGAATACAACACACAATTTAAATAAAACAGTATACCGTATTTTTCGGTCTATAAGACACACCTGAGCTTAAGAAGCACCTAGGTTTTAAAGGAGGAAAATAGGAAAAAAAATGTAATCAAAAATATGGTCATGATGCCCTGTTACGGGGGAGGGGGTCTGCTGCTAACACTGGTATTGGGGTATTGTCCCCCAATTTTGTTGATATCCTCTATCCTGGTATGTATGGCCCCTCCTTCCTGGTATAAGTGGCCCCCATCCCATCCTGGTATACCTGGCCCTCATCCCCATCCTGGCATGCATGGTACCCCTTGATCCCAATCCTGTTATGCATGGCACCCCTTTATCCCCCATCCTGGTATGCATGGCAACCCTTTATACCCCATCTTGGTATTCATGACACCCCTTTATCCGCCATCCTGGTATGCATGGCACCCCTTTATCCCCCATCCTGGTATGCATGGCACCCTCTGAGCCCCCATCCTGGTATGCATGGCACCACTTGAGCCCCCATCCTGGTATGCATGACACCCTTTGAGCCCACATCCTGGTATGCATGGCACCCTCTGAGCCCCCATCCTGGTATGCAAGGAAACCCTTGAGCCCCCGTTCTGGTATGCATGGCACCCCTTGAGCCCCATCCTGGTATACATGGCTACTCTGAGCCCCCATCCTGGAATGCATGGCACCCTTTTAGCCCCCATCCTGGTATGCATTGCACCCTTTGAGCCCCCATCCTGGTATGTATGGCACCCCTTGAGCCCCAATCCTGGTATGCATGGCACCCCTTTATCCCCCATCCTGGTATGCATGGCACCCTCTGAGCCCACATCCTGGTATGCATGGCACCCCTTGAGCCCCCATACTGGTATGCATGGCACCCTCTGAGCCCCCATCCTGGTATACATGGCACCCTCTGAGCCCCCATCCTGGTATGCATGGCACCCTCTGAGCCCCCATCCTGGTATGTATGGCACCCCTTGATACCCCATCCTGGTATGAAAGGCACCCCTTGATACCCCATCCTGGTATGAAAGGCACCCCTTCTTACTCCATCCTGGTATGTATGGCACCCTCTGAGCCCCCATCCTGGTATACATGGCACTCTCTGAGCACCCATCCTGGTATGCATGGCACCCCTTGAGCCCCCATCCTGGTATGCATGGCACTCTCTGAGCCCCCATCATGCTGCCTACAAAAAAAATATCATACTCACCACCTCTCTCCTGCAGCGCTGTCCCGCTCTGCTGCCGACACTCTCACTGTGTGAGCCGCGCATGGCGTCCCTGCCATGTGCCCTCACACAGTGTAAGACGCTGTGCTGGAATAGTCACTGCTCCCCACACCGGGACTCTGTGCGTGGGGAGCAGTGGCCATTCAGTGAGTTAAATAGCCGGCACACTGTACCGCAGCGCGACTCCTGCTGCCGCTCTGTGGTCAGTGTGCCTTCTATTAAAGACCATGGATATTCACTACAACCCATGAGAGTGGGTTGTAGTGGATATTCATGAGCTTCAATAGCGGGCACACAGACCGCAGAGCAGCAGCAGGAGCCGTGCTGCGGTTCCAGTGTGCCGGATATTAAGAAAAACGAATACTCATTGCTCTCTATGCCCATAGGTGTGGGGAGCAGGGAATATTAATTTTCTTTAGTAGCAGGCACAGCGTAGGCTGCAGCAGGCGGCA
The DNA here is from genome assembly GCF_046119375.1 of Phyllobates terribilis. Lineage (NCBI taxonomy): Eukaryota > Metazoa > Chordata > Amphibia > Anura > Dendrobatidae > Phyllobates > Phyllobates terribilis. The sequence continues at coordinate 100,952,914 of NW_027362763.1, read as the reverse complement.
GCTACCTTCTGTGCCCTGCTGATCCCCCGCTGCTGCTCCCCCACTGCTGCTCCCCCACACCCACCACCATGCAAAGCCAGGTATATAGTATTTGGACTATAAGACGCACCCCCCACATTCCTGGAAAATTTTGGAGAAAAAAAGTGCGTCTTATAGTCCGAAAAATACGGTACATTAAAATATAACTATATATTTGGCCTTTAAAAATGTTAACTTTTAAAATTACTTATAGTGAGGGGTCGAGTTGGTTATTTTTGATGAGCGAGTCTATTTGTTACTATTCGCTATTCACAAGGATAGTATGGTATTTGGGTTACTCGTTATATTGTGAGTATTTGTGTACTTGCCTCGCTATATTCGGATGTCCACCCTTCAGTTTTGGCGCCTCCTTTGCAGCCATTAAACATGCTGGGCTTCTTAACCAATCACAGTATTGCCGCAGACACCTTGGTTGTGGCATTACTGTGGTTGGCTGCCGTCCAGCGTCATAGGGTCTATTTAAGCCCTGCTGCCGCCATTTTGTGCACATTGCATACGTTCTACAAGCATAGGGAGAGATCGCTGAGCTGCTAGGGAGAGTGTTGAGACATCTTGATAAAACAAAACCCATTGTAAGGGCTACCTGCTGTGTATACTAGTTCAGTGTAGAGTAGGGAGGGAGAGATACTCGAGCAGGAACAGTTTAAAGGAGCCTCTCACTAGATCTATAATACCACCAAAACATAGCTCTTTTCAGAGCTGAAGACACATAACAGTCAGAGCACAGAGACGGAGAGATTGTGCATTAGGTAGGGAGAGGTTAAAGTGTTCTTCCAGTGTCCATCTTAAAACAGCTCTTTGTCAGAGGCAAAGCAATATTTTTCCTGCACACAGAGTAGTAGCATTTTGTGCTGCCTTTTTTTTTTAAATGCACCGGCCTATGTTCCCCGCTGTTTTAGGGGTCATAGCCTGGCTTCTGCTGTCCACATTAGTCCACTTAAAAAGGCGTTTAGTTCCCTACACAAAGCAGTAGTCCAAACATTTCCTCCTGCCTGCTACCAAGCATGCACCGACCCATTTTCCCCGCTGTTTTTGGGATGACAGCCTGCCTTCTGTCCACATTAGTCCACTTAAAAAGGCATTTAGTGCCCTATGCAAAACAGTAATCCAAACATTTCCTACTGCCTGCTGCCAAGCATGCACCAAGCCATTTTACCCACTATTTTGGCTGTGACAGCTAGCTTGGCTTTTGCCATCAACATCTAAAAATCTGTCAACAAAACCCAAAATGCAAAAAAAAGCCTGTTGTTAAGGGACGTGGACGTGGAGGGGGTTTTGTCAGTGGAGCGCAAGAAGGCACTCAGTCTGTGTCAGGTCAGAAGCTTGATGCATCCACTATTTTCCTGGAAAAATTTCCCAGTCTGGAAAATAAACGTGTGTGGAAGCCAGAAGAGCGAGAGCAGATTCTGTCTTGGATAGCAGACAAGGCCTTTACGCATTTGCCAATCAGCAACAAATCTTCCATGACATACAGTCTACACAGAAGTCTGGCCCATTGAATCCTGAAGCTGGTTCTCCTTCCTCCCGCCACTATCAGTCACAGGACACATATGACACCAAGCTTGGCCACTCCGAGGACCTGTTTGGTACATATCCTTTGATTGGCTCTGGCCTATCACTGTGCAGCACTGAAGAGGGACAAGAGGAGGTGGTGTGCATTGATGCTGAAGTATTTGAGGACCTACGGCCAGAAGAAAGCCACTTGGAGGTACATCATTTACTGTCTCCAGAGGTGAAGGCTGATGATGATGAGACACAGTTAGCATCAGGTCAGCCTACGATGTCAACTGGGAAGGAGGATGAGATGGAAGATGAGGTGGTCTATGATGAGTCCACTGATCCGACCTGGACCATTGGCATTTATAGCCATGACAGCAACACAGAGGAAGATGGATATGTCGTGGTTTGCCCAGAGTGAGAACTAGGTCAGCTGTTCCCAAGAACATCCCCGCTGTGTTCCAAGTCAGGGCAAGGGGGCGTTCAGCTGCTGTGTGGAATTTTTTTCTTAAAGTCCTTCAGAGAAAAACATTGTAGTGTGTAGCAACTGCCATACCAAGTTGAGTAGAGGCCAGGGCAAAGGCAACCTGAGCAACAACAGTATGCGAAACTACATGGCAGCCAAGCACCCCAGTAGGTGGGTGGAACACCAGGATACAAAATCTGCATCTGCGGGTCAAACCAATGCCATGTCGCCTGGGCTATGTCCTTTAGAATCTATTGTTCAGGAAGCAGATGCTCATACCTCCTGCCCACAAGCTGTGGTTGCACACACACAACAATCATTGACCACATCCACTTCTTTGTCCCAGCAAAGCGTCAAATTGTCCATGCCTGAGAGCTTGGAAAGAAAGCGTAATTACCCAGCCATGCACCCACAGGCACAAATACTAAACTCGCACATTGCCAAATTGTTAGCTGTGGCAATGTTGCTTTTTAGGCTTGTGGGAATACAGTCTTTACGTGATCTCTTGGCTGTGGCTGCCCCACGATGCAATTTTTCCAGCCGCCACTATTTAGCCCGGTGTGCCGTCTCTGCCTTACACAAGCACGTGTCAAACAATCTGAACCATGCTCTCACCAATGCCTCAACCGGGAAGGTCCACCTAACAGACATCTGGACAAGTTGTTGTGGACAGTGATGATACAATTCTGTCACGGCACAATGGGTGAACCTGGTGGAGGGTGGGACAAAGGCGCAAACTGGAACATCACACATCCTACCCACGCCAAGAATAGCGGGCCCAACTTCTGTCAGGGTTTCCGCCTCTTCATATTCCACTTTCTCTCTCCCCTCCTCTTGATCCTTATCCTCTGCTTAATTACCCTCCCCATCACTGCTAAGCTGGGACCTGTGCAGCAGCGCATCAGAAAAGCAGCAACACGCTCTGCTGAAGCTGATCTGTTTAGGTCACAAAGCACACACTGCATCAGAGCTGTGGCACGCTTTAAAAGAACAGACTGATCAGTGGCTGTCCCCGCTGCACCTCCAACCCGATCTGGTCGTCTGCGATAATGGGCGTAACCTGGTGGCGACTTTAATGGTTGGCAAACTGGTACATGTGCCATGCATTGCTCACATGCTGAACCTAGTTGTTAAAAAATTTCTGAAAACTTACCGTGACTTGCCGTACCTACTTGAGAAGGTGCGCCATATTAGAGCCCATTTCCGCCATTCCTCTACCGCTTTTTCTGCTCTTACAGAGCTGTAAAAGCAACTGAATTTGCCAAGTCATAGGCTTATTTGCGACCTGCCCACACGGTGGAACTCAACCTATCATATGTTGGCGAGGATTAGTCAACAGCAGAGGGCAGTAGCTGAATATCAGCTTCAACATGCTTGTCAGACTGAGAGTCAGCCACCACACATAACAAATGTTGAGTGGGTTTGGATCGCTGACATTTGTAAGGTAGAGAACTTTGAGTACTGCACCAACCTCGTGAGCCATGATCAGGCTATTATCAGAGTAACCATCCCGCTGCTGTGTCTCTTGAAACAATCACTGCATAATCTCAAAGAGGAAGCTTTGAGCATCCAGCATGTTGGTATGGAGCCAGATTTCTCAATGAGTGATACTATCCAGCCTAGCCAATATTCTGAGGCAACATTGGGTGATGAGGAGGAAGATGAGGAGGATGAAGACGGAGAGGACTTGTTTTTCTGTGCTACCAAGGGGACTCGTAATTCTACGGAGGGGACACCTAACCCATGCTTCATGTCTGTCCAGTCTGGATGGGCTGGAGAGGAGGAGGTGGAGGAAGAGGCGAGTCATCGTGAGGAGAGGATGGGTACTGTTTCTACTGTTGGGGACACAGAATATTTGCCTTTTCGCAGCTTGGCCCACATGGCACAGTTCATGTGTAAGTGACTGTTGCAAGACCCTCGCCTGATACACATTTTATCCAACAACCTATACTGGTTGGCCACCTTTCTCGATCCACGGTACAAGGAGAAATTTCCTTCTCTCCTTTTGTTGTCATCAAAAAGTTTTTCAATGGGATCGTTCAAGAGGGTCGTTGTAGATCAGTTGCTGAAAATATCACCCTCAGACAATGCTAGTGGCAGAGGAACCGGCTCTTTTCAACACCAAGAAATAATGGGGAGAGACATGAACACCAGCTCCAACAGAAGTGGGGGGAAAATTGTGCACAAATCGGGCAATTTTCAATAAACCAGCACAACAGCAAGGGCTATCTGCGCCTGTAACAATGCCAATGAGGGATAAGTTGCAGAACATGGTCAAGGGGTACTTTAGTGACCATATTTGTGTCTTTTCTGATGCTTCAGTTCTCTTTAATTATTGGGTGACTAAGCTGAACACTTGGCCCGAAATCTCCTTATATGTCTTGGAGGTGCTGGCCTGCCCGGCTGCTAGTGTGGTGTCAGAGCGTGTTTTCAGTTCCGCTGTGGCAATCATCACTGATAGGCGCACATGCCTCTCAACAGAAAATGCAGACAGACTTACTTTGATTAAATTCAACAATTACTGGATATCTCCACAGTTTGTACTCCCTCCAGATGACAGCACACCAACCTAAATTCACCAAAAATGCAGATTCATGTGACTGCTGTTAATGTCACCCCCTTCCCATAAAAACCCATTTCCTTCCTTCGTCAACCATGACTCAGCCCATAGGGCTAATTTTTACAAATCCTATGCAGATTGTGCAGTGGACAAACCAGGACAGTATTCCTACTCCAGCCTAACTACTATTTGTGATTAGAGGCCCTTGGGATGTTGGCTTCCTGTGTCAACCATGACTCAGTCATTAGGGCTAATTTTTACAAACCCTATGCACATTGTGCTGTGGACAAACTAGGACAGTACTCCTACTCCAATCTAACTACTATTTGTGATTGGAGGCCCTTGGGATGGTGGCTTCCTGCATCAACCATGACTCAGCCCATAGGGCTAATTTTTACAAACCCTATGCACATTGTAAAGTGGTCCTACCAAACTAATATTTGTCATTGGAGGCCCTTGTCACAGGTTGTGCCACATTGTGACTCATATAGGGGATACATATTCAATAGAAATGTACGGTCAGTCACCCTTTTTGGCGAAAAAACATGCCTGGCTTGTGCCACATTGTCACTAAGATAGGGGATACATATTCAATAGAAATTTACACTGACTGTTGATGACCCGATCGTAGATAATGTTTGTCAAGGGAGGCCCTTGTCATGGAATCTTTCTGCACCTATGACAAACCCCCCAGGAGTAATTTTTGGAAATACGTTGCACATTCTGCACTGGACCAAGTAGTACAATATCAAAAAGTCTTCTCTTCCTATATAATCTGGGGAATATTGACAATCAAAATCTCTGAGCCATTTGGAAAAACTTCTCCAACCCAACCTGGAGGGGGGCACCATATATCCTTTGTCCATTGACTTGCACACGTGATATATTTGAGCTCGTCATCCAGTTGACTAATGCAGCTTTATTTTTCCAGTTCACAGAGTTAAGCCACACCTGAGCATCGCAGGCCGCACTCACTGCTACCTTCTAGTACTCCATGTCTCTTGGCCTTTTTCTCTGTTATCTCTGCCCTTAAATGAGTTTAATAATAGAGTGAAGGCCCTACAATATGAATAAGTAAGGGCACTCTCAAATATACACAAGAGGTACCTCCAAAATTTGGAAAGGAGCACGCTTCCAAATGCATGTTATAGGGCCAAGCGAGGGCTCTCACAAAACTCCGCTTTCCTTCCTACTGCAGGCCCTCTGAACATTTGAATTTAGGGCTGCAGTATCACATGGTGGTGGAGGAAGAGGATGAGTAGGAGGAGGAGGAGGAGGGACAAGCCCAACAATAAAATGGGCACATTGTAAAATGCTATGGAATATGTATTCTACTATCTGAGTATCAGTGATGGAGGGATCGGACAAATGTCTAATTAACAGCTGTCCCTCTAAAACACATGTTACAGAGCCACCTGGGGCCTCTTAATCTTTGACCTAACATACCTACTGGTACGTTCTAACTGTGCTTGTAAAGTGCTGGGGAATAGCAAACTAAAAATGATGTATGACAGAGGGACCTACAAAATGTATAAGTCAGGTCCCTCCCAATTGTAAAAGGCGAAAAAAAGCCACAATAGTATGTGTCAACAAACGCTAAAAGGGATTTTTGTTGGGTTTCTCTGGTTTATTTAGCCTTATATACAAGTGATTACGCAGGAAAAACTGTTTCTTTACCTTTTTGGCCTGTTAAATGCAATTTAGGTTAGGTTTGGAAGTTGTTCTTATGTGTCTGTAAAAGTGGCATAATACTGCAACAAAATTATTCCCAGAAACCATATGTGAGTCAGAAATGCATGCAGGCAGCTTCCCGTTCTGTTTCATCACTTTCCCATCCATTTCAGCCTTTTCCTCAGGCCCCCAGACACTTTTGTAGGGTTCAGCAGAAAATTATTCGCATTTCCCATTGGCATACATTGTACTTGGTATTCGGAACGAATACGCAATAATTGCAAAGTACTCGTTACGAGTATAGCGATTACGAATATTACAATTCTCGCTCATCACTAGTTATTTTCCCATAATGTAGAGTTTAGTTGATGTGGTTGAAGTTGAATGTTGAACTTTATTGAGGTCTTTAAGATTGATATTGCATCAGGTAGGAGAAAATTCAAACTCTCGTCATATTGATAAAATTTGTCATATCGTATGCCAAATCCAATCCATCTTCCAGTCAAACATTTTTCCACTTTACTGCAAAAAAAGTAAGAAATTCTGGCTCTGATACATTGGCCATCTTAATGTACCGGGGGCTTCAGGTGCAGTACTATAAAATAACTAAACATATTCGGTTCCACCATCCCACACAAATCCACTGGGCACTGTAAGTATGGAAGGGAAGACAGTAGAGAATGAAGATTAAATTCTAACTCTAGAAAATTCTTCAATATCTTGATTGATTATTTATAGAGACCATTTTGGGGAATAAAAGATAGTGTATAGAATGAGAGGGTGGAAGGCAGATAGTGATTGATACAATTCTTCCCAACATGGAAAGTTTCTTTTTTTTTCCTCATTTACGCTTTTCTTCTACCTTTTTCTTTTTATTTTATTATTATTTTTTTACCAGTGACCATATATTTAACCTAATAATGTCCTCAACACAGGGTGAAACATTGATCCCTAGATATTTTTAACAAAATTTCTCAGCCACAACTTGCCACTGTTAAAGGTTACTAAAGGTTTTTGCAATATTGCAAAAAATATGGGAAAAAAAACCCCAAGCTTGTAGGTTAGATATACAGTATTGTGGAAACATTTAGGCAGGTGTGAAAAAAATTCGGCAAAGTAAGAGGTTTCCAAAAACAGAAGTTTTAATCATTTATTATTTATAAATTAATAAAATACAAACTGAATAAACAAAACAAATCTAAATTGCATCAATATTTGGTGACCGCCCTTTGACTTCATCAGTTCTTCTAGGTACGAATACCTGCACACAGTTATTGAAGGAACTTTTATGGGAGGTTTTTCCAAATATCTTGAATTGACCACCTCTTCCTCACCTGCCAAGTTAATTTAATACTCAAAGACCTTTATTTTCCAGGGAAAATTAAGGTAATTGAAGATAGAGAGAACTGACTGACGAGAAAAGGGACATTGAGCAAAGAGATTGTCAAACATGTATATGGCTTCTCTCGACAACATCTGCCAACAAAAAGGGGGAGAAGTGAAGTCTGCACTTTGTCTCCAGTTGATGTAGACTTGATACATGGTGTCAGATTCTGTTGCTTCAATCCATGGGAAGAATCCAGTCAAAACAACAAAGAGAAGAACCCCAAAAGCCCAGATATCTATAGTAGGGCTCAAGATCAAATATTCTCCTCCTTTCAAATCACACAGCTCTGGAGACATGTACGGTATTATGTGGGACATGGACGACACATAGTTTCCCATAGGTTGGGTCAAACCAAAATCACTCAATTTGATTTGGTAGCAGTCTTTGTCCATGAGCAACACGTTGTCCGGCTTCAGGTCCCTGTGAACCAACCCTCTACCATGCATATAGTCCAGAGCTGAGGATATCTGTTTGGCACACCTCTTCACTGCGTCCTCAGGAATTCCAACCTGCAGAAAACAGATCAGTTTTATGAGATTTAGTTTTATTTATGTAGTTCTTTATCCAAAGCAAAAATACTAAACATTGAAGATGTTGCTGTTGTTGGGACAGTGGATGGTATAGTGGATAAAACTGCTGCTGTGATGGTCATGAGGCTTCAAACAGTGCATTGTTATGGAACCCGCCTCCACCTATGGAAATGTTTGATGTATTCCCAAAGACCCCCATAGGTAATAGTTAGCTAACTGGCTACCATATACAGGGGTATCTAGCTTTTCCTCTGACTGTTGATGTGTATCTCCTGTTTCTGGTGTTTCAGAAATTAAATATTTGTACATTGTAGGAGAACATATGAAGCCGGCCTTACTTACCTCACTTTGTATGATATGATGCAAGGTGCCTGCCATTGCCAACTCCTGAGTAAGTGCATAGTGGTCCATTGTGCCAATAAAGATGGGATATGTCTTAATAATATGAGGGTGGTCAGAGAGACTGATTGACAAAGACAGCTCCTTCAGAAAGGTTTTCAGAAGAGTTCTGTCCTTCTTCAGGAGTTTCACAGCCACTGGTTCTCCTATAAAAAGAAACAAAACAAAAGAATGTTTATAAAAACCTCCAAGATCTCACATAGAAACTTTATATTCAAGCACATAATTATCACCACTGGCATGGGATGTGTGCTGGTGGATATCAGTCCCTAATCCTCAATCTCATATCTATGAGGAGGCCTGTCTTTGCTAAATTTGGGGGCAGCTTGAATTTAAAACACTTAGAAACCAAATTTATTTATTTATTTTACTAACTGATATTACCATAGTAAAATTGTTAGTGGTTTTGCGGCCATTTATCTCCAATGAGAAAAAAGTTATTTGAGATTGAACTTTAACTGCTCATTCTTTTGTCTCCTGATATCTTCTGTCAGACAGATAATCCATGGTTTTTACAAAGACAGAGAACCCTGAGTTAGAGGTATCATAAAATCTATAGTTTACTTAATGCTATTAAAAATATTGCATATTCAATTACATACATGTAACAAATGTGAAGTGATATAATTTAGAAACCCAGTAAAAAGGCTGAAGATAAAGACCACTGAGCACCTATAAGCAAAGGTATTGCATCCACCCAAAAGTAAGAAAGGGTCTAGGCTGAAGGTCTGCTGGAGCACCGTATAATGGGTATATGCAATATTTTTAATAGCATTAAATAAACTATTTGTTTTATGATATCGCTAACTCAGTGTTCTCAGCTTTTGGAAATGCTTATATTGAGTTTTTTGGTCATGATATAGGGCACAAGCCCTTTGATGTAAAACTAGGGATGATATTCTGAAACCCCTTTTATTAAGATAATCAATGGTGCAATTTATAGATATTTTTAGATGGACATTTTTATGACCTAACAGAGTAAAGTTGGCCAAACACATGGATATTTGTCTGCAGACCATTGGCAGATCCAGCTGAATATGGTGAAAATGAAGATAAACAGCTATTGACCCAACGCTTATTTGAACAAAACTTCTTTTTCCCAACCTTCATTTTCATATGATCCTTTGATAACCCAACATGTCTGGAAAGAGTTAGGCGCCCCTCATACACATAAGATAGTGATCAAGACCCACCAAATTTGGCAGGCTTGGATGACTTTACACCTATGTGTATGAGTTGACATTACTAAAATAATCTCGATTTTCCAATGGCTTACAGATGAATATCTCATCTCTATGGCCGACTAAAATCATTTTCACATTTTGTTACATAATTTACCACTTTTATTTAATCAATTCAGGTGAATTACCATCTTTGTTTTTGCCTTCTTCACATACCTGTCAATTTGTTCTGTGCCTGTAGAACTTTTCCATATGATCCTTGGCCCAGTTTCTTGATTACGTTGTAGCATTCTGAAATCTCCTGAATCCAAAAGATCTGGGAGGCGGCCATTGCTGCTTGGAAGTTGTTGATTCTTGAGCTAAACAACAAACTGTGTATGACTCTAGAAGAAAATATAAGGAATATGATTAATGAAACATCTTGTAGTGATCATATTCATGGGTTCTGTGGGCATTTATCATAATTAAGCTCAATCATAATTTAGAAACCCATCCTAAACAAAGATGTGCCAGTACGATATAGGATAGCTGACAACCCTTGTAAAAGGTATCTTGGTGGGCACATTGGTTGTAATCAACGTTTCCATGAAGACATTGTAATCAGATAGACAAAATTATGATAATTCTAAACGGTTCTACAATAATACAGAAGTGTTTGTATCTAGAGATTATTTTTAGATTTTTTGTCATTAAAACACACATGAAAATTAGACTCTCTGCCTGGTGAAATGTGACTAGAAAGAGAAATGATTGTTTAATGGTCATATGGCAAGAAGACCCAAACAAATAATAAATAACCCCAGTGGATATACTATTGAAGAGTAGTCTTACCTGGGTTGGGATTCTGTTGATGTTGAAGATTAGCTGGGTTCTGCTCCAAAAAATGTTGAGTGTCGCTTTCTTATGGCTTGGTCTGAGAGGTCCTATCTTCACAAAGATGTTCTCAGGAATAATTCAACAAGACCCATGAAGTTCTAAGCTTTACAGGGAAGTAGCTACCTGACATTGAGGTCAATCCTTCTCCTTAGCCAATTGGATGTCAAAAACCTCCTTTGAATTACAGATTAAAGTGACTCCTAGATGTTGGACGTTCATGAAAACCTAATTGTTATTTAATAGACTATGTGGTGCCACAATGGTATCTGGGAGGCGCCCACCTTAGTATTGTTAGTATTTCTAGTAAATTGCTAATGTAATCAGTTGTGAATTTATTCTACCCCCTATGGTCACATCTCACCTTCCCGACTTCCTGCTGCTTTCACCAAAAGAGAAACTGGACCCATGTTTTTATATAAATATACATTTGTCATGCACGGTTCTTTTATCCAGTGTTTATGGCCAGAAACTGATTTAACATAACTTGTAGAATAGTCTTGTCCCCACTGACATTATAATTAAATGGAAATAACAGAATTGTCTATATGTTCTATAGTAAAGCTGTTAATAGAACTAAGGGTAAAGGCCCCATACATATTAGATGAAAATGGTGCAATAAACCATTGTTCAGTGATTGGCTGATATATTCTGTGATGTGTTTGGGGTACATTTTTTTTCTGGCATTAGATCTGATCATCTGCCGAGAAAATCCAACTCGCGGGACAGTGTTTTGGAGGATTAAAAATGTTCATTCTTTTCCACTGCACAGATTACGGTCACTCATTATCGTTGAGATTAAACATTTCATTCTGCATATATCTGAATCAGAGTTACTGAAGTTCTCATGTACCTCGTAATTGACAGATTTTTAAGAATTTTTTGCTCCTAATTTGAAAAAATCTACAGTAAAGTTATCAAATCAAATCTGCACTGAATTGTTTAGCTATGTAGGAGGCAAAGAAATAATTCACTTTAAATAAAAAAAATTTTTTCAGATTTGATTTGAGATTATTTCTTCCTCTTTTATACTAATTAATATCTGCCAGAATTTATCTAAAAATCCAAACTCCATGGCAGATTTCACTTTGAATATTTAGGGAGCATCTGGGTGAGATTTGTAAAATGTCAGCACCTTGTCTGCTACAATAATACATTACCTGCGCAAACTCAAACTATTTCCAGGAAATCCTATTTTGCATTTTCTGATTTTATTCTCAATAAAAAAATGCATGTTTTTCACTGAAGCGCTCAATCTGATTTTTACAATTTTTTTTTTCTTTTGCAAAAAAATCTAAACACAGCGCTTGTATGGTGTTCATGTGCTATCCATTCTTTTAGGTTATTTTTTTATGGACCCTTACTCTTGAAAAAGCGAGTTTTTATCTGCAACACAGATCAAAAATGGAGATGTCACAAATTAGTTTTCTGTGCTGTTTTTCCACAAAAAATGGTATGTGAAGAGCACCATAGCCTGTAATGGGCACCTGGGCATCAATCCCATGTCTGATTTTCATGGATAGATCAAATGTGAGCTGGACCAGCAGTCTTCTCTGCCGACCACCTGACTAAGCTTCATCTTACATGAATCTGCTCTTGATGAAAAAGAGTCTGGCCAATATTAATATGGTCATTATCATGGAGTTATTGCCTTATTAATAACTAATTTCTCGTATCAATCTCAGATTGTTTGGCTGACCTTTATCTAATGTGTATGGGGGCATCACAGTATTTGACCTTGTCTCTATTACAGATGTGCTAACAATTAGGAGCAGTCTCTTACCAATAATCTCCATACCAGAGGACTTTCCCACAGAACAGATCACCTGTGGAGACCACCATACATCTACAGCTTCTAGAATTACATGTGGATGTTCTCAGAGAGGCTTCACTTGTATCCATTAGCATCACATTAGCCCATCGTTGCCGCTCCTATGTGGTCAATGGTTTTTGTGCAGCTCATTAGTACAATCATGTGTTTCCCAAAGCCTCAGGTGTCTCCTTCTCCCTGGAAGCCAAGTGTCCATCATGTACATTTATATCATTAATTGTTTTTCACTTTTTTTTGTTAAATAAAAATTAATAGAAATAAATTAAAATTTAATAAAATAAGCAACTTGTGCTGGAGACGTTGGGGTAAAAGGGGTGATATCAATGGGATAGTTAAAAAACCAAGGTAATGGTAATAGTAATTAGAACGGTACAGTAGTGAATAAAAACAAAGAATTTTATTGGTTCAGTTAAAACAATTATTAGAGATAAAAGATGGTGTGCGGATAAGATCAGGGGATTTACAAGATAAAAATCATTGTAGGCAGGGAGTAAATGATTTTCTTGTAGCTTTTGATTTAGTATATAGAATGGTTCTCAGTTTTCCAATGGGTATAACATGACTTAGAATGTGGTCATCCCCTGGAAGAGAAAAAAGGAGAGAAAAAAATAAAAGATAAGAACCTCAGATGCACTAGTGATTGCCTGTGGAACTGTGGATGGAAAAACAGTTACCTTCCTAGGGACGGGGGAGGGGTGTTATGGAGGATCCAGGTAGGAAACCTTCTCTGTGGACTGAAGGAAAAATAGACAGGTGAGGTAAAAAGTGGTTAAGACAATAGAGAAAATGTTAGGATATGGATATATACCTGTAAGTTACTTCTGAGTGGGAGTCAACGCAGCCATTGTGGGTGGTACGTAGATGGGCTCTTGGAGGCTGAGAATAAGATGGCACAGTGTGACAGATCTGTGGAGATCTCAGCAGTAAGTTCTCCATTATGATATTACATAACTCACTACTTACAGAAATTAAAGGAATCAAAATTTGAAAAACAACCGACAAGATGACGCTGGATAAGAGTTTGTCCACGGTATAAATTACATTTACAAATACTTTAAACGCTTTTAAATTTTAACTCCGCAGACATTACCCACAATGATCTAAAAATTATTTCAGAGAAAACTATTTTAACACTGGGGAAACAACCTCCTGACATCCAGCAAACTTCTCTTCATCAGGAAGGGCAAATCTAATGTTCCCCATTTTCCCAATATTGTTTCCTCCATGATGTATGATGAAGACCTCTGGGTCCAGGAACCTATCGCTCATCATGAAGCTTTGGTCAGACTATCCCATCATTGACCTCTGAGCCAGCAGACCCTTACTCCATTGTCAGATTTTTTTGTTTCATAATTTTGTGAACAAAAGATGTCTGAGATTTCCAAATCATCGCATTCTTGTTACACATCGTCCCAACTGTTTTGGAATTGGGGTTGCACATCATTTACATTTCTTACCCCACATACGGGACAACTTATTTAGATTAAAACTTGTTTTACGTGTGGTGAGAAAGAGGCCGACAACACACACGTGCTGTGGAGCTGTCCGCGGGTCCGGAGTTATTGGGAACAAATGTTTGTGATGATAGAAAATACGGTATATATACTGTAATATAAGATTGAGACAGAAGTGACGTTACTCTAATATGGAAGAAAATAATTATGTTTCTCTTTTAAAAATCCATTTTTTGCATAATTACTAAGGGTCTGTGCACACGACCAGGATTAGCTCAGTGTTTGCTCAGGCTTTCACGCAGGTGAAATCTGCAATGAAGTCTTCACCTGAGGTCACTGTCAGGTCACCTGCGTTTTTACTTGCGTTTTTTCCATAATTGTTTTTAATGTGTTTTTTATGCATTCTCTTTTTGTATGTTCATTTTAAATGAAGCCAGCTAAAAGTTGGTTTCTGGAAAGGAAAAATAATAATAATAATAATTTCCTATTTGCAGACATCTTGCTTCAATGGCTTCCAGGATACTGGCAATACAACCAAAGAGCATTCTACTCCGCTTGCTAATTCTCATTCTAAGAATTATTATGCTATAAGAAGTAAGTTATTCTATTAGTATGAACATATAATATATAATAAATATATATATATATATATATAAAATATATTTATATTATCTATATAAATAATCAAATATTATATTTTTAACCAGTTACAAGCACCTTGTAGTTGTCGCTTCTGGGCTCACCTCTTACTTGAGAAGCGTATTGAAAAGGGACACTTTAGTAATCTGTTCCCTGAATTGCTCAGGTTTGTTTTTTTTTTACCTTTCTTTGAACACAATGTGACGTTTTTCATTTTAATTAAATTTTCTTTTGCAGATATCCTGATAATTTTGTATCATTTTGCCGGCTTCCCATCAATGCCTTTGACAATTTGGTAGGAAATCCTTCGGCCACATTTGACCTTTAAAGATACCATCATGAGGGAGGCGATATCTGCTGAGGAAAGGCTGCCTTCCCCCTGATGACAAACCTGCTGCGGCCATACCCATGAAGGGAACTGAATGCCAAGAAGAGGATTTTTAACTTTTGGCTGAGCCGGGCATGAAGAGTTGTGGAGAATAACTTTGGAATCTTCAGTCAGTGGAGGATCTTGAACATGGCCATCCAGTTGGATATTGTGACAGTTGATTCTGATGTCAAAGCTTGCTGTGCTCTTCACAATCATGTTAGGGACTACAGGCCTGAAGTAGATGTGGAGACATTGTACTCAGCTTTTGATACAGTAATCAACTGAGGTCCTGGACATCCCAACATTACAGGTGTGTGTGTTTGAGGAAAACCTTTGCTGATTATTTCATGAGTTCTGAAGGGGCCGTGCCCTGGCATTACTCCTGTGTTGGTGGTGCGCATCCTGTACAGCAAACATCCCTTGAGAGAAGACATGAAGCACATGATGGATAATGATTCAGGACAGGACTGTCCAAGGATAATATTTATTGATTATAAGCTAATTCTGAGGTTTACAGAAGCGCTGGTAGGAGGTCTATAATCCTGCTCCAAATTGGGACAGTGACCACTAGGTGTCCTAATGATATCTAAGGCATTGGTTTTTAGTAAACTAGTAATAATATATATAAATATATATATATAATTGCGCAGGATGAGTAGACTTGGAGAATTAGGATGATAAATAAAATTAAATAGATTTTATTAATAAATAATTGATAAAAATAAGCAATTAATAGATGTACTAAAAGTAGAAAAAAACAAAGTAACATAAATATTCGGGGTTTAGGGTGATGATCCTATTGTACAGTGAACAGGAGGGGTATGGTACAAGGTAACGGGTGTTCCCTAGGAGAGAGGAGAGGTAAGTTAGTTATATATTATAATTCTGAACAAGGGTGTGGGTTGAGTGTTATCAGTATCTTTATGAGGCTGGTGGAGAGCTGAATCATGAAAAGGGAAACTTGCTTATTTTAATGCAGATGAGATAGGAACTAGGGAAAAATGATTATTCAAGTGGGATGCAGAGCTAGTCTCAATATAAGGATCAGTTTATAATTTCCTGGATGGTAGGATTTTGGATGTATATATTCCCTTGTTGAAGAGAATAGTGAATGAAGACCTAATAGTGAGAGAGAGGGTGTACCGTGAAAATGTATGGTCCGGAGTGCCTGACTTGGTGGTGGACTGGGTTTTTACCTGGAATGCATCGGTACCAGAGTTCAGACCAGGAAGGACTATATTGTTGTTACACCTTGTGTGTATGTATATGTGCGCATACCCAACTTTTTGGGACCATATGAGAGCATAGAGATGCGAACAAGCAAAGTCTTTGTCCTTGAAGGTTACTAGGGTCTAAAAGAGAAGTGACTGTTAGAGTTGGCAAATATGGAAAGTACTTGGTGTACAAAATGGTGTACAAATTGTATGAATATATACAGTAAAAATATATCCCTTTACTGTATATATTCATACATTTTGTACACCAAGTACTTGCCATATTTCCCAATTCTAATATTTGGTGCTGCTTCTGTTTTTATAGATAAATAAATAGATAGATAGACAGATATAAGTTTGTATACCACAAGTTTCACACCGACCAACAGGCACAAACACAGAATATCTGCTTTGGTTAAGATGTGCCCTGAACAAAGTTATTTCCACTATGGGCATATCCAAAGCACATGGATAGTCCATCAGATGATCTCATGACATATGTTCACATGGTTAATTTCCATACCAGTAGATGACCAGAGGCTGCTAAAGCAAAGAATTAAAGAAATCTTTAGTTCTGGCATCAGCTGATCGTCAGAGGGGTGCCGGAGCTATTCAGCTGTACAGGAGCAAGAACCTTTCTTGTGTAATGGGTCAGTTGGTAATAAACCAGTTGATCCATTCTGTGCTATCACCTCAGGAAACAAAGGTACATCATGGATGACAATGAAGAGGTGCATACATGTAGTCAGTGTTTAAAAACATAAGTAATCTCCTACACCTGCGAAGCGCACTCCTCCATTTTTGCTGGGATCAAATCGCCTACAGTAGAATTTTGTCCCTAAATTTGTTTTGCTGAAAGAAACAGGCTCAAAGAACTTTATAAACAATTATTTTAATATGAACACAATCAAATAGATACATTTTTCATATAAAGAGGCCTTTGATAATTTTGAAATAAAAATAAAACACACAATTTAAACAAAACAATATATATTAACATATAATTATATATATATTTTTAAAATGTTAACTTTTAAAATGACTTATAGTGAGGGGTTGGGTTGGTTATTTTCCCAAAATGTAGAGTTTTGTTGAAGTTGAATGTTGAAGTTTATTGAGGTCTTTAAGATTGATATTGCATCAGGTAGGAGAAAATTCAAATTCCTTTCATATTGATAAAATTGGTCATATCGTATGCCAAATCCAATCCATCTTCCAGTCAAACATTTATCCATTTTACTGCAAAAAAAAGTTCTAATCTTTAATATTTGGTAAATTAGGCGATTCTGGCTTTGATACATTGCCCATCTTAATGTACCGGGTGCTTCAGGTGCGGAACTTTAAAGTAACCAAACATATCCGGTACCACCATCCCACACAAATCCACTGGGCGCTGTCAGTATGGAAGGGAAGATAGCAGAGAATGAAGATTAAATTCGAATTCTATAAATAATAATGCAAAATATTGTAGAATTTTCTAGGGACCATTTTGGGGAATACAAGATAGTGTATAGAATGAGGGGGAGAAGGCAGATAGTGATTGATATAATTCTACCCAATATGGAAAGTTTCTTTTTTTTTTCCACATTTATGCTTTTCTTCTACCTTTTTCTTTTTTTTTTTTATTATTATTATTATTTTTTTTTACCAGTGACCATATACTAAACCTAATAATGAACCTAATAATGTCCTCAGACAGAGTGAAACCTTGATCCCCAGATATTTTAAACAATATTTCTCAGCCACAACTTGCCTCTGTTAAAGGTTACTTAAGGTTTTTGCAATATTGCAAATATGGAAAAAGAAACCCCCCAGCTTGTAGCCCATTATATATTAAAGGGGTTAGATATACAGTATTGTGGAAACGGTTAAGAAAGGTGTGAAAAAAATGCCGCAAAGTAAGAAGTTTCCCAAAACAGAAGTGTTAATCATTTATTTTTTATCAATTAAAAAAATACAAACTGAATGAACAAAACAAATCTAAATTGCATCAATATTTGGTGACCGCCCTTTGGCTTCATCAGTTCTTCTAGGTACTAATACTTGCACACAGTTTTTGAAGGAACTCAGCAGGGAGGTTTTTCCAAATATCTTGAACTGACCACCTCTTCCTCAACTGCCAAGTTTGTTCCATTCTCAAAGACCTTTATTTTCCTGGGAAAATTAAGGTAATTGAAGATAGAGAGAACTGACTGCCGAGAAAAGGGACAATGAGCAAGGAGATTGTCAAACATGTATATTGCTTCTCTCGACAACATCTGCCAACAAAAAGAGGGAGAAATGAAGTCTGGACTTTAGTCCAGTACAGTCTGAGAAGAGTTACCTCAGAGGACAAAAGCCTGTTCCAGCTCCTGCAATTGCTATCCTGCAGTGGAGCTTATCCAGATCAAGACTCCGTGAAGCTCAGAGAGGTGAGCTTTAGGTGTGCCGGCACCATAAGATCGGTGAAGTGCGGCAAGCTGCCCCTAGTGTGAGTAGCCTAGTGAGGGCCCGAGTAGGCCGAAGGTGAGTACAGAGTTAGTTCATAGGGGGGCAGAAGAGCTTAACTAGCTCACCCCAAAGAAGCAGTTACCGGACACCGTGTCCGAAGCTTACCGGGAACTCCACGACCCAGTAAGATATAAACGGAATCCCTGGAGAACTATAAGTCCCAGGATCGCTAAATTGCTGATACGTACCAGAGCCAGGAGACACATAGGCCCCGTAAGTCAGGAGCTTGTAATCCAAGAAAAGGCCCTACCACAAGGTCAGCCAGCGCAGGACAGAGACAAAGTTTGGCCTAGCTCCAGGCAGGTCAGAAACTTACTACGCAGAGGCAAGAGACAGGAGGCCCAAAACCCACTCATTGAGGAGGATCAGGGCATGCATCCTTCACCCTACAGTGCTCCGGGAAGTGCCTGAATTTCCATCAGTAAAAGGTACTGAAGTGACTATTGTGTCTGTGCCTGTTCTTGCTCTGACCCGGCTGGGTCTCGTCTGTCCTACATTCCCCATCCATACACTGCCCTGAGGCCTAGCTCCACCTGTGGGGAGCTATACCATCAACCTGCCCATAACCGGCCTCAGTGGACTGTGCAACCCTGGTGATCCTCACCAGAAGCCACAGGTGGCGTCACAAACTCTTTTACAATTTAACATCTATCAGCACCTTTTTAAAGAGTGACCCCAGGGTATGGGCCCGGGAGCAGACCACCGCGACATCCCTAAGGCCAGGCTAAAGGCCCGGGTACCGAGTCATCCCCATCCCCCTGGGCTAGTCACTTTCAAGTCACACGACATGTACGGAATGATATTTGACATGGATGACACATAGTGTCCCATAGGTTTGATCAAACCAAAATCACTCAATTTGATTTGGTAATACTCTTACTCCATGAGCTACACGTTGTCCGGCTTCAGCTCCCTGTGAACCAACCCTCTACCATGCATATAGTCCAGAGCTGATGATATCTGTTTGGCGCACCTCTTCACTGCGTCCTCAGGAATTCCAACCTGCAGAAAACAAATCAGTTTCATGAGATTTAGTTTTATTTGTGTAGTTCTTTATCCAAAGCAAAAATACTAAACATTGAACCTGTTGCTGTTGTTGGGACAGCGGATGTTATAGTGGATAAAACTGCTGCTGTGATGGTCATGAGGCTTCAAACAGTGCATTGTTATGGAAACTGCTTTCACCTATGGAAAGGTTTAATGCATTCCCAAGGACCCCCCATACACTTTAGTTGGCTAAGTGGCTACCATATACAGGGGTATCTAGCTTTACCTCTGACTGTTGATGTGTATCTCCTGCCTCTGGTGTTTCAGAAATTAAATATTTGTACATTGTAGGAGAACATATGGAGCCGGCCTTACTTACCTCACTTTGTATGATATGATGCAAGGTGCCTGCCGTTGCCAAATCCTGAGTAAGTGCATAGTGGTCCATTGTGCCAATAAAGATGGGATATGGCAAGGAGACCCAAACAATTAATCAATAACCCCAGTGGATATACTTTTGAAGAGTAGTCTTACCTGGGTTGGGATTCTGGTGATGTTGATGATTAGCTGGGTTCTGCTCCAAAAAATGTTGTGTCGCTTTTCTTATGGCTTGGTCTGAGAGGTCCTATCTTCACAAAGAAGTATTCAGGAATAATTCAACAAGACTAGAGATGAGCGGTGTTCGACTCGAACTGTTCGCCAATATCAAATTCGAGCTGTTTTGGGCGGTGTTCGTGCCGTTCAGCGAACACGAACGATTTGAAAAAAATTCGGCTGTTCGAGGTTATGTTCGATAACTGTTCGTGCACCAAAAGCATAACTGGATTTTTTCTCAGTAATGCTGAAAATTAATGTTAATACGCAGTTTGAGTGTACAGCGGGGCGGGGGGAGAGGCAGGGGATGGATCTCTGCAGAAATAATGAAGATCTCCATTTTTTTTCTCTTTCCCGCATTTACAGTGGGGAGGTGCAATCTGTCAGCCTATCAGCAGCGCACATACGGAGTGAACTGCTTTTTTTCACACAAGCAAGGGCATGTGTCATTGGCAGTGTATTTCACATGTCCTTGCCCTATAAGACCCAGCCATTTTCCCCGTTGCCACCATTTTCTCACTGCTGCAGCGGCGTGTTAGACTGCACCGCTGTTGCTGTGTGCGCTATACTTTCAGTGTTAATTTCAAGCCAATTTTCGCACAAATCTACAGATAGCTTGGGAGTAGGGAATAGTTATGATTGCAGTCCTCTTGAGGACTAGGTTACATCATTTCCTAAGACTTTTATCAGGCAGGTCTGTGCTCTTAAATAGATAGGTTGGGAGTAAAGACTAATTGTAATTGCAGTCCTTTTGAGGGCTAGGTTACATAAGTTCCTATCAATTTTATCAGGCAGGTCTGTGCTCTTAAATAGATAGGTTGGGAGTAAAGACTAATTGTAATTGCAGTCCTTTTGAGGGCTAGGTTACATCAGTTCGTATCACTTTTTGCCAGGCAGGTCTGTGCCAGTGCTGTGAAAGTTTTTTTCACAGCATTTGGCTAAATCGAGCAAAGCAAATCCTTTTTGGCCTCTTGCAGTGTGTGTTAGTCAGTGGAGTAGCCTACCTGTGTTGCAAGCTACACCACCTGTGTATAGAATACAAATTTTTTTACTGCACCTAGTGAAGTAAAACCTTTTGGGCATAGCATCATTCTATTAGTCCATCTATACTAACCTCCACCAGGTTGCAAATTCAAAATAATTTTTATCTGCATCTACCTCTGAAAAAATATTTGGGCTTCGGCTTGTAGCAGTGTGTGGGATTTGTTCTATTAGTCCATCTATACTAACCTCCACCAGGTTGCAAATTCAAAATAATTTTCATCTCCACCTAGCTCTGAAAAAATATTTGGGCTTCTAGCAGTGTGTAGGACTTGTTCTATTAGTCCATCTATACTAACCTCAACCAGGTTGCAAATTCAATATAATTTTTCTCTGCATCTAGCTCTGAAAAAATATTTGGGCTTCGGCTTGTAGCAGTGTGTGGGACTTGTTCTATTAGTCCATCTATACTAACCTCCACCAGGTTGCAAGTTCAAATTAATTTTTATCTGCATCTAGCTCTGAAAAAATATTTGGGCTTCGGCTTGTAGCAGTGTGTGGGACTTGTTCTATTAGTCCATCTATACTAAAATCCACCAGGTTGCAAATTCAAAGTAATTTTTAGCTGCATCTAGCTCTGAAAAAATATTTGGGCTTCGGCTTGTAGCAGTGTGAAGTACTTGTTCTAGTAGTCCATCTATATTAACCTCCACCAGGTTGCAAGTTCAAATTAATTTTTATCTGCATCTAGCTCTGAAAAAATATTTGGGCTTCGGCTTGTTGCAGTGTGTGGGACTTGTTCTATTAGTCCATCTATACTAACCTCCACCAGGTTGCAAATTCAAAATAATTTTTATCTGCATCTATCGCTGAAAAAATATTTGGGCTTCAGCTTCTAGCAGTGTGTGGGACTTCTTCTATTAGTCCATCTATACTAACCTCCACCAGGTTGCAAGTTCAAATTAATTTTTATCTGCATCTAGCTCTGAAAAAATATTTGGGCTTCGGCTTGTAGCAGTGTGTGGGACTTGTTCTATTAGTCCATCTATACTAACCTCCACCAGGTTGCAAATTCAAAATAATTTTCATCTCCATCTAGATCTGAAAAAATATTTGGGCTTCTAGCAGTGTGTAGGACTTGTTCTATTAGTCCATCTATACTAACCTCCACCAGGTTGCAAATTCAATATTATTTTTATCTGCATCTAGCTCTGAAAAAATATTTTGGCTTCGGCTTGTAGCAGTGTGTGGGACTTGTTCTATTAGTCCATCTATACTAACCTCCACCAGGTTGCAAATTCAATATCATTTTTATCTGCATCTAGCTCTGAAAAAATATTTGGGCTTCGGCTTATAGCAGTGTGTGGGACTTCTTCTATTAGTCCATCTATACTAACCTCCACCAGGTTGCAAGTTCAAATTAATTTTTATCTGCATCTAGCTCTGAAAAAATATTTGGGCTTCGGCTTGTAGCAGTGTGTGGGACTTGTTCTATTAGTCCATCTATACTAACCTCCACCAGGTTGCAAATTCAAAATAATTTTTATCTGCATCTATCGCTGAAAAAATATTTGGGCTTCAGCTTCTAGCAGTGTGTGGGACTTGTTCTATTAGTCCATCTATACTAACCTCCACCAGTTTGCAAATTCAAAATAATTTTTATCTGCATCTAGCTCTGAAAAATTATTTGAGCTTCGGCTTGTAGCAGTGTGTGGGACTTGTTCTATTAGTCCATCTATACTAAAATCCACCAGGTTGCAAATTCAAAGTAATTTTTAGCTGCATCTAGCTCTGAAAAAATATTTGGGCTTTGGCTTGTAGCAGTGTGTGGGACTTGTTCTATTAGCCCATCTATACTAACCTCCACCAGGATGCAAATTCAAAATAATTTTTAGCTGCATCTTGCCCGGAAAATAATTTCGGACTTAGTAGCAGTGTGTTGTACTCATTGTATTAGGCCATCTATACCAAGCTCCACCAGCTTTGAAATTAATAATAATTTTTAGCTGCATCTTGCCTGGAAAATAATTTTGGGCATAGTAGCAGTGTGTGGTACTCATTGTATTAGGCCATCTATACCAAGGTCCACCAGCTTTGAAATTAATAATAATTTTTAGCTGCATCTAGTCCAGAAAAATTTTTTTCTTCCCAATAGTGGTAGCAATAGAAATATGGGGCGCGCTCCTGGCTATATATGCTTCATAACAAAAAAACACCAGCCTAGTGCACTGAATTAATAATATGGCATCATCGTCTCTCCCAGTGCTAGGCCTACTACGCCGGCTAGCATTCCTGTGCCTAAAACACAATGTATGGGTCCACGCTAGCCACGATGCTGAGGGGTCTAAAGCTGCTGCTAACGCTTTATCACAATTCAATTGGCAGATTTTCACAGAGCTCCTCCCCAACGCCCACCCATCGGGCAACAGTTGCCCATCCTCCCTATGGGATCTAGTGGCGAATAGTTGATGCTATTAATCAGAGCGTCAGTTGCCCAGTCGACGTGTCAAGCATACGGTAAGGCATGGGAAGAGTGGACACGACTATTAGCAGGCAGACGGGTTGACCAATGTGAACAAGCCAGATTACAAGTCACCATAGAATTTCTCCACCAGCTAATGATGAGGGGCATATCAGGGGCGTCAGCGCAGCAGTGTCTGACTGGAGTAGCATTTCACTTCCAACTACTGAATTGGGGAGATGTGACAAGAGATTCATCATCAGACAATCCATAAAAGGGTGGAAAAGGGGTCAGCCAAGTCAGGAGTGTAGACGTCCCGTCCCGTGTCTCTAAAACTGATTTCTCACATCATATCCCTAACACCATTAACATGACGCTCACAATTTGAAGCAACACTACTGTCTACTGCATTTGCAATCACCTTCTTCGGGGCGCTATGCATAAGCGAATTAGTCCCTCAATCCAAAATTACCACCAGTGGAGGCTTATTACACCAGGACGTAGTCATAGCCAATAATGCAATACGTCTACGCATACGTCAATCGAAAACGATTCCAGCGGACAGGGGCACTTGGGTACTTCTACAACCCACAAACGGTACACTGAGTCGGGTAACAATATTAAAAACATATATAACCATCAGCTCACAAAGTAATTTCTTCCTATCACACATTGATGGAACGCCATTATCAAGATACCAGTCCAAGCTATATTTAATAAATGCATAACATCGTCAGGGAACCACCCCAAAGATTACGGGACACACTCATTCCGCATAGGCGTCGCCACGGAAGCAGCAAGAGCAGGACTGTCTGAAACGGAAGTTCAGAGGATAGGGAGATGGCGATCCACGTGTTTGGCGAGTTACAAAAGACCGGACTTATTATCCTAACGTGGTTTGTTTCTTTTACAGGTGATGCTAAGCCAATAGTGTGGGTGATAGGCCACTCGTATATATATTGGGCAGAAAAAAGGGCAAAAGTCCGCCCAGGCGGGAGGAAATTATAGTTTCATAACACATATTTCAACTGAAGAGGTATTAGAGGCCTTCTATGGCCACAGGTACTAATGGAGGTAATCAAGGTAGGGAGAGAGGCAAGAGGTCCGGTCATCTTAGTTATACAGGCCGGGGGAAATGACCTAGGTCATAACAAGAGTGCATATCTAATGGCAATAATGAAACTAGACACTGAGCACTTCAGAGAATTTTTCACAAAACTAACTATAGTTTGTTCAGAGATTGTGCCGATAGCGGTATGGCCAGGTGCGCGAGACATCACGGCCATCGAACGGACAAGGTGGGTAATAAATATTCGGATGGCAAAATTTAGAAGAGACAGAGGCGGTGTAGTGATACAACACCAACAACTGGAAGGAGATAAAGCAGGCCTCATACGGCCCGACCGTGTTCACTTAATGGATTTTGGACTGGACATATTCCTGTCAGGACTCCAGGATGGAGTGGAACAAGCGTTAAGAGTGATGGATGGGGGTCAGAGTCCTGCATACGAGAACGCAGGATCCTCCGTGGCCTGGAAATAGAAAGGACATGTTGGAGAGTTACACTATTTGGCAAACTTGTTGGTGTGGAGACCCAGGGCATGCTGCAACAAGCTGAATTATTTTAGAAATAAAATGCCTTTCTAATGGAATGAGTATAAAGAGTTAATAAAGCTGTGACCGATCCTCACCCATCCAGTTGTAAGAGTTACATTATTGTATTGTCAAGGAAAGGGGGGTGGTTAGGGGGGCGGTAGAGGGGCTAAGCGTCTGGGTTTGGTTGGGGGTCCCCACAGTCTGCCTAGGCAAGATGCATTTAAAAATTCTTATTAGATACACAGACGATGCAGCTTGCTTCGCAGCAGGGCTACTTCTCCCAAAATATTGACTAGGCTAGATGCAGTTAAAACTTCTACGCTGACTAGCAGACACTGAAGCTTTGGAGCAGACCTCTGAGTAAACAGCTCTTCAGACTCAACCATCTGTGTTACCCCAAGCCATAGTGTATGTAGTTTCTTACAGTTAAAAGGGGGGGCGCGACCCAACACACCTGGAATTGACGATGCCAACGTCAAGTAAAACACAGCAAGGGGACTCCAAAAAGAGTCTCCATTTTTTCCAAAAATTGTGGCACAGACACCACTTAAGTGGCATAAATTGCCCCAGAGTTGCATAAAACGGTTGGTGAGGTGATTTAACCAAATCCTCAAGCTTTTAGTCTCCCCAGGATGACACAGGGATAGAAAAGTCCTTGCTGATCCATGATTTGTTCATCTTTATGAACTTGAGTCTGTCTACATTCTCAGTCGACAGCCGCGTGCACTTATCTGTCAGCACACCACCAGCAGCGCTGAACACACGTTCAGAGAGAGCGCTGGCTGCAGGGCATGACAAGATCTCCAAGACGTGAGTGGCGAGCTCCAGACATTTTTCCAGATTGGAAGCCCAAAATGAACAAGGGTCCAGTGACACAGTCATAGCTTCGATGTTCACTTGGAGATACTCCTGTACCATCCTCTCTAGGCGTTGACTATGTGTCAGACTTCTTGTCTCCTGTGGCCTTGCAAAGGAGGGTCTAAAAAAGTGGTGAAACGATTCCGCAAAATTGCTGTTACCAGCAGATACTGTGTTATTGTTACGGTTTGAGTGATGTAGACTCGACAGTCCCACGGTTTGCAAGTTAGAACTATGAGATTCACTATGTGCATCACTGGTGTTTTGTGGAAAAGCACATGTAAGATTCTGCAACAGCCTCTGCTGATACTCCTGCATGCGTGAATCCTTTTCTATGGCAGGAATTATTTCGGCAAATTTACTTTTGTACCGGGGATCTAAGAGTGTGGCAACCCAGTAGTCGGGATTACTTTGAATTCTGACAATCCGAGGGTCATGTTGCAGGTAGTGCAGCAAGAAGGCACTCATGTGTCTTGCGCATCCAGGAGGACCAAGTCCTTGTTGTGTTGGTAACGAGGTAAGAATTAGTGTTGAGCCACCCCCGTAGTGTTCGAGTTCGGTTCGGTTCGTCGAACACCCGTGTGTTCGCCGAACTGTTCGTCGAACTGTTCGTCGAACACCTTCGAACACCGTTAAAACCAATGGCAGGCAAACAAAAACACATAGAAACACATAGAAAACACCTTCAAAGGTGTCCAAAAGCTGACAAACTGCTCAGAAGACACAACTAACACATGGAAAAGTGACAAATACATATAGTCATGAGAAAAGAAAAGAGGTGGAGGAGTAAAAGGAGGGGGAGACACAGATATAGGCATGTCATGCCCTTCTAAAATCCAAAAAGTGAGAAGCCGACACGTTCAGTCCGCTCCTGCCCGTGCCACCTCCGTGTCGCCGGGTTTGTGCCAGAGCCGCGGTGAACCCTGACAGCCAGCCCCCCTCTCCCAATACTGGTGCCTGTCCGCTGGTGGGTCGAGCGAGCCCCCCTGTGGTGGAGGCAGCTCTAAGCTTTTTAATTTAAATTGTCTCTCTAATTTGAATGAATACACTTTAAATCCATTTACAAGGATCTATTGGAGGGCAAGTCTCATGCCAGCAGCCGCGTAATTCCAGCTCCAGTAGCGTCCACTAAAGCTGCTGCAGTTAAAAAGCTTTTATAAGGATCGAGCTCGGCTGTCCACCGCAAGGCATCCTACTGCCAGTCCCAGCCCCTATGCCTTGGGGTGCCTCCTGATGCTCTTCACTGAGTATCCTGTGGTCCCGAAGCATTTCCTTTGAAAAAATTAAGTGTCCAAACTACAGGTGGTGTAGCTTGCTTAACAGCCGGGATAATCCGCTGACTAGCAGACACTGCTACTAGGCACAAAGTATTTCCTGGGCTAGATGCAGTTAAAAATTTGTAATTAGATACTCTCGTTGGATGCTGAGAAAGCATTCCATAGAGTCTCCTGGCACGCCATATATGATTCTCTTAAAAAGCTTGGGGTAGGGGTCTATGGGACCCTTTTATAGCCAAAATCACGGCCCTGTATCGCAATACGTCACCTAGGCTGAAGATAAATGGAACTGTAGCACCCTGAGGGCTCGGTTGCTGCAGAGGTATTGCACCTCACCCAGAGGTGTGATATCTCACTCTCAGGTAAGGATGTAGTGTGGATCAGGACCCGACACCTGCATGCATTACACCACATTGCCGTGGGGCAGGGCGACCAATATGCCCCTGAGATGGGCACGACAGTCCCTGTCCCTGGCTGGAGTGGGGGGAGGGAACACTGAGGAAGGGGAACCCTGTAGTGCAGGAGCAGGGAGGAAGCAGTTCCTGGGTGCATTGAGAAGGGAGTATAAAAGGTGGGCACCATCTTAGTTCAGTGCAGAGAAGTCTGAGCAGAAGTGGCAGGGAGCAGGGGCTCTGCATGAGCTCTGCTCCCTAGGCGGGCCTAGTAACAGAGGCCCAGGCCTGGAAGAGGGAGAAGGAAGGAAGAGGAGCGGAGAAGGCTCCAGGAACGAGGAACGAAGGGATCCCAGGGGTGCGGACGGGCAAGTCGCCACCGCACGCCCGAATCCACCTGCATGGAGGGGTCAGGCCAAAGGGGGAGACCGGTCCCCGAAACTAGTGGAGGCAGGAAACGACCCTCAGCTAGAAACCGGAGGCTGTGACATTTTATGTGGCGCAGCCCCTCGCTACACCCGCTAGGAGGGCAGCACATAGGGTCAGGGAAACTGGCGCCAAGTTTACCAAGAGGAGGCCCGAGGCAGCCGGACAGAAGTGTTGGTAAGAAAGGCCAGACAAAGGACACACAAAGGGGGTCCTGTGAAGCGCTCCAAAGTTATCTGGGAGTTGTCTGAGCCCCTCACCTGGTGAGCACAGTATGACGTGGGCAGCCGTTACCTGCAGACGTGGTCTGGATAATAAGAACTGTGAGTAAAGGCCCTGGACTGCATCACTGACTCCGGGTCGTTACTGCTGCTGCCCTGCACCATCACCCCCATCCTCCGCATACACTGCCCTGAGGCTATACTTCTCCCGTGGGGAGTTATGCTACGCTCTGCTGCACCCACATCACCAGCCTCAGCGGTCTGCCCTGCAGCGGCGGTTCACTCTGACCGCAATCCACGGGTGGCGTAGTCGGACATTTAAACATCAAAACCACATAAATAGTTCCGCCACTGGTTTGACCACCCTGAGCCACGGAACCGGGTCGCCGCCACGAAGACTACAACCACCAGCATCCACCAAAAAGGGTCCGGCTCCGGGTGTCCCAAGGCCCAGGGGGTGTATCAGAACATTTTCATCACCTTTCACAATCACCAATGGGACAAGGCAGGGATGTCCTCTGTCCCCTCTCTTATACATCCTAGTGACGGAGCACCTGCTCTCATCAATTCGCCATAACCCCAATATTAGGTGGATTGAGGTGGGAGGCACCGAGTACAAGTGCTCTCTATTTGCTGATGATGTACTAGTATATATCACTCAATCACATATATCCATCCATGCTGTTATGGCTGAAATAGATCACTTTGTTACATGGTCAAATTTTAAAATCAATGCAGCGAAGTCTGAGGCCCTCGATGTCTCCCTCCCCAAATCCATATAGGATTCCATCCAGTCCAACTTTCCCTTTGCCTGGCCCTCACAGGGTATCAAATACTTAGGAATTCCTATTCATAGAGACCTCTCCCATCTATGTTATCTTAATTTTGGGCCCTTTATTGAACAACTCCATACAGACCACGGTTGGCAAGTTAGAACTGTAAGATTCACTACGTGAGCCACTGGTGTTTTGTGGAAAAGCACATATACACTGTGTTCCAAATTATTATGCAAAAAGTGTTTAGGAGTGATAAGGGAAGAATTTGTTTGTTTGTCAGTTAAACTCATTGATGGTGATGTGTGTCAGGGCTCTTTATATCACTGTAAGCAATTGCAGACACCTGTGCTAATTAGTTTGGCAGGTGTGTCCAATGAAAGGCAAGACTACTTAAGAAGGCTGTCTCACATTATTAAGCAGCCTACATTTTCTGCCAAAATGGGAAAGAAAAAGGATGTGTCGGCTGCTGAGAATCAACAAATTGTGGAGTGTTTAGGTCAAGGCATGACTACAATCAACATTGTGCGATGATCAGGATGAAGTGTCTTGGCAATCAAGAAGTATGTAGCTGATTCACAGTACACACGTGTGCGTGCTGATAAGGGCAAATTGAGGACTCTTTCCTACAGGCAATTACGTCAGGTTGAAACAGCAGCGGCAAAAAAGCCTTGTCATAGCAGCAGACAAGTTTTTGAAGCTGCTGGTGCCTCCAACGTCCCCCGAACAACAAGATGCAGGGTCCTTCAGAGGTTTGCAGCTGTGCATATGCCATCCTGTCGACCTCCTCTATCCACTTCACACAAGCAGAAACGGTTCTGTTATGGTTTGAGTGCTGAACACTTGACAGTCCCACGGTTGGCAAGTTGGAACTGTGAGATTCACTACGTGCACCACTGGTGTTTTGTGGAAAAACACATGTAAGATTCTGCAACAGTCTCTGCTGATACTCCTGCATGCGTGCATCCCTTTCTATGGCAGGAATAATTTCTGCAAATTTACTTTTGTACCGGGGATCTAACAGTGTGGCAACCCAGTAGTCAGGATTATTTCTAATTCTCACAATTCGAGGGTCATGTTGCAGGTAGTGCAGCAAGAAGGCACTCATTTGTGTTGCGCATCCAGGAGCACCAAGTCCCTGTTGTGTTGGTGGCGAGGTAACAATCATGATTCCTTCCTCTGTTCTCTCCCCCCAACCTCGCACAACAGAAATGTGATCAAGGTCTCCCTCATCTGATGAGTCTTCCATCAGTTCGTACTCCACTTCTTCCTGGGCTCCTGCACCTTCCTCACTAGTTTGGCTGCTACCATGCGCCCTGGTAAAACCATCTCCCCCACCCTCACATGCCTGCCGCCTTGGTGCTGCCAACCGTCTGGACTAGAGATGAGCGTTGTTCTACTCGAACTGTTCGCCAATCTCAAATTCGAGCTGTTTTGGGTGGTGTTCGAGCCGTTCGGTGAACACAAACAATTTGAGAAAAATTCGGCTGTTCGAGGTTATGTTCGATAACTGTTCGTGCACCAAAATCATAACTGGATTTTTTCTCAGTAATGATGAAAATTAATGTTAATACGCAGTTTGAGTGTACAGCGGGGTGGGGGGAGGGGCAGGGGATGGATCTCTGCAGGAACAATGAACATTTTTTTTCTCTTTCCCGCATTTACAGTGGGGAGGTGCAATCTGTCAGCCTATCAGCAGCGCACACACGGAGCGAAGTGCTTTTTTTCACACAAGCAAGGGCATGTGTCATTGGCAGTGTATGTCACATGTCCTTGCCCTATAAGACCAAGCCATTCTCCCCGTCGCCACCATTTTCTCACTGCTGCAGCTGTGTGTTAGACGGCACCTCTGTTGCTGTGTGCGCTATACCTTGTTAATTTCAAGCCAATTTTCGCACAAATCTACAGATAGCTTGGGAGTAGGGAATAGTTGTGATTGCAGTCCTTTTAAGGACTAGGTTACAGCATTTCCTACGACTTTTATCAGGCAGGTCTGTGCTCTTAAATAGATAGATTGTGGGAGTAAAGACTAATTGTAATTGAAGTCCTTTTCAGGACTAGGTTACATCAGTTCCTTTCAGTTTTTGCCAGACAGGTCTGTGCCAGTGCTGTGCAAGTTTTTTTCACAGCATTTGGCTGAATCTAGCAAAGCTAATCCTTTTTGGCCTATTGCAGAGCGTGTTAGTCAGTGGAGTAGCCTATCTGTGTTGCAAGATATACCACCTGTGTATAGAATACCAATTTTTTTACTGCACCTAGTGAAGTAAAATCTTTTGGGCAGAGCATCATTCTATTAGTCCATCTATACTGACCTCCATCAGGTTGCAAATTGAATATAATTTTTTTCTGCATCTAGCTCTGAAAAAATATTGGGCTTCTAGCTGTGTGTGGGACTAGTTGTATTAGTCCATCTATACTGACCTCCATCAGGTTGCAAACTGAATATATTTTTTTCTGCATCTACCTCTGAAAAAATATTGGGCTTCTAGCTGTGTGTGGGACTTGTTCTATTAATCCATCTATACAGACCTCCATCAGGTTGCAAACTGAATATATTTTTTTCTGCATCTACCTCTGAAAAAATATTGGGCTTCTAGCTGTGTGTGGGACTTGTTGTATTAGTCCATCTATACTGACCTCCATCAGGTTGCAAACTGAATATATTTTTTTCTGCATCTACCTCTGAAAAAATATTGGGCTTCTAGCTGTGTGTGGGACTTGTTCTATTAATCCATCTATACAGACCTCCATCAGGTTGAAAACTGAATATATTTTTTTCTGCATCTACCTCTGAAAAAATATTGGGCTTCTAGCTGTGTGTGGGACTTGTTCTATTAATCCATCTATACAGACCTCCATCAGGTTGCAAACTGAATATATTTTTTCTGCATCTACCTCTGAAAAAATATGTGGCCTTCTAGCAGTGTGTGGGACTTTCTCTATTAGTCCATCTATACTGACCTCCATCAGGTTGCAAACTGAATATATTTTTTTTCTGCATCTACCTCTGAAAAAAAATTTGGCCTTCTAGCAGTGTGTGGGACTTGTTCTATTAGTCCACCTATACTGACCCCCATCAGGTTGCAAATTGAATATCATTTTTATCTGCATCTAGCTCTGAAAAAATGTTTGGCCTTCTAGCAGTGTGTGGGACTTTCTCTATTAGTCCATCTATACTGACCTCCATCAGGTTGCAAATTAAAAATAATTTTTATCTGCATCTACCTCTGAAAAAATATTTGGGCTTCTAGCTGTGTGTGGGACTTGTTCTATTAATCCATCTATACAGACCTCCATCAGGTTGCAAACTGAATATAATTTTTTTCTGCATCTAGCTCTGAAAAAATATTTGGCCTTCTAGCAGTGTGTGGGACTTTCTCTATTAGTCCATCTATTCTGACCTCCATCAGGTTGCAAATTAAAAATAATTTTTATCTGCATCTACCTCTGAAAAAATATTTCGGCTTCTAGCTGTGTGTGGGACTTGTTCTATTACTCCATCTATACTGACCTCCATCAGGTTGCAAACTGAATATATTTTTTTCTGCATCTACCTCTGAAAAAATATTGGGCTTCTAGCTGTGTGTTTGACTTGTTCTATTAGTCCATCTATACTGACCTCCATCAGGTTGCAAATTAAAAATAATTTTTATCTGCATCTACAGTACCTCTGAAAAAATATTTGGGCTTCTAGCTGTGTGTGGGACTTGTTCTATTAGTCCATCTATACTGACCTCCATCAGGTTGCAAATTGAATATAATTTTTATCTGCATCTAGCTCTGAAAAAATATTTGGCCTTCTAGCAGTGTGTGGGACTTTCTCTATTAGTCCATCTATACTGACCTCCATCAGGTTGCAAATTAAAAATAATTTTTATCTGCATCTAGCTCTGAAAAAATATTTGGCCTTCTAGCAGTGTGTGGGACTTTCTCTATTAGTCCATCTATACTGACCTCCATCAGGTTGCAAATTAAAAATAATTTTTATCTGCATCTACCTCTGAAAAAATATTTGGGCTTCTAGCTGTGTGTGGGACTTGTTCTATTAATCCATCTATACAGACCTCCATCAGGTTGCAAACTGAATATAATTTTTTTCTGCATCTAGCTCTGAAAAAATATTTGGCCTTCTAGCAGTGTGTGGGACTTTCTCTATTAGTCCATCTATTCTGACCTCCATCAGCTTGCAAATTGAATATCATTTTTATCTGCATCTAGCTCTGAAAAAATATTTGGCCTTCTAGCAGTGTGTGGGACGTTCTCTATTAGTCCATCTATACTGACCTCCATCAGGTTGCAAATTAAAAATAATTTTTATCTGCATCTACCTCTGAAAAAATATTTGGGCTTCTAGCTGTGTGTGGGACTTGTTCTATTACTCCATCTATACTGACCTCCATCAGGTTGCAAACTGAATATATATTTTTTTCTGCATCTACCTCTGAAAAAATATTGGGCTTCTAGCTGTGTGTTTGACTTGTTCTATTAGTCCATCTATACTGACCTCCATCAGGTTGCAAATTAAAAATAATTTTTATCTGCATCTACAGTACCTCTGAAAAAATATTTGGGCTTCTAGCTGTGTGTGGGACTTGTTCTATTAGTCCATCTATACTGACCTCCATCAGGTTGCAAATTGAATATAATTTTTATCTGCATCTAGCTCTGAAAAAATATTTGGCCTTCTAGCAGTGTGTGGGACTTTCTCTATTAGTCCATCTATACTGACCTCCATCAGGTTGCAAATTAAAAATAATTTTTATCTGCATCTAGCTCTGAAATAATATTTGGCCTTCTAGCAGTGTGTGGGACTTTCTCTATTAGTCCATCTATACTGACCTCCATCAGGTTGCAAATTAAAAATAATTTTTATCTGCATCTACCTCTGAAAAAATATTTGGGCTTCTAGCTGTGTGTGGGACTTGTTCTATTAATCCATCTATACAGACCTCCATCAGGTTGCAAACTGAATATAATTTTTTTCTGCATCTACCTCTGAAAAAATATTTGGCCTTCTAGCAGTGTGTGGGACTTTCTCTATTAGTCCATCTATACTGACCTCCATCAGGTTGCAAACTGAATATCATTTTTATCTGCATCTAGCTCTGAAAAAATATTTGGCCTTCTAGCAGTGTGTGGGACTTTCTCTATTAGTCCATCTATACTGACCTCCATCAGGTTGCAAATTAAAAATAATTTTTATCTGCATCTACCTCTGAAAAAATATTTGGGCTTCTAGCTGTGTGTGGGACTTGTTCTATTACTCCATCTATACTGACCTCCATCAGGTTGCAAACTGAATATATTTTTTTCTGCATCTACCTCTGAAAAAATATTGGGCTTCTAGCTGTGTGTGGGACTTGTTGTATTAGTCCATCTATACTGACCTCCAACAGGTTGCAAATTAAAAATAATTTTTATCTGCATCTACAGTACCTCTGAAAAAATATTTGGGCTTCTAGCTGTGTGTGGGACTTGTTCTATTAGTCCATCTATACTGACCTCCATCAGGTTGCAAATTGAATAGAATTTTTATCTGCATCTAGCTCTGAAAAAATATTTGGCCTTCTAGCAGTGTGTGGGACTTTCTCTATTAGTCCATCTATACTGACCTCCATCAGGTTGCAAATTAAAAATAATTTTTATCTGCATCTAGCTCTGAAAAAATATTTGGCCTTCTAGCAGTGTGTGGGACTTTCTCTATTAGTCCATCTATACTGACCTCCATCAGGTTGCAAATTAAAAATAATTTTTATCTGCATCTACAGTACCTCTGAAAAAATATTTGGGCTTCTAGCTGTGTGTGGGACTTGTTCTATTAGTCCATCTATACTGACCTCCATCAGGTTGCAAATTGAATAGAATTTTTATCTGCATCTAGCTCTGAAAAAATATTTGGCCTTCTAGCAGTGTGTGGGACTTTCTCTATTAGTCCATCTATACTGACCTCCATCAGGTTGCAAATTAAAAATAATTTTTATCTGCATCTAGCTCTGAAAAAATATTTGGCCTTCTAGCAGTGTGTGGGACTTTCTCTATTAGTCCATCTATACTGACCTCCATCAGGTTGCAAATTAAAAATAATTTTTATCTGCATCTACCTCTGAAAAAATATTTGGGCTTCTAGCTGTGTGTGGGACTTGTTCTATTAATCCATCTATACTGACCTCCATCAGGTTGCAAACTGAATATATTTTTTTCTGCATCTACCTCTGAAAAAATATTGGGCTTCTAGCTGTGTGTGGGACTTGTTGTATTAGTCCATCTATACTGACCTCCATCAGGTTGCAAATTAAAAATAATTTTTATCTGCATCTACCTCTGAAAAAATATTTGGGCTTCTAGCTGTGTGTGGGACTTGTTCTATTAATCCATCTATACTGACCTCCATCAGGTTGCAAACTGAATATAATTTTTTCTGCATCTACCTCTGAAAAAATATTGGGCTTCTAGCTGTGTGTGGGACTTGTTGTATTAGTCCATCTATACTGACCTCCATCAGGTTGCAAATTAAAAATAATTTTTATCTGCATCTACAGTACCTCTGAAAAAATATTTGGGCTTCTAGCTGTGTGTGGGACTTGTTCTATTAGTCCATCTATACTGACCTCCATCAGGTTGCAAATTGAATAGAATTTTTATCTGCATCTAGCTCTGAAAAAATATTTGGCCTTCTAGCAGTGTGTGGGACTTTCTCTATTAGTCCATCTATACTGACCTCCATCAGGTTGCAAATTAAAAATAATTTTTATCTGCATCTACCTCTGAAAAAATATTCGGGCTTCTAGCTGTGTGTGGGACTTGTTCTATTAATCCATCTATACAGACCTCCATCAGGTTGCAAACTGAATATAATTTTTTTCTGCATCTAGCTCTGAAAAAATATTTGGCCTTCTAGCAGTGTGTGGGACTTGTTCTATAAGTCCACCTATACTGACCTCCATCAGATTGCAAATTCAAAATAATTTTTTGTCTGCATCTAGCCCTGAAAAAATATTTGGCCTTCTAGCAGTGTGTGGGACTTTCTCTATTAGTCCATCTATACTGAACTCCATCAGGTTGCAAACTGAATATATTTTTTTTCTGCATCTACCTCTGAAAAAATATTGGGCTTGTAGCTGTGTGTGGGACTTGTTCTATTAATCCATCTATACAGACCTCCATCAGGTTGCAAACTGAATAAAAAAATTTTCTGCATCTACCTCTGAAAAAATATTTGGGCTTCTAGCTGTGTGTGGGACTTGTTCTATTAGTCCATCTATACTGACCTCCATGAGGTTGCAAATTGAATATAATTTTTTTCTGCATCTAACCCAGCCAATAGTTTTGGCCTAATACCACAGTTTGGCCACTCAGCTCTGCTCAGTTCCCATCCATTGTTTTTTTGTGCAAACAACTCCAGAGTTGTGAATTAGTTAACCACCAAAATGAGTGGAAAAGGGCCTGCTGCTGGTGGAAAGGGGAATAGGCGTGTTGGGAAGGGGAAAAAAGGTTGTGTCCGTGGGGTAGGTGTTAAAGCAACAGTAACATCTGCAGAAGAAAGACCATCTTCCAGCCAAACTAAAATGTCTACTTCTTTTAGCGGACAATGTGATAAGATCCCTTTCTTACGGCCCCGCCAATCGCTACAAATTCCAGATGAGGCACAAAAACAGCAGGTGCTTCAACGGATATCAAGTGCTCCTTTAAGTGGGCTCTCCTCCACATCAACTTCAACATCACAAATACTCCAGTCCTCAAAGGTGTCACCCCAATCGCACTTGCTTCCTCACAGCTCCCAAATCTCCAGCTGCCCGTCTGAGTATGAGGTAGAACAGATGGTTGAGTCTGCAGAGCTGTTTACTCATACTATAGCCTGGGAATCAGAGGTCGACTCCAGCGCTTCTGTGAATCCAGACGAGGAAATGATCTGCACTGATGCCCAGAATCTTTATGAGTTGGATCCAGGACCAGACGCAGAAGGTTCTGACCATAATGTAGACCCTCATTCCCAAACTGTAACTCCTGTTGGTGGAGACAATGAGGAAGACGATGATAAGACTCAAATACCTGATTGGAGCGACAACTTTAGTTTTTTGTCAGGGCAGGAACAGGTTGGCTCTGAGGACAACGGGTGTGATAACACACAGGGTGATGATGATGAGGTTGGAGATCCCACTTACTGTCAACCCACAGTCAGCCAAGAAATGAGGTCAGCAGAGGAGGTGGAGGAAGATGCTAGTGACGACGAGGTCAGGTTGCGCCTTCCTGGACAGAGACGTAGTACTGGAAGCACGTCAACAACTGCATCCTCAAACACAACTCTGCCTCTCACCACAAGTCGTGGTGGCTCTTCAGGTCGCATGGGTGCTAAGCCTTGCATAGCCTGGGCATTTTTTCAGATCGATAAAGATGACCCAACTCGTGTTATCTGTAACATTTGTCAGCAAAAGCTAAGTAGAGGCCAAAAAATACATAGTTTGAGTACTTCATGCATGAACCGGCACATGGACATGAAGCATAAGTTGCAGTGGGAAGCTCAGTGTGCTACAATGCGGCCTAGCCGGCCGGGCCAACCACCGTCTGCCATATCTTGTGCATCCGCGGCCTCTTCATTCTCTGTGACTGGGGGGACAGCAGTCACACCTGTTTTGGGGCGCAGACCTGCCACCTCTTTACCCGCAACAGCCAGCGTGATTGGCAGGTCATCATTTTCTTTGGAGGTGGTAACACCAGCTGGTGTTGAGCGCTGTCCGACATCGATAGCACCACCTTTGGATCAAGGCAACCTAACATGTCCGCCTGCATCTTCCTCACAGACCGTCAGTTTGCCGGGGACACCCTTATCAACCCCGTCTAAGCACAATAGCCAGCCCTCGGTCCCTCAGATGTGGACAAGTAAAAGACCATTTCCTCCTAGCCATGAGAAAGCTAAGAGGTTGAATTTCACCATCTGCAAGCTCTTGGCTACAGAAATGCTGCCTTTCCGCATGGTGGACACAGAGGATTTTCGAGACCTTATGTCCGTCGCAGTGCCCAAGTACCAGATGCCCAGTCGGCACTACTTCTCAAAGAAAGGTGTGCCTGCGCTCCACCAGCATGTCGCACACAACATCACCGCTTCTTTGAGAAACTCTGTGTGTGACAGGGTGCATTTCACCACAGACACTTGTATGAGTAGGCATGGACAGGGGCGTTACATGTCGCTGACTGGGCACTGGGTAACTATGGTGACAGCAGGACAAGGGGCTGCTGTCCAAGTCTTGCCGTCCCCACGAGTTGTGCGTCAATCCTCTTTATGTCAAAGTTCCTCCACTGCTTCTGCCTCCTCAACCTCCTCTCGGTCTTCCACCTGCACCCAAAGCCTGTCTGGTCATGCCACAAGCTTTCTAACTGCGCAGAAGGGATCTGCACACCTCCTTACTATGCTGGCAGTAGGGCTCAACGTCATCAGGCGGTTTTTACATTGAAATGTCTGGGAAATCTGAGTCACACAGCTGAGGAGTTGTGGTCAGCTCTGGAGAACCAATTTCATGAATGGTTGTCTCCACTGGACCTGAAACCAGGGAAGGCCGTGTGTGACAATGCTGCAAACCTGGGTGCGGCCCTTCGCCGGGGCAATGTCACACACGTGCCTTGTATGGCTCACGTGTTGAACCTGGTTGTCCAGCAATTTTTAGCCCACTATCCCAGACTAGATGGCCTTCTGCAGAGGGCACGCTCGCTGTGTGCTCACTTCCGCCGTTCGCATCTCGCAGATCAGCGACTTACATCTCTACAGAAGTCGTTGGGCCTGCCACTTCACCGGCTAAAATGCGATGTGCCTACCCGGTGGAATTCAACTCTGAACATGTTGCAGCGACTGTGGCAGCACCGACAAGCCCTGGTGCAATACGTTCTGACGTATAGCTTGGGCCAACGAGATCCAGAGGTGGGGCAAATCACGCTGGAGGAGTGGTCGCAGATCAGGGACCTATGCACCCTTCTGCACAGTTTTGAAATGGCGACGAAGATGTTTAGTGCTGACGATGCCATTATCAGCATGACTATTCCGGTGATTTACATGCTGGAGCACATGTTAAACAGAATTCGGAGTCAGGTGGTGGCACAAGAGGAGGTGGAGGAAGTAGAGGAGGAGGAGTTGTATGCGGAAGGGCTAACATCTGCAAGGTCCAGACGGTCGGCAGCACCAAGGCGGCAGGCATGTGAGGGTGGGGGAGATGGTTTTACCAGGGCGCATGGTAGCAACCAAACTAGTGAGGAAGGTGCAGGAGCCCAGGAAGAAGTGGAGGACGAACTGATGGAAGACTCATCAGATGAGGGAGACCTTGATCACATTTCTGTTGTGCGAGGTTGGGGGGAGAGGACAGAGGAAGGAAGCATGATTGTTACCTCACCACCAACACAACAGGGACTTGGTGCTCCTGGATGCGCAACACACATGAGTGCCTTCTTGCTGCACTACCTGCAACATGACCCTCGAATTGTGAGAATTAGAAATAATCCTGACTACTGGGTTGCCACACTGTTAGATCCCCGGTACAAAAGTAAATTTACAGAAATTATTCCTGCCATAGAAAGGGATGCACGCATGCAGGAGTATCAGCAGAGACTGTTGCAGAATCTTACATGTGCTTTTCCACAAAATACCAGTGGTGCACGTAGTGAATCTCACAGTTCCAACTTGCCAACCGTGGGACCGTCAAGTGTTCAGCACTCAAACCGTAACAGAACCACAGTATCTGCTGGTAACATCAATTTTGCGGAATCATTTCACCACTTTTTTAGCCCATCCTTTGCAAGGCCACAGGAGACAAGAAGTCTGACACATAGTCAACGCCTAGAGACGATTGTACAGGAGTATCTCCAAGTAAACATTGAAGCCATGACTGTGTCACTGGACCCTTGCTCTTTTTGGGCTTCCAATCTGGATAAAAGGCCGGAGCTAGCCACTTACGCCTTGGAGATCTTGTCATGCCCCGCAGCCAGTGTTCTGTCTGAACGTGTGTTCAGCGCTGCTGGTGGTGTGCTGACAGATAAGCGCACGCGGCTCTCCACTGATAATGTAGACAGACTCACGTTCATAAAGATGAACAAATCATGGATACGAAACGACTTTTCTACCCCTGTGTCATCCTGGGGAGAGTAAAAGCTTGATGATTGGTTAAAATCACCCTACCAACCGTTTTAAGCTTTCAAATTACTAATCATGTTTATCTGTATCTTGGCTGGAAAATAATTTGGGCTTTGTAGCAGTGTGCAGCACTGA
The DNA here is from genome assembly GCF_046119375.1 of Phyllobates terribilis. Taxonomy (NCBI): domain Eukaryota; kingdom Metazoa; phylum Chordata; class Amphibia; order Anura; family Dendrobatidae; genus Phyllobates; species Phyllobates terribilis. Next base: position 100,912,499 of record NW_027362763.1, on the reverse strand, counting down.
TTCTATTAGGCCATCTATAATAAGCACCACCAGATTTAAAATTACTAATCATGTTTATCTGTATCTTGACTGGAAAATAATTTGGGCTTTGTAGCAGTGTGCAGCACTGATCCTATTAGGCCATCTATACTAAAGCTTCACCAGATTTAAAATTAATAATAATTTTTAGCTGCATCTAGCCCGGAAAATAATTTTGGGGCTCCGAGATGCGCAAGACACAGAAGTGCCTTCTTGCTGCACTACCTGCAGCATGACCCTCATATTGTCAGAATTCGAAGTAATCATGACTACTGGGTTGCCACACTCTTAGATCCCCCAAACTTTTCGATCAACCTTTTCATTTTAATAAAGACCAAAAAAATGGTCATTTTTGAAATTATAAGCATTAGCAGGTTGTTAGAAACTGAAATTGTAACATACCTGGCGGCGTCCTTGCATAGTGGTCCATCTCCCACTGTGCAAGAGCGCGCACTTGATCTCCTGTCCAGAATGTCTCTCTGGCTTCCCTCCATGCTGTCTGTTTGTGTCTGTTTCTGCTGCTTAAGGGCGGCGCCCGATCACTTCCTGCTTTTTGTACCTGCTGTGGGTCACACCTCTTGTGCGTCCTCAGCCTATTGCTGTCTGTCACCTGGTATATAGCTCAGCTGCGCCCATCTATCCCTGCCTGAGCATAGTGTTTCTTTCAGTGTGTGCTTGCACTCTGAAGGTGCCAGGTCCCGTTCTGTGTTCTCTTTTCTGCCTATCCTGGAGGCTGTATTTCCAGGCCTGTCTGAACACGCTCCTAGCCTGTTCCTCCTGCCTTCTAGGGGCCGATTACCTAGACCTGTTCCTGTATCTTGTCTGACCTGTCTGAACACGCTCCTAGCCTGTTCCTCCTGCCTTCTAGGGGCCGATTACCTAGACCTGTTCCTGTATCTTGTCTGACCTGTCTGAACACGCTCCTAGCCTGTTCCTCTCGCCTTCTAGGGGCTGATTTCCTAGACCCGCTCCTGTATCTTGTCTGTCCTGTCTGAACACGCTCCTTGCCTGTTCGTCCTGCCTCTCTGGGGGCCGTATTCCCAGACCCGCTCCTGTATCCCGCTGCAGTGTCGGTCTCCTCCGTACACTCAGTTCCAGTCTGAACTCTCTCCTATCCTTTACCTGTTTTGCCTCTATGTCCGTTCCCTTCCTTTTTCTGCAGAGTCTGAACTCGTACCTAACTCCTGCTTGTTGTCTCTGTACTCCCGTTTGTGAGTTTGTGGTCCACTCGCTACTTCACTGCAAGTACCCTGTGGGTGTCTGGCTCTGCCTTTCCCTTCCTGTCTGTTCCGTGTGAACAGAGCCCTGTCCCCCCTACTCAGCCTAGCCTGCTCTGACTCCTTTGCTCGCTGCTCCGGCAGTCCTGTCCTGCCCTGCTTCTGCCCGCTGCTCCGGCAGTCCTGTCCTGCCCTGCTTCTGCCCGCTGCTCCGGCAGTCCTGTCCTGCCCTGCTTCTGCCCGCTGCTCCGGCAGTCCTGTCCTGCCCTGCTTCTGCCCGCTGCTCCGGCAGTCCTGTCCTGCCCTGCTTCTGCCCGCTGCTCCGGCAGTCCTGTCCTGCCCTGCTTCTGTCCGCTGCTCCGGCAGTCCTGTCCTGCCCTGCTTCTGCCCGCTGCTTCGGCAGTCCTGTCCTGCCCTGCTTGTGCTCGCTGCTCCTGCAGCCCTGTCCTGCTCTGTTCTTGCCCACCGCTTCGGGCGTTCCCTCTCTGCTGTGGTTGTCTACCGCATCTGCGGTTCTGTGACCCAGTCTGTACTGGGTCTTAACCTTTCTGTGCTCCAGCCCGTCCTTTCGGCCAGTACCTCCCTGCCTGCATACTCGCCTGTATCCACCCATCTGCATACCTGCCGTGTTTGCTTATATCCACCAGTCTGTGCCAGCCTAACCTGCCTGTTCCTGAGTCCCAGTGTGTACTGGGTCCTATCCCGCCTGTGTTCCTACCTGCTAGTGCCTCCCTGTCTGCACTCTAGCTGTGCTTGCCTGTACCCCTCTACCTGTATTGTTCCTGAGTCCCAGTGTGTACTGGGTCCTATCCCGCCTGTGTTCCTACCTGCTAGTGCCTCCCTGTCTGCACTCTAGCTGCGCTTGCCTTTACCCGCCTGCCTGCATACCAGTCGTGCCTGCCTATACCCTCCAGTCTGTGCGCCAGCCTAACCAGCCTGATCCAGTAATCCCTGTGTGGGTCAACCCCCGTGTCCGGAGTTTGACCTGGAGTAGCACCTGGTCCCTCTGCCCGGTTTCTCCCTGGTGCACTGGCGTCGTATGCCGTCGTGCCATCTTGGTCGGATCGGCCAGATACTTAGTCACGCCCCTCCAGGCACTCTCCGGTTCATGGTCCAGTGGAATCACTACAATCACACGCACACGCCGCTCAGCCCGGGCGTGTGCATAACAGCAACAGCATGCTCAGGCCATGGTTCCCGTTGAGCCCCACGGCCTTCGCTCTCTGAGAAGTTTTCCAGCGAATACATGCATTAAAATAAATAAATAAATATATTTTTTTTTCCTTTAGCTGAGTTCCAGGCGAATTACACACCCGTCCAGATGGATCCATCTGCTCTCGTTCCCGCGGATCCGCTACGTTATTATGGGGATCCTAGACAAAGTCGTGCATTTGTGGAGCAATGCATGCTACACTTCAAGTTCTACCCTCTATGTTTTCCCACCGATCGGGTTAAGGTGGCATTCATTATGTCTTACCTGGCGGGTGATGCCTTGGAATGGATCAACCCCCTATATGAAACACAGGATCCGATCCTCCTGGACCTAATGGCCTTCCTGGTGGCCTTTCTAATGGTCTTCGATGATCCTAACCCGGAGGCTCCTGCTGAAGCTTCACTTCCCAATATCCCGGAGCAGCCCCAATGGGTAATGTGTGTGGGTAGCGCAATAGTCCTCCAGCCCAATGAGACTACTGCCCACCCAGAATCCTCACAGGGTGACTACGCTTTCCGGAATACTTCTCCCAACCTCAAGAGGCAGTCCAGACGTGCTAGACGTAGAGGCAAGCCGTCACGCCAGGGTCTGTCCTCCCTGAGACCTCCTGACCCCAACCTTGAAGTCCCTACTGAAGCTTCATCTCCCTGTATCCCGGAGAAGCCCCAACGGGTAATGTGCGTGGGTAGTGCACCAGTTCTCCTGCCTGAAGAGACTTCTGCCCATCCAGACTCCACACAGGAGAACTTCCTGCACCCGGCATCAGATGCTTCACCCACTTTAACCGGTGTGCATGTCCAAGGATGCTCCAAAGCTGTGGTTACCTCAGAGTCTGTGCACCTCTACTACCTGGCGGAGGACCCCCTGTTGCCTCCTGAATCCTCCAGGATACCACTCGATGACAAATGGAGAGAGAATTCTCTACACCCGGTACTCGATACTTTGTCCGCTTCGTCCTGTGAGCCTGACAATGGGTACCCCAAAGTGGTAGTTACCCCCGAGTCTCTACACCCCTCCGACCAGGCGGAGGACCTCCAGTTGTCTCCTGAACCCTTCGGGGTGCTACCTGGTAGCGAAAGGACAGAGACTCTCCTATACTCTGTACCTGATACCTCGCTCGCTTCGTCCAGTGAGTCCAACCTAGTGTACTCCGAAGCAGAGGTTACTCCCGAGTCTCTACACCCCTCCGACCAGGCGGAGGACCTCCAGTTGTCTCCTGAACCCTTCGGGGTGCTACCTGGTAGCGAAAGGACAGAGACTCTCCTATACTCTGTACCTGATACCTCGCTCGCTTCGTCCAGTGAGTCCAACTTAGTGTACTCTGAAGCAGTGGTTACTCCCGAGTCTCTACACTCCTCTGACCAGGCGGAGGACCTCCAGTTGTCTCCAGAACCCTTCGGGGTGCCACCTGGTGGTAAATGGACAGAGACTTTCCTATATCCTGGATCTGATACCTCGCTTGCTTCGTCCAGTGAGTCCGACCTAGTGTACTCTGAAGCAGAGGTTACCCGTGAGTCTCTACACCCCTCTGACCAGGCGGAGGACCGCCAGTTGTCTCCAGAACCCTTCGGGGTGCCACCTGGTGGAGAATGGACAGAGACTTTCCTATACTCGGTACCCGATACCTCGCCTGCTTCGTCCAGTGAGTCCGACCTAGTGTACTCTGAAGCAGATGTTTTCTCTGAGCCTCTGCACTCTTCTGACCCGGCGGAGGACCTCCAGTTGTTTCCTGAATCCTCCAGGGTACCACCAGAAAACAAAGAGACAGTGACTTTTCCTCATTATGTACCTGATAACCCGTCTATTTCTTCCTGTGAGCTTGTCAAGATGTACCTCGAAGCAGAGATTACCCCCAAATCTCTGTCCCCCTCCAACCCGGTGGAGGACTTCCAGTTGTCTCCTGTACCCTCTGGGGTGCCACCTGAAAATATGTGGAGAGAGACTTCCTTGTGTGCTGTTCCTGGTACTCCACCCGTTTCGTCTGTTGCTAAGGGTGGCTGGATGGGAGGTAGCATCCTAGCTACCCAGAGGAGACCAGTTTTTCCGGTGGACAGTGGAAGTGATCTCTTCGAAGTGAAGAATTGGCCCTCGAATTCCCTGCGGAAGATTCTGGCAGGCCTGAAGAAGAGGGGGCGTAAGGGGGGGGGTACTGTAACATACCTGGCGGCGTCCTTGCATAGTGGTCCATCTCCCACTGTGCAAGAGCGCGCACTTGATCTCCTGTCCAGAATGTCTCTCTGGCTTCCCTCCATGCTGTCTGTTTGTGTCTGTTTCTGCTGCTTAAGGGCGGCGCCCGATCACTTCCTGCTTTTTGTACCTGCTGTGGGTCACACCTCTTGTGCGTCCTCAGCCTATTGCTGTCTGTCACCTGGTATATAGCTCAGCTGCGCCCATCTATCCCTGCCTGAGCATAGTGTTTCTTTCAGTGTGTGCTTGCACTCTGAAGGTGCCAGGTCCCGTTCTGTGTTCTCTTTTCTGCCTATCCTGGAGGCTGTATTTCCAGGCCTGTCTGAACACGCTCCTAGCCTGTTCCTCCTGCCTTCTAGGGGCCGATTACCTAGACCTGTTCCTGTATCTTGTCTGACCTGTCTGAACACGCTCCTAGCCTGTTCCTCCTGCCTTCTAGGGGCCGATTACCTAGACCTGTTCCTGTATCTTGTCTGACCTGTCTGAATACGCTCCTAGCCTGTTCCTCTCGCCTTCTAGGGGCTGATTTCCTAGACCCGCTCCTGTATCTTGTCTGTCCTGTCTGAACACGCTCCTTGCCTGTTCGTCCTGCCTCTCTGGGGGCCGTATTCCCAGACCCGCTCCTGTATCCCGCTGCAGTGTCGGTCTCCTCCGTACACTCAGTTCCAGTCTGAACTCTCTCCTATCCTTTACCTGTTTTGCCTCTATGTCCGTTCCCTTCCTTTTTCTGCAGAGTCTGAACTCGTACCTAACTCCTGCTTGTTGTCTCTGTACTCCCGTTTGTGAGTTTGTGGTCCACTCGCTACTTCACTGCAAGTACCCTGTGGGTGTCTGGCTCTGCCTTTCCCTTCCTGTCTGTTCCGTGTGAACAGAGCCCTGTCCCCCCTACTCAGCCTAGCCTGCTCTGACTCCTTTGCTCGCTGCTCCGGCAGTCCTGTCCTGCCCTGCTTCTGCCCGCTGCTCCGGCAGTCCTGTCCTGCCCTGCTTCTGCCCGCTGCTCCGGCAGTCCTGTCCTGCCCTGCTTCTGCCCGCTGCTCCGGCAGTCCTGTCCTGCCCTGCTTCTGCCCGCTGCTCCGGCAGTCCTGTCCTGCCCTGCTTCTGCCCGCTGCTCCGGCAGTCCTGTCCTGCCCTGCTTCTGTCCGCTGCTCCGGCAGTCCTGTCCTGCCCTGCTTCTGCCCGCTGCTTCGGCAGTCCTGTCCTGCCCTGCTTCTGCCCGCTGCTCCGGCAGTCCTGTCCTGCCCTGCTTGTGCTCGCTGCTCCTGCAGCCCTGTCCTGCTCTGTTCTTGCCCACCGCTTCGGGCGTTCCCTCTCTGCTGTGGTTGTCTACCGCATCTGCGGTTCTGTGACCCAGTCTGTACTGGGTCTTAACCTTTCTGTGCTCCAGCCCGTCCTTTCGGCCAGTACCTCCCTGCCTGCATACTCGCCTGTATCCACCCATCTGCATACCTGCCGTGTTTGCTTATATCCACCAGTCTGTGCCAGCCTAACCTGCCTGTTCCTGAGTCCCAGTGTGTACTGGGTCCTATCCCGCCTGTGTTCCTACCTGCTAGTGCCTCCCTGTCTGCACTCTAGCTGTGCTTGCCTGTACCCCTCTACCTGTATTGTTCCTGAGTCCCAGTGTGTACTGGGTCCTATCCCGCCTGTGTTCCTACCTGCTAGTGCCTCCCTGTCTGCACTCTAGCTGCGCTTGCCTTTACCCGCCTGCCTGCATACCAGTCGTGCCTGCCTATACCCTCCAGTCTGTGCGTCAGCCTAACCAGCCTGATCCAGTAATCCCTGTGTGGGTCAACCCCCGTGTCCGGAGTTTGACCTGGAGTAGCACCTGGTCCCTCTGCCCGGTTTCTCCCTGGTGCACTGGCGTCGTATGCCGTCGTGCCATCTTGGTCGGATCGGCCAGATACTTAGTCACGCCCCTCCAGGCACTCTCCGGTTCATGGTCCAGTGGAATCACTACAATCACACGCACACGCCGCTCAGCCCGGGCGTGTGCATAACAGAAATCAAACAGTTTTCAACTCAAAACTTTATTCTAGGTGATGTTACATTTTCACATAGGACCCCTTGTTCGAAAGGAGCTTCTGAACTCTCTCGTCCATTGAATTTGTCAGGTTTTGGATGGTTTCTGCTTCAATTGTTTTGCATGAGGACAGAATACCCTCCCAGAGCTGTTGCTTAGATGTGAACTGCCTCCCGCCATCATAGACACTCCTTTTAATGATGCTCCAAAGGTTCTGAATGGGGTAGAGGTCAGGGGAGCATGGGGGTTACACCATAAGTTTGTCCCCTTTTATGCCCATATCAGCCAGAGATGCAGATGTTTTATGTGCAGCATGAGATGGTGCATTATCATGCAAAAAAATGATCTTGCTGTGAAATACACGGTTCTTCTTCTTGAACCATGGCAGGAAGTGCTGTTTGAGAAAATCCACATACATTATGGAGTTCATCTTTAGCGCCTTCAGGGATCCTAAAGGGGCCGACAATCTCTCTCCCCATGATTCCAGCCCAAAACATTACTCCACCTCCTCCTTGTTGGCGCTGTAGCCGTGTTTGCGTGGGGTGTCCATCAACCAGCCATCCCCACTCCATGCATCTGGACCATCGAGCGCTGAACGGCACTCATACGTGAACAAAACAGTTTTGAAATCAGTCTTCATGTAATGTTTGGCCCACTGGAGCCGTTTCTGCTTGTGTGAAGTGGATAGAGGAGGTCGACAGGATGGCGTATGCACAGCTGCAAACCTCTGAAGGACCCTGCATCTTGTTGTTCGGGGGACGTTGGAGGCACCAGCAGCTTCAAAAACTTGTCTGCTGCTATGACAAGGCTTTTTTGCCGCTGCTCTTTCAACCTGACGTAATTGCCTGTAGGAAAGAGTCCTCAATTTGCCCTTATCAGCACGCACACGTGTGTACTGTGAATCAGCTACATACTTCTTGATTGTCAAGACACTTCATCCTGATCATCGCACAATGTTGATTGTAGTCATGCCTTGACCTAAACACTCCACAATTTGTTGCTTCTCAGCAGCCGACACATCCTTTTTCTTTCCCATTTTGGCAGAAAATGTAGGCTGCTTAATAATGTGAGACAGCCTTCTTAAGTAGTCTTGCCTTTCATTGGACACACCTGTCAAACTAATTAGCACAGGTGTCTGCAATTGCTTACAGTGATATAAAGAGCCCTGACACACATCACCATCAATGAGTTTAACTGACAAACAAACAAATTCTTCCCTTATCACTTCTAAACACTTTTTGCATAATAATTTGGAACACAGTGTACATGTGCTTTTCCACAAAACACCAGTGGTTCACGTAGTGAATCTTACAGTTCTAACTTGCCAACCGTGGTCTGTATGGAGTTGTTCAATAAAGGGCCCAAAATTAAGATAACATAGATGGGAGAGGTCTCTATGAATAGGAATTCCTAAGTATTTGATACCCTGTGAGGGCCAGGCAAAGGGAAAGTTGGACTGGATGGAATCCTATATGGATTTGGGGAGGGAGACATCGAGGGCCTCAGACTTCGCTGCATTGATTTTAAAATTTGACCATGTAACAAAGTGATCTATTTCAGCCATAACAGCATGGATGGATATATGTGATTGAGTGATATATACTAGGACATCATCAGCAAATAGAGAGCACTTGTACTCGGTGCCTCCCACCTCAATCCACCTAATATTGAGGTTATGGCGAATTGATGAGAGCAGGTGCTCCGTCACTAGGATGTATAAGAGAGTGGACAGAGAACATCCCTGCCTTGTCCCATTGGTGATTGTGAAAGGTGATGAAAATGTTCTGACGCGCCCCCTGGGCCTTGGGACACCCGGAGCCGGACCCTTTTTGGTGGATGCTGGTGGTTGTAGTCTCCGTGGCGGCGATCCGGTTCCGTGGCTCAGGGCGGTCAAACCAGTGGCGGAACTATTTATGTGGTTTTGATGTTTAAATGTCCGACTACGCCACCCGTGGATTGCGGTCAGAGTGAACCGCCACTCCAGGGCAGACCGCTGAGGCTGGTGTTGTGGGTGCAGCAGAGCGTAGCATAACTCCCCATGGGAGGAGTATAGCCTCAGGGCAGTGTATGCGGAGGATGGGGGTGATGGTGCAGGGCAGCAGCAGTAACGACACGGAGTCAGTGATGCAGTCCAGGGCCTTTACTCACAGTTCTTATTATCCAGACCACGTCTGCAGGTAAAGGCTGCCCACGTTGTACTGTGCTCACCAGGTGAGGGGCTCAGACAACTCCCAGATAACTTTGGAGCGCTTCACAGGACCCCCTTTGTGTGTCCTTTGTCTGGCCTTTCTTACCAACCCTTTTGTCCGGCTGCCTCGGGCCTCCTCTTGGTAAACTTGGCGCCAGTTTCCCTGACCCTATGTGGTGCCTTCCTAGCGGGTGTAGCGAGGGGCTGCGCCACATAAAATGTCACAGCCTCCTGTTTCTAGCTGAGGGTCGTTTCCTGCCTCCACTAGTTTCGGGGACCGGTCTCCCCCTTTGGCCTGACCCCTCCACGCAGGTGGATTCGGGCGTGCGGTGGCGACTCGCCCGTCCGCACCCCTGGGATCCCTTCGTTCCTCGTTCCTGGAGCCTTCTCCGCTCCTCTTCCTTCCTTCTCCCTCTTCCAGGCCTGGGCCTCTGTTACTAGGCCCGCCTCCGGAGCAGAGCTCATGCAGAGCCCCTGCTCCCTGCCACTTCGGCTCAGACTTCTCTGCACTTAACTAAGATGGTGCCCACCTTTTATACTCCCTTCTCAATGCACCCAGGAACTGCTTCCTCCCTGCTCCTGCACTACAGGGTTCCCCTTCCTCAGTGTTCCCTCCCCCCACTCCAGCCAGGGACAGGGACTGTCGTGCCCATCTCAGGGGCATATTGGTCGCCCTGCCCCACGGCAATGTGGTGTAATGCATGCAGGTGTCGGGTCCTGATCCACACTACATCCTTACCTGAGAGTGAGATATCACACCTCTGGGTGAGGTGCAATACCTCTGTAGCAACCGAGCCCTCAGGGTGCTACAGTTCCATTTATCTTCAGCCTAGGTGACGTATTGCGATACAGGGCCGTGATTTTGGCTATAAAAGGGTCCCCTAGACCCCTACCCCAAGCTTTTTAAGAGAATCATATATGGCGTGCCAGGAGACTCTATGGAATGCTTTCTCAGCATCCAACGAGAGTATCTAATTACAAATTTTTAACTGCATCTAGCCCAGGAAATACTTTGTGCCTAGTAGCAGTGTCTGCTAGTCAGCGGATTATCCCGGCTGTTAAGCAAGCTACACCACCTGTAGTTTGGACACTTAATTTTTTCAAAGGAAATGCTTCGGGACCACGGGATACTCAGTGAAGAGCATCAGGAAGCACCCCAAGGCATAGGGGCTGGGACTGGCAGTAGGATGCCTTGCGGTGGACAGCCGAGCTCGATCCTTATATAAGCTTTTTAACTGCAGCAGCTTTAGTGGACGCTACTGAAGCTGGAATTACGCGGATGCTGGCATGAGACTTGCCCTCCAATAGATCCTTGTAAATGGATTTAAAGTGTATTCATTCAAATTAGAGAGACAATTTAAATTAAAAAGCTTAGAGCTGCCTCCACCACAGGGGGGCTCGCTCGACCCACCAGCGGACAGGCACCAGTATTGGGAGAGGGGGGCTGGCCGTCAGGGTTCACCGCGGCTCTGGCACAAACCCGGCGACGCGGAGGTGGCACGGGCAGGAGCAGACTGAACGTGTCGGCTTCTCACTTTTTGGATTTTAGAAGGGCATGACATGCCTATATCTGTGTCTCCCCCTCCTTTTACTCCTCCACCTCTTTTCTTTTCTCATGACTATATGTATTTGTCACTTTTCCATGTGTTAGTTGTGTCTTCTGAGCAGTTTGTCAGCTTTTGGACACCTTTGAAGGTGTTTTCTATGTGTTTCTATGTGTTTTTGTTTGCCTGCCATTGGTTTTAACAGTGTTCGAAGGTGTTCGAAGGTGTTCGACGAACAGTTCGACGAACAGTTCGGCGAACCGAACCGAACTCGAACACTACGGGGGTGGCTCAACACTAGTCTGGACCTTGCAGATGTTAGCCCTTCCGCATACAACTCCTCCTCCTCTACTTCCTCCACCTCCTCTTGTGCCACCACCTGACTCCGAATTCTGTTTAACATGTGCTCCAGCATGTAAATCACCGGAATAGTCATGCTGATAATGGCATCGTCAGCACTAAACATCTTTGTCGCCATTTCAAAACTGTGCAGAAGGGTGCATAGGTCCCTGATCTGAGACCACTCCTCCAGAGTGATTTGCCCCACCTCCGGATCTCGTTGGCCCAGGCTATACATCAGAACGTATTGCACCAGGGTTTGTCGGTGCTGCCACAGTCGCTGCAACATGTGCAGAGTTGAATTCCACTGGGTAGGCACATCGCATTTTAGCCGGTGAAGTGGCAGGCCCAACGACTTCTGTAGAGATGTAAGTCGCTGAGCTGCGGGATGCGAACGGCGGAAGTGAAGACACAGCGACCGTGCCCTCTGCAGAAGGCCATCTAGTCTGGGATAGTGGGCTAAAAATTGCTGGACAACCAGGTTCAACACGTGAGCCATACAAGGCACGTGTGTGACATTGCCCCGGCGAAGGGCCGCAACCAGGTTTGCAGCATTGTCGCACACGTCCTTCCCTGGTTGAAGGTCCAGTGGAGACAACCATTCATGAAATTGTTTCTCCAGAGCTGACCACAACTCCTCAGCTGTGTGACTCACATTTCCCAGACATTTCAAAGTAAAAACCGCCTGATGACGTTGAGCCCTACTGCCAGCATAGTAAGGAGGTGTGCAGGATCCCTTCTGCGCAGTTAGAAAGCTTGTGGCATGACCAGACAGGCTTTGGGTGCAGGTGGAAGACCGAGAGGAGGTTGAGGAGGCAGAAGCAGTGGAGGAACTTTGACATAAAGAGGATTGACACACAACTCGTGGGGACGGCAAGACTTGGACAGCAGCCCCTTGTCCTGCTGTCACCATAGTTACCCAGTGCCCAGTCAGCGACATGTAACGCCCCTGTCCATGCCTACTCGTCCAAGTGTCTGTGGTGAAATGCACCCTGTCACACACAGAGTTTCTCAAAGAAGCGGTGATGTTGTGTGCGACATGCTGGTGGAGCGCAGGCCACCTTTCTTTGAGAAGTAGTGCCGACTGGGCATCTGGTACTGGGGCACTGCGACGGACATAAGGTCTCGAAAATCCTCTGTGTCCACCAGGCGGAAAGGCAGCATTTCTGTAGCCAAGAGCTTGCAGATGGTGAAATTCAACCTCTTAGCTTTCTCATGGCTAGGAGTAAATGGTCTTTTACTTGTCCACATCTGAGGGACGGAGGGCTGGCTATTGTGCTTAGACGGGGTTGATAAGGGTGTCCCCGGCAAACTGCCGGTCTGTGAGGAAGATGCAGGCGGACATGTTAGGTTGCCTTGATCCAAAGGTGGTGCTATCGATGTCGGACAGCGCTCAACACCAGCTGGTATTACCACCTCCAAAGAAAATGATGACCTGCCAATCACGCTGGCTGTTGCGGGTAAAGAGGTGGCAGGTCTGCGCCCCAAAACAGGTGTGACTGCTAGAGATGAGCGTTGTTCTACTCGAACTGTTCGGCAATCTCAAATTCGAGCTGTTTTGGGCGGTGTTCGAGCCGTTCGGCGAACACGAACAATTTGAGAAAAATTCGGCTGTTCGAGGTTATGTTCGATAACTGTTCGTGCACCAAATTCATAACTGGATTTTTTCTCAGTAATGATGAAAATTAATGTTAATACGCAGTTTGAGTGTACAGCGGGGTGGGGGGAGGGGCAGGGGATGGATCTCTGCAGGAACAATGAAGATCTCCATTTTTTTTTCTCTTTCCCGCATTTACAGTGGGGAGGTGCAATCTGTCAGCCTATCAGCAGCGCACACACGGAGCGAAGTGCTTTTTTTCACACAAGCAAGGGCATGTGTCATTGGCAGTGTATGTCACATGTCCTTGCCCTATAAGACCAAGCCATTTTCCCCATGGCCACCATTTTCTCACTGCTGCAGCTGCGTGTTAGACGGCACCGCTGTTGCTCTGTGCGCTATACCTTGTTAATTTCAAGCCAATTTTCGCACAAATCTACAGATAGCTTGGGAGTAGGGAATAGTTGTGATTGCAGTCCTTTTAAGGACTAGGTTACAGCATTTCCTACGACTTTTATCAGGCAGGTCTGTGCTCTTAAATAGATAGATTGTGGGAGTAAAGACTATTTGTAATTGGAGTCCTTTTCAGGACTAGGTTACATCAGTTCCTATCAGTTTTTGCCATGCAGGTCTGTGCCAGTGCTGTGCAAGTTTTTTTCACAGCATTTGGCTGAATGTAGCAAAGCTAATCCTTTTTGGCCTATTGCAGAGTGTGTTAGTCAGTGGAGTAGCCTTTCTGTGTTGCAAGATATACCACCTGTGTATAGAATACCAATTTTTTTACTGCACCTAGTGAAGTAAAATCTTTTGGGCATAGCATCATTATATTAGTCCATCTATACTGACCTCCATCAGGTTGCAAATTGAATATAATTTTTTTCTGCATCTAGCTCTGAAAAAATATTGGGCTTCTAGCTGTGTGTGGGACTTGTTGTATTAGTCCATCTATACTGACCTCCATCAGGTTGCAAACTGAATATATTTTTTTCTGCATCTACCTCTGAAAAAATATTGGGCTTCTAGTTGTGTGTGGGACATGTTGTATTAGTCCATCTATACAGACCTCCATCAGGTTGCAAACTGAATATATTTTTTTCTGCATCTACCTCTGAAAAAATATTGGGCTTCTAGTTGTGTGTGGGACTTGTTCTATTAGTCCATCTATACTGACCTCCATAAGGTTGCAAATTCAAAATAATTTTATGTCTGCATCTACCTCTGAAAAAATATTTGGCCTTCTAGCTGTGTGTGGGATTTGTTCTATTAGTCCATCTATACTGACCTCCATAAGGTTGCAAACTGAATATAATTTTTTTCTGCATCTACCTCTGAAAAAATATTTGGCCTTCTAGCTGTGTGTGGGACTTGTTCTATTAGTCCATCTATACTGACCTCCATAAGGTTGCAAACTGAATATAATTTTTTTCTGCATCTACCTCTGAAAAAATATTTGGGCTTCTAGCTGTGTGTGGGACTTGTTCTATTAGTCCATCTATACTGACCTCCATAAGGTTGCAAACTGAATATAATTTTTTTCTGCATCTACCTCTGAAAAAATATTTGGGCTTCTAGCTGTGTGTGGGACTTGTTCTATTAGTCCATCTATACTGACCTCCATAAGGTTGCAAATTCAAAATAATTTTTTGTCTGCATCTACCTCTGAAAAAATATTTGGCCTTCTAGCTGTGTGTGGGACTTGTTCTATTAGTCCATCTATACTGACCTCCATAAGGTTGCAAACTGAATATAATTTTTTTCTGCATCTACCTCTGAAAAAATATTTGGCCTTCTAGCAGTGTGTGGGTCTCATTGTATTAGGCCATCTATACCAAGCTCCACCAGCTTTTCAATTAATAATAATTTTTCGCTGCATCTAGCCCTGAAAATAATTTTTCTTCCCAATAGTGGTAGCAATAGAAATATGGGGCGCTCTCCTGGCTTACAAAAATATACGCTTCATAACAAAAAACACCAGCTTAGCGCACTGCATTAATAAGATGGCATCATCGTCTCTCCCAGTGCTAGGCCTACTACCCAGGCTAGCATTCCTGTGCCTAAAACACAATGTATGGGTCCGCGCTAGCCACTATGCTGAGGGGTCTAAAGCTGCTGCTAACGCTTTATAACAATTCAATTGGCAGATTTTCACAGAGCTCTTCCACAATGCCCACCCATCGGGACAACAGTTGCCCACCTTCCCTATGGGATCTAGTGGCGAATAGTTGATGCCATTAATCAGAGCGTCAGTTGCCCCGTCGACGTGGCAAGCATACGGTAAGGCATGGGAAGAGTGGACACGACTAGTAGCAGGCAGACGGGTTGACCAATGTGAACAAGCCAGATCACAAGTCACCATAGAATTTCTCCACCAGCTAATGATGAGGGGCATATCAGGGGCGTCAGCGCAGCGGTGTCTGACCGGAGTAGCATTTCACTTCCAACTACTGAATTGGGGAGATGTGACAAAGATTCATCATCAGACAATCCATAAAAGGGTGGAAAAGGGGTCAGCCAAGTCAGGAGTGTAGACGTCCCGTCCCGTGTCACTAAAACTGATTTCTCACATCATATCCCTAACACCATTAACATGACACTCACAATTTGAAGAAACACTACTGTCTACTGCATTTGTGATCGCCTTCTTCGGGGCGCTATGCATAAGCGAATTAGTCCCTCAATCCAAAATTAGCACCAGTGGAGGCTTATTACACCAGGACGTAGTCATAGCCAATAATGCAATACGTCTACGCATACACAAATCGAAAATGGTTCCAGCGGGCAGGGGCACTTGGATACTTCTACAACCCACAAACGGTACACTGAGTCGGATAACAATAGTAAAACCATATCTAACCATCAGATCACAAAGTAATTTGTTCCTATCACACATTGATGGGACGCCATTAGCAAGATACCAGTTCCAAGCTATATTTAATAAATGCATAACATCGGCAGGGAACCACCCCAAAGATTACGGGACACACTCATTCCGCATAGGCGCGGCCACAGAAGCAGCAAGAGCAGGACTGTCAGAAACGGAAGTTCAGAGGATAGAGAGATGGTGATCCACGTGTTTGGCAAGATACATAAGACCGGACTTGTTATCCTAACGTGGTTTGTTTCTTTTACAGGTGACGCAAAGCCAACAGTGTGGGTGATAGGCCACTCGTATATATATTGGGCAGATTAAAGTTCGAAAGTCCGCCCAGGAGGGAGGAAATTAGAGTTTCATAACAGATATTTCAACTGGAGAGGTATTAGAGGCCTGCTATGGCCACAGTTACTAATGGAGGTAATCAAGGTAGGGAGAGAGGCAAGATGTCTGGTCATCTTAGTTATACAGGCCGGGGGAAACAACCTAGGTCATCACAAGAGCGCATAACTAATGGCAATAATGAAACTAGACACTGAGCGCTTCAGAGAATTTTTCACAAAACTAGCTATAGTATGGTCAGAGATTGTGCCGATAGCGGTATGGCAAGGTGCGCGAGACATCACGGCCATCGAACGGACAAGGCGGGTAATAAATATTCGGATGGCAAAATTTAGAAGAGACAGAGGCGGTGTAGTGGTACGACACCGACAACTGGAAGGAGATAAAGCAGGCCTCATACGGCCCGACGGTGTTCACTTAATGGATATTGGACTGGACATATTCCTGTCAGGACTCCAGGACTGAGTGGAACAAGCGTTAAGAGTGATGGGTGGGGGTCAGAGTCCTGCATACGAGTACGCAGGATCCTCCGTGGCCTGGAAATAGAAAGGACATGTTGGAGAGTTACACTTGTTGGCCAAGTTGCCGGAGTGGAGACCCAGGGCATGCTGCAACAAGCTGAATTATTTTAGAAATAAAATGTCTTTCTAATGGAATGAGTATAAAGAGTTAATAAAGCTGTGACCGATCCTCACCCATCCAGTTGTAAGAGTTACATTATTGTATTGTCAAGGAAAGGGGGGCGGTAGGGGGGCTGAGCGTCTGGGTTTGGTTGGGGGTCCCCACAGTCTGCCTAGGCTAGATGCATTTAAAAATTCTTATTAGATACACAGGCGGTGCAGCTTGCTTCGCAGCTGGGCTACTACGCCCAAAGTATTGCCTAGGCTAGATGCAGTTAAAAATTCTACGCTGACTAGCAGACACTGAAGATTTGGAGCAGACCTCTGAGTAAACAGCTCTTCAGACTCAATCATCTGTGTTACCCCAAGCCATAGTGTATGTAGTTTCTTACAGTTAAAAGGGGGGGGGGAGCGACCCAACCCACCTGGAATTGACGATGCCAACGTCACGTAAGACACAGCAAGGGGACTCCAAAAAGAGTTTCCATTTTTTCCCAAAATTGTGGCACAGACACCACTTAACCCTAGAACGCATACCTGGGGCCTCGCAGTCCCGCCCTGTTAATTGTTTTCTATTTTCTGCAAGATTACTTTAGTTAGAATTTTGAAACTCTAGGTATTCTTCATGTATATAGTTGTTTGTCATTTGAGTTTGAGTTATTCAATGTTATTTGCACACGGGCCTAAAAGGCCCCAGGTATATGAAAGTGTAGATTTTTATGGTCATGCGTTCTAGGGTTAAGTGGCATCAATTGCCCCACAGTTGCTTAAAACGGTTGGTGAGGTGATATTACCAAATCCTCAAGCTTTTAGCCTCCCAAGGATAACACGGGATTAGAAAAGTCCTTGCGAATCCATGATTTGTTCATCTTTATGAACGTGAGTCTGTCTACATTCTCAGTGGACAGCCGCGTGCGCTTATCTGTCAGCACACCATCAGCAGCGCTGAACACACGTTCAGAGAGAACACTGGCTGCAGGGCATGACAAGATCTCCAAGGCGTGAGTGGCGATCTCCGGCCATTTTTCCAGATTGGAATACCAAAATGAGCAAGGGTCCAGTGACACAGTCATGGCTTCGATGTTCACTTGGAGATACTCCTGCACCATCCTCTCTAGGCATTGACTATGTGTCAGACTTCTTGTCTCCTGTGGCCTTGCAAAGGATGGTCTAAAAAAGTGGTGAAACGATTTCACAAATTTGCTGTTACCAGCAGATACTGTGTTACTGTTACGGTTTGAGTGATGAAGACTCGACAGTCCCGCGGTTGGCAAGTTAGAACTGTGAGATTCACTTCGTGCACCACTGGTGTTTTGTGGAAAAGCACATGTAAGATTCTGCAACAGCGTCTGCAGATACTCCTGCATGCGTCAATCCCTTTTTATGGCAGGAATTATTTCGGCAAATTTACTTTTGTACCGGGGATCTAAGAGTGTGGCAACCCAGTAGTCGAGATTACTTCGAATTCTGCAATCTGAGAGTCATGTTGCAGGTAGTGCAGCAAGAAGGCACTCATGTGTCTTGTGCATCCAGGAGGACCAAGTCCTTGTTGTGTTGGTAGCGAGGTAAGAATCATGCTTCTTTCCTCTGCCCTCTCCCCCCAACCTCGCACAACAGAAATGTGATCAAGGTCTCCCTCATCTGATGAGTCTTCCATGCCCATCGCCAGTTCATCCTCCACTTCTTGCTCGGCTCCTGCACCTTCCTCAACAGTTTGGCTGCTACCATGCGCCCTGTTTAATCCCTCTCCCCCACCCTCCCATGCCTGCCTCCTTGGTGCTGCCAACCGTCTGGACCTTGGAGATGTTATCCCTTCCGCATACGACTCCTCCTCTACTTCCTCCACCTCCTCTTGTCCGACCACCTGACTCTGAATTCTGTTTAATGTGTGCTCCAGCATGTAAATCACTGGAATAGTTATGCTGATAATGGCATCGTCGTCAGCACTAAACATCTTCGTCGCCATTTCAAAACTGTGCAGAAAGGTGTGTGGCGCCCCTGAGGGTGCAGTCACCACAGAGTTACTGCATCTCACCCAGAGGTGTGGTATCTCACCCTCAGGTAAGGACGGCATTTGGCTCGGGACCCTAACACCTGCATCCAACACATACCCGCAGTGGGGTTAGGGCGAGATTGCTCCTAAGGGAGAGCACAGTCCCAGGTCCCTAGCTGGTGGGAGGATCCTATGTAGTGCGTGCATAGGGGAGCAGCTTAGGGGAGCACATGACAGGGAGAGTATAAATAGGAAGCCATCTTAGAAAGAGCAAGCCAGTCAGAGGAGGAAAAGTGACAGGAGCAGAGGCTCGGCATGAGCTCTGCTCCGGAGGCGTGCCTAGCCTGGGAGGCCCAGGACTGAAGGAGAGAAGAGAGGAGTGGGAGCAGGAAGGCTCCAGGAACCGAAGGGACCCTAGGGCTATGGGCCGTGCAGAAGGCCACCTGTACTCCCGCTGCTACCAGGAGGTAGAGGGGTCAGGCCAGATAAGGGGAACCGGTCCCTCAACTAGAGGAGAAACAGCAAGGCTCAACTAGAAACCGGAGGCTGCAGCATTTCATGTACTGCAGGCAAAAGTCCACACCAGTCTCACTAAGAAGGTAGCCACATAGGACCCAGGGGACGGAACACAAGTCGCCCGCCAAGGCCCGAGGATACCGGATAGAAGTGTCACTGGGTGTGAGGTGCAGGGAGAAGGCCAGAGAAAGGACACACAGAAGGGGGTCCTGCTAAGTACCCCGGAGCTATCTGGGGGTGGACTGAGCCCCTCACTGAGTACGCACAGCACGACGGGTGAGATAGCTCTGGTACCTGTAATCTGGACTGCAACAACTGTGAGTAAAGATCTTGGGACTGCATCACACGGACTCTGTGTTCATTACTGACTCCCTGCACTACAACCACCATCATCCACCCACACTGCCCTGAAGCTACACTCTTCCTGTTGTGAGTAATAATCCCATTGCAGCAAAACCACCAGCTTCAGAGGACTGTTCCGCAGCGGCGGCCCCTTTGGGCGCACTCCACAGGTGGCGTAGTCGGACATTATAAAATCCATATATACAAATTACCATTGGATTGACCGCCCTGGGTCACGGACCGGGTCACCGCCACAGTGACTACAACCCCCAGCGTCTACCGGCCCGGCTCCGGGTACCCCACGGCCCAGGGGGCGCGTCAACTTCATAGGTCCCTGATCTGAGACCACTCCTGCTGTGTGATTTGCCCCACCTCTGGATCTCGTTGGCCCAAGCTATACGTCAGAAACTATTGCACCAGGGCTTGTCGGTGCTGCCACAGTCGCTGCAACATGTGCAGAGTTGAATTCCACCGTGTCGGCACATCACATTTCAGCCGGTGAACTGGCAGGCCCAACGACTTCTGTAGAGATGTAAGTCGTTGAGCTGCTGGATGCGAACGGCGGAAGTGAGCACACAGCGACCGTGCCCTCTGCAGAAGGCCATCTAGTCCGGGATAGTGGGCTAAAAATTTATGGACAACCAGGTTCAACACGTGAGCCATACAAGGCACGTGTGTAACATTGCCCCGGCGAAGGGCCGCACCCAGGTTTGCAGCATTGTCGCACACGGCCTTCCCTGGTTGCAGGTCCAGTGGAGACAACCATTCATGAAACTGGGTCTCCAGAGCTGACCACAAGTCCTCAGCTGTGTGACTCACATTTCCCAGACATTTCAAAGTAAACACTGATGTCTTTGAGCCCTGCTGCCAGCATAGTAAGGAGGTGCGCAGTTAGAAAGCAGGTGGCATTACCAGACAGGCTTTGGGTGCAGGTGGAGGACCGAGAGGAGGTTGAGGAGGCAGAAGCAGTGGAGGAACTTCTAGATAAAGAGGATTGACGTACAACTCACGGGGACGGCAAGACTTGGACAGCAGCCCCTTGTCCTGCTGTCACCATATTTACCCAGTGCCCTGTCAGCGACATGTAACGCCCCTGTCCATGACTACTTGTCCAAGTGTCTGTGGTGAAATGCACCCTGTCACACACAGAGTTTCTCAAAGAAGCATCTGGTTCTGGGGCACTGCGACGGACATAAGGTCTCAAAAATCCACTGTGTCCTCCAGGCGGAAAGGCAGCATTTCTGTAGAAAACAGCTTGCAGATGGTGAAATTCAACCTCTTAGCTTTCTCATGGCTAGGAGGAAATGGTCTTTTACTTGTCCACATCTGAGGGACCGAGGGCTGGCTGTTGTGCTTTGACGGGGTTGAGTAGGGTGTCCCTGGCAAACTGCCGGTCTGTGAGGAAGATGCAGGCGGACATGTTAGGTTGCCTTGATCCAAAGGTGGTGCTCTCGATGTCAGAGAGCTCTCAACACCAGCAGGTGTTTCCACTTCCCAATGAACTGACGACCTGCCAATCACACTGGCTGTTGCAGGTAAAGAGGTGGCAGGTCTGCGTCCAAAAACATGTGTGACTGCTGTTCCCCCAGTCACAGAGGATGAAGAGGCCGCGGATGCACAAGATGGGGCAGACGGTGGTTGGCCCAGCCTGCTAGGCCGCACTGTAGCACAGTGAGCTTCCCACTGCAACTTATGCTTCATATCCATGTGACGGTACATGCATGAAGTACTCAAACTATGGATTTTTTGGCCTCTACTTAGCTTTTGGTGACAAATATTACAGATAACACGACTTGGGTCATCCTTATCGATCTGAATAAATGCCCAGGCTATGCAAGGCTTAGAGCCCATGCGACCTGAAGAGCCACTACGACTTGTGGTCAGAGGCGGAGTTGTGGTTGAGGATGCAGTTGTTGACGTGCTTCCAGTACTCCGTCTCTGTCCAGGAAGGCGCAACCTAACCTCGTCGTCAATAGCATCTGTGACGCCCCGCTGCGCTTGGTATAACAGATCCTAGAAGAGTGTATTGATGGAATCCTCCACAAGAGGCCCCCATAAACATTCACACATCTCCACCTTCCACCTCAGACCAGCAGAGGGAGCCCGTTAGGGATATAAATAGGGAAGGTGGAGCTAGGCAGTTCAGTTCCTCTGAAGAGTTCCTGCAGTAGAGAAGCCTAAGAGAGGTCGGTCTGCAGTGGAGCTCAGTCTAGTCTAGAGAACTCAGTTAATAGTTCAGCAGTGGAGCACGAGGCTCCTGCTAGCTAGATTCAGGGAGCCCAGATAGAGCTTAAGGTGTGAAAGCGTCATAAGATCGGTGAAGCGCGGCAAGCTGCCGTTAGTGTGTATAGCCTATTGAGGGCCCGAGTAGGCCGAAGGCGAGTGGCGAGTTAGTACATAAGGGGCAGAGGAGCTTAACCAGCTCACCCCGAAGAATTTACCGGACACCGGATCCGAGCTTACCGGGATCTCTATGACGCAGTAAGGCATAACCGGAATCCCTGGAGAACTACAAGTCCCAGGATCGCTAAGGTGCTGATACGTAACAGAGCCAGGAGACGCTTAGGCCCCGCATACTGGGAGCGTGAACTTCAAGAGAAGGCCCTACCACAAGGTTAGCCAGCGCAGGACAGAGACAAAGTTAGGCCTAGCTCCAGGCAGGTCAGAAACTTACTGCGCAGAGGCAAGAAACAGGAGGCCCTACACCCGCTCATTGGGGAGGATCCTGATATGCACCCTTCACCCTACAGTGCTCCAGGATGTGCCTGAATTTCCTCCAGTAAAAGGTACTGAAGTGACTACCGTGTCCGTTTCCGTTCTTGCTCTGACCCAGCTGGGTCTCGCCTGTCCTGCATTCCCCCTGCATACGCTGCCCTGAGACCTAGCCCCACCTGTGGGGAGCTATACCATCGAGCTGCCTTATCACGGGCCTCAGTGGACTGCTGCAGCGCTGGTGCTGCTCACCAGATACCACAGGTGGTGTCACAAACTCTTATAAAATTAACAATTATCCACCCTTTTAAAGAGTGACCCCAGGGTACGGGCCAGGGAGCCGACCACCGCGACATCCCAAAGGCCAGGCAAAGGCCCGGGTGACCTCATCGACTGGCTGACTGTGGGTTGACAGTAAGTGGGATCTCCAACCTTGTCATCATCACCCTGTGTGTTATCACACCCGTCGTCCTCAAAGCCAACCTCTTCCTGCTCTGACCGAAAAGTCAAGTTGTCGCTCCAATCAGGTATTTGAGTCTCATCATCGTCTTCATCATTGTCTCCACCAACAGGAGTTACAGTTTGGGAACGAGGGTCTACATTATGCTCAGAACCTTCTTCATCTGGTCCTGGATCCGACTTATAAGGATTCTGGGCATCAGTGCAGATCATTTCCTCGTCTGGATTAGCAGAAGCTCTGGAGCAGACCTCCGTTTCCCAGGCTATAGTATGAGTAAACAGCTGTGCAGACTCAACCATCTGTGTTACCCCATACTCAGACGGGCAGCTGGAGACTTGGGAGCTGTGAGGAAGCAAGTGCGATTGGGGTGACACCTCTGAGGACTGGAGTATTTGTGATGTTGAAGTTGAGGTGGAGGAGAGCCCACTTGAAGGAGCACTTGATATCCGCTGAAGCACCTGCTGTTTTTGTGCCTCATCTGGAATTTGTAGCGATGGGCGTGTCCGTAACAAAGGGATCGTATCACATTGTCCACGAAAAGAAGTCGACATGTTAGTTTGGCTGGAAGATGGTCTTTCTTCTGCAGATGTTACCCCCCCCCCACCGCGGGGGGCTCGACCCACCAGCGGACAGGCACCAGTATTAGGAGAGGGGGGCTGGCCGTCAGAGTCCACCGCGGCTCTGGCACAAACCCGGCGACACGGAGGTGGCACGGGCAGGAACGGACTGTCCGTGTCGGCTTCTCACTTTTTGGATTTTAGAAGGGCATGACATGCCTATATCTGTGTCTCCCCCTCCTTTTACTCCTCCACCTCTTTTATTTTCGCATGACTATATGTACTTGTCACTTTTCCATGTGTTAGTTATGTCTTCTGAGCAGTTTGTCAGCTTTTGGACACCTTTGAAGGTGTTTTCTATGTGTTTCTATGTGTTTTTGTTTGCCTGCCATTGGTTTTAACGGTGTTCGAAGGTGTTCGACGAACAGTTCGAACCGAACTCGAACACTACGGGGGTGGCTCAACACTAGTGACTACTGTCCCCCCAGTCACAGAGGATGAAGAGGCTCGGATGCACAAGATATGGCAGACGGCGGTTGGCCCGGCCGGCTAGGCCGCATTGTAGCACACTGAGCTTCCCACTGCAACTTATGCTTTATGTCCATGTGCCGGTTCATGCATGAAGTACTCAAACTATGTATTTTTTGGCCTCTACTTAGCTTTTGCTGACAAATGTTACAGATAACACGAGTTGGGTCATCTTTATCGATCTGAAAAAATGCCCAGGCTATGCAAGGCTTAGCACCCATGCGACCTGAAGAGCCACCACGACTTGTGGTGAGAGGCAGAGTTGTGTTTGAGGATGCAGTTGTTGACGTGCTTCCAGTACGACGTCTCTGTCCAGGAAGGCGCAACCTGACCTCGTCATCACTAGCATCTTCCTCCACCTCCTCTGCTGACCTCATCTCTTGGCTGACTGTGTGTTGACAGTAAGTGGGATCTCCAACCTCATCATCATCACCCTGTGCATTATCACACCCGTCGTCCTCAGAGCCAACCTGTTCCTGCCCTGACAAAAAACTAAAGTTGTCGCTCCAATCAGGTATTTGAGTCTCTTCATCGTCTTCCTCATTGTCTCCACCAACAGGAGTTACAGTTTGGGAATGAGGGTCTACATTATGGTCAGAACCTTCTGCGTCTGGTCCTGGATCCGATTCATAAAGATTCTGGGCATCAGTGCAGATCATTTCCTCGTCTGGATTCACAGAAGCGCTGGAGTCGACCTCTGATTCTCAGGCTATAGTATGAGTAAACAGCTCTGCAGACTCAACCATCTGTTCTACCTCATACTCAGACGGGCAGCTGGAGATTTGGGAGCTGTGAGGAAGCAAGTGCGATTGGGGTGACACCTTTGAGGACTGGAGTATTTGTGATGTTGAAGTTGATGTGGAGGGGAGCCCACTTAAAGGAGCACTTGATATCCGTTGAAGCACCTGCTGTTTTTGTACCTCATCTGGAATTTGTAGCGATTGGCGTGGCCGTAAGAAAGGGATCTTATCACATTGTCCGCTAAAAGAAGTAGACATTCTAGTTTGGCTGGAAGATGGTCTTTCTTCTGCAGATGCTACTGTTGCTTTAACACCTACCCCACGGACACAACCTTTTTTCCCCTTCCCAACACGTCTATTCCCCTTTCCACCAGCAGCAGGCCTTTTTCCACTCATTTTAGTGGTTAACTAATTCACAACTCTGGAGTTGTTTGCACAAAA
The DNA here is from genome assembly GCF_046119375.1 of Phyllobates terribilis. Taxonomy (NCBI): domain Eukaryota; kingdom Metazoa; phylum Chordata; class Amphibia; order Anura; family Dendrobatidae; genus Phyllobates; species Phyllobates terribilis. The sequence continues at coordinate 100,888,056 of NW_027362763.1, read as the reverse complement.
AAACAATGGATGGGAACCGAGCAGAGCTGAATGGCCAAACTGTGGTATTAGGCCAAAACTATTGGCTGGGTTAGATGCAGAAAAAAATTATATTCAATTTGCAACCTGATGGAGGTCAGTATAGATGGACTAATAGAGAAAGTTCTACACACAGCTAGAAGCCCAAATATTTTTTCAGAGGTAGATGCAGAAAAAAAATATATTCAGTTTGCAACCTGATGGAGGTCAGTATAGATGGACTAATAGAGAAAGTTCCACACACTGCTAGAAGGCCAAATATTTTTTCAGAGCTAGATGCAGACAAAAAATTATTTTTAGTTTGCAACCTGATGGAGGTCAGTATAGATGGAATAATAGAGAAAGTCCCACACACTGCTAGAAGGCCAAATATTTTTTCAGAGCTAGATGCAGACAAAAAATTATTTTCAGTTTGCAACCTGATGGAGGTCAGTATAGATGGACTAATAGAACAAGTCCCACACACAGCTAGAAGCCCAAATATTTTTTCAGAGGTAGATGCAGAAAAAAATTATATTCAGTTTGCAACCTGATGGAGGTCTGTATAGATGGATTAATAGAACAAGTCCCACACACAGCTAGAAGCCCAATATTTTTTCAGAGGTAGATGCAGATAAAAATTATTTTTAATTTGCAACCTGATGGAGGTCAGTATAGATGGACTAATAGAGAAAGTCCCACACACTGCTAGAAGGCCAAATATTTTTTCAGAGCTAGATGCAGACAAAAAATTATTTTCAGTTTGCAACCTGATGGAGGTCAGTATAGATGGACTAATAGAACAAGTCTCACACACAGCTAGAAGCCCAAATATTTTTTCAGAGGTAGATGCAGAAAAAAATTATATTCAGTTTGCAACCTGATGGAGGTCAGTATAGATGGACTAATAGAGAAAGTTCCACACACTGCTAGAAGGCCAAATATTTTTTCAGAGCTAGATGCAGACAAAAAATTATTATTAATTTGCAACCTGATGGAGGTCAGTATAGATGGACTAATAGAGAAAGTCCCACACACTGCTAGAAGGCCAAATATTTTTTCAGAGCTGGATGCAGATAAAAATTATTTTTAATTTGCAACCTGATGGAGGTCAGTATAGATGGACTAATACAGAAAGTCCCACACACTGCTAGAAGGCCAAATATTTTTTCAGAGCTGGATGCAGATAAAAATTATTTTTAATTTGCAACCTGATGGAGGTCAGTATAGATGGACTAATAGAGAAAGTCCCACACACTGCTAGAAGGCCAAATATTTTTTCAGAGCTAGATGCAGACAAAAAATTATTTTCAGTTTGCAACCTGATGGAGGTCAGTATAGATGGACTAATAGAACAAGTCCCATACACAGCTAGAAGCCCAAATATTTTTTCAGAGGTAGATGCAGAAAAAAATAATATTCAGTTTGCAACCTGATGGAGGTCTGTATAGATGGATTAATAGAACAAGTCCCACACACAGCTAGAAGCCCAAATATTTTTTCAGAGGTAGATGCAGAAAAAAAATATATTCAGTTTGAAACCTGATGGAGGTCAGTATAGATGGACTAATAGAGAAAGTCCCACACACTGCTAGAAGGCCAAATATTTTTTCAGAGCTAGATGCAGACAAAAAATTATTTTTAATTTGCAACCTGATGGAGGTCAGTATAGATGGACTAATAGAGAAAGTCCCACACACTGCTAGAAGGCCAAATATTTTTTCGGAGCTGGATGCAGATAAAAATTATTTTTAATTTGCAACCTGATGGAGGTCAGTATAGATGGACTAATAGAGAAAGTCCCACACACTGCTAGAAGGCCAAATATTTTTTCAGAGCTGGATGCAGATAAAAATTATTTTTAATTTGCAACCTGATGGAGGTCAGTATAGATGGACTAATAGAGAAAGTCCCACACACTGCTAGAAGGCCAAATATTTTTTCAGAGGTAGATGCAGAAAAAAATTATATTCAGTTTGCAACCTGATGGAGGTCAGTATAGATGGACTAATAGAACAAGTCCCACACACAGCTAGAAGCCCAAATATTTTTTCAGAGGTAGATGCAGATAAAAATTATTTTTAATTTGCAACCTGATGGAGGTCAGTATAGATGTACTAATAGAGAAAGTCCCACACACTGCTAGAAGGCCAAATATTTTTTCAGAGCTAGATGCAGAAAAAAATTATATTCAGTTTGCAACCTGATGGAGGTCAGTATAGATGGACTAATAGAACAAGTCCCACACACAGCTAGAAGCCCAAATATTTTTTCAGAGGTAGATGCAGAAAAAAAATATATTCAGTTTGCAACCTGATGGAGGTCAGTATAGATGGACTAATAGAGAAAGTCCCACACACTGCTAGAAGGCCAAATATTTTTTCAGAGCTGGATGCAGATAAAAATTATTTTTAATTTGCAACCTGATGGAGGTCAGTATAGATGGACTAATAGAGAAAGTTCCACACAATGCTAGAAGGCCAAATATTTTTTCAGAGCTAGATGCAGAAAAAAATTATATTCAGTTTGCAACCTGATGGAGGTCAGTATAGATGGATTAATAGAACAAGTCCCACACACAGCTAGAAGCCCAATATTTTTTCAGAGGTAGATGCAGAAAAAAATTATATTCAGTTTGCAACCTGATGGAGGTCAGTATAGATGGACTAATAGAGAAAGTCCCATACACTGCTAGGAGGCCAAATATTTTTTCAGAGCTAGATGCAGACAAAAAATTATTTTTAATTTGCAACCTGATGGAGGTCAGTATAGATGGACTAATAGAGAAAGTCCCACACACTGCTAGAAGGTCAAATATTTTTTCAGAGCTGGATGCAGATAAAAATTATTTTTAATTTGCAACCTGATGGAGGTCAGTATAGATGGACTAATAGAGAAAGTTCCACACACTGCTAGAAGGCCAAATATTTTTTCAGAGCTAGATGCAGAAAAAAATTATATTCAGTTTGCAACCTGATGGAGGTCAGTATAGATGGATTAATAGAACAAGTCCCACACACAGCTACAAGCCCAAATATTTTTTCAGAGGTAGATGCAGATAAAAATTATTTTTAATTTGCAACCTGATGGAGGTCAGTATAGATGGACTAATAGAGAAAGTCCCACACACTGCTAGAAGGCCAAATATTTTTTGAGAGCTAGATGCAGAAAAAAATTATATTCAGTTTGCAACCTGATGGAGGTCAGTATAGATGGACTAATAGAACACGTCCCACACACAGCTAGAAGCCCAAATATTTTTTCAGAGGTAGATGCAGATAAAAATTATTTTTAATTTGCAACCTGATGGAGGTCAGTATAGATGGACTAATAGAAAAAGTCCCACACACAGCTAGAAGCCCAATATTTTTTCAGAGGTAGATGTAGAAAAAAATTATATTCAGTTTGCAACCTGATGGAGGTCTGTATAGATGGATTAATAGAACAACTCCCACACACAGCTAGAAGCCCAATATTTTTTCAGAGGTAGATGCATAAAAAAAATATATTCAGTTTGCAACCTGATGGAGGTCAGTATAGATGGACTAATAGAGAAAGTCCCACACACTGCTAGAAGGCCAAATATTTTTTCAGAGCTAGATGCAGAAAAAAAATTATTTTTAATTTGCAACCTGATGGAGGTCAGTATAGATGGACTAATAGAGAAAGTCCCACACACTGCTATAAGGCCAAATATTTTTTCAGAGCTGGATGCAGATAAAAATTATTTTTAATTTGCAACCTGATGGAGGTCAGTATAGATGGACTAATAGAGAAAGTCCCACACGCTGCTAGAAGGCCAAATATTTTTTCAGAGCTGGATGCAGATAAAAAGTATTTTTAATTTGCAACCTGATGGAGGTCAGTATAGATGGACTAATAGAGAAAGTCCCACACACTGCTAGAAGGCCAAATATTTTTTCAGAGCTAGATGCAGACAAAAAATTATTTTCAGTTTGCAACCTGATGGAGGTCAGTATAGATGGACTAATAGAACAAGTCCCATACACAGCTAGAAGCCCAAATATTTTTTCAGAGGTAGATGCAGAAAAAAATAATATTCAGTTTGCAACCTGATGGAGGTCTGTATAGATGGATTAATAGAACAAGTCCCACACACAGCTAGAAGCCCAAATATTTTTTCAGAGGTAGATGCAGAAAAAAATTATATTCAGTTTGCAACCTGATGGAGGTCTGTATAGATGGATTAATAGAACAAGTCCCACACACAGCTAGAAGCCCAATATTTTTTCAGAGGTAGATGCAGATAAAAATTATTTTTAATTTGCAACCTGATGGAGGTCAGTATAGATGGACTAATAGAGAAAGTCCCACACACTGCTAGAAGGCCAAATATTTTTTCAGAGCTAGATGCAGACAAAAAATTATTTTCAGTTTGCAACCTGATGGAGGTCAGTATAGATGGACTAATAGAACAAGTCCCATACACAGCTAGAAGCCCAAATATTTTTTCAGAGGTAGATGCAGAAAAAAATAATATTCAGTTTGCAACCTGATGGAGGTCTGTATAGATGGATTAATAGAACAAGTCCCACACACAGCTAGAAGCCCAATATTTTTTCAGAGGTAGATGCAGAAAAAAATAATATTCAGTTTGCAACCTGATGGAGGTCTGTATAGATGGATTAATAGAACAAGTCCCACACACAGCTAGAAGCCCAAATATTTTTTCAGAGGTAGATGCAGAAAAAAAATATATTCAGTTTGAAACCTGATGGAGGTCAGTATAGATGGACTAATAGAGAAAGTCCCACACACAGCTAGAAGCCCAAATATTTTTTCAGAGGTAGATGCAGAAAAAAAATATATTCAGTTTGCAACCTGATGGAGGTCAGTATAGATGGACTAATAGAGAAAGTCCCACACACTGCTAGAAGGCCAAATATTTTTTCAGAGCTGGATGCAGATAAAAATTATTTTTAATTTGCAACCTGATGGAGGTCAGTATAGATGGACTAATAGAGAAAGTTCCACACAATGCTAGAAGGCCAAATATTTTTTCAGAGCTAGATGCAGAAAAAAATTATATTCAGTTTGCAACCTGATGGAGGTCAGTATAGATGGATTAATAGAACAAGTCCCACACACAGCTAGAAGCCCAATATTTTTTCAGAGGTAGATGCAGAAAAAAATTATATTCAGTTTGCAACCTGATGGAGGTCAGTATAGATGGACTAATAGAGAAAGTCCCATACACTGCTAGGAGGCCAAATATTTTTTCAGAGCTAGATGCAGACAAAAAATTATTTTTAATTTGCAACCTGATGGAGGTCAGTATAGATGGACTAATAGAGAAAGTCCCACACACTGCTAGAAGGTCAAATATTTTTTCAGAGCTGGATACAGATAAAAATTATTTTTAATTTGCAACCTGATGGAGGTCAGTATAGATGGACTAATAGAGAAAGTTCCACACACTGCTAGAAGGCCAAATATTTTTTCAGAGCTAGATGCAGAAAAAAATTATATTCAGTTTGCAACCTGATGGAGGTCAGTATAGATGGATTAATAGAACAAGTCCCACACACAGCTACAAGCCCAAATATTTTTTCAGAGGTAGATGCAGATAAAAATTATTTTTAATTTGCAACCTGATGGAGGTCAGTATAGATGGACTAATAGAGAAAGTCCCACACACTGCTAGAAGGCCAAATATTTTTTGAGAGCTAGATGCAGAAAAAAATTATATTCAGTTTGCAACCTGATGGAGGTCAGTATAGATGGACTAATAGAACACGTCCCACACACAGCTAGAATCCCAAATATTTTTTCAGAGGTAGATGCAGATAAAAATTATTTTTAATTTGCAACCTGATGGAGGTCAGTATAGATGGACTAATAGAAAAAGTCCCACACACAGCTAGAAGCCCAATATTTTTTCAGAGGTAGATGTAGAAAAAAATTATATTCAGTTTGCAACCTGATGGAGGTCTGTATAGATGGATTAATAGAACAACTCCCACAAACAGCTAGAAGCCCAATATTTTTTCAGAGGTAGATGCATAAAAAAAATATATTCAGTTTGCAACCTGATGGAGGTCAGTATAGATGGACTAATAGAGAAAGTCCCACACACTGCTAGAAGGCCAAATATTTTTTCAGAGCTAGATGCAGACAAAAAATTATTTTTAATTTGCAACCTGATGGAGGTCAGTATAGATGGACTAATAGAGAAAGTCCCACACACTGCTATAAGGCCAAATATTTTTTCAGAGCTGGATGCAGATAAAAATTATTTTTAATTTGCAACCTGATGGAGGTCAGTATAGATGGACTAATAGAGAAAGTCCCACACGCTGCTAGAAGGCCAAATATTTTTTCAGAGCTGGATGCAGATAAAAAGTATTTTTAATTTGCAACCTGATGGAGGTCAGTATAGATGGACTAATAGAGAAAGTCCCACACACTGCTAGAAGGCCAAATATTTTTTCAGAGCTAGATGCAGACAAAAAATTATTTTCAGTTTGCAACCTGATGGAGGTCAGTATAGATGGACTAACAGAACAAGTCCCACACACAGCTAGAAGCCCAAATATTTTTTCAGAGGTAGATGCAGAAAAAAATTATATTCAGTTTGCAACCTGATGGAGGTCTGTATAGATGCATTAATGGAACAAGTCCCATACACTGCTAGAAGCCCAAATATTTTTTCAGAGGTAGATGCATAAAAAAAATATATTCAGTTTGCAACCTGATGGAGGTCAGTATAGATGGACTAATAGAGAAAGTCCCACACACTGCTAGAAGGCCAAATATTTTTTCAGAGCTAGATGCAGAAAAAAAATTATTTTTAATTTGCAACCTGATGTAGGTCAGTATAGATGGACTGATAGAGAAAGTCCCACACACTGCTATAAGGCCAAATATTTTTTCAGAGCTGGATGCAGATAAAAATTATTTTTAATTTGCAACCTGATGGAGGTCAGTATAGATGGACTAATAGAGAAAGTCCCACACGCTGCTAGAAGGCCAAATATTTTTTCAGAGCTGGATGCAGATAAAAAGTATTTTTAATTTGCAACCTGATGGAGGTCAGTATAGATGGACTAATAGAGAAAGTCCCACACACTGCTAGAAGGCCAAATATTTTTTCAGAGCTAGATGCAGATAAAAAATTATTTTCAGTTTGCAACCTGATGGAGGTCAGTATAGATGGACTAATAGAACAAGTCCCATACACAGCTAGAAGCACAAATATTTTTTCAGAGGTAGATGCAGAAAAAAATAATATTCAGTTTGCAACCTGATGGAGGTCTGTATAGATGGATTAATAGAACAAGTCCCACACACAGCTAGAAGCCCAAATATTTTTTCAGAGGTAGATGCAGAAAAAAATTATATTCAGTTTGCAACCTGATGGAGGTCTGTATAGATGGATTAATAGAGCAAGTCCCACACACAGCTAGAAGCCCAATATTTTTTCAGAGGTAGATGCAGATAAAAATTATTTTTAATTTGCAACCTGATGGAGGTCAGTATAGATGGACTAATAGAGAAAGTCCCACACACTGCTAGATGGCCAAATATTTTTTCAGAGCTAGATGCAGACAAAAAATTATTTTCAGTTTGCAACCTGATGGAGGTCAGTATAGATGGACTAATAGAACAAGTCTCACACACAGCTAGAAGCCCAAATATTTTTTCAGAGGTAGATGCAGAAAAAAATTATATTCAGTTTGCAACCTGATGGAGGTCTGTATAGATGGATTAATAGAACAAGTCCCACACACAGCTAGAAGCCCAATATTTTTTCAGAGGTAGATGCAGAAAAAAAATATATTCAGTTTGCAACCTGATGGAGGTCAGTATAGATGGACTAATAGAGAAAGTTCCACACACTGCTAGAAGGCCAAATATTTTTTCAGAGCTAGATGCAGACAAAAAATTATTATTAATTTGCAACCTGATGGAGGTCAGTATAGATGGACTAATAGAGAAAGTCCCACACACTGCTAGAAGGCCAAATATTTTTTCAGAGCTGGATGCAGATAAAAATTATTTTTAATTTGCAACCTGATGGAGGTCAGTATAGATGGACTAATACAGAAAGTCCCACACACTGCTAGAAGGCCAAATATTTTTTCAGAGCTGGATGCAGATAAAAATTATTTTTAATTTGCAACCTGATGGAGGTCAGTATAGATGGACTAATAGAGAAAGTCCCACACACTGCTAGAAGGCCAAATATTTTTTCAGAGCTAGATGCAGACAAAAAATTATTTTCAGTTTGCAACCTGATGGAGGTCAGTATAGATGGACTAATAGAACAAGTCCCATACACAGCTAGAAGCCCAAATATTTTTTCAGAGGTAGATGCAGAAAAAAATAATATTCAGTTTGCAACCTGATGGAGGTCTGTATAGATGGATTAATAGAACAAGTCCCACACACAGCTAGAAGCCCAAATATTTTTTCAGAGGTAGATGCAGAAAAAAAATATATTCAGTTTGAAACCTGATGGAGGTCAGTATAGATGGACTAATAGAGAAAGTCCCACACACTGCTAGAAGGCCAAATATTTTTTCAGAGCTAGATGCAGACAAAAAATTATTTTTAATTTGCAACCTGATGGAGGTCAGTATAGATGGACTAATAGAGAAAGTCCCACACACTGCTAGAAGGCCAAATATTTTTTCGGAGCTGGATGCAGATAAAAATTATTTTTAATTTGCAACCTGATGGAGGTCAGTATAGATGGACTAATAGAGAAAGTCCCACACACTGCTAGAAGGCCAAATATTTTTTCAGAGCTGGATGCAGATAAAAATTATTTTTAATTTGCAACCTGATGGAGGTCAGTATAGATGGACTAATAGAGAAAGTCCCACACACTGCTAGAAAGCCAAATATTTTTTCAGAGGTCGATGCAGAAAAAAATTATATTCAGTTTGCAACCTGATGGAGGTCAGTATAGATGGACTAATAGAACAAGTCCCACACACAGCTAGAAGCCCAAATATTTTTTCAGAGGTAGATGCAGATAAAAATTATTTTTAATTTGCAACCTGATGGAGGTCAGTATAGATGTACTAATAGAGAAAGTCCCACACACTGCTAGAAGGCCAAATATTTTTTCAGAGCTAGATGCAGAAAAAAATTATATTCAGTTTGCAACCTGATGGAGGTCAGTATAGATGGACTAATAGAACAAGTCCCACACACAGCTAGAAGCCCAAATATTTTTTCAGAGGTAGATGCAGAAAAAAAATATATTCAGTTTGCAACCTGATGGAGGTCAGTATAGATGGACTAATAGAGAAAGTCCCACACACTGCTAGAAGGCCAAATATTTTTTCAGAGCTGGATGCAGATAAAAATTATTTTTAATTTGCAACCTGATGGAGGTCAGTATAGATGGACTAATAGAGAAAGTTCCACACAATGCTAGAAGGCCAAATATTTTTTCAGAGCTAGATGCAGAAAAAAATTATATTCAGTTTGCAACCTGATGGAGGTCAGTATAGATGGATTAATAGAACAAGTCCCACACACAGCTAGAAGCCCAATATTTTTTCAGAGGTAGATGCAGAAAAAAATTATATTCAGTTTGCAACCTGATGGAGGTCAGTATAGATGGACTAATAGAGAAAGTCCCATACACTGCTAGGAGGCCAAATATTTTTTCAGAGCTAGATGCAGACAAAAAATTATTTTTAATTTGCAACCTGATGGAGGTCAGTATAGATGGACTAATAGAGAAAGTCCCACACACTGCTAGAAGGTCAAATATTTTTTCAGAGCTGGATGCAGATAAAAATTATTTTTAATTTGCAACCTGATGGAGGTCAGTATAGATGGACTAATAGAGAAAGTTCCACACACTGCTAGAAGGCCAAATATTTTTTCAGAGCTAGATGCAGAAAAAAATTATATTCAGTTTGCAACCTGATGGAGGTCAGTATAGATGGATTAATAGAACAAGTCCCACACACAGCTACAAGCCCAAATATTTTTTCAGAGGTAGATGCAGATAAAAATTATTTTTAATTTGCAACCTGATGGAGGTCAGTATAGATGGACTAATAGAGAAAGTCCCAAACACTGCTAGAAGGCCAAATATTTTTTGAGAGCTAGATGCAGAAAAAAATTATATTCAGTTTGCAACCTGATGGAGGTCAGTATAGATGGACTAATAGAACACGTCCCACACACAGCTAGAAGCCCAAATATTTTTTCAGAGGTAGATGCAGATAAAAATTATTTTTAATTTGCAACCTGATGGAGGTCAGTATAGATGGACTAATAGAAAAAGTCCCACACACAGCTAGAAGCCCAATATTTTTTCAGAGGTAGATGTAGAAAAAAATTATATTCAGTTTGCAACCTGATGGAGGTCTGTATAGATGGATTAATAGAACAACTCCCACACACAGCTAGAAGCCCAATATTTTTTCAGAGGTAGATGCATAAAAAAAATATATTCAGTTTGCAACCTGATGGAGGTCAGTATAGATGGACTAAGAGAGAAAGTCCCACACACTGCTAGAAGGCCAAATATTTTTTCAGAGCTAGATGCAGAAAAAAAATTATTTTTAATTTGCAACCTGATGGAGGTCAGTATAGATGGACTAATAGAGAAAGTCCCACACACTGCTATAAGGCCAAATATTTTTTCAGAGCTGGATGCAGATAAAAATTATTTTTAATTTGCAACCTGATGGAGGTCAGTATAGATGGACTAATAGAGAAAGTCCCACACGCTGCTAGAAGGCCAAATATTTTTTCAGAGCTGGATGCAGATAAAAAGTATTTTTAATTTGCAACCTGATGGAGGTCAGTATAGATGGACTAATAGAGAAAGTCCCACACACTGCTAGAAGGCCAAATATTTTTTCAGAGCTAGATGCAGACAAAAAATTATTTTCAGTTTGCAACCTGATGGAGGTCAGTATAGATGGACTAATAGAACAAGTCCCATACACAGCTAGAAGCCCAAATATTTTTTCAGAGGTAGATGCAGAAAAAAATAATATTCAGTTTGCAACCTGATGGAGGTCTGTATAGATGGATTAATAGAACAAGTCCCACACACAGCTAGAAGCCCAAATATTTTTTCAGAGGTAGATGCAGAAAAAAAATATATTCAGTTTGAAACCTGATGGAGGTCAGTATAGATGGACTAATTGAGAAAGTCCCACACACTGCTAGAAGGCCAAATATTTTTTCAGAGCTAGATGCAGACAAAAAATTATTTTTAATTTGCAACCTGATGGAGGTCAGTATAGATGGACTAATAGAGAAAGTCCCACACACTGCTAGAAGGCCAAATATTTTTTCGGAGCTGGATGCAGATAAAAATTATTTTTAATTTGCAACCTGATGGAGGTCAGTATAGATGGACTAATAGAGAAAGTCCCACACACTGCTAGAAGGCCAAATATTTTTTCAGAGCTGGATGCAGATAAAAATTATTTTTAATTTGCAACCTGATGGAGGTCAGTATAGATGGACTAATAGAGAAAGTCCCACACACTGCTAGAAGGCCAAATATTTTTTCAGAGGTAGATGCAGAAAAAAATTATATTCAGTTTGCAACCTGATGGAGGTCAGTATAGATGGACTAATAGAACAAGTCCCACACACAGCTAGAAGCCCAAATATTTTTTCAGAGGTAGATGCAGATAAAAATTATTTTTAATTTGCAACCTGATGGAGGTCAGTATAGATGTACTAATAGAGAAAGTCCCACACACTGCTAGAAGGCCAAATATTTTTTCAGAGCTAGATGCAGAAAAAAATTATATTCAGTTTGCAACCTGATGGAGGTCAGTATAGATGGACTAATAGAACAAGTCCCACACACAGCTAGAAGCCCAAATATTTTTTCAGAGGTAGATGCAGAAAAAAAATATATTCAGTTTGCAACCTGATGGAGGTCAGTATAGATGGACTAATAGAGAAAGTCCCACACACTGCTAGAAGGCCAAATATTTTTTCAGAGCTGGATGCAGATAAAAATTATTTTTAATTTGCAACCTGATGGAGGTCAGTATAGATGGACTAATAGAGAAAGTTCCACACAATGCTAGAAGGCCAAATATTTTTTCAGAGCTAGATGCAGAAAAAAATTATATTCAGTTTGCAACCTGATGGAGGTCAGTATAGATGGATTAATAGAACAAGTCCCACACACAGCTAGAAGCCCAATATTTTTTCAGAGGTAGATGCAGAAATAAATTATATTCAGTTTGCAACCTGATGGAGGTCAGTATAGATGGACTAATAGAGAAAGTCCCATACACTGCTAGGAGGCCAAATATTTTTTCAGAGCTAGATGCAGACAAAAAATTATTTTTAATTTGCAACCTGATGGAGGTCAGTATAGATGGACTAATAGAGAAAGTCCCACACACTGCTAGAAGGTCAAATATTTTTTCAGAGCTGGATGCAGATAAAAATTATTTTTAATTTGCAACCTGATGGAGGTCAGTATAGATGGACTAATAGAGAAAGTTCCACACACTGCTAGAAGGCCAAATATTTTTTCAGAGCTAGATGCAGAAAAAAATTATATTCAGTTTGCAACCTGATGGAGGTCAGTATAGATGGATTAATAGAACAAGTCCCACACACAGCTACAAGCCCAAATATTTTTTCAGAGGTAGATGCAGATAAAAATTATTTTTAATTTGCAACCTGATGGAGGTCAGTATAGATGGACTAATAGAGAAAGTCCCACACACTGCTAGAAGGCCAAATATTTTTTGAGAGCTAGATGCAGAAAAAAATTATATTCAGTTTGCAACCTGATGGAGGTCAGTATAGATGGACTAATAGAACACGTCCCACACACAGCTAGAAGCCCAAATATTTTTTCAGAGGTAGATGCAGATAAAAATTATTTTTAATTTGCAACCTGATGGAGGTCAGTATAGATGGACTAATAGAAAAAGTCCCACACACAGCTAGAAGCCCAATATTTTTTCAGAGGTAGATGTAGAAAAAAATTATATTCAGTTTGCAACCTGATGGAGGTCTGTATAGATGGATTAATAGAACAACTCCCACACACAGCTAGAAGCCCAATATTTTTTCAGAGGTAGATGCATAAAAAAAATATATTCAGTTTGCAACCTGATGGAGGTCAGTATAGATGGACTAATAGAGAAAGTCCCACACACTGCTAGAAGGCCAAATATTTTTTCAGAGCTAGATGCAGACAAAAAATTATTTTTAATTTGCAACCTGATGGAGGTCAGTATAGATGGACTAATTGAGAAAGTCCCACACACTGCTATAAGGCCAAATATTTTTTCAGAGCTGGATGCAGATAAAAATTATTTTTAATTTGCAACCTGATGGAGGTCACTATAGATGGACTAATAGAGAAAGTCCCACACGCTGCTAGAAGGCCAAATATTTTTTCAGAGCTGGATGCAGATAAAAAGTATTTTTAATTTGCAACCTGATGGAGGTCAGTATAGATGGACTAATAGAGAAAGTCCCACACACTGCTAGAAGGCCAAATATTTTTTCAGAGCTAGATGCAGACAAAAAATTATTTTCAGTTTGCAACCTGATGGAGGTCAGTATAGATGGACTAACAGAACAAGTCCCACACACAGCTAGAAGCCCAAATATTTTTTCAGAGGTAGATGCAGAAAAAAATTATATTCAGTTTGCAACCTGATGGAGGTCTGTATAGATGGATTAATAGAACAAGTCCCATACACTGCTAGAAGCCCAAATATTTTTTCAGAGGTAGATGCAGAAAAAAAATATATTCAGTTTGCAACCTGATGGAGGTCAGTATAGATTTACTAATAGAGAAAGTCCCACACACTGCTAGAAGGCCAAATATTTTTTCAGAGCTAGATGCAGAAAAAAATTATATTCAATTTGCAACCTGATGGAGGTCAGTATAGATGGACTAATAGAACAAGTCCCACACACTGCTAGAAGTCCAAATATTTTTTCAGAGCTAGATGCAGAAAAAAATTATATTCAATTTGCAACCTGATGGAGGTCAGTATAGATGGACTAATAGAATGATGCTATGCCCAAAAGATTTTACTTCACTAGGTGCAGTAAAAAAATTGGTATTCTATACACAGGTGGTATATCTTGCAACTCAGGCTACTCCACTGACTAACACACTCTGCAATAGGCCAAAAAGGATTAGCTTTGCTAGATTCAGCCAAATGCTGTGAAAAAAACTTGCACAGCACTGGCACAGACCTGCCTGGCAAAAACTGATAGGAACTGATGTAACCTAGTCCTGAAAAGGACTGCAATTACAATTAGTCTTTACTCCCACAATCTATCTATTTAAGAGCACAGACCTGCCTGATAAAAGTCGTAGGAAATGCTGTAACCTAGTCCTTAAAAGGACTGCAATCACAACTATTCCCTACTCCCAAGCTATCTGTAGATTTGTGCGAAAATTGGCTTGAAATTAACAAGGTATAGCGCACACAGCAACAGCGGTGCCGTCTAACACGCAGCTGCAGCAGTGAGAAAATGGTGGCGATGGGGAAAATGGCTTGGTCTTATAGGGCAAGGACATGTGACATACACTGCCAATGACACATGCCCTTGCTTGTGTGAAAAAAGCACTTCGCTCCGTGTCTGCGCTGCTGATAGGCTGACAGATTGCACCTCCCCACTGTAAATGCGGGAAAGAGAAAAAAAAATGGAGATCTTCATTATTCCTGCAGAGATCCATCCCCTGCCCCTCCCCCCACCCCGCTGTACACTCAAACTGCGTATTAACATTAATTTTCATGATTACTGAGAAAAAATCCAGTTATGATTTTGGTGCATGAACAGTTATCGAACATAGCCTCGAACAGCCGAATTTTTTTCAAATCGTTCGTGTTCGCCGAACGGCTCGAACACCGCCCAAAACAGCTCGAATTTGAGATTGGCGAACAGTTCGAGTAGAACAACGCTCATCTCTAGTAAAAACCATGCTTCCTTCCTCTGCCCTCTCCCCCTAACCTCACACAACAGAAATGTGATCAAGGTCTTCCTCATCTGATGAGTCTTACATGCCCATCGCCAGTTCGTCCTCCACTTCTTCCTCGGCTCCTGCACCTTCCTCAACAGTTTGGCTGCTACCATGTGCCCTGGTTAATCCCTCTCCCCCACCCTCCCATGCCAGCCGCCTTGGTGCTGCCGACCGTCTGGACCTTGGAGATGTTATCCCTTCCGCATACCACTCCTCCTCTACTTCCTCCACCTCCTCTTGTCCCACTACCTGACTCTGAATTCTGTTTAACGTGTGCTCCAGCATGTAAATCACCAGAATAGTCATGCTGATAATAGCATCGTCGACAGCATAAAAACATCTTCGTCGCCATTTCAAAACTGTGCAGAAGGGTGTGTGGCACCCCTGAGGGTTCAGTCGCCACAGAGGTACTGCATCTCACCCAGAGGTGTGGTGTCTCACCCTCAGGTAAGGAAGGAGTATGGCTAGGGACCCTAACACCTGCATCCAGCACATACCTGCAGTGGGGGTAGGGCGAGATTGCTCCTAAGGGTTGAGCACAGTCCCAGGTCCCTAGCTGGTGGGAGGGTCCTATGTAGTGGGTGTGGGTGTAGAAAGCAGCTTCCTCACAGACCGGCCGTGCAGAAGGCCACCCGTATGCCCGCTGCTACCAGGAGGTAGAGGGGTCAGGCCAGATAAGGGGAACTGGTCCCTCAACTAGCGGAGAAACAGCAATACTCAACTACAAACCAGAGGCTGCAGAATTTCATGTACTGCAGGTCAAAGTCCACACCAGTCTCACTAAGAAGGTAGCCACATAGGACCCAGGGGACGGAACACAAGTCGCCCGCCAAGGCCCGAGAATACTGGATAGAAGTGTCACTGGGTGTGAGGTGCAGGGAGAAGGCCAGAGAAAGGACACACAGAAGGGGGTCCTGCTAAGTACTCCGGGGCTATCTGGGGATGGACTGAGCCCCTCACTGAGTACGCACAGCACAACGGGGGAGATTGCTCTGGTACCTGTAATCTG
Source organism: Phyllobates terribilis (assembly GCF_046119375.1). Classification (NCBI taxonomy): domain Eukaryota; kingdom Metazoa; phylum Chordata; class Amphibia; order Anura; family Dendrobatidae; genus Phyllobates; species Phyllobates terribilis. The sequence goes on along the minus strand of NW_027362763.1, from coordinate 100,872,079 downwards.
GACTGCCACAACTGTGAGTAAAGATCTTGGGACTGCATCACACGGACTCTGTGTTCATTACTGACTCCCTTCACTACAACCACCATCATCCATCCACACTGCCCTGAAGCTACACTCTTCCTGTGGGGAGTAATAATACCATTGCTGCAAAACCACCAGCTTCAGAGGACTGTTCCGCAGCGGCGGCCCCTTTGGCCGCACTCCACAGGTGGCGTAGTCGGACATTATAAAACCCATATATACAAATTACCCTTGGATTGACTGCCCTGGGTCACGGACCAGGTCGCCGCCACAGTGACTACAACCCCCAGCGTCTACCGGCCCGGCTCCAGGTACCCCATGGCCCAGGGGGCGCGACAACTTCATAGGTCCTTGATCTGAGACCACTCCTGCAGCATGATTTGCCCCACCTCTGGATCTCGTTGGCCCAGGCTATACGTCAGAACGTATTGCACCAGGGCTTGTCTGTGCTGCCACAGTCGCTGCAACATGTGCAGAGTTGAATTCCACCGTGTCGGCACATCGCATTTCAGCCGGGGAACTGGCAGGCCTAACGACTTCTGTAGAGATGTAAGTCGTTGAGCTGTGGGATGCGAACGGCGGAAGTGAGCACACAGCGAGCGTGCCCTCTGCAGAAGGCCATCTAGTCTGGGATAGTGGGCTAAAAATTGCTGGACAACCAGGTTCAACACGTGAGCCATACAAGGCACGTGTGTGACATTGCCCCAGCGAAGGGCCGCTCCCAGGTTGCAGCATTGTCGCACACGGCCTTCCCTGGTTGCAGGTCCAGTGGAGACAACCATTCATGAAACTGGGTCTCCAGAGCTGACCACAACTTCTCAGCTGTGTGACTCATATTTCGCAGACATTTCAAAGTAAACACCGCCTGATGCTGTTGAGCCCTGCTGCCAGCATAGTAAGGAGGTGTGCAGGATTCCTTCTGCGCAGTTAGAAAACGGGTGGCATTACCAGACAGGCTTTGGGTGCAGGTGGAGGACCGAGAGGAGGTTGAGGAGGCAGAAGCAGTGGAGGAAATTCTAGCTAAAGAGGATTGACGTACAACTCGTGGGGACGGCAAGACTTGGACAGCAGCCCCTTGTCCTCCTGTCACCATAGTTACCCAGTGCCCAGTCAGCGACATGTAATGCCCCTGTCCATGCCTTCTCGCCCAAGTGTCTGTGGTGAAATGCACCCTGTCACACACAGAGTTTCTCAAAGAAGTGGTGATGTTGTGTGCGACATGCTGGTGGAGCGCAGGCACACTTTTCTTTGAGAAGTAGTGCCGACTGGGCATCTGGTACTGGGGCACTGCGACGGACATAAGGTCTCGAAAATCCTCTGTGTCCACCAGGCGGAAAGGCAGCATTTCTGTAGCCAACAGCTTGCAGATGGTGAAATTCAACCTCTTAGCTTTGTCATGGCTAGGAAGAAATGGTCTTTTACTTGTCCACATCTGAGGGACTGAGAGCTGGCTGTTGTGCTTAGACGGGGTTCAGTAGGGTGTCCCCGGCAAACTTGCCGGTCTGTGAGGAAGATTCAGGCAGAAAAGTTAGGTTGCCTTGATCCAAAGGTGGTGCTCTCGATGTCGGAGAGCGCTCAACACCAGCTGGTGTTTCCACTTCCAAATGAAATGATGACCTGCCAATCACACTGGCTGTTGCGGGTAAAGAGGTGGCAGGTCTGCGTCCAAAAACATGTGTGACTGCTGTCCCCCCAGTCACAGAGGATGAAGAGGCCACGGATGCACAAGATGGGGCAGACGGTGGTTGGCCCGGCCCACTAGGCCGCATTGTAGCACAGTAAGCTTCCCACTGCAAATTATGCTTCATATCCATGTGACGGTTCATGCATGAAGTACTCAAACTATGGATTTTTTGGCCTCTACTTAGCTTTTGGTGACAAATATTACAGATAACACGAGTTGGGTCGCCCTTATCGATCTGAAAAAATACCCAGGCTATGCAAGGCTTAGAGCCCATGCGTGCTGAAGAGCCACTACGACTTATCGTCAGAGGCAGAGTTGTGGTTGAGGATGCAGTTGTTGACATGCTTCCAGTACTCCGTCTCTGTCCAGGAAGGCGAAACCTAACCTCATCGTCAATAGCATCTGTGACGCCCAGCTGTGCTTGGTATCACAGATCCCAGAAGAGTGCATTGATGGAATCCTCCACAAGAGGCCCCCATAAACATTCACACATCTCCACCTTCCACCTCAGACCAGCAGAGGGAGCCCGTTAGGGATATAAATAGGGAAGGTGGAGCTAGGCAGTTCAGTTCCTCTGAAGAGTTCCTGCAGTAGAGAAGCCTAAGAGAGGTCAGTCTGCAGTGGAGCTCAGTCTAGTCTAGAGAACTCAGTTAATAGTTCAGCAGTGGAGCACGAGGCTCCTGTTAGCTAGATTCAGGGAGCCCAGATAGAGCTTAAGGTGTGCCGGCGCCATAAGATCGGTGAAGTGCAGCAAGCTGCCGTTAGTGTGTATAGCCTAGTGAGGGCCCAAGTAGGCCGAAGGCGAGTGGAGAGTTAGTACATAGGGGGCAGCGGAGCTTAACCAGCTCCTCTGCCCCCTATGTACTAACAGCATTTACCGGACACCGGTTCCGAGCTTACCGGGATCTCTATGACCCAGTAAGGCATAACCGGAATCCCTGGAGAACTTCAAGTCCCAGGATCGCTAAGGTGCTGATACATAACAGAGCCAGGAGACGCTTAGGCCCCGCATGCTGGGAGCGTGAACTCCAAGACAAGGCCCTACCACAAGGTCAGCCAGCGCAGGACAGAGACAAAGTTAGGCCTAGCTCCAGGCAGGTCAGAAACTTACTACGCAGAGGCAAGAAAGAGAAGGCCCTACACCCGCTCATTTGGGAGGATCCTCATATGCACCCTTCACCCTGCAGTGCTCCGGGATGTGCCTGAATTTCCACCAGTAAAAGGTACTGAAGTGACTAACGTGTCCATTCCCGTTCTTGCTCTGACCCAGCTGGATCTCGCCTGTCCTGCATTCCCCCTGCATACGCTTTTCTGAGGCCTAGCTCCACCTGTGGGGAGCTATACCATCGAGCCGCCTTATCACCGGCCTCAGTGGACTACTGCAGCGCTGGTGCTTCTCACCAGATACCAAATGTGGCGTCACTCACGAACTCTTATAAAATTAACAATTATCCACCCTTTTAAAGAGAGACCCCAGGGTACAGGCCCGGGAGCCGACCACCGTGACAACCCAAAGGCCAGGCAAAGGTCCGGGTACCGAGTTATCCTCATCCCCTGGGCTAGTCACTTCCTCCTCCACCTCCTCTGCTGACCTCATCGACTGGCTGACTGTGGGTTGACAGTAAGTGGGATCTCCAACCTCGTCATCGTCACCCTGTGTGTTCTCACACCTGTCGTCCTCAGAGCCAACCTCTTCCTGCCCTGACCGAAAAGTCAAGTTGTCGCTCCAATCAGACATTTGAGTCTCATCATCGTCTTCATCATTGTCTCCACCAACAGGAGTTACAGTTTGGGAACGAGGGTCTACATTATGCTCAGAACCTTCTTCATCTGGTCCTGGATCCGACTCATAAAGATTCTGGGCATCAGTGCAGATCATTTCCTTGTCTGGATTAACAGAAGCTCTGGAGCAGACCTCCGTTTCCCAGGTTATAGTATGAGTAAACAGCTGTACAGACTCAACCATCTGTGTTACCCCATACTCAGACGGGCAGCTGGAGACTTGGGAGCTGTGAGGAAGCAAGTGCGATTGGGGTGACACCTCTGAGGACTGGAGTATTTGTGATGTTGAAGTTGAGGTGGAGGAGAGCACACTTGAAGGAGCACTTGATATACTTTGTACTTGTCACTTTTCCATGTGTTAGTTGTGTCTTCTGAGCAGTTTGTCAGCTTTTGGACACCTTTGAAATGTTTTCCATGTGTTTTCTATGTGCTTCTATGTGTTTTTGTTTGCCTGCCATTGGTTTTAACGGTGTTCGAAGGTGTTCGACGAACCGAACCGAACTCTAACACTACGGGAGTGGCTCAACACTAAACAAGACCCATGAAGTTCTAAATATACATTTGTCCTGCACGGTTCTTTTATTCAGTGTTTATGGCCAGAAACATAACTTGTAGAATAGTCATGTCCCAACTGACATTGTAAATTGATGGAAATAACAGAATTGTCTATTTGTTCTATAGCAAAGCTGATAGTACAAATAAGGGTAAAGGCCCCATACACATTAGATGAAAATGGGGCAACATACCATTGTTAGTGATTGGCTGATATATTCTGTGATGTGTTTGGGGAAATAATTTTTTTTTTCTAGCATTAGATCTGATCATCTGCCGAGAAAATCCGACGCGCGGGACCAGTGTTTTGGAGGATTAAAAATGTTCATTCTTTTCCACCGCACAGATTACGGTCGCTCATTATGGTTGAGATTAAACATTTCATTCTGGATATCTGTGTGTCAGAGTTACTGAAGTTCACACGTACCTCGGAATTGGCAGATTTTTAAGAATTTTTTGCTGCTAATTTGACAATCTACAGTAAAGTTATCAAATAAAATCTGCACTGAATTGTTTAGCTATGAAGGAAGCAAAGAAATAATTCACTTTAAATAAAATATTTTTTTCAGATTTGATTTGAGATTATTTCTTCCTCTATGAAACTAATTAATACCTGTCAGAATTTATCTAAGAATCCAAAATCCATGGCAGATTTCACTTTGAATATTTAGGGAGCATCTGGGTGAGATTTGTAAAATGTCAGCGCCTTGTCTGCTACATTAATACATTACCTGCGCAAACTCAAACTATTTCCAGGAAAGCCTCGATCGCATATTCTGTTTTTAATCTCAATAATAAATGCATGTTTTTCATTGAAGCGCTCAATCTGATTTTTACAATTTTTTTTTTTTGCAAAAAAACCTTCCAAGCTTCCCCACCAATAAATGGGAAAAATGGGCAACACTTAGAGAGTGTTTCTATGGTGTCCATGTGCTATCAATTCTTTTAGGATATTTTTTTATGGACCCTTACTCTTGAATAAGTGAGTTTATATCTGCAACACAGATCAAAAATGGAGAAGTCACAAATTAGTTTTTTGTGCAGTTTTTCCACAAAAAATGGTATGTGAAGAGCACCATAGCCTTTAATGGGTACTTGGGCATCAATCCCATGTCTGATTTTCATGGATAGATCAAATGTGAGCTGGACCAGCAGTCTTCTCTGCCGACCACCTGACTAAGCTTCATCTTACATGAATCTGCTCTTGAGGAAAAAGAGTCTGGCCAATATTAATATGGTCATTATCATGGAGTTATTGCCTTATTATCAACTAAGAGGCTCTATCTAATTACTCATATCAATCTCAGATTATTTGGCTGACCGCTATCTAATGTGTATGGGGGCTTCACAGTATTTGGCCTTGTCTCTATTACAGATGTGCTCACAATTAGGAGCAGTCTCTGATCAATGATCTCGGTACCAGGCGACTTTCCCACAGAACAGATCACCTGTGGAGACCACCATAGATCTACAGATTCTAGAATTATATGTGGATATTCTCAGAGGGGCTTCACTTGTAGCCATTAGCATCACATTAGCCCCTCAGTGCCGCTCCTATGTGATCACTGGTTATTGTGCAGATCATAAGTACAATCATGTGTTTCCCATAGAATCAGGTGTCTCCTTCTCCCTGGAAGCCAAGTGTCCACCCTGTACATTTATATCATTAATTGTTTTTTAAATATTGTTAAATTAAAATTAATAGATTTAAATAACAAATTAACTAGTTTTCCATGTATTTCAGTGATCTGATCACAGCTGCAATCTGTGGAGATCTCAGCAGTAAGTTCTCCATTATGATATTACATAACTCACTACTTACAGAAATTAAAGAAATCAAAGCGACAAGATGACAGTCGATAAGAGTTTGTCCACGGTATAAATTAAATTAACAAATACTTTAAACGTTTCTTGATGTTATCACAATTTAAGCTCCGCAGACTTTACCCACAACAATCTAAAAAATTATTTCAGAGAAAACTATTTTAACACTGAGGAAACAACCTCCTGACATCCAGCAAACTTCTCTTCATCAGGAAGATCAAATCTAATGTTCCCCATTTTCCCAATATTCTTTCCTCCAAGATGTATGATGAAGACCTCTGGGTCCAGGAACCTATCGCTCATCATGAAGCTTTGGTCAGACTATCCCATCATTGACCTCGGAGCCAGCAGACCCTTACTCCATTGTCAGATTTTTTTGTTTCATAAATTTGTGAACAAAAGATGTCTGAGATTTCCAAATCATCGCATTCTTGTTACACATCGTCCCAACTGTTTTGGAATTGGGGTTGCACATCATTTACATTTCTTACCCCACATACGGGACAACTTATATAGATTAAAACTTGTTTTACGTGTGGTGAGAAAGAGGCCGACAACACACACGTGCTGTGGCGCTGTCCGCGGGTCCGGAGTTATTGGGAACAAATTTTTGTGATAGAAAATACGGTATATATACTGTAATATAAGATTGAGACAGAACTGACTCTAATATGGCAGAAAATAATTATAAGTTTCTCTTTTAAAAATCCATTTGTTGCATAATTACTAAGGGTCTGTGCACACGACCAGGATTAGCTCAGTGTTTGCTCAGGCTTTCACGCAGGTGAAATCTGCAATGAAGTCTGCACCTGAGGTCACTGTCAGGTCACCTGCGTTTTTACTTGCATTTTTGATGCGTTTTTTCAGCAATTGATTTTTAATCAGTTTTTTATGCATTCGCTTTTTGCATGTTCATTTTAAATTAAGCCAGAGAAAAGTTGGTTTCTGGAAAGGAAAAAAATAATAATAATCATTTCATATTTGCAGACATCTTGCTGAAATGGCTTCCAGGATACTGGCAATACAACGGCAATACAACCAAAGAGCATTTTACTCCACTTGCTAATTCTCATTCTAAGAATTATTATGCTATAAGAAGTAAGTAAATATATCATTTTTTTCAATCTATTAGTTTGAACATATAAAATATATAATATATATTTATATTATATATACAAATAATCAAATACTAGAATTTAAACCAGTTGCAAGCACCTTGCAGTTGTCGCTTCTGGGTTCACCCCTTACTTGAGCAGCGTATTGAAAAGGGACACTTTAGTCATCTGTTACCTGAATTGTTCCCTGAGGTTTTTTTTTTTACCTTTCTTTGAACACACTGTGACTTTTTTCATTTTAATTAATTTTTCTTTTGCAGATATCCTGATAATTTTGTATCATTTTGCCGGCTTCCCATCAATGCCTTTGACAATTTGGTAGGAAATCCTTCGGCCACATTTGACCTTAAAGATACCATCATGAGGGAGGCGATATCTGCTGAGGAAAGGCTGCTTTCCCCCTGATGTCAAACCTGCTGCGCCCATACCCATGAAGGGAACTGAATGCCCAGAAGAGGATTTTTAACTTTTGGCTGAGCCGGGCATGAAGAGTTGTGGAGAGCAACTTTGGACTCATCAGTCAGTGGAGGATCTTGAACATGGCCATCTAGATGGATATTGTGACAGTTGATTCTGATGTCAAAGCTTGCTGTGTTCTTCACAATCATGTTAGGGACTACAGGCCTGAAGTAGATGTGGAGACATTGTACTCAGATTTTGATACAGTAATCAACTGAGGTCCTGGACGTCCCAACATTACAGGTATGTGTGTTTGAGAAAAACCTTTGCTGATTATTTCATGAGTTCTGAAGGGGCCGTGCCCTGGCAATACTCCTGTGTTGGTGGTGCGCATCCTGTACAGCAAACATCCCCTGAGAGAAGACATGAAGCACATGATGGATAATGGTTCAGGACCGGAATGTCCAAGGATAATATTTATTTAATGTTTCTCTAAAATATTGTTTGTTTTATTACTGTAAAATTAATGTTTAAAAATGTAATTGTGGTCTTCATATCATTTCCCCCTTTAAAAAAAAAGGGGGGTTGACAAGCAACATATCTAGGTAAGATGTGCGGTATGTGTATATATACATATACATAGATATATATCTATATCATAAAAAATTGAGACAGCACACTATTCAAAGGAAACAAAATAGTGCTTGAGACTTGAGAAAGGTTCTTATTTCAGAACCAAATCGTTGCCATGATGGGCCATTAAATAGCATTTTTTTTAACTTTGAATGTTGTGCTGCCTACAATATTTTGAATTATATTGAAGGTTTGTTTTGTTCCTGGAGTCTTGACACCAAGACACTACATGTTGGTGCTGCTTTAGATAGAGAGATAGATAGATAGATAGATAGATAGATAGATAGATAGATAAACTTATATCTATGTCTACCACAAGTTTGACATCGCCCAACAGGCACAAACACAGAATATCTGCTCGGAGTAAGATGTGCCCTGAACAAAGTTATTTCCACTATGGGCATATCCAAAGCACATGGTTAGTCCATCAGATGATCACATGACATTTGTTCACATGGTTAATTTCCATACCAGTAGATGACCAGAGGCTGCTAAAGCAAAGAGTTAAAGAAATCTTTAGTTCTGGCATCAGCTGATCGTCAGAGGGGTGCCGGACCTATTCAGCTTTACAGGAGCAAGAACCTTTCTTGTGTAATGGGTCAGTTGGTAATAAACCAGTTGATCCATTCTCTGCTATCACCTTAGGAAACAAAGGTACATCATGGCTGACAGGGATGAGGTGCATACATGTAGTCAGTGTTTAAAAACATAAGTAATCCCCTACACCTGTGAAGCGCACTCCCCCATTTCTGCTGGGATCAAATCGCCTAAGGTAGAATTTTGTCCCTGAGTTTGTTTAGCTGAAAGAAACAGACTCAAAGAACTTTATAAATAATTATTTTCGTATGATCGAAATCAAATAGATACATTTTTCATATAAAGAGGCCTTTGATAGTTTTGTATTAAGAATACAACACACAATTTAAATAAAACAGTATACCGTATTTTTCGGTCTATAAGACACACCTGAGCTTAAGAAGCACCTAGGTTTTAAAGGAGGAAAATAGGAAAAAAATGTAAGCAAAAATATGGTCATGATGCCCTGTTACGGGGGAGGGGGTCTGCTGCTAACACTGGTATTGGGGTATTGTCCCCCAATTTTGTTGATATCCTCCATCCTGGTATGTATGGCCCCTCCTTCCTGGTATAAGTGGCCCCCATCCCATCCTGGTATACCTGGCCCTCATCCCCATCCTGGCATGCATGGTACCCCTTGATCCCCAATCCTGTTATGCATGGCACCCCTTTATCCCCCATCCTGGTATGCATGGCAACCCTTTATACCCCATCTTGGTATTCATGACACCCCTTTATCTGCCATCCTGGTATGCATGGCACCCCTTTATCCCCCATCCTGGTATGCATGGCACCCTCTGAGCCCCCATCCTGGTATGCATGGCACCACTTGAGCCCCCATCCTGGTATGCATGACACCCTTTGAGCCCACATCCTGGTATGCATGGCACCCTCTGAGCCCCCATCCTGGTATGCAAGGAAACCCTTGAGCCCCCATTCTGGTATGCATGGCACCCCTTGAGCCCCATCCTGGTATACATGGCTACTCTGAGCCCCCATCCTGGAATGCATGGCACCCTTTTAGCCCCCATCCTGGTATGCATTGCACCCTTTGAGCCCCCATCCTGGTATGTATGGCACCCCTTGAGCCCCAATCCTGGTATGCATGGCACCCCTTTATCCCCCATCCTGGTATGCATGGCACCCTCTGAGCCCACATCCTGGTATGCATGGCACCCCTTGAGCCCCCATACAGGTATGCATAGCACCCTCTGAGCCCCCATCCTGGTATACATGGCACCCTCTGAGCCCCCATCCTGGTATGCATGGCACCCTCTGAGCGCCCATCCTGGTATGTATGGCACCCCTTGATACCCCATCCTGTTATGAAAGGCACCCCTTGATACCCCATCCTGGTATGAAAGGCACCCCTTCTTACTCCATCCTGGTATGTATGGCACCCTCTGAGCCCCCATCCTGGTATACATGGCACTCTCTGAGCACCCATCCTGGTATGCATGGCACCCCTTGAGCCCCCATCCTGGTATGCATGGCACTCTCTGAGCCCCCATCATGCTGCCTACAAAAAAAATAAACTATCATACTCACCACCTCTCTCCTGCAGCGCTGTCCCGCTCTGCTGCCGACACTCTCACTGTGTGAGCCGCGCATGGCGTCCCTGCCATGTGCCCTCACACAGTGTAAGACGCTGTGCTGGAATAGTCACTGCTCCCCACACCGGGACTCTGTGCGTGGGGAGCAGTGGCCATTCAGTGAGTTAAATAGCAGGCACACTGTACCGCAGCGCGACTCCTGCTGCCGCTCTGTGGTCAGTGTGCCTTCTATTAAAGACCATGGATATTCACTACAACCCATGAGAGTGGGTTGTAGTGGATATTCATGAGCTTCAATAGCGGGCACACAGATCGCAGAGCAGCAGCAGGAGCCGTGCTGCGGTTCCAGTGTGCCGGATATTAAGAAAAATGAATACTCATTGCTCTCTATGCCCATAGGTGTGGGGAGCAGGGAATATTAATTTTCTTTAGTAGCAGGCACAGCGTAGGCTGCAGCAGGCGGCAGCTACCTTCTGTGCCCTGCTGATCCCCCGCTGCTGCTCCCCCGCTGCTGCTCCCCCACTGCTGCTCCCCCACACCCACCACCATGCAAAGCCAGGTATATAGTATTTGGACTATAAGACGCACCCCCCACATTCCTGGAAAATTTTGGAGAAAAAAAGTGCGTCTCATAGTCCGAAAAATACGGTGCATTAAAATATAACTATATATTTTGGCCTTTAAAAATGTTAACTTTTAAAATTACTTATAGTGAGGGGTCGAGTTGGTTATTTTTGATGAGCGAGTCTATTTGTTACTATTCGCTATTCACAAGGATAGTATGGTATTTGGGTTACTCGTTATATTGTGAGTATTTGTGTACTTGCCTCGCTATATTCGGATGTCCACCCTTCAGTTTTGGCGCCTCCTTTGCAGCCATTAAACATGCTGGGCTTCATAACCAATCACAGTATTGCCGCAGACACCTTGGTTGTGGCATTACTGTGTTTGGCTGCCGTCCAGCGTCATAGGGTCTATTTAAGCCCTGCTGCCGCCATTTTGTGCACATTGCATACGTTCTACAAGCATAGGGAGAGATCGCTGAGCTGCTAGGGAGAGTGTTGAGACATCTTGATAAAACAAAACCCATTGTAAGGGCTACCTGCTGTGTATACTAGTTCAGTGTAGAGTAGGGAGGGAGAGATACTCGAGCAGGAACAGTTTAAAGGAGCCTCTCACTAGATCTATAATACCACCAAAACATAGCTCTTTTCAGAGCTGAAGACACATAACAGTCAGAGCACAGAGACGGAGAGATTGTGCATTAGGTAGGGAGAGGTTAAAGTGTTCTTCCAGTGTCCATCTTAAAACAGCTCTTTGTCAGAGGCAAAGCAATATTTTTCCTGCACACAGAGTAGTAGCATTTTGTGCTGCCTTTTTTTTCTAAATGCACCGGCCTATGTTCCCCGCTGTTTTAGGGGTCATAGCCTGGCTTCTGCTGTCCACATTAGTCCACTTAAAAAGGCGTTTAGTTCCCTACACAAAGCAGTAGTCCAAACATTTCCTCCTGCCTGCTACCAAGCATGCACCGACCCATTTTCCCCGCTGTTTTTGGGATGACAGCCTGCCTTCTGTCCACATTAGTCCACTTAAAAAGGCATTTAGTGCCCTATGCAAAACAGTAATCCAAACATTTCCTACTGCCTGCTACAAAGCACGCACCAGGCCATTTCCCCCCGCTGTTTTTGGCGTGACAGCCTGCCTTCTGACCACATTAATCCACTTAAAAAGGTGTTTAGGGCCCAACGCAAGGTAGTAGTTCAAACATTTTCTACTGCCTGCTGCCAAGCATGCACCACGCCATTTTACCCACTATTTTGGCTGTGACAGCTAGCTTGGCTTTTGCCATCAACATCTAAAAATCTGTCAACAAAACCCAAAATGCAAAAAAAAGCCTGTTGTTAAGGGACGTGGACGTGGAGGGGGTTTTGTCAGTAGAGCGCAAGAAGGCACTCAGTCTGTGTCAGGTCAGAAGCTTGATGCATCCACTATTTTCCTGGAAAAATTTCCCAGTCTGGAAAATAAACGTGTGTGGAAGCCAGAAGAGCGAGAGCAGATTCTGTCTTGGTTAGCAGACAAGGCCTTTACGCATTTGCCAATCAGCAACAAATCTTCCATGACATACAGTCTACACAGAAGTCTGGCCCATTGAATCCTGAAGCTGGTTCTCCTTCCTCCCGCCACTATCAGTCACAGGACACATATGACACCAAGCTTGGCCACTCCGAGGACCTGTTTGGTACATATCCTTTGATTGGCTCTGGCCTATCACTGTGCAGCACTGAAGAGGGACAAGAGGAGGTGGTGTGCATTGATGCTGAAGTATTTGAGGACCTACGGCCAGAAGAAAGCCACTTGGAGGTACATCATTTACTGTCTCCAGAGGTGAAGGCTGATGATGATGAGACACAGTTAGCATCAGGTCAGCCTACGATGTCAACTGGGAAGGAGGATGAGATGGAAGATGAGGTGGTCTATGATGAGTCCACTGATCCGACCTGGACCATTGGCATTTATAGCCATGACAGCAACACAGAGGAAGATGGATATGTCGTGGTTTGCCCAGAGTGAGAACTAGGTCAGCTGTTCCCAAGAACATCCCCGCTGTGTTCCAAGTCAGGGCAAGGGGGCGTTCAGCTGCTGTGTGGAATTTTTTTCTTAAAGTCCTTCAGAGAAAAACATTGTAGTGTGTAGCAACTGCCATACCAAGTTGAGTAGAGGCCAGGGCAAAGGCAACCTGAGCAACAACAGTATGCGAAACTACATGGCAGCCAAGCACTCCAGTAGGTGGGTGGAACACCAGGATACAAAATCTGCATCTGCGGGTCAAACCAATGCCATGTCGCCTGGGCTATGTCCTTTAGAATCTATTGTTCAGGAAGCAGATGCTCATACCTTCTGCCCACAAGCTGTGGTTGCACACACACAACAATCATTGACCACATCCACTTCTTTGTCCCAGCAAAGCGTCAAATTGTCCATGCCTGAGAGCTTGGAAAGAAAGCGTAATTACCCAGCCATGCACCCACAGGCACAAATACTAAACTCGCACATTGCCAAATTGTTAGCTGTGGCAATGTTGCTTTTTAGGCTTGTGGGAATACAGTCTTTACGTGATCTCTTGGCTGTGGCTGCCCCACGATGCAATTTTTCCAGCCGCCACTATTTAGCCCGGTGTGCCGTCTCTGCCTTACACAAGCACGTGTCAAACAATCTGAACCATGCTCTCACCAATGCCTCAACCGGGAAGGTCCACCTAACAGACATCTGGACAAGTTGTTGTGGACAGTGATGATACAATTCTGTCACGGCACAATGGGTGAACCTGGTGGAGGGTGGGACAAAGGCGCAAACTGGAACATCACACATCCTACCCACGCCAAGAATAGCGGGCCCAACTTCTGTCAGGGTTTCCGCCTCTTCATATTCCACTTTCTCTCTCCCCTCCTCTTGATCCTTATCCTCTGCTTAATTACCCTCCCCATCACTGCTAAGCTGGGACCTGTGCAGCAGCGCATCAGAAAAGCAGCAACACGCTCTGCTGAAGCTGATCTGTTTAGGTCACAAAGCACACACTGCATCAGAGCTGTGGCACGCTTTAAAAGAACAGACTGATCAGGGGCTGTCCCCGCTGCACCTCCAACCCGATCTGGTCGTCTGCGATAATGGGCGTAACCTGGTGGCGACTTTAATGGTTGGCAAACTGGTACATGTGCCATGCATTGCTCACATGCTGAACCTAGTTGTTAAAAAATTTCTGAAAACTTACCGTGACTTGCTGTACCTACTTGAGAAGGTGCGCCATATTAGAGCCCATTTCCGCCATTCCTCTACCGCTTTTTCTGCTCTTACAGAGCTGTAAAAGCAATTGAATTTGCCAAGTCATAGGCTTATTTGCGACCTGCCCACACGGTGGAACTCAACCTATCATATGTTGGCGAGGATTAGTGAACAGCAGAGGGCAGTAGCTGAATATCAACTTCAACATGCCTGTCAGACTGAGAGTCAGCCACCACACATAACAAATGTCGAGTGGGTTTGGATCGCTGACATTTGTAAGGTAGAGAACTTTGAGTACTGCACCAACCTCGTGAGCCATGATCAGGCTATTATCAGAGTAACCATCCCGCTGCTGTGTCTCTTGAAACAATCACTGCATAATCTCAAAGAGGAAGCTTTGAGCATCCAGCATGTTGGTATGGAGCTAGATTTCTCAATGAGTGATACTATCCAGCCTAGCCAATATTCTGAGGCAACATTGGGTGATGAGGAGGAAGATGAGGAGGATGAAGACGGAGAGGACTTGTTTTTCTGTGCTACCAAGGGGACTCGTAATTCTACGGAGGGGACACCTAACCCATGCTTCATGTCTGTCCAGTCTGGATGGGCTGGAGAGGAGGAGGTGGAGGAAGAGGCGAGTCATCGTGAGGAGAGGATGGGTACTGTTTCTACTGTTGGGGACACAGAATATTTGCCTTTTCGCAGCTTGGCCCACATGGCACAGTTCATGTGTAAGTGACTGTTGCAAGACCCTCGCCTGATACACATTTTATCCAACAACCTATACTGGTTGGCCACCTTTCTCGATCCACGGTATAAGGAGAAATTTCCTTCTCTCCTTTTATTGTCATCAAAAGTTTTTCAATGGGATCGTTCAAGAGGGTCGTTGTAGATCAGTTGCTGAAAATATCACCCTCAGACAATGCTAGTGGCAGAGGAACCGGCTCTTTTCAACACCAAGAAATAATGTGGAGAGACATGAACACCAGCTCCAACAGAAGTGGGGGGAAAATTGTGCACAAATCGGGCAATTTTCAATAAACCAGCACAACAGCAAGGGCTATCTGCGCCTGTAACAATGCCAGTGAGGGATAAGTTGCAGAACATGGTCAAGGGGTACTTTAGTGACCATATTTGTGTCTTTTCTGATGCTTCAGTTCTCTTTAATTATATGGTGACTAAGCTGAACACTTGGCCCGAAATCTCCTTATATGTCTTGGAGGTGCTGGCCTGCCCGGCTGCTAGTGTGGTGTCAGAGCGTGTTTTCAATTCCGCTGTGGCAATCATCACTGATAGGCGCACATGCCTCTCAACAGAAAATGCAGACAGACTTACTTTGATTAAATTCAACAATTACTGGATATCTCCACAGTTTGTACTCCCTCCAGATGACAGCACACCAACCTAAATTCACCAAAAATGCAGATTCATGTGACTGCTGTTAATGTCACCCCCTTCCCATAAAAACCCATTTCCTTCCTTCGTCAACCATGACTCAGCCCATAGGGCTAATTTTTACAAATCCTATGCAGATTGTGCAGTGGACAAACCAGGACAGTATTCCTACTCCAGCCTAACTACTATTTGTGATTAGAGGCCTTTGGGATGTTGGCTTCCTGTGTCAACCATGACTCAGTCATTAGGGCTAATTTTTACAAACCCTATGCACATTGTGCTGTGGACAAACTAGGACAGTACTCCTACTCCAATCTAACTACTATTTGTGATTGGAGGCCCTTGGGATGGTGGCTTCCTGCATCAACCATGACTCAGCCCATAGGGCTAATTTTTACAAACCCTATGCACATTGTAAAGTGGTCCTACCAAACTAATATTTGTCATTGGAGGCCCTTGTCACAGGTTGTGCCACATTGTGACTCATATAGGGGATACATATTCAATAGAAATGTACGGTCAGTCACCCTTTTTGGCGAAAAAACATGCCTGGCTTGTGCCACATTGTCACTAAGATAGGGGAAACATATTCAATAGAAATTTACACTGACTGTTGATGACCCGATCGTAGATAATGTTTGTCAAGGGAGGCCCTTGTCATGGAATCTTTCTGCACCTATGACAAACCCCCCAGGAGTAATTTTTGGAAATACGTTGCACATTCTGCACTGGACCAAGTAGTACAATATCAAAAAGTCTTCTCTTCCTATATAATCTGGGGAATATTGACAATCAAAATCTCTGAGCCATTTTGAAAAACTTCTCCAACCCAACCTGGAGGGGGGCACCATATATCCTTTGTCCATTGACTTGCACACGTGATATATTTGAGCTCGTCATCCAGTTGACTAGTGCAGCTTTATTTTTCCAGTTCACAGAGTTAAGCCACACCTGAGGATCGCAGGCCGCACTCACTGCTACCTTCTAGTACTCCATGTCTCTTGGCCTTTTTCTCTGTTATCTCTGCCCTTAAATGAGTTTAATAATAGAGTGAAGGCCCTACAATATGAATAAGTAAGGGCACTCTCAAATATACACAAGAGGTACCTCCAAAATTTGGAAAGGAGCACGCTTCCAAATGCATGTTATAGGGCCAAGCGAGGGCTCTCAAAAAACTCCGCTTTCCTGCCTACTGCAGGCCCTCTGAACATTTGAATTTAGGGCTGCAGTATCACATGGTGGTGGAGGAAGAGGATGAGTAGGAGGAGGAGGAGGAGGGACAAGCCCAACAATAAAATGGGCACATTGTAAAATGCTATGGAATATGTATTCTACTATCTGAGTATCAGTGATGGAGGGATCGGACAAATGTCTAATTAACAGCTGTCCCTCTAAAACACATGTTACAGAGCCACCTGGGGCCTCTTAATCTTTGACCTAACATACCTACTGGTACGTTCTAACTGTGCTTGTAAAGTGCTGGGGAATAGCAAACTAAAAATGATGTATGACAGAGGGACCTACAAAATGTATAAGTCAGGTCCCTCCCAATTGTAAAAGGCGAAAAAAAGCCACAATAGTATGTGTCAACAAACGCTAAAAGGGATTTTTGTTGGGTTTCTCTGGTTTATTTAGCCTTATATACAAGTGATTACGCAGGAAAAACTGTTTCTTTACCTTTTTGGCCTGTTAAATGCAATTTAGGTTAGGTTTGGAAGTTGTTCTTATGTGTCTGTAAAAGTGGCATAATACTGCAACAAACTTATTCCCAGAAACCATATGTGAGTCCGAAATGCATGCAGGCAGCTTCCCATTCTGTTTCATCACTTTCCCATCCATTTCAGCCTTTTCCTCAGGCCCCCAGACACTTTTGTAGGGTTCAGCAGAAAATTATTCGCATTTCCCATTGGCATACATTGTACTTGCTATTCAGAACGAATACGCAATAATTGCAAAGTACTCGTTACGAGTATAGCGATTACGAATATTACGATTCTCGCTCATCACTAGTTATTTTCCCATAATGTAGAGTTTAGTTGATGTGGTTGAAGTTGAATGTTGAACTTTATTGAGGTCTTTAAGATTGATATTGCATCAGGTAGGAGAAAATTCAAACTCTCGTCATATTGATAAAATTTGTCATATCGTATGCCAAATCCAATCCATCTTCCAGTCAAACATTTTTCCACTTTACTGCAAAAAAAGTAAGAAATTCTGGCTCTGATACATTGGCCATCTTAATGTACCGGGGGCTTCAGGTGCAGTACTATAAAATAACTAAACATATTCGGTTCCACCATCCCACACAAATCCACTGGGCGCTGTAAGTATGGAAGGGAAGACAGTAGAGAATGAAGATTAAATTCTAACTCTAGAAAATTCTTCAATATCTTGATTGATTATTTATAGAGACTATTTTGGGGAATAAAAGATAGTGTATAGAATGAGAGAGTGGAAGGCAGATAGTGATTGATACAATTCTTCCCAACATGGAAAGTTTCTTTTTTTTTCCTCATTTACGCTTTTCTTCTACCTTTTTCTTTTTATTTTATTATTATTTTTTTACCAGTGACCATATATTTAACCTAATAATGTCCTCAACACAGGGTGAAACATTGATCCCCAGATATTTTTAACAAAATTTCTCAGCCACAACTTGCCACTGTTAAAGGTTACTAAAGGTTTTTGCAATATTGCAAAAAATATGGGAAAAAAAACCCCAAGCTTGTAGGTTAGATATACAGTATTGTGGAAACATTTAGGCAGGTGTGAAAAAAATTCGGCAAAGTAAGAGGTTTCCAAAAACAGAAGTTTTAATCATTTATTATTTATAAATTAATAAAATACAAACTGAATAAACAAAACAAATCTAAATTGCATCAATATTTGGTGACCGCCCTTTGACTTCATCAGTTCTTCTAGGTACGAATACCTGCACACAGTTATTGAAGGAACTTTTATGGGAGGTTTTTCCAAATATCTTGAATTGACCACCTCTTCCTCAACTGCCAAGTTTATTTAATACTCAAAGACCTTTATTTTCCAGGGAAAATTAAGGTAATTGAAGATAGAGAGAACTGACTGACGAGAAAAGGGACATTGAGCAAAGAGATTGTCAAACATGTATATGGCTTCTCTCGACAACATCTGCCAACAAAAAGGGGGAGAAGTGAAGTCTGCACTTTGTCTCCAGTTGATGTAGACTTGATACATGGTGTCAGATTCTGTTGCTTCAATCCATGGGAAGAATCCAGTCAAAACAACAAAGAGAAGAACCCCAAAAGCCCAGATATCTATAGTAGGGCTCAAGATCAAATATTCTCCTCCTTTCAAATCACACAGCTCTGGAGACATGTACGGTATTATGTGGGACATGGACGACACATAGTTTCCCATAGGTTGTGTCAAACCAAAATCACTCAATTTGATTTGGTAGCAGTCTTTGTCCATGAGCAACACGTTGTCCGGCTTCAGGTCCCTGTGAACCAACCCTCTACCATGCATATAGTCCAGAGCTGAGGATATCTGTTTGGCACACCTCTTCACTGCGTCCTCAGGAATTCCAACCTGCAGAAAACAGATCAGTTTTATGAGATTTAGTTTTATTTGTGTAGTTCTTTATCCAAAGCAAAAATACTAAACATTGAAGATGTTGCTGTTGTTGGGACAGTGGATGGTATAGTGGATAAAACTGCTGCTGTGATGGTCATGAGGCTTCAAACAGTGCATTGTTATGGAACCCGCCTCCACCTATGGAAATGTTTGATGTATTCCCAAAGACCCCCATAGGTAATAGTTAGCTAACTGGCTACTATATACAGGGGTATCTAGCTTTTCCTCTGACTGTTGATGTGTATCTCCTGTTTCTGGTGTTTCAGAAATTAAATATTTGTACATTGTAGGAGAACATATGAAGCCGGCCTTACTTACCTCACTTTGTATGATATGATGCAAGGTGCCTGCCATTGCCAACTCCTGAGTAAGTGCATAGTGGTCCATTGTGCCAATAAAGATGGGATATGTCTTAATAATATGAGGGTGGTCAGAGAGACTGATTGACAAAGACAGCTCCTTCAGAAAGGTTTTCAGAAGAGTTCTGTCCTTCTTCAGGAGTTTCACAGCCACTGGTTCTCCTATAAAAAGAAACAAAACAAAAGAATGTTTATAAAAACCTCCAAGATCTCACATAGAAACTTTATATTCAAGCACATAATTATCACCACTGGCATGGGATGTGTGCTGGTGGATATCAGTCCCTAATCCTCAATCTCATATCTATGAGGAGGCCTGTCTTTGCTAAATTTGGGGGCAGCTTGGATTTAAAACAGTTAGATACCAAATTTATTTATTTATTTTACTAACTGATATTACCATAGTAAAATTGTTAGTGGTTTTGCGGCCATTTATCTCCAATGAGAAAAAAGTTATTTGAGATTGAACTTTAACTGCTTCATTCTTTTGTCTCCTGATATCTTCTGTCAGACAGATAATCCATGGTTTTTACAAAGACAGAGAACCCTGAGTTAGAGGTATCATAAAATCTATAGTTTACTTAATGCTATTAAAAATATTGCATATTCAATTACATACATGTAACAAATGTGAAGTGATATAATTTAGAAACCCAGTAAAAAGGCTGAAGATAAAGACCACTGAGCACCTATAAGCAAAGGTATTGCATCCACCCAAAAGTAAGAAAGGGTCTAGGCTGAAGGTCTGCTGGAGCACCGTATAATGGGTATATGCAATATTTTTAATAGCATTAAATAAACTATTTGTTTTATGATATCGCTAACTCAGTGTTCTCAGCTTTTGGAAATGCTTATATTGAGTTTTTTGGTCATGATATAGGGCACAAGCTCTTTGATGTAAAACTAGGGATGATATTCTGAAACCCCTATTATTAAGATAATCAATGGTGCAATTTATAGATATTTTTAGATGGACATTTTTATGACCTAACAGAGTAAAGTTGGCCAAACACATGGATATTTGTCTGCAGACCATTGGCAGATCCAGCTGAATATGGTGAAAATGAAGATAAACAGCTATTGACCCAACGCTTATTTGAACAAAACTTCTTTTTCCCAACCTTCATTTTCATATGATCCTTTGATAACCCAACATGTCTGGAAAGAGTTAGGCGCCCCTCATACACATAAGATAGTGATCAAGACCCACCAAATTTGGCAGGCTTGGATGACTTTACACCTATGTGTATGAGTTGACATTACTAAAATAATCTCGATTTTCCAATGGCTTACAGATGAATATCTCATCTCTATGGCCGACTAAAATCATTTTCACATTTTGTTACATAATTTACCACTTTTATTTAATCAATTTAGGTAAATGACCATCTTTGTTTTTGCCTTCTTCACATACCTGTCAATTTGTTCTGTGCCTGTAGAACTTTTCCATATGATCCTTGGCCCAGTTTCTTGATTACGTTGTAGCATTCTGAAATCTCCTGAATCCAAAAGATCTGGGAGGCGGCCATTGCTGCTTGGAAGTTGTTGATTCTTGAGCTAAACAACAAACTGTGTATGACTCTAGAAGAAAATATAAGGAATATGATTAATGAAACATCTTGTAGTGATCATATTCATGGGTTCTGTGGGCATTTATCATAATTAAGCTCAATCATAATTTAGAAACCCATCCTAAACAAAGATGTGCCAGTACGATATAGGATAGCTGACAACCCTTGTAAAAGGTATCTTGGTGGGCACATTGGTTGTAATCAACCTTTCCATGAAGACATTGTAATCAGATAGACAAAATTATGATAATTCTAAACGGTTCTACAATAATACAGAAGTGTTTGTATCTAGAGATTATTTTTAGATTTTTTGTCATTAAAACACACATGAAAATTAGACTCTCTGCCTGGTGAAATGTGACTAGAAAGAGAAATGATTGTTTAATGGTCATATGGCAAGAAGA
Source organism: Phyllobates terribilis (assembly GCF_046119375.1). Classification (NCBI taxonomy): domain Eukaryota; kingdom Metazoa; phylum Chordata; class Amphibia; order Anura; family Dendrobatidae; genus Phyllobates; species Phyllobates terribilis. The sequence continues at coordinate 100,850,819 of NW_027362763.1, read as the reverse complement.
CCCAAACAAATAATAAATAACCCCAGTGGATATACTATTGAAGAGTAGTCTTACCTGGGTTGGGATTCTGTTGATGTTGATGATTAGCTGGGTTCTGCTCCAAAAAATGTTGAGTGTCGCTTTCTTATGGCTTGGTCTGAGAGGTCCTATCTTCACAAAGATGTTCTCAGGAATAATTCAACAAGACCCATGAAGTTCTAAGCTTTACAGGGAAGTAGCTACCTGACATTGAGGTCAATCCTTCTCCTTAGCCAATTGGATGTCAAAAACCTCCTTTGAATTACAGATTAAAGTGACTCCTAGATGTTGGACGTTCATGAAAACCTAATTGTTATTTAATAGACTATGTGGTGCCACAATGGTATCTGGGAGGCGCCCACCTTAGTATTGTTAGTATTTCTAGTAAATTGCTAATGTAATCAGTTGTGAATTTATTCTACCCCCTATGGTCACATCTCACCTTCCCGACTTCCTGCTGCTTTCACCAAAAGAGAAACTGGACCCATGTTTTTATATAAATATACATTTGTCATGCACGGTTCTTTTATCCAGTGTTTATGGCCAGAAACTGATTTAACATAACTTGTAGAATAGTCTTGTCCCCACTGACATTATAATTAAATGGAAATAACAGAATTGTCTATATGTTCTATAGTAAAGCTGTTAATAGAACTAAGGGTAAAGGCCCCATACATATTAGATGAAAATGGTGCAATAAACCATTGTTCAGTGATTGGCTGATATATTCTGTGATGTGTTTGGGGTACATTTTTTTTCTGGCATTAGATCTGATCATCTGCCGAGAAAATCCAACTCGCGGGACAGTGTTTTGGAGGATTAAAAATGTTCATTCTTTTCCACTGCACAGATTACGGTCACTCATTATCGTTGAGATTAAACATTTCATTCTGCATATATCTGAATCAGAGTTACTGAAGTTCTCATGTACCTCGTAATTGACAGATTTTTAAGAATTTTTTGCTCCTAATTTGAAAAAATCTACAGTAAAGTTATCAAATCAAATCTGCTCTGAATTGTTTAGCTATGTAGGAGGCAAAGAAATTATTCACTTTAAATAAAAAAAATTTTTTCAGATTTGATTTGAGATTATTTCTTCCTCTTTTATACTAATTAATATCTGCCAGAATTTATCTAAAAATCCAAACTCCATGGCAGATTTCACTTTGAATATTTAGGGAGCATCTGGGTGAGATTTGTAAAATGTCAGCACCTTGTCTGCTACAATAATACATTACCTGCGCAAACTCAAACTATTTCCAGGAAATCCTATTTTGCATTTTCTGATTTTATTCTCAATAAAAAAATGCATGTTTTTCACTGAAGCGCTCAATCTGACTTTTACAATTTTTTTTTTTCTTTTGCAAAAAAATCTAAACACAGCGCTTGTATGGTGTTCATGTGCTATCCATTCTTTTAGGTTATTTTTTTATGGACCCTTACTCTTGAAAAAGTGAGTTTTTATCTGCAACACAGATCAAAAATGGAGATGTCACAAATTAGTTTTCTGTGCTGTTTTTCCACAAAAAATGGTATGTGAAGAGCACCATAGCCTGTAATGGGCACCTGGGCATCAATCCCATGTCTGATTTTCATGGATAGATCAAATGTGAGCTGGACCAGCAGTCTTCTCTGCCGACCACCTGACTAAGCTTCATCTTACATGAATCTGCTCTTGATGAAAAAGAGTCTGGCCAATATTAATATGGTCATTATCATGGAGTTATTGCCTTATTAATAACTAATTTCTCGTATCAATCTCAGATTGTTTGGCTGACCTTTATCTAATGTGTATGGGGGCATCACAGTATTTGACCTTGTCTCTATTACAGATGTGCTAACAATTAGGAGCAGTCTCTTACCAATAATCTCCATACCAGAGGACTTTCCCACAGAACAGATCACCTGTGGAGACCACCATACATCTACAGCTTCTAGAATTACATGTGGATGTTCTCAGAGAGGCTTCACTTGTAGCCATTAGCATCACATTAGCCCATCGTTGCCGCTCCTATGTGGTCAATGGTTTTTGTGCAGCTCATTAGTACAATCATGTGTTTCCCATAGCCTCAGGTGTCTCCTTCTCCCTGGAAGCCAAGCGTCCATCATGTACATTTATATCATTAATTGTTTTTTACTTTTTTTTTGTTAAATAAAAATTAATAGAAATAAATTAAAATTTAATAAAATAAGCAACTTGTGCTGGAGACGTTGGGGGAAAAGGGGTGATATCAATGGGATAGTTAAAAAACCAAGGTAATGGTAATAATAATTAGAACGGTACAGTAGTGAATAAAAACAAAGAATTTTATTGGTTCAGTTAAAACAATTATTAGAGATAAAAGATGGTGTGCGGATAAGATCAGGGGATTTACAAGATGAAAATCATTGTAGGCAGGGAGTAAATGATTTCCTTGTAGCTTTTGATTTAGTATATAGAATGGTTCTCAGTTTTCCAATGGGTATAACATGACTTAGAATGTGGTCATCCCCTGGAAGAGAAAAAAGGAGAGAAAAAAATAAAAGATAAGAACCTCAGATGCACTAGTGATTGCCTGTGGAACTGTGGATGGAAAAACAGTTACCTTCCTAGGGACGGGGGAGGGGTGTTATAGAGGATCCAGGTAGGATACCTTCTCTGTGGACTGAAGGAAAAATAGACAGGTGAGGTAAAAAGTGGTTAAGACAATAGAGAAAATGTTAGGATATGGATATATACCTGTAAGTTACTTCTGAGTGGGAGTCAACGCAGCCATTGTGGGTGGTACGTAGATGGGCTCTTGGAGGCTGAGAATAAGATGGCACAGTGTGACAGATCTGTGGAGATCTCAGCAGTAAGTTCTCCATTATGATATTACATAACTCACTACTTACAGAAATTAAAGGAATCAAAATTTGAAAAACAACCGACAAGATGACGCTGGATAAGAGTTTGTCCACGGTATAAATTACATTTACAAATACTTTAAACGCTTTTAAATTTTAACTCCGCAGACTTTACCCACAATGATCTAAAAATTATTTCAGAGAAAACTATTTTAACACTGGGGAAACAACCTCCTGACATCCAGCAAACTTCTCTTCATCAGGAAGGGCAAATCTAATGTTCCCCATTTTCCCAATATTGTTTCCTCCATGATGTATGATGAAGACCTCTGGGTCCAGGAACCTATCGCTCATCATGAAGCTTTGGTCAGACTATCCCATCATTGACCTCTGAGCCAGCAGACCCTTACTCCATTGTCAGATTTTTTTGTTTCAGAATTTTGTGAACAAAAGATGTCTGAGATTTCCAAATCATCGCATTCTTGTTACACATCGTCCCAACTGTTTTGGAATTGGGGTTGCACATCATTTACATTTCTTACCCCACATACGGGACAACTTATTTAGATTAAAACTTGTTTTACGTGTGGTGAGAAAGAGGCCGACAACACACACGTGCTGTGGAGCTGTCCGCGGGTCTGGAGTTATTGGGAACAAATGTTTGTGATGATAGAAAATACGGTATATATACTGTAATATAAGATTGAGACAGAAGTGACGTTACTCTAATATGGAAGAAAATAATTATGTTTCTCTTTTAAAAATCCATTTTTTGCATAATTACTAAGGGTCTGTGCACACGACCAGGATTAGCTCAGTGTTTGCTCAGGCTTTTACGCAGGTGAAATCTGCAATGAAGTCTGCACCTGAGGTCACTGTCAGGTCACCTGCGTTTTTACTTGCGTTTTTTCCATAATTGTTTTTAATGTGTTTTTTATGCATTCTCTTTTTGTATGTTCATTTTAAATGAAGCCAGCTAAAAGTTGGTTTCTGGAAAGGAAAAATAATAATAATAATAATTTCCTATTTGCAGACATCTTGCTTCAATGGCTTCCAGGATACTGGCAATACAACCAAAGAGCATTCTACTCCGCTTGCTAATTCTCATTCTAAGAATTATTATGCTATAAGAAGTAAGTTATTCTATTAGTATGAACATATAATATATAATATATATATATATATACAGTCATATGAAAAAGTTTGGGCACCCCTATTAATCTTAAGCTTAATGTTTTATAAAAATTGGTGTTTTTGCAACAGCTATTTCAGTTTGATATATGTAATAACTGTTGGACACAGTAATGTTTCTGCCTTGAAATGAGGTTTATTGTGCTAACAGAAAATGTGCAATCTGCATTCAAACAAAATTTGACCGGTGCATAAGTATGGGCACCCTTATCATTTTCTTGTTTTAAATACTCCTGCCTACTTTTTACTGACTTACTAAAGCACTTTTTTTGGTTTTGTAACCTCATTGAGCTTTGAACTTTATAGCCAGGTGTATGCAATCATGAGAAAAGCTACTTAAAGTGGCCACTTGCAAGTTGTTCTCCTGTTGAATCTCCTCTGAAGAGTGGCATCATGGGCTCCTCAAAACAACTGTCAAATGATCTGAAAACAAAGATTATTCAACATAGTTGTTCAGGGGAAGGATACAAAAAGCTGTCTCAGAGATTTAACCTGTCAGTTTCCACTGTGAGGAACATAGTAAGGAAATGGAAGAACATAGGGACAGTTCTTGTTAAGGCCAGAAGTGTCAGGACAAGAAAAACATCAGAAAGGCAGAGAAGAAGAATGGTGAGATCAGTCAAGGACAATCCTCAGACCACCTCCAGAGAGCTGCAGCATCAACTTGCTGCAGATGGTGTCACTGTGCATCGGTCAACTATACAACGCACTTTGCACAAGGAGAAGCTGTATGGGAGAGTGATGCGAAAGAAGCCGTTTCTGCAAGTACGCACAAACAGAGTCGGCTGAGGTATGCAAAAGCACATTTGAAGAAGCCTATTTCTTTTTGGAAGAAGGTCCTGTGGACTGATGAAACCAAGATTGAGTTGTTTGGTCATACAAAAAGGCGTTATGCATGGTGGCAAAAAAACACAGCATTCCAAGAAAAACACTTGCTACCCACAGTAAAATTTGGTGGAGGTTCCATCATGCTTTGGGGCTGTGTGGTCAATGCCGGCACTGGGAATCTTGTTAAAGTTGAGGGACGCATGGATTCCACTCAGTATCAGCAGATTCTTGGCAATAGTGTTCAAGAATCAGTGATAAAGTTGAAGTTACGCAGTGGATGGATCTTTCAGCAAGACAATGATCCAAAACACTGCTCCAAATCTACTCAGGCATTCATGCAGAGGAACAAATACAATGTTCTGGAATGGCCATCCCAGTCCCCAGACCTGAATATCATTGAACATCTGTGGGATCATTTGAAGAGGGCTGTCCATGCTCGGCGACCATCAAACTTAACTGAACTGGAATTGTTTTGTAAAGAGGAATGGTCAAAAATACCTTCATCCAGGATCCAGGAACTCATTAAAAGCTACAGGAAGCGACTAGAGGCTGTTATTTTTGCAAAAGGAGGATCTACTAAATATTAATGTCACTTTTCTGGTGAGGTGCCCATACTTATGCACCTGTCAAATTTTGTTTGAATGCAGATTGCACATTTTCTGTTAGTACAATAAACCTCATTTCAAGGCAGAAACATTACTGTATCCAACAGTTATTACATATATCAAACTGAAATAGCTGTTGCAAAAACACCAATTTTTATAAAACATTAAGCTTAAGATTAATAGGGGTGCCCAAACTTTTTCATATGACTGTATATATATATATAAAATATATTTATATTATCTATATAAATAATCAAATATTATATTTTTAACCAGTTACAAGCACCTTGTAGTTGTCGCTTCTGGGCTCACCTCTTACTTGAGGAGCGTATTGAAAAGGGACACTTTAGTAATCTGTTCCCTGAATTGCTCAGGTTTGATTTTTTTGTTACCTTTCTTTGAACACAATGTGACGTTTTTCATTTTAATTAAATTTTCTTTTGCAGATATCCTGATAATTTTGTATCATTTTGCCGGCTTCCCATCAATGCCTTTGACAATTTGGTAGGAAATCCTTCGGCCACATTTGACCTTTAAAGATACCATCATGAGGGAGGCGATATCTGCTGAGGAAAGGCTACCTTCCCCCTGATGACAAACCTGCTGCGGCCATACCCATGAAGGGAACTGAATGCCAAGAAGAGGATTTTTAACTTTTGGCTGAGCCGGGCATGAAGAGTTGTGGAGAATAACTTTGGAATCTTCAGTCAGTGGAGCATCTTAAACATGGCCATCCAGTTGGATATTGTGACAGTTGATTCTGATGTCAAAGCTTGCTGTGCTCTTCACAATCATGTTAGGGACTACAGGCCTGAAGTAGATGTGGAGACATTGTACTCAGCTTTTGATACAGTAATCAACTGAGGTCCTGGATGTCCCAACATTACAGGTGTGTGTGTTTGAGGAAATCCTTTGCTGATTATTTCATGAGTTCTGAAGGGGCCGTGCCCTGGCATTACTCCTGTGTTGGTGGTGCGCATCCTGTACAGCAAACATCCCTTGAGAGAAGGCATGAAGCACATGATGGATAATGGTTCAGGACAGGACTGTCCAAGGATAATATTTATTGATTATAAGCTAATTCTGAGGTTTACAGAAGCGCTGGTAGGAGGTCTATAATCCTGCTCCAAATTGGGACAGTGACCACTACGTGTCCTAATGATATCTAAGGCATCGGTTTTTAGTAAACTAGTAATAATATATATAAATATATATCTATAATTGCGCAGGATGAGTAGACTTGGAGAATTAGGATGATAAATAAAATTAAATAGATTTTATTAATAAATAATTGATAAAAATAAGCAATTAATAGATGTACTAAAAGTAGAAAAAAACAAAGTAACATAAATATTCGGGGTTTAGGGTGATGATCCTATTGTACAGTGAACAGGAGGGGTATGGTACAAGGTAACGGGTGTTCCCTAGGAGAGAGGAGAGGTAAGTTAGTTATATATTATAATTCTGAACAAGGGTGTGGGTTGAGTGTTATCAGTATCTTTATGAGGCTGGTGGAGAGCTGAATCATGAAAAGGGAAACTTGCTTATATTAATGCAGATGAGATAGGAACTAGGGAAAAATGATTATTCAAGTGGGATGCAGAGCTAGTCTCAATATAAGGATCAGTTTATAATTTCCTGGATGGTAGGATTTTGGATGTATATATTCCCTTGTTGAAGAGAATAGTGAATGAAGACCTAATAGTGAGAGAAAGGGTGTACCGTGAAAATGTATGGTCCGGAGTGCCTGACTTGGTGGTGGACTGGGTTTTTACCTGGAATGCATCGGTACCAGAGTTCAGACCAGGAAGGACTATATTGTTGCTACACCTTGTGTGTATGTATATGTGCGCATACCCAACTTTTTGGGACCATATGAGAGTATAGAGATGCGAACAAGCAAAGTCTTTGTCCTTGAAGGTTACTAGGGTCTAAAAGAGAAGTGACTGTTAGAGTTGGCAAATATGGAAAGTACTTGGTGTACAAAATGGTGTACAAATTGTATGAATATATACAGTAAAAATATATCCCTTTACTGTATATATTCATACATTTTGTACACCAAGTACTTGCCATATTTACCAATTCTAATATTTGGTGCTGCTTCTGTTTTTATAGATAAATAAATAGATAGATAGACAGATATAAGTTTGTATACCACAAGTTTCACACCGACCAACAGGCACAAACACAGAATATCTGCTTTGGTTAAGATGTGCCCTGAACAAAGTTATTTCCACTATGGGCATATCCAAAGCACATGGATAGTCCATCAGATGATCACATGACATATGTTCACATGGTTAATTTCCATACCAGTAGATGACCAGAGGCTGCTAAAGCAAAGAATTAAAGAAATCTTTAGTTCTGGCATCAGCTGATCGTCAGAGGGGTGCCGGAGCTATTCAGCTGTACAGGAGCAAGAACCTTTCTTGTGTAATTGGTCAGTTGGTAATAAACCAGTTGATCCATTCTGTGCTATCACCTCAGGAAACAAAGGTACATCATGGATGACAATGAAGAGGTGCATACATGTAGTCAGTGTTTAAAAACATAAGTAATCTCCTACACCTGCGAAGCGCACTCCTCCATTTTTGCTGGGATCAAATCGCCTACAGTAGAATTTTGTCCCTAAATTTGTTTTGCTGAAAGAAACAGGCTCAAAGAACTTTATAAACAATTATTTTAATATGAACACAATCAAATAGATACATTTTTCATATAAAGAGGCCTTTGATAATTTTGAAATAAAAATAAAACACACAATTTAAACAAAACAATATATATTAACATATAATTATATATATATTTTTAAAATGTTAACTTTTAAAATGACTTATAGTGAGGGGTCGGGTTGGTTATTTTCCCAAAATGTAGAGTTTTGTTGAAGTTGAATGTTGAAGTTTATTGAGGTCTTTAAGATTGATATTGCATCAGGTAGGAGAAAATTCAAATTCCTTTCATATTGATAAAATTGGTCATATCGTATGCCAAATCCAATCCATCTTCCAGTCAAACATTTATCCATTTTACTGCAAAAAAAAGTTCTAATCTTTAATATTTGGTAAATTAGGCGATTCTGGCTTTGATACATTGCCCATCTTAATGTACCGGGTGCTTCAGGTGCGGAACTTTAAAGTAACCAAACATATCCGGTACCACCATCCCACACAAATCCACTGGGCGCTGTCAGTATGGAAGGGAAGATAGCAGAGAATGAAGATTAAATTCGAATTCTATAAATAATAATGCAAAATATTGTAGAATTTTCTAGGGACCATTTTGGGGAATACAAGATAGTGTATAGAATGAGGGGGAGAAGGCAGATAGTGATTGATACAATTCTACCCAATATGGAAAGTTTCTTTTTTTTTCCACATTTATGCTTTTCTTCTACCTTTTTCTTTTTTTTCTTTATTATTATTATTATTTTTTTTTACCAGTGACCATATACTTAACCTAATAATGAACCTAATAATGTCCTCAGAGTGAAACCTTGATCCCCAGATATTTTAAACAATATTTCTCAGCCATAACTTGCCTCTGTTAAAGGTTACTTAAGGTTTTTGCAATATTGCAAATATGGAAAAAGAAAACCCCCACTTGTAGCCCATTATATATTAAAGGGGTTAGATATACAGTATTGTGGAAACGGTTAAGGAAGGTGTGAAAAAAATGCCACAAAGTAAGAAGTTTCCCAAAACAGAAGTGTTAATCATTTATTTTTTGTCAATTAAAAAAATACAAACTGAATGAACAAAACAAATCTAAATTGCATCAATATTTGGTGACCGCCCTTTGACTTCATCAGTTCTTCTAGGTACTAATACTTGCACACAGTTTTTGAAGGAACTCAGCAGGGAGGTTTTTCCAAATATCTTGAACTGACCACCTCTTCCTCAACTGCCAAGTTTGTTCCATTCTCAAAGACCTTTATTTTCCTGGGAAAATTAAGGTAATTAATGATAGAGAGAACTGACTGCCGAGAAAAGGGACAATGAGCAAGGAGATTGTCAAACATGTATATTGCTTCTCTCGACAACATCTGCCAACAAAAAGGGGGAGAAATGAAGTCTGGACTTTAGTCCAGTACAGTCTGAGAAGAGTTACCTCAGAGGACAAAAGCCTGTTCCAGCTCCTGCAATTGCTATCCTGCAGTGGAGCCTATCCAGATCAAGACTCCGTGAAGCTCAGAGAGGTGAGCTTTAGGTGTGCCGGCACCATAAGATCGGTGAAGTGCGGCAAGCTGCCCCTAGTGTGAGTAGCCTAGTGAGGGCCCAAGTAGGCCGAAGGTGAGTACAGAGTTAGTTCATAGGGGGGCAGAAGAGCTTAACTAGCTCACCCCAAAGAAGCAGTTACCGGACACCGTGTCTGAAGCTTACCGGGAACTCCACGACCCAGTAAGATATAAATGGAATCCCTGGAGAACTATAAGTCCCAGGATCGCTAAGTTGCTCATACGTACCAGAGCCAGGAGACACATAGGCCCCGTAAGTCAGGAGCATGTAATCCAAGAAAAGGCCCTACCACAAGGTCAGCCAGCGCAGGACAGAGACAAAGTTTGGCCTAGCTCCAGGCAGGTCAGAAACTTACTACGCAGAGGCAAGAGACAGGAGGCCCAAAACCCACTCATTGGGGATGATCAGGGCATGCATCCTTCACCCTACAGTGCTCCGGGAAGTGCCTGAATTTCCATCAGTAAAAGGTACTGAAGTGACTATTGTGTCTGTGCCTGTTCTTGCTCTGACCCGGCTGGGTCTCGTCTGTCCTACATTCCCCATCCATACACTGCCCTGAGGCCTAGCTCCACCTGTGGGGAGCTATACCATCAACCTGCCCATAACCGGCCTCAGTGGACTGTGCAGCCCTGGTGATCCTCACCAGAAGCCACAGGTGGCGTCACAAACTCTTTTACAATTTAACATCTATCAGCACCTTTTTAAAGAGTGACCCCAGGGTATGGGCCCGGGAGCAGACCACCACGACATCCCTAAGGCCAGGATAAAGGCCCGGGTACCGAGTCATCCCCATCCCCCTGGGCTAGTCACTTTCAAGTCACACGACATGTACGGAATGATATTTGACATGGATGACACATAGTGTCCCATAGGTTTGATCAAACCAAAATCACTCAATTTGATTTGGTAATACTCTTACTCCATGAGCTACACGTTGTCCGGCTTCAGCTCCCTGTGAACCAACCCTCTACCATGCATATAGTCCAGAGCTGATGATATCTGTTTGGCGCACCTCTTCACTGCGTCCTCAGGAACTCCAACCTGCAGAAAACAAATCAGTTTCATGAGATTTAGTTTTATTTGTGTAGTTCTTTATCCAAAGCAAAAATACTAAACATTGAACCTGTTGCTGTTGTTGGGACAGCGGATGTTATAGTGGATAAAACTGCTGCTGTGATGGTCATGAGGCTTCAAACAGTGCATTGTTATGGAAACTGCTTCCACCTATGGAAAGGTTTAATGCATTCCCAAGGACCCCCCATACACTTTAGTTGGCTAAGTGGCTACCATATACAGGGGTATCTAGCTTTTCCTCTGACTGTTGATGTGTATCTCCTGCCTCTGGTGTTTCAGAAATTAAATATTTGTACATTGTAGGAGAACATATGGAGCCGGCCTTACTTACCTCACTTTGTATGATATGATGCAAGGTGCCTGCCGTTGCCAAATCCTGAGTAAGTGCATAGTGGTCCATTGTGCCAATAAAGATGGGATATGGCAAGGAGACCCAAACAATTAATCAATAACCCCAGTGGATATACTTTTGAAGAGTAGTCTTACCTGGGTTGGGATTCTGGTGATGTTGATGATTAGCTGGGTTCTGCTCCAAAAAATGTTGTGTCGCTTTTCTTATGGCTTGGTCTGAGAGGTCCTATCTTCACAAAGAAGTATTCAGGAATAATTCAACAAGACTAGAGATGAGCGGTGTTCGACTCGAACTGTTCGCCAATATCAAATTCGAGCTGTTTTGGGCGGTGTTCGTGCCGTTCAGCGAACATGAACGATTTGAAAAAAATTCGGCTGTTCGAGGTTATGTTCGATAACTGTTCGTGCACCAAAAGCATAACTGGATTTTTTCTCAGTAATGCTGAAAATTAATGTTAATACGCAGTTTAAGTGTACAGCGGGGCGGGGGGAGATGCAGGGGATGGATCTCTGCAGAAATAATGAAGATCTCCATTTTTTTTCTCTTTCCCGCATTTACAGTGGGGAGGTGCAATCTGTCAGCCTATCAGCAGCGCACATACGGAGTGAACTGCTTTTTTTCACACAAGCAAGGGCATGTGTCATTGGCAGTGTATTTCACATGTCCTTGCCCTATAAGACCCAGCCATTTTCCCCGTTGCCACCATTTTCTCACTGCTGCAGCGGCGTGTTAGACGGCACCGCTGTTGCTGTGTGCGCTATACTTTCAGTGTTAATTTCAAGCCAATTTTCGCACAAATCTACAGATAGCTTGGGAGTAGGGAATAGTTATGATTGCAGTCCTCTTGAGGACTAGGTTACATCATTTCCTAAGACTTTTATCAGGCAGGTCTGTGCTCTTAAATAGATAGGTTGGGAGTAAAGACTAATTGTAATTGCAGTCCTTTTGAGGGCTAGGTTACATAAGTTCCTATCAATTTTATCAGGCAGGTCTGTGCTCTTAAATAGATAGGTTGGGAGTAAAGACTAATTGTAATTGCAGTCCTTTTGAGGGCTAGGTTACATCAGTTCGTATCACTTTTTGCCAGGCAGGTATGTGCCAGTGCTGTGCAAGTTTTTTTCACAGCATTTGGCTAAATCGAGCAAAGCAAATCCTTTTTGGCCTCTTGCAGTGTGTGTTAGTCAGTGGAGTAGTCTACCTGTGTTGCAAGCTACACCACCTGTGTATAGAATACAAATTTTTTTACTGCACCTAGTGAAGTAAAACCTTTTGGGCATAGCATCATTCTATTAGTCCATCTATACTAACCTCCACCAGGTTGCAAATTCAAAATAATTTTTATCTGCATCTACCTCTGAAAAAATATTTGGGCTTCGGCTTGTAGCAGTGTGTGGGATTTGTTCTATTAGTCCATCTATACTAACCTCCACCAGGTTGCAAATTCAAAATAATTTTCATCTCCATCTAGCTCTGAAAAAATATTTGGGCTTCTAGCAGTGTGTAGGACTTGTTCCATAAGTCCATCTATACTAACCTCAACCAGGTTGCAAATTCAATATAATTTTTATCTGCATCTAGCTCTGAAAAAATATTTGGGCTTCGGCTTGTAGCAGTGTGTGGGACTTGTTCTATTAGTCCATCTATACTAACCTCCACCAGGTTGCAAGTTCAAATTAATTTTTATCTGCATCTAGCTCTGAAAAAATATTTGGGCTTCGGCTTGTAGCAGTGTGTGGGACTTGTTCTATTAGTCCATCTATACAAAAATCCACCAGGTTGCAAATTCAAAATAATTTATATCTGCATCTAGCTCTGATAGAATATTTGGGCTTCGGCTTGTAGCAGTGTGTGGGACTTGTTCTATTAGTCCATCTATACTAGCCTCCACCAGGTTGCAAATTCAAAATAATTTTCATCTCCATCTAGCTCTGAAAAAATATTTGGGCTTCTAGCAGTGTGTAGGACTTGTTCTATTAGTCCATCTATACTAACCTCCACCAGGTTGCAAATTCAATATTATTTTTATCTGCATCTAGCTCTGAAAAAATATTTGGGCTTCGGCTTGCAGCAGTGTGTGGGACTTGTTCTATTAGTCCATCTATACTAACCTCCACCAGGTTGCAAATTCAATATAATTTTTATCTGCATCTAGCTCTGAAAAAATATTTGGGCTTCGGCTTATAGCAGTGTGTGGGACTTCTTCTATTAGTCCATCTATACTAACCTCCACCAGGTTGCAAGTTCAAATTAATTTTTATCTGCATCTAGCTCTGAAAAAATATTTGGGCTTCGGCTTGTAGCAGTGTATGGGACTTGTTCTATTAGTCCATCTATACTAACCTCCACCAGGTTGCAAATTCAAAATAATTTTTATCTGCATCTATCACTGAAAAAATATTTGGGCTTCAGCTTCTAGCAGTGTGTGAGACTTCTTCTATTAGTCCATCTATACTAACCTCCACCAGGTTGCAAGTTCAAATTAATTTTTATCTGCATCTAGCTCTGAAAAAATATTTGGGCTTCGGCTTGTAGCAGTGTGTGGGACTTGTTCTATTAGTCCATCTATACTAACCTCCACCAGGTTGCAAATTCAAAATAATTTTCATCTCCATCTAGCTCTGAAAAAATATTTGGGCTTCTAGCAGTGTGTAGGACTTGTTCTATTAGTCCATCTATACTAAAATCCACCAGGTTGCAAATTCAAAGTAATTTTTAGCTGCATCTAGCTCTGAAAAAATATTTGGGCTTTGGCTTGTAGCAGTGTGTGGGACTTGTTCTATTAGCCCATCTATACTAACCTCCACCAGGATGCAAATTCAAAATAATTTTTAGCTGCATCTTGCCCGGAAAATAATTTTGGACTTAGTAGCAGTGTGTTGTACTCATTGTATTAGGCCATCTATACCAAGCTCCACCAGCTTTGAAATTAATAATAATTTTTAGCTGCATCTTGCCTGGAAAATAATTTTGGGCATAGTAGCAGTGTGTGGTACTCATTGTATTAGGCCATCTATATCAAGCTCCACCAGCTTTGAAATTAATAATAATTTTTAGCTGCATCTAGTCCGGAAAAAAATTTTTCTTCCCAATAGTGGTAGCAATAGAAATATGGGGCGCGCTCCTGGCTATATACGCTTCATAACAAAAAAACACCAGCCTAGTGCCCTGAATTAATAAGATGGCATCATCGTCTCTCCCAGTGCTAGGCCTACTACGCCGGCTAGCATTCCTGTGCCTAAAACTCCTGCTTTGAGCAGGGGGTTGGACCAGATGACCCAAGAGGTCCCTTCCAACTCTACCATTCTATGATTCTAAAACACAATGTATGGGTCCACGCTAGCCACGATGCTGAGGGGTCTAAAGCTGCTGCTAACGCTTTATCACAATTCAATTGGCAGATTTTCACAGAGCTCCTCCCCAACGCCCACCCATCAGGCAACAGTTGCCCATCCTCCCTATGGGATCTAGTGGCGAATAGTTGATGCTATTAATCAGAGCGTCAGTTGCCCAGTCGACGTGTCAAGCATACGGTAAGGCATGGGAAGAGTGGACACGACTATTAGCAGGCAGACGGGTTGACCAATGTGAACAAGCCAGATTACAAGTCACCATAGAATTTCTCCACCAGCTAATGATGAGGGGAATATCAGGGGCGTCAGCGCAGCGGTGTCTGACTGGAGTAGCATTGATGTAGATGTGACAAGAGATTCATCATCAGACAATCCATAAAAGGGTGGAAAAGGGGTCAGCCAAGTCAGAGTGTAGACGTCCCGTCCCGTGTCACTAAAACTGATTTCTCACATCATATCCCTAGTGGAGGCAGGAAACGACCCTCAGCTAGAAACCGGAGGCTGTGACATTTTATGTGGCGCAGCCCCTCGCTACACCCGCTAGGAGGGCAGCACATAGGGTCAGGGAAACTGGCGCCAAGTTTACCAAGAGGAGGCCCGAGGCAGCCGGGCAGAAGGGTTGGTAAGAAAGGCCAGACAAAGGACACACAAAGGGGGTCCTGTGAAGCGCTCCAAAGTTATCTGGGAGTTGTCTGAGCCCCTCACCTGGTGAGCACAGTACGACGTGGGCAGCCGTTACCTGCAGACGTGGTCTGGATAATAAGAACTGTGAGTAAAGGCCCTGGACTGCATCACTGACTCCGTGTCGTTACTGCTGCTGCCCTGCACCATCACCCCCATCCTCCGCATACACTGCCCTGAGGCTATACTCCTCCCGTGGGGAGTTATGCTACGCTCTGCTGCACCCACAACACCAGCCTCAGCGGTCTGCCCTGCAGCGGCGGTTCACTCTGACCGCAATCCACGGGTGGCGTAGTCGGACATTTAAACATCAAAACCACATAAATAGTTCCGCCACTGGTTTGACCACCCTGAGCCACGGAACCGGGTCGCCGCCACGAAGACTACAACCACCAGCATCCACCAAAAAGGGTCCGGCTCTGGGTGTCCCAAGGCCCAGGGGGTGCATCAGAACATTTTCATCACCTTTCACAATCACCAATGGGACAAGGCAGGGATGTCCTCTGTCCCCTCTCTTATACATCCTAGTGATGGAGCACCTGCTCTCATCAATTCTCCATAACCCCAATATTAGGTGGATTGAGGTGGGAGGCACCGAGTACAAGTGCTCTCTATTTGCTGATGATGTACTAGTATATATCACTCAATCACATATATCCATCCATGCTGTTATGGCTGAAATAGATCACTTTGTTACATGGTCAAATTTTAAAATCAATGCAGCGAAGTCTGAGGCCCTCGATGTCTCCCTCCCCAAATCCATATAGGATTCCATCCAGTCCAACTTTCCCTTTGCCTGGCCCTCACAGGGTATCAAATACTTAGGAATTCCTATTCATAGAGACCTCTCCCATCTATGTTATCTTAATTTTGGGCCCTTTATTGAACAACTCCATACAGACCACGGTTGGCAAGTTAGAACTGTAAGATTCACTACGTGAACCACTGGTGTTTTGTGGAAAAGCACATGTACACTGTGTTCCAAATTATTATGCAAAAAGTGTTTAGGAGTGATAAGGGAAGAATTTGTTTGTTTGTCAGTTAAACTCATTGATGGTGATGTGTGTCAGGGCTCTTTATATCACTGTAAGCAATTGCAGACACCTGTGCTAATTAGTTTGGCAGGTGTGTCCAATGAAAGGCAAGACTACTTAAGAAGGCTGTCTCACATTATTAAGCAGCCTACATTTTCTGCCAAAATGGGAAAGAAAAAGGATGTGTCGGCTGCTGAGAATCAACAAATTGTGGAGTGTTTAGGTCAAGGCATGACTACAATCAACATTGTGCGATGATCAGGATGAAGTGTCTTGGCAATCAAGAAGTATGTAGCTGATTCACAGTACACACGTGTGCGTGCTGATAAGGGCAAATTGAGGACTCTTTCCTACAGGCAATTACGTCAGGTTAAAAGAGCAGCGGCAAAAAAGCCTTGTCATAGCAGCAGACAAGTTTTTGAAGCTGCTGGTGCGTCCATCGTCCCCCGAACAACAAGATGCAGGGTCCTTCAGAGGTTTGCAGCTGTGCATATGCCATCCTGTCGACCTCCTCTTTCCACTTCACACAAGCAGAAACGGCTCCAGTGGGCCAAACATTACATGAAGACTGATTTCAAAACTGTTTTGTTCACGGATGAGTGCCGTGCAGCGCTCGATGGTCCAGATGGATGGAGTGGAGGATGGCTGGTTGATGGACACCCCACGCAAACACGGTTACAGCGCCAACAAGGAGGAGGTGGAGTAATGTTTTGGGCTGGAATCATGGGGAGAGAGATTGTCGGCCCCTTTAGGATCCCTGAAGGCGCTAAAGATGAACTCCATAATGTATGTGGATTTTCTCAAACAGCACTTCCTGCCATGGTTCAAGAAGAAGAACCATGTATTTCACAGCAAGATCATTTTTTTGCATGATAATGCACCATCTCATGCTGCACATAAAACATCTGCATCTCTGGCTGATATGGGCATAAAAGGGGACAAACTTATGGTGTGACCCCCATGCTCCCCTGACCTCTACCCCATTCAGAACCTCTGGAGCATCATCAAAAGGAGTGTCTATGATGGCGGGAGGCAGTTCACATCTAAGCAACAGCTCTGGGAGGGTATTCTGTCCTCATGCAAAACAATTGAAGCAGAAACCATCCAAAACCTGACAAATTCAATGGACGAGAGAGTTCAGAAGCTCCTTTCGAACAAGGGGTCCTATGTGAAAATTTAACATCACCTAGAATAACGTTTTGAGTTGAAAACTGTTTGATTTCAGTTTCTAATAACCTGCTAATGCTTATAATTTCAAAAATGAACATTTTTTTGGTCTTTATTAAAATGAAAAGGTTGATCGAAAAGTTTGGGGGATCTAAGAGTGTGGCAACCCAGTAGTCATGATTACTTCGAATTCTGACAATATGAGGGTCATGTTGCAGGTAGTGCATCAAGAAGGCACTTATGTGTCTTGTGCATCTCGGAGCCCCAAAATTATTTTCCGGGCTAGATGCAGCTAAAAATTATTATTAATTTAAAATCTGGTGGAGCTTAGTATAGATGGGCTAATAGGATCAGTGCTGCACACTGCTACAAAGCCCAAATTATTTTCCAGTCAAGATACAGATAAACATGATTAGTAATTTGAAAGCTTAAACGGTTGGTAGGGTGATTTTAACCATTCATCAAGCTTTTACTCTCCGCAGGATGACACAGGGGTAGAAAAGTCGTTTCGGATCCATGATTTGTTCATCTTTATGAACGTGAGTCTGTCTACATTATCAGTGGAGAGCCGCGTGCGCTTATCTGTCAGCACACCACCAGCAGCGCTGAACACACGTTCAGACAGAACGCTGGCTGCGGGGCATGACAAGATCTCCAAGGCATAAGTGGCTAGCTCCGGCCATTTATCCAGATTGGAAGCCCAAAAAGAGCGAGGGTCCAGTGACACAGTCATGGCTTCAATGTTTACTTGGAGATACTCCTGTACCATCGTCTCTAGGCGTTGACTATGTGTCAGACTTCTTGTCTCCTGTGGCCTTGCAAAGGATGGGCTAAAAAAGTGGTGAAATGATTCCGCAAAATTGATGTTACCAGCAGATACTGTGGTTCTGTTACGGTTTGAGTGCTGAACACTTGACAGTCCCACGGTTGGCAAGTTGGAACTGTGAGATTCACTACGTGCACCACTGGTGTTTTGTGGAAAAGCACATGTAAGATTCTGCAACAGTCTCTGCTGATACTCCTGCATGCGTGCATCCCTTTCTTTGGCAGGAATAATTTCTGCAAATTTACTTTTGTACCGGGTTTCTAACAGTGTGGCAACCCAGTAGTCAGGATTATTTCTAATTCTCACAATTCGAGGGTCATGTTGCAGGTAGTGCAGCAAGAAGGCACTCATGTGTGTTGCGCATCCAGGAGCACCAAGTCCCTGTTGTGTTGGTGGCGAGGTAACAATCATGCTTCCTTCCTCTGTCCTCTCCCCCCAACCTCGCACAACAGAAATGTGATCAAGGTCTCCCTCATCTGATGAGTCTTCCATCAGTTCGTCCTCCACTTCTTCCTGGGCTCCTGCACCTTCCTCACTAGTTTGGCTGCTACCATGCGCCCTGGTAAAACCATCTCCCCCACCCTCACATGCCTGCCGCCTTGGTGCTGCCGACCGTCTGGACTAGAGATGAGCGTTGTTCTACTCGAACTGTTCGCCAATCTCAAATTCGAGCTGTTTTGGGCGGTGTTCGAGCCGTTCGGCGAACTCGAACAATTTGAGAAAAATTCGGCTGTTCGAGGTTATGTTCGATAACTGTTCGTGCACCAAAATCATAACTGGATTTTTTCTCAGTAATGATGAAAATTAATGTTAATACGCAGTTTGAGTGTACAGCGGGGTGGGGGGAGGGGCAGGGGATGGATCTCTGCAGGAACAATGAAGATCTCCATTTTTTTTTTCTCTTTCCCGCATTTACAGTGGGGAGGTGCAATCTGTCAGCCTATCAGCAGCGCACACACGGAGCGAAGTGCTTTTTTTCACACCATTTTCCCCGTCGCCACCATTTTCTCACTGCTGCAGCTGCGTGTTAGACGGCACCGCTGTTGCTGTGTGCGCTATACCTTGTTAATTTCAAGCCAATTTTCGCACAAATCTACAGATAGCTTGGGAGTAGGGAATAGTTGTGATTGCAGTCCTTTTAAGGACTAGGTTACAGCATTTCCTACGACTTTTATCAGGCAGGTCTGTGCTCTTAAATAGATAGATTGTGGGAGTAAAGACTAATTGTAATTGAAGTCCTTTTCAGGACTAGGTTACATCAGTTCCTGTCAGTTTTTGCCATGCAGGTCTGTGCCAGTGCTGTGCAAGTTTTTTTCACAGCATTTGGCTGAATCTAGCAAAGCTAATCGTTTTTGGCCTATTGCAGAGTGTGTTAGTCAGTGGAGTAGCCTATCTGTGTTGCAAAATATACCACCTGTGTATAGAATACCAATTTTTTTACTGCACATAGTGAAGTAAAATCTTTTGGGCATAGCATCATTCTATTAGTCCATCTATACAGACCTCCATCAGGTTTCAAATTGAATATCATTTTTTTCTGCATCTAGCTCTGAAAAAATATTGGGCTTCTAGCTGTGTGTGGGACTTGTTGTATTAGTCCATCTATACTGACCTCCATCAGGTTGCAAACTGAATATATTTTTTTCTGCATCTACCTCTGAAAAACTATTGGGCTTCTAGCTGTGTGTGGGACTTGTTCTATTAATTAATCTATACAGACCTCCATCAGGTTGCAAACTGAATATATTTTTTTCTGCATCTACCTCTGAAAAAATATTGGGCTTCTAGCAGTGTGTGGGACTTGTTGTATTAGTCCATCTATACTGACCTCCATCAGGTTGCAAACTGAATATATTTTTTTCTGCATCTACCTCTGAAAAAATATTGGGCTTCTAGCTGTGTGTGGGACTTGTTCTATTAATCCATCTATACAGACCTCCATCAGGTTGCAAACTGAATATATTTTTTCTGCATCTACCTCTGAAAAAATATGTGGCCTTCTAGCAGTGTGTGGGACTTTCTCTATTAGTCCATCTATACTGACCTCCATCAGGTTGCAAACTGAATATATTTTTTTTCTGCATCTACCTCTGAAAAAATATTTGGCCTTCTAGCAGTGTGTGGGACTTGTTCTATTAGTCCACCTATACTGACCTCCATCAGGTTGCAAATTCAAAATAATTTTTTGTCTGCATCTAGCTCTGAAAAAATATTTGGCCTTCTAGCAGTGTGTGGGACTTTCTCTATTAGTCCATCTATACTGACCTCCATCAGGTTGCAAACTGAATATATTTTTTTTCTGCATCTACCTCTGAAAAAATATTTGGCCTTCTAGCAGTGTGTGGGACTTTCTCTATTAGTCCATCTATACTGACCTCCATCAGGTTGCAAATTAAAAATAATTTTTATCTGCATCTACAGTACCTCTGAAAAAATATTTGGGCTTCTAGCTGTGTGTGGGACTTGTTCTATTAGTCCATCTATACTGACCTCCATCAGGTTGCAAATTGAATATAATTTTTATCTGCATCTACCTCTGAAAAAATATTTGGCCTTCTAGCAGTGTGTGGGACTTTCTCTATTAGTCCATCTATACTGACCTCCATCAGGTTGCAAATTAAAAATAATTTTTATCTGCATGTACCTCTGAAAAAATATTTGGGCTTCTAGCTTTGTGTGGGACTTGTTATATTACTCCATCTATACTGACCTCCATCAGGTTGCAAACTGAATATATTTTTTTCTGCATCTACCTCTGAAAAAATATTGGGCTTCTAGCTGTGTGTGGGACTTGTTGTATTAGTCCATCTATACTGACCTCCATCAGGTTGCAAATTAAAAATAATTTTTATCTGCATCTAGCTCTGAAAAAATATTTGGCCTTCTAGCAGTGTGTGGGACTTTCTCTATTAGTCCATCTATACTGACCTCCATCAGGTTGCAAATTAAAAATAATTTTTATCTGCATCTAGCTCTGAAAAAATATTTGGACTTCTAGCAGTGTGTGGGACTTTCTCTATTAGTCCATCTATACTGACCTCCATCAGGTTGCAAATTAAAAATAATTTTTATCTGCATCTACCTCTGAAAAAATATTTGGGCTTCTAGCTGTGTGTGGGACTTGTTCTATTAATCCATCTATACAGACCTCCATCAGGTTGCAAACTGAATATAATTTTTTTCTGCATCTAGCTCTGAAAAAATATTTGGCCTTCTAGCAGTGTGTGGGACTTTCTCTATTAGTCCATCTATACTGACCTCCATCAGGTTGCAAATTGAATATCATTTTTATCTGCAACTAGCTCTGAAAAAATATTTGGCCTTCTAGCAGTGTGTGGGACTTTCTCTATAAGTCCATCTATACTGACCTCCATCAGGTTGCAAATTAAAAATAATTTTTATCTGCATCTACCTCTGAAAAAATATTTGGGCTTCTAGCTGTGTGTGGGACTTGTTCTATTACTCCATCTATACTGACCTCCATCAGGTTGCAAACTGAATATATTTTTTTCTGCATCTACCTCTGAAAAAATATTGGGCTTCTAGCTGTTTGTGGGACTTGTTGTATTAGTCCATCTATACTGACCTCCATCAGGTTGCAAGTTAAAAATAATTTTTATCTGCATCTACAGTACCTCTGAAAAAATATTTGGGCTTCTAGCTGTGTGTGGGACTTGTTCTATTAATCCATCTATACAGACCTCCATCAGGTTGCAAACTGAATATATTTTTTCTGCATCTACCTCTGAAAAAATATGTGGCCTTCTAGCAGTGTGTGGGACTTTCTCTATTAGTCCATCTATACTGACCTCCATCAGGTTGCAAACTGAATATATTTTTTTTCTGCATCTACCTCTGAAAAAATATTTGGCCTTCTAGCAGTGTGTGGGACTTGTTCTATTAGTCCACCTATACTGACCTCCATCAGGTTGCAAATTCAAAATAATTTTTTGTCTGCATCTAGCTCTGAAAAAATATTTGGCCTTCTAGCAGTGTGTGGGACTTTCTCTATTAGTCCATCTATACTGACCTCCATCAGGTTGCAAACTGAATATATTTTTTTTCTGCATCTACCTCTGAAAAAATATTTGGCCTTCTAGCAGTGTGTGGGACTTTCTCTATTAGTCCATCTATACTGACCTCCATCAGGTTGCAAATTAAAAATAATTTTTATCTGCATCTACAGTACCTCTGAAAAAATATTTGGGCTTCTAGCTGTGTGTGGGACTTGTTCTATTAGTCCATCTATACTGACCTCCATCAGGTTGCAAATTGAATATAATTTTTATCTGCATCTACCTCTGAAAAAATATTTGGCCTTCTAGCAGTGTGTGGGACTTTCTCTATTAGTCCATCTATACTGACCTCCATCAGGTTGCAAATTAAAAATAATTTTTATCTGCATGTACCTCTGAAAAAATATTTGGGCTTCTAGCTTTGTGTGGGACTTGTTATATTACTCCATCTATACTGACCTCCATCAGGTTGCAAACTGAATATATTTTTTTCTGCATCTACCTCTGAAAAAATATTGGGCTTCTAGCTGTGTGTGGGACTTGTTGTATTAGTCCATCTATACTGACCTCCATCAGGTTGCAAATTAAAAATAATTTTTATCTGCATCTAGCTCTGAAAAAATATTTGGCCTTCTAGCAGTGTGTGGGACTTTCTCTATTAGTCCATCTATACTGACCTCCATCAGGTTGCAAATTAAAAATAATTTTTATCTGCATCTAGCTCTGAAAAAATATTTGGACTTCTAGCAGTGTGTGGGACTTTCTCTATTAGTCCATCTATACTGACCTCCATCAGGTTGCAAATTAAAAATAATTTTTATCTGCATCTACCTCTGAAAAAATATTTGGGCTTCTAGCTGTGTGTGGGACTTGTTCTATTAATCCATCTATACAGACCTCCATCAGGTTGCAAACTGAATATAATTTTTTTCTGCATCTAGCTCTGAAAAAATATTTGGCCTTCTAGCAGTGTGTGGGACTTTCTCTATTAGTCCATCTATACTGACCTCCATCAGGTTGCAAATTGAATATCATTTTTATCTGCAACTAGCTCTGAAAAAATATTTGGCCTTCTAGCAGTGTGTGGGACTTTCTCTATAAGTCCATCTATACTGACCTCCATCAGGTTGCAAATTAAAAATAATTTTTATCTGCATCTACCTCTGAAAAAATATTTGGGCTTCTAGCTGTGTGTGGGACTTGTTCTATTACTCCATCTATACTGACCTCCATCAGGTTGCAAACTGAATATATTTTTTTCTGCATCTACCTCTGAAAAAATATTGGGCTTCTAGCTGTTTGTGGGACTTGTTGTATTAGTCCATCTATACTGACCTCCATCAGGTTGCAAGTTAAAAATAATTTTTATCTGCATCTACAGTACCTCTGAAAAAATATTTGGGCTTCTAGCTGTGTGTGGGACTTGTTCTATTAGTCCATCTATACTGACCTCCATCAGGTTGCAAATTGAAAATAATTTTTATCTGCATCTAGCTCTGAAAAAATATTTGGCCTTCTAGAAGTGTGTGGGGCTTTCTCTATTAGTCCATCTATACTGACCTCCATCAGGTTGCAAATTAAAAATAATTTTTATCTGCATCTAGCTCTGAAAAAATATTTGGCCTTCTAGCAGTGTGTGGGACTTTCTCTATTAGTCCATCTATACTGACCTCCATCAGGTTGCAAATTAAAAGTAATTTTTATCTGCATCTACCTCTGAAAAAATATTTTGGCTTCTAGCTGTGTGTGGGACTTGTTCTATTAATCCATCTACACAGACCTCCATCAGGTTGCAAACTGAATATAATTTTTTTCTGCATCTAGCTCTGAAAAAATATTTGGCCTTCTAGCAGTGTGTGGGACTTTCTCTATTAGTCCATCTATACTGACCTCCATCAGGTTGCAAACTGAATATATTTTTTTTCTGCATCTACCTCTGAAAAAATATTTGGGCTTCTAGCTGTGTGTGGGACTTGTTCTATTCGTCCATCTATACTGACCTCCATCAGGTTGCAAATTGAATATAATTTTTTTCTGCATCTAACCCAGCCAATAGTTTTGGCCTAATACCACAGTTTGGCCACTCAGCTCTGCTCGGTTCCCATCCATTGTTTTTTTGTGCAAACAACTCCAGAGTTGTGAATTAGTTAACCACCAAAATGAGTGGAAAAAGGCCTGCTGCTGGTGGAAAGGGGAATAGGCGTGTTGGGAAGGGGAAAAAAGGTTGTGTCCGTGGGGTAGGTGTTAAAGCAACAGTAACATCTGCAGAAGAAAGACCATCTTCCAGCCAAACTAAAATGTCTACTTCTTTTAGCGGACAATGTGATAAGATCCCTTTCTTACGGCCATGCCAATCGCTACGAATTCCAGATGAGGCAGAAAAACAGCAGGTGCTTCAACGGATATCAAGTGCTCCTTTAAGTGGGCTCTCCTCCACATCAACTTCAACATCACAAATACTCCAGTCCTCAAAGGTGTCACTCCAATCGCACTTGCTTCCTCACAGCTCCCAAATCTCCAGCTGCCCGTCTGAGTATGAGGTAGAACAGATGGTTGAGTCTGCAGAGCTGTTTACTCATACTATAGCCTGGGATTCAGAGGTCGACTCCAGCGCTTCTGTGAATCCAGACGAGGAAATGATCTGCACTGATGCCCAGAATCTTTATGAGTTGGATCCAGGACCAGACGCAAAAGGTTCTGACCATAATGTAGACCCTCATTCCCAAACTGTAACTCCTGTTGGTGGAGACAATGAGGAAGACGATGATAAGACTCAAATACCTGATTGGAGAGACAACTTCAGTTTTTTGTCAGGGCAGGAACAGGTTGGCTCTGAGGACGACGGGTGTGATAACACACAGGGTGATGATGATGAGGTTGGAGATCCCACTTACTGTCAACCCACAGTCAGCCAAGAGATGAGGTCAGCAGAGGGTGTGGAGGAAGATGCTAGTGACGACGAGGTCAGGTTGCGCCTTCCTGGACAGAGACGTAGTACTGGAAGCACGTCAACAACTGCATCCTCAAACACAACTCTGCCTCTCACCACAAGTCGTGGTGGGTCTTCAGGTCGCATGGGTGCTAAGCCTTGCATAGCCTGGGCATTTTTTCAGATCGATAAAGATGACCCAACTCGTGTTATCTGTAACATTTGTCAGCAAAAGCTAAGTAGAGGCCAAAAAATACATAGTTTGAGTACTTCATGCATGAACCGGCACATGGACATGAAGCATAAGTTGCAGTGGGAAGCTCAGTGTGCTACAATGCGGCCTAGCCGGCCGGGCCAACCACCGTCTGCCATATCTTGTGCATCCGCGGCCTCTTCATCCTCTGTGACTGGGGGGACAGCAGTCACACCTGTTTTGGGGCGCAGACCTGCCACCTCTTTACCCGCAACAGCCAGCGTGATTTGCAGGTCATCATTTTCTTTGGAGGTGGTAACACCAGCTGGTGTTGAGCGCTGTCCGACATCGATAGCACCACCTTTGGATCAAGGCAACCTAACATGTCCACCTGCATCTTCCTCACAGACCGGCAGTTTGCCGGGGACACCCTTATCAACCCCGTCTAAGCACAATAGCCAGCCCTCGGTCCCTCAGATGTGGACAAGTAAAAGACCATTTCCTCCTAGCCATGAGAAAGCTAAGAGGTTGAATTTCACCATCTGCAAGCTCTTGGCTACAGAAATGCTGCCTTTCCGCCTGGTGTACACAGAGGATTTTCGAGACCTTATGTCCGTCGCAGTGCCCAAGTACCAGATGCCCAGTCGGCACTACTTCTCAAAGAAAGGTGTGCCTGCGCTCCACCAGCATGTCGCACACAACATCACCGCTTCTTTGAGAAACTCTGTGTGTGACAGGGTGCATTTCACCACAGACACTTGGACGAGTAGGCATGGACAGGGGCGTTACATGTCGCTGACTGGGCACTGGGTAACTATGGTGACAGCAGGACAAGGGGCTGCTGTCCAAGTCTTGCCGTCCCCACGAGTTGTGCGTCAATCCTCTTTATGTCAAAGTTCCTCCACTGCTTCTGCCTCCTCAACCTCCTCTCGGTCTTCCACCTGCACCCAAAGCCTGTCTGGTCATGCCACAAGCTTTCTAACTACGCAGAAGGGATCCTGCACACCTCCTTACTATGCTGGCAGTAGGGCTCAATGTCATCAGGCGGTTTTTACATTGAAATGTCTGGGAAATGTGAGTCACACAGCTGAGGAGTTGTGGTCAGCTCTGGAGAACCAATTTCATGAATGGTTGTCTCCACTGGACCTGAAACCAGGGAAGGCCGTGTGCGACAATGCTGCAAACCTGGGTGCGGCCCTTCGCCGGGGCAATGTCACACACGTGCCTTGTATGGCTCACGTGTTGAACCTGGTTGTCCAGCAATTTTTAGCCCACTATCCCAGACTAGATGGCCTTCTGCAGAGGGCACGGTCGCTGTGTGCTCACTTCCGCCGTTCGCATCCCGCAGCTCAGCGACTTACATCTCTACAGAAGTCGTTGGGCCTGCCACTTCACCGGCTAAAATGCGATGTGCCTACCCGGTGGAATTCAACTCTGCACATGTTGCAGCGACTGTGGCAGCACTGACAAGCCCTGGTGCAATACGTTCTGACGTATAGCTTGGGCCAACGAGATCCAGAGGTGGGGCAAATCACGCTGGAGGAGTGGTCTCAGATCAGGGACCTATGCACCCTTCTGCACAGTTTTGAAATGGCGACGAAGATGTTTATTGCTGACGATGCCATTATCAGCATGACTATTCCGGTGATTTACATGCTGGAGCACATGTTAAACAGAATTCGGAGTCAGGTGGTGGCACAAGAGGAGGTGGAGGAAGTAGAAGAGGAGGAGTTGTATGCGGAAGGGCTAACATCTGCAAGGTCCAGACGGTCGGCAGCACCAAGGCGGCAGGCATGTGAGGGTGGGGGAGATGGTTTTAGCAGGGCGCATGGTAGCAGCCAAACTAGTGAGGAAGGTGCAGGAGCCCAGGAAGAAGTGGAGGACGAACTGATGGAAGACTCATCAGATGAGGGAGACCTTGATCACATTTCTGTTGTGCGAGGTTGGGGGGAGAGGACAGAGGAAGGAAGCATGATTGTTACCTCGCCACCAACACAACAGGGACTTGGTGCTCCTGGATGCACAACACACATGAGTGCCTTAGAATCATAGAATCATAGAATGGTAGAGTTGGAAGGGACCTCCTGGGTCATCTGGTCCAACCCCCTGCTCAAAGCAGGATTCACTAGATCATCTCAGACAGATGTCTGTCCAGCCTCTGTTTGAAGACGTCCATTGAAGGGGAACTAACCACCTCTCGTGGCAGCCTGTTCCACTCATTAATCACCCTAACTGTCAAAAAGTTTTTTCTAATATCTAATCTGTGTCTCCTCCCATTTAGTTTCATCCCATTGCTTCTAGTCTTTCCTTGTGCAAATGAGAATAAAGATGATCCTTCTACAATGTGACAGCCCTTGACATATTTGTAGACAGCTATTAAGTCTCCTCTCAGTCTTCTTTTTTGCAAGCTAAACATTCCCAAATTGTGCAACCGTTCCTCATAGGACATGGTTTGCAGACCAGTCACCATTCTGGTCGCTCTTCTCTGAACTTGCTCCAGTTTGTCTATGTCTTTTTTAAAATGTGGTGCCCAAAACTGTACACAGTATTCCAGATGAGGTCTGACCAAAGAGGAGTAAAGACCGATAATGACTTCACGTGATCTAGACTGTATGCTTCTGTTAATACATCCCAGAATTGTATTTGCCTTTTTTGCTGCTGCATCACACTGTTGACTCATGTTCAGTCTATGATCTATTAGTATACCTAAGTCTTTTTCACATGTACTGTTGCTTAGCTCTATTCCTCCCATTCTGTATATGCTTTTTTCATTTTTATTGCCCAGATGTAGTACTTTGCATTTTTCCCTGTTAAAAACCATTCTGTTGGTTGCTGCCCACTGCTCCAGTTTATTTAGGTCTTTTTGAATCCTCTCTCTCTCTTCTCTAGTATTAGCTATCCCTCCTAGCTTTGTGTCATCAGCAAATTTAATCAGTTTACCCTCAATTCCTTCATCTAAATCATTGATAAAGATGTTGAACAATACAGGTCCCAGGACGGAGCCCTGTGGTACCCCACTTGAGACATTCATCCAGCTGGATGTGAAGCCATTTACAACCACCCTTTGAGTCCGATCACTAAGCCAGTTATGAATCCACCTAACAGTTGCCTGGTCCATTGCATACTTGGTCATTTTTTCAATAAGGATGGTGTGAGATACTTTGTCAAATGCTTTGCTGAAGTCAAGATATACTATATCTACAGCATTTCCCTGATCCACCCAGTCAGTGATTCTGTCATAGAAGGAAATTAAGTTAGTCTCACATGACTTGTTAGTTACAAACCCATGCTGACTCTGGTTAATCACTTCATTCTTATCCATGTACTTACATACATGTTGTTTAATAATTTGTTCAAAGATCTTTCCTGGTATAGAAGTCAGACTCACCGGCCTATAGTTCCCTGGGTCCACCTTCTTCCCCTTTTTGAAGATAGGAACAACATTTGCTCTTCTCCAGTCTTCTGGGACTTCTCCTGTTCTCCAAGAATTTTCAAAGATTATGGAGAGTGGTTGTAAAATTTCTTCTACGATCTCCTTCAGTACTCTGGGGTGTAATTCATCTGGACCTGGAGACTTGAACTCATTTATGTTAGCTAAATATTCCCTCACCATCTTTCTGTTTACAGATAACTTGGATTCCTCTATTCCTTTAAAAGGACAGTGAAGATCAGTTGATGTTACATTTTCTTTCTGAGAGAAAACAGATGCAAAATAGGAATTAAAAAGTTCGGCCTTCTCAACATCCTCTCTTACCATTTCTCCATTTTCATCCTGTAAAAATCCTATAGCATCTTTGACTTTTCTTTTACTTTTGACATACCCCCAAAATCCTTTTTTATTGCTTTTGACATCTCTTGCAAGCCTTAATTCATTGTCAGCTTTAGCTAACCTGATACGTGCCCTACAGGATCTGCAGACTGCATTATAATCTTCTTTAGATATGCCTCCCTCTTTCCATTTAATAAACATTTCTTTCTTTCTTTTTAGCATGTGTTTAAATTCTGTGTTCATCCATCCTGGTTTCCTTAAATGCTTCCCATTCTTCCTACTTTTCGGGATTGTTAACAATTGTGCTTTGAGAATCTCATTTTTAAAAATTTCCCATCCTTCCTGGACATTTTTGTCCTTAAGGACATCCAGCCATTGGATCCCTCCTATTCTCTTTCTGAGTCTCTTAAAATCTGCCTTTCTAAAATCTAACCTTGAAGTTTGAGTCTTCACATGTCTTCCTCCTCTAGTTATCCAAAATTCTATAATAGCATGATCGCTGCCTCCTAGGGTCCCAGCCACCTTTACCTCCTCAACCATTTCCTCCCTGTTTATAAGGATTAGACCCAAAGTAGCAGATCCCCTTGTTTTCTCCCCTACCTTTTGGAAGATAAAGTTGTCAGCAAGAGAGGATAAGAATTTGCTTGACCTGTTAGTTTTACTTGAGAGAGATTCCCAACAAATGTCTGGATAGTTGAATTCTCCCATGACCACTACGTCATATTTTTTGGAGAACTTGGTCATTTGATACATAAAGAGTTCATCCATATCTTCAGCTTGCCCAGGTGGCCTGTAGTAAATGCCTACAATGGTGTCCTTTCCGTTGTTCTCTCCTTGTATTCTTACCCAAACAGTTTCCACAGAACTCCCAGTCTCTGAAGCTTCAATCTCTGTGCAGATATACGCTTTTCTAACATACAATGCAACACCTCCTCCTCGTTTATCAAGTCTGTTTCTTACAAATAAGTTGTATCCTTTTAGCCTTTTATTCCAATCATGTGTATCGTCCCACCAAGTTTCAGTGATTCCAATGACATCATATTCCTTTTCCTGCATTAGTAGTTCCAATTCTCCTTGTTTGTTGCCCATGCTTTGTGCATTTGTATAAAAACATTTTAGTTTGTGATTGGTTTCTCTTCCTCCCATATTTTTATTATTTAAATTGTTTTGTCTTTGTTCTTCCTTTCCACTTCCAGTAGCAGAGATCTCAATAGTATTTGTCAGCTGTATGGCTTTTTCTGGCCTTTTGCTTCCCTTCCCACATTGTTCTAGTTTAAAGCTCTTCTGATGAGTGTAGCAAGGCGACTTCCAAATACATGTTTTCCAGTCTTCGTAAGCCTTCTTGCTGCACTACCTGCAACATGACCCTCGAATTGTGAGAATTAGAAATAATCCTGACTACTGGGTTGCCACACTGTTAGATCCCCGGTACAAAAGTAAATTTGCAGAAATTATTCCTGCCATAGAAAGGGATGCACGCATCCAGGAGTATCAGCAGAGACTGTTGCAGAATCTTACATGTGCTTTTCCACAAAATACCAGTGGTGCACGTAGTGAATCTCACAGTTCCAACTTGCCCACCGTGGGACCGTCAAGTGTTCAGCACTCAAACCGTAACAGAACCACAGTATCTGCTGGTAACATCAATTTTGCGGAATCATTTCACCACTTTTTTAGCCCATCCTTTGCAAGGCCACAGGAGACAAGAAGTCTGACACATAGTCAACGCCTAGAGACGATGGTACAGGAGTATCTCCAAGTAAACATTGAAGCCATGACTGTGTCACTGGACCCTTGCTCTTTTTGGGCTTCCAATCTGGATAAATGGCCGGAGCTAGCCACTTACGCCTTGGAGATATTGTCATGCCCCGCAGCCAGCGTTCTGTCTGAACGTGTGTTCAGCACTGCTGGTGGTGTGCTGACAGATAAGCCCACGCGGCTCTGCACTGATAATGTAGACAGACTCACGTTCATAAAGATGAACAAATCATGGATCCGAAATGACTTTTCTACCCCTGTGTCATCCAGGGGAGAGTAAAAGCTTGATGATTGGTTAAAATCACCCTACCAACCGTTTTAAGCTTTCAAATTACTAATCATGTTTATCTGTTTCTTGGCTGGAAAATAATTTGGGCTTTGTAGCAGTGTGCAGCACTGATTCTATTAGGCCATCTATAATAAGCTCCACCAGATTTAAAATTACTAATCATGTTTATCTGTATCTTGACTGGAAAATAATTTGGGCTTTGTAGCAGTGTGCAGCACTGATCCTATTAGGCCATCTATACTAAAGCTTCACCAGATTTAAAATTAATAATAATTTTTAGCTGCATCTAGCCCGGAAAATAATTTTGGGGCTCCGAGATGCGCAAGACACATAAGTGCCTTCTTGCTGCACTACCTGCAGCATGACCCTCATATTGTCAGAATTCGAAGTAATCATGACTACTGGGTTGCCACACTCTTAGATCCCCCAAACTTTTCGATCAACCTTTTCATTTTAATAAAGACCAAAAAAATGGTCATTTTTGAAATTATAAGCATTAGCAGGTTGTTAGAAACTGAAATCAAACAGTTTTCAACTCAAAACTTTATTCTAGGTGATGTTACATTTTCACATAGGACCCCTTGTTCGAAAGGAGCTTCTGAACTCTCTCGTCCATTGAATTTGTCAGGTTTTGGATGGTTTCTGCTTCAATTGTTTTGCATGAGGACAGAATACCCTCCCAGAGCTGTTGCTTAGATGTGAACTGCCTCCCGCCATCATAGACACTCCTTTTAATGATGCTCCAAAGGTTCTGAATGGGGTAGAGGTCAGGGGAGCATGGGGGTCACACCATAAGTTTGTTCCCTTTTATGCCCATATCAGCCAGAGATGCAGATGTTTTATGTGCAGCATGAGATGGTGCATTATCATGCAAAAAAATGATCTTGCTGTGAAATACATGGTTCTTCTTCTTGAACCATGGCAGGAAGTGCTGTTTGAGAAAATCCACATACATTATGGAGTTCATCTTTAGCGCCTTCAGGGATCCTAAAGGGGCCGACAATCTCTCTCCCCATGATTCCAGCCCAAAACATTACTCCACCTCCTCCTTGTTGGCGCTGTAGCCGTGTTTGCGTGGGGTGTCCATCAACCAGCCATCCTCCACTCCATCCATCTGGACCATCGAGCGCTGCACGGCACTCATCCGTGAACAAAACAGTTTTGAAATCAGTCTTCATGTAATGTTTGGCCCACTGGAGCCGTTTCTGCTTGTGTGAAGTGGATAGAGGAGGTCGACAGGATGGCGTATGCACAGCTCCAAACCTCTGAAGGACCCTGCATCTTGTTGTTCGGGGGACGTTGGAGGCACCAGCAGCTTCAAAAACTTGTCTGCTGCTATGACAAGGCTTTTTTGCCGCTGCTCTTTCAACCTGACGTAATTGCCTGTAGGAAAGAGTCCTCAATTTGCCCTTATCAGCACGCACACGTGTGTACTGTGAATCAGCTACATACTTCTTGATTGCCAAGACACTTCATCCTGATCATCGCACAATGTTGATTGTAGTCATGCCTTGACCTAAACACTCCACAATTTGTTGCTTCTCAGCAGCCGACACATCCTTTTTCTTTCCCATTTGGCAGAAAATGTAGGCTGCTTAATAATGTGAGACAGCCTTCTTAAGTAGTCTTGCCTTTCATTGGACACACCTGCCAAACTAATTAGCACAGGTGTCTGCAATTGCTTACAGTGATATAAAGAGCCCTGACACACATCACCATCAATGAGTTTAACTGACAAACAAACAAATTCTTCCCTTATCACTCCTAAACACTTTTTGCATAATAATTTGGAACACAGTGTACATGTGCTTTTCCACAAAACACCAGTGGTTCACGTAGTGAATCTTACAGTTCTAACTTGCCAACCGTGGTCTGTATGGAGTTGTTCAATAAAGGGCCCAAAATTAAGATAACATAGATGGGAGAGGTCTCTATGAATAGGAATTCCTAAGTATTTGATACCCTGTGAGGGCCAGACAAAGGGAAAGTTGGACTGGATGGAATCCTATATGGATTTGGGGAGGGAGACATCGAGGGCCTCAGACTTCGCTGCATTGATTTTAAAATTTGACCATGTAACAAAGTGATCTATTTCAGCCATAACAGCATGGATGGATATATGTGATTGAGTGATATATACTAGGACATCATCAGCAAATAGAGAGCACTTGTACTCGGTGCCTCCCACCTCAATCCACCTAATATTGGGGTTATGGCGAATTGATGAGAGCAGGTGCTCCGTCACTAGGATGTATAAGAGAGGGGACAGAGAACATCCCTGCCTTGTCCCATTGGTGATTGTGAAAGGTGATGAAAATGTTCTGACGCGCCCCCTGGGCCTTGGGACACCCGGAGCCGGACCCTTTTTGGTGGATGCTGGTGGTTGTAGTCTCCGTGGCGGCGATCCGATTCCGTGGCTCAGGGCGGTCAAACCAGTGGCGGAACTATTTATGTGGTTTTGATGTTTAAATGTCCGACTATGCCACCCGTGGATTGCGGTCAGAGTGAACCGCCGCTCCAGGGCAGACCGCTGAGGCTGGTGTTGTGGGTGCAGCAGAGCGTAGCATAACTCCCCACGGGAGGAGTATAGCCTCAGGGCAGTGTATGCGGAGGATGGGGGTGATGGTGCAGGGCAGCAGCAGTAACGACACGGAGTCAGTGATGCAGTCCAGGGCCTTTACTCACAGTTCTTATTATCCAGACCACGTCTGCAGGTAACGGCTGCCCACGTCGTACTGTGCTTACCAGGTGAGGGGCTCAGACAACTCCCAGATAACTTTGGAGCGCTTCACAGGACCCCCTTTGTGTGTCCTTTGTCTGGCCTTTCTTACCAACCCTTCTGTCCGGCTGCCTCGGGCCTCCTCTTGGTAAACTTGGCGCCAGTTTCCCTGACCCTATGTGGTGCCTTCCTAGCGGGTGTAGCGAGGGGCTGCGCCACATAAAATGTCACAGCCTCCTGTTTCTAGCTGAGGGTCGTTTCCTGACTCCACTAGTTTCGGGGACCGGTCTCCCCCTTTGGCCTGACCCCTCCACACAGGTGGATTCGGGCGTGCGGTGGCGACTCGCCCGTCCGCACCCCTGGGATCCCTTCGTTCCTCGTTCCTGGAGCCTTCTCCGCTCCTCTTCCTTCCTTCTCCCTCTTCCAGGCCTGGGCCTCTGTTACTAGGCCCGCCTCCGGAGCAGAGCTCATGCAGAGCCCCTGCTCCCTGCCACTTCTGCTCAGACTTCTCTGCACTGAACTAAGATGGTGCCCACCTTTTATACTCCCTTCTCAATGCACCCAGGAACTGCTTCCTCCCTGCTCCTGCACTACAGGGTTCCCCTTCCTCAGTGTTCCCTCCCCCCACTCCAGCCAGGGACAGGGACTGTCGTGCCCATCTCAGGGGCATATTGGTCGCCCTGCCCCACGGCAATGTGGTGTAATGCATGCAGGTGTCGGGTCCTGATCCACACTACATCCTTACCTGAGAGTGAGATATCACACCTCTGGGTGAGGTGCAATACCTCTGTAGCAACCGAGCCCTCAGGGTGCTACAGTTCCATCTATCTTCAGCCTAGGTGACGTATTGCGATACAGGGCCATGATTTTGGCTATAAAAGGGTCCCCTAGACCCCTACCCCAAGCTTTTTAAGAGAATCATATATGGCGTGCCAGGAGACTCTATGGAATGCTTTCTCAGCATCCAACGAGAGTATCTAATTAGAAATTTTTAACTGCATCTAGCCCAGGAAATACTTTGTGCCTAGTAGCAGTGTCTGCTAGTCAGCGGATTATACCGGCTGTTAAGCAAGCTACACCACCTGTAGTTTGGACACTTAATTTTTTCAAAGGAAATGCTTCGGGACCACGGGATACTCCGTGAAGAGCATCAGGAGGCACCCCAAGGCATAGGGGCTGGGACTGGCAGTAGGATGCCTTGCGGTGGACAGCCGAGCTCGATCCTTATAAAAGCTTTTTAACTGCAGCAGCTTTAGTGGACGCTACTGGAGCTGGAATTACGCGGCTGCTGGCATGAGACTTGCCCTCCAATAGATCCTTGTAAATGGATTTAAAGTGTATTCATTCAAATTAGAGAGACAATTTAAATTAAAAAGCTTAGAGCTGCCTCCACCACAGGGGTGCTCGCTCGACCCACCAGCGGACAGGCACCAGTATTGGGAGAGGGGGGCTGGCCGTCAGGGTTCACCGCGGCTCTGGCACAAACCCGGGGACGCGGAGGTGGCATGGGCAGGAGCGGACTGAACGTGTCGGCTTCTCACTTTTTGGATTTTAGAAGGGCATGACATGCCTATATCTGTGTCTCCCCCTCCTTTTACTCCTCCACCTCTTTTCTTTTCGCATGACTATATGTATTTGTCACTTTTCCATGTGTTAGTTGTGTCTTCTGAGCAGTTTGTCAGCTTTTGGACACCTTTGAAGGTGTTTTCTATGTGTTTCTATGTGTTTTTGTTTGCCTGCCATTGGTTTTAACGGTGTTCGAAGGTGTTCGACGAACAGTTCGACGAACAGTTCGGCGAACACACGGGTGTTCGACGAACCGAACCGAACTCGAACACTACGGGGGTGGCTCAACACTAGTCTGGACCTTGCAGATGTTAGCCCTTCCGCATACAACTCCTCCTCCTCTACTTCCTCCACCTCCTCTTGTGCCACCACCTTACTCCGAATTCTGTTTAACATGTGCTCCAGCATGTAAATCACCGGAATAGTCATGCTGATAATGGCATCGTCAGCAATAAACATCTTCGTCGCCATTTCAAAACTGTGCAGAAGGGTGCATAGGTCCCTGATCTGAGACCACTCCTCCAGCGTGATTTGCCCCACCTCCGGATCTCGTTGGCCCAGGCTATACGTCAGAACGTATTGCACCAGGGCTTGTCGGTGCTGCCACAGTCGCTGCAACATGTGCAGAGTTGAATTCCACCGGGTAGGCACATCGCATTTTAGCCGGTGAAGTGGCAGGCCCAACGACTTCTGTAGAGATGTAAGTCGCTGAGCTGCGGGATGCGAATGGCGGAAGTGAAGACACAGCGACCGTGCCCTCTGCAGAAGGCCATCTAGTCTGGGATAGTGGGCTAAAAATTGCTGGACAACCAGGTTCAACACGTGAGCCATACAAGGCACGTGTGTGACATTGCCCCGGCGAAGGGCCGCACCCAGGTTTGCAGCATTGTCGCACACGGCCTTCCCTGGTTTCAGGTCCAGTGGAGACAACCATTCATGAAATTGTTTCTCCAGAGCTGACCACAACTCCTCAGCTGTGTGACTCACATTTCCCAGACATTTCAAAGTAAAAACCGCCCTACTGCCAGCATAGTAAGGAGGTGTGCAGGATCCCTTCTGCGCAGTTAGAAAGCTTGTGGCATGACCAGACAGGCTTTGGGTGCAGGTGGAAGACCGAGAGGAGGTTGAGGAGGCAGAAGCAGTGGAGGAACTTTGACATAAAGAGGATTGACACACAACTCGTGGGGACGGCAAGACTTGGACAGCAGCCCCTTGTCCTGCTGTCACCATAGTTACCCAGTGCCCAGTCAGTGACATGTAGCGCCCCTGTCCATGCCTACTCGTCCAAGTGTCTGTGGTGAAATGCACCCTGTCACACACAGAGTTTCTCAAAGAAGCGGTGATGTTGTGTGCGACATGCTGGTGGAGCGCAGGCCACCTTTCTTTGAGAAGTAGTGCCGACTGGGCATCTGGTACTGGGGCACTGCGACGGACATAAGGTCTCGAAAATCCTCTGTGTCCACCAGGCGGAAAGGCAGCATTTCTGTAGCCAAGAGCTTACAGATGGTGAAATTCAACCTCTTAGCTTTCTCATGGCTAGGAGGAAATGGTCTTTTACTTGTCCACATCTGAGGGACCGAGGGCTGGCTATTGTGCTTAGACGGGGTTGATAAGGGTGTCCCCGGCAAACTGCCGGTCTGTGAGGAAGATGCAGGTGGACACGTTAGGTTGCCTTGATCCAAAGGTGGTGCTATCGATGTCGGACAGCGCTCAACACCAGCTGGTATTACCACCTCCAAAGAAAATGATGACCTGCCAATCACGCTGGCTGTTGCGGGTAAAGAGGTGGCAGGTCTGCGCCCCAAAACAGGTGTGACTGCTAGAGATGAGCGTTGTTCTACTCGAACTGTTCGCCAATCTCAAATTCGAGCTGTTTTGGGCGGTGTTCGAGCCGTTCGGCGAACACGAACAATTTGAGAAAAATTCGGCTGTTCGAGGTTATGTTCGATAACTGTTCGTGCACCAAAATCATAACTGGATTTTTTCCCAGTAATGATGAAAATTAATGTTAATACGCAGTTTGAGTGTACAGCGGGGTGGGGGGAGGGGCAGGGGATGGATCTCTGCAGGAATAATGAAGATCTCCATTTTTTTTTCTCTTTCCCGCATTTACAGTGGGGAGGTGCAATCTGTCAGCCTATCAGCAGCGCAGACACGGAGCGAAGTGCTTTTTTCACACAAGCAAGGGCATGTGTCATTGGCAGTGTATGTCACATGTCCTTGCCCTATAAGACCAAGCCATTTTCCCCATCGCCACCATTTTCTCACTGCTGCAGCTGCGTGTTAGACGGCACCGCTGTTGCTGTGTGCGCTATACCTTGTTAATTTCAAGCCAATTTTCGCACAAATCTACAGATAGCTTGGGAGTAGGGAATAGTTGTGATTGCAGTCCTTTTAAGGACTAGGTTACAGCATTTCCTACGACTTTTATCAGGCAGGTCTGTGCTCTTAAATAGATAGATTGTGGGAGTAAAGACTATTTGTAATTGGAGTCCTTTTCAGGACTAGGTTACATCAGTTCCTATCCGTTTTTGCCATGCAGGTCTGTGCCAGTGCTGTGCAAGTTTTTTTCACAGCATTTGGCTGAATCTAGCAAAGCTAATCCTTTTTGGCCTATTGAAGAGTGTGTTAGTCAGTGGAGTAGCCTATCTGTGTTGCAAGATATACCACCTGTGTATAGAATACCAATTTTTTTACTGCACCTAGTGAAGTAAAATCTTTTGGGCATAGGATCATTCTATTAGTCCATCTATACTGACCTCCATCAGGTTGCAAATTGAATATAATTTTTTTCTGCATCTAGCTCTGAAAAAATATTGGGCTTCTAGCTGTGTGTGGGACTTGTTGTATTAGTCCATCTATACTGACCTCCATCAGGTTGCAAACTGAATATATTTTTTTCTGCATCTACCGCTGAAAAAATATTGGGCTTCTAGTTGTGTGTGGGACTTGTTGTATTAGTCCATCTATACAGACCTCCATCAGGTTGCAAACTGAATATATTTTTTTCTGCATCTACCTCTGAAAAAATATTGAGCTTCTAGCTGTGTGTGGGACTTGTTCTATTAGTCCATCTATACTGACCTCCATAAGGTTGCAAACTGAATATAATTTTTTTCTGCATCTACCTCTGAAAAAATATTTGGGCTTCTAGCTGTGTGTGGGACTTGTTCTATTAGTCCATCTATACTGACCTCCATAAGGTTGCAAATTCAAAATAATTTTTTGTCTGCATCTACCTCTGAAAAAACATTTGGCCTTCTAGCTGTGTGTGGGACTTGTTCTATTAGTCCATCTATACTGACCTCCATAAGGTTGCAAACTGAATATAATTTTTTTCTGCATCTACCTCTGAAAAAATATTTGGGCTTCTAGCTGTGTGTGGGACTTGTTCTATTAGTCCATCTATACTGACCTCCATAAGGTTGCAAATTCAAAATAATTTTTTGTCTGCATCTACCTCTGAAAAAATATTTGGCCTTCTAGCTGTGTGTGGGACTTGTTCTATTAGTCCATCTATACTGACCTCCATAAGGTTGCAAACTGAATATAATTTTTTTCTGCATCTACCTCTGAAAAAATATTTGGGCTTCTAGCTGTGTGTGGGACTTGTTCTATTAGTCCATCTATACTGACCTCCATAAGGTTTCAAACTGAATATAATTTTTTTCTGCATCTACCTCTGAAAAAATATTTGGCCTTCTAGCTGTGTGTGGGACTTTTTCTATTAGTCATCTATACTGACCTCCATCAGGTTGCAAATTCAAAATAATTTTTTGTCTGCATCTACCTCTGAAAAAATATTTGGCCTTCTAGCTGTGTGTGGGACTTGTTCTATTAGTCCATCTATACTGACCTCCATAAGGTTGCAAACTGAATATAATTTTTTTCTGCATCTACCTCTGAAAAAATATTTGGGCTTCTAGCTGTGTGTGGGACTTGTTCTATTAGTCCATCTATACTGACCTCCATAAGGTTGCAAATTCAAAATAATTTTTTGTCTGCATCTACCTCTGAAAAAATATTTGGCCTTCTAGCTGTGTGTGGGACTTGTTCTATTAGTCCATCTATACTGACCTCCATAAGGTTGCAAACTGAATATAATTTTTTTCTGCATCTACCTCTGAAAAAATATTTGGGCTTCTAGCTGTGTGTGGGACTTGTTCTATTAGTCCATCTATACTGACCTCCATAAGGTTTCAAACTGAATATAATTTTTTTCTGCATCTACCTCTGAAAAAATATTTGGCCTTCTAGCTGTGTGTGGGACTTTTTCTATTAGTCATCTATACTGACCTCCATCAGGTTGCAAATTCAAAATAATTTTTTGTCTGCATCTACCTCTGAAAAAATATTTGGCCTTCTAGCTGTGTGTGGGACTTGTTCTATTAGTCCATCTATACTGACCTCCATAAGGTTGCAAACTGAATATAATTTTTTTCTGCATCTACCTCTGAAAAAATATTTGGGCTTCTAGCTGTGTGTGGGACTTGTTCTATTAGTCCATCTATACTGACCTCCATAAGGTTGCAAATTCAAAATAATTTTTTGTCTGCATCTACCTCTGAAAAAATATTTGGGCTTCTAGCTGTGTGTGGGACTTGTTCTATTAGTCCATCTATACTGACCTCCATAAGGTTGCAAACTGAATATAATTTTTTTCTGCATCTACCTCTGAAAAAATATTTGGCCTTCTAGCTGTGTGTGGGACTTGTTCTATTAGTCCATCTATACTGACCTCCATAAGGTTGCAAACTGAATATAATTTTTTTCTGCATCTACCTCTGAAAAAATATTTGGCCTTCTAGCAGTGTGTGGGTCTCATTGTATTAGGCCATCTATACCAAGCTCCACCAGCTTTTCAATTAATAATAATTTTTCGCTGCATCTAGCCCTGAAAATAATTTTTCTTCCCAATAGTGGTAGCAATAGAAATATGGGGCGCGCTCCTGGCTTACAAAAATATACGCTTCATAACAAAAAACACCAGCTTAGCGCACTGCATTAATAAGATGGCATCATCGTCTCTCCCAGTGCTAGGCCTACTACCCAGGCTAGCATTCCTGTGCCTAAAACACAATGTATGGGTCCGCACTAGCCACTATGCTGAGGGGTCTAAAGCTGCTGCTAACGCTTTATAACAATTCAATTGGCAGATTTTCACAGAGCTCTTCCACAATGCCCACCCATCGGGACAACAGTTGCCCACCTTCCCTATGGGATCTAGTGGCAAATAGTTGATGCCATTAATCAGAGCGTCAGTTGCCCCGTCGACGTGGCAAGCATACGGTAAGGCATGGGAAGAGTGGACACGACAAGTAGCAGGCAGACGGGTTGACCAATGTGAACAAGCCAGATCACAAGTCACCATAGAATTTCTCCACCAGCTAATGATGAGGGGCATATCAGGGGCGTCAGCGCAGCGGTGTCTGACCGGAGTAGCATTTCACTTCCAACTACTGAATTGGGGAGATGTGACAAAGATTCATCATCAGACAATCCATAAAAGGGTGGAAAAGGGGTCAGCCAAGTCAGGAGTGTAGACGTCCCGTCCCGTGTCACTAAAACTGATTTCTCACATCATATCCCTAACACCATTAACATGACACTCACAATTTGAAGCAACACTACTGTCTACTGCATTTGTGATCGCCTTCTTCGGGGCGCTATGCATAAGCGAATTAGTCCCTCAATCCAAAATTAGCACCAGTGGAGGCTTATTACACCAGGACGTAGTCATAGCCAATAATGCAATACGTCTACGCATACACAAATCGAAAATGGTTCCAGCGGGCAGGGGCACTTGGGTACTTCTACAACCCACAAACGGTACACTGAGTCGGGTAACAATAGTAAAACCATATCTAACCATCAGATCACAAAGTAATTTGTTCCTATCACACATTGATGGGACGCCATTAGCAAGATACCAGTTCCAAGCTATATTTAATAAATGCATAACATCGGCAGGGAACCACCCCAAAGATTACGGGACACACTCATTCCGCATAGGCGCGGCCACAGAAGCAGCAAGAGCAGGACTGTCAGAAACGGAAGTTCAGAGGATAGAGAGATGGTGATCCACGTGTTTGGCAAGATACATAAGACCGGACTTGTTATCCTAACGTGGTTTGTTTCTTTTACAGGTGACGCTAAGCCAACAGTGTGGGTGATAGGCCACTCGTATATATATTGGGCAGATTAAAGGGCGAAAGTCCGCCCAGGCAGGAGGAAATTAGAGTTTCATAACACATATTTCAACTGGAGAGGTAATAGAGGCCTGCTATGGCCACAGGTACTAATGGAGGTAATCAAGGTAGGGAGAGAGGCAAGATGTCTGGTCATCTTAGTTATACAGGCCGGCGGAAACAACCTAGGTCATCACAAGAGCGCATAACTAAAGGCAATAATGAAACTAGACACTGAGCGCTTCAGAGAATTTTTCACAAAACTAGCTATAGTATGGTCAGAGATTGTGCTGATAGCGGTATGGCAAGTTGCGCGAGACATCACGGCCATCGAACGGACAAGGCGGGTAATAAATATTCGGATGGCAAAATTTAGAAGAGACAGAGGCGGTGTAGTGGTACGACACCGACAACTGGAAGGAGATAAAGCAGGCCTCATACGGCCCGACGGTGTTCACTTAATGGATATTGGACTGGACATATTCCTGTCAGGACTCCAGGACGGAGTGGAACAAGCGTTAAGAGTGATGGGTGGGGGTCAGAGTCCTGCATACGAGTACGCAGGATCCTCCGTGGCCTGGAAATAGAAAGGACATGTTGGAGAGTTACACTTGTTGGCCAAGTTGCCGGAGTGGAGACCCAGGGCATGCTGCAACAAGCTGAATTATTTTAGAAATAAAATGTCTTTCTAATGGAATGAGTATAAAGAGTTAATAAAGCTGTGACCGATCCTCACCCATCCAGTTGTAAGAGTTACATTATTGTATTGTCAATGAAAGGGGGGCGTTAGGGGGGCTGAGCGTCTGGGTTTGGTTGGGGGTCCCCACAGTCTGCCTAGGCTAGATGCATTTAAAAATTCTTATTAGATACACAGGCGGTGCAGCTTGCTTCGCAGCTGGGCTACTACGCCCAAAGTATTGCCTAGGCTAGATGCAGTTAAAAATTCTACGCTGACTAGCAGACACTGAAGATTTGGAGCAGACCTCTGAGTAAACAGCTCTTCAGACTCAATCATCTGTGTTACCCCAAGCCCAAGTGTATGTAGTTTCTTACAGTTAAAAGGGGGGGGGGGAGCGACCCAACCCACCTGGAATTGACGATGCCAACGTCACGTAAGACACAGCAAGGGGACTCCAAAAAGAGTTTCCATTTTTTCCCAAAATTGTGGCACAGACACCACTTAACCCTAGAACGCATACCTGGGGCCTCGCAGTCCCGCCCTGTTAATTGTTTTCTATTTTCTGCAAGATTACTTTAGTTAGAATTTTGAAACTCTAGGTATTCTTCATGTATATAGTTGTTTGTCATTTGAGTTTGAGTTATTCAATGTTATTTGCACACGGGCCTAAAAGGCCCCAGGTATATGAAAGTGTAGATTTTTATGGTCATGTGTTCTAGGGTTAAGTGGCATCAATTGCCCCACAGTTGCTTAAAACGGTTGGTGAGGTGATATTACCAAATCCTCAAGCTTTTAGCCTCCCAAGGATAACACGGGATTAGAAAAGTCCTTGCGAATCCATGATTTGTTCATCTTTATGAACGTGAGTCTGTCTACATTCTCAGTGGACAGCCGCGTGCGCTTATCTGTCAGCACACCATCAGCAGCGCTGAACACACGTTCAGAGAGAACACTGGCTGCAGGGCATGACAAGATCTCCAAGGC
Organism: Phyllobates terribilis; assembly: GCF_046119375.1. Lineage (NCBI taxonomy): Eukaryota > Metazoa > Chordata > Amphibia > Anura > Dendrobatidae > Phyllobates > Phyllobates terribilis. The sequence goes on along the minus strand of NW_027362763.1, from coordinate 100,807,539 downwards.
GTGAGTGGCGAGCTCCGGCCATTTTTCCAGATTGAAATACCAAAATGAGCAAGGGTCCAGTGACACAGTCATGGCTTCGATGTTCACTTGGAGATACTCCTGCACCATCCTCTCTAGGCATTGACTATGTGTCAGACTTCTTGTCTCCTGTGGCCTTGCAAAGGATGGTCTAAAAAAGTGGTGAAACGATTTCACAAAATTGCTGTTACCAGCAGATACTGTGTTACTGTTACGGTTTGAGTGATGAAGACTCGACAGTCCCGCGGTTGGCAAGTTAGAACTGTGAGATTCACTTCGTGCACCACTGGTGTTTTGTGGAAAAGCACATGTAAGATTCTGCAACAGAGTCTGCAGATACTCCTGCATGCGTCAATCCCTTTTTATGGCAGGAATTATTTCAGCAAATTTACTTTTGTACCGGGGATCTAAGAGTGTGGCAACCCAGTAGTCGAGATTACTTCGAATTCTGCAATCTGAGGGTCATGTTGCAGGTAGTGCAGCAAGAAGGCACTCATGTGTCTTGCGCATCCAGGAGGACCAAGTCCTTGTTGTGTTGGTAGCGAGGTAAGAATCATGCTTCTTTCCTCTGCCCTCTCCCCCCAACCTCGCACAACAGAAATGTGATCAAGGTCTCCCTCATCTGATGAGTCTTCCATGCCCATCGCCAGTTCATCCTCCACTTCTTCCTCGGCTCCTGCACCTTCCTCAACAGTTTGGCTGCTACCATGCGCCCTGTTTAATCCCTCTCCCCCACCCTCTCATGCCTGCCTCCTTGGTGCTGCCAACCGTCTGGACCTTGGAGATGTTATCCCTTCCGCATACGACTCCTCCTCTACTTCCTCCACCTCCTCTTGTCCGACCACCTGACTCTGAATTCTGTTTAATGTGTGCTCCAGCATGTAAATCACCGGAATAGTTATGCTGATAATGGCATCGTCGTCAGCACTAAACATCTTCGTCGCCATTTCAAAACTGTGCAGAAAGGTGTGTGGCGCCCCTAAGGGTGCAGTCACCACAGAGTTACTGCATCTCACCCAGAGGTGTGGTATCTCACCCTCAGGTAAGGAAGGCGTATGGCTCGGGACCCTAACACCTGCATCCAACACATACCCGCAGTGGGGTTAGGGCGAGATTGCTCCTAAGGGAGAGCACAGTCCCAGGTCCCTAGCTGGTGGGAGGATCCTATGTAGTGGGTGCTTAGGGGAGCAGCTTAGGGGAGCACATGACAGGGAGAGTCTAAATAGGAAGCCATCTTAGAAAGAGCAAGCCAGTCAGAGGAGGAAAAGTGACAGGAGCAGAGGCTCGGCATGAGCTCTGCTCCGGAGGCGGGCCTAGCCAGGGAGGCCCAGGACTGAAGGAGAGAAGAGAGGAGTGGGAGCAGGAAGGCTCCAGGAACCGAAGGGACCCTAGGGCTACGGGCCGTGCAGAAGGCCACCTGTACTCCCGCTGCTACCAGGAGGTAGAGGGGTCAATCCAGATAAGGGGAACCGGTCCCTCAACTAGAGGAGAAACAGCAAGGCTCAACTAGAAACCGGAGGCTGCAGCATTTCATGTACTGCAGGCAAAAGTCCACACCAGTCTCACTAAGAAGGTAGCCACATAGGACCCAGGGGACGGAACACACGTCGCCCGCCAAGGCCCGAGGATACTGGATAGAAGTGTCACTGGGTGTGAGGTGCAGGGAGAAAGCCAGAGAAAGGACACACAGAATGGGGTCCTGCTAAGTACTCCGGAGCTATCTGGGGGTGGACTGAGCCCCTCACTGAGTACGCACAGCACGACGGGTGAGATAGCTCTGGTACCTGTAATCTGGACTGCAACAACTGTGAGTAAAGATCTTGGGACTGCATCACATGGGCTCTGTGTTCATTACTGACTCCCTGCACTACAACCACCATCATCCACCCACACTGCCCCGAAGCTACACTCTTCCTGTGGTGAGTAATAATACCATTGCAGCAAAACCACCAGCTTCAGAGGACTGTTCCGCAGCGGCGGCCCCTTTGGCCGCACTCCACAGGTGGCGTAGTCGGACATTATAAAATCCATATATACAAATTACCGTTGGATTGACCGCCCTGGGTCACGAACCGGGTCACCGCCACAGTGACTACAACCCCCAGCGTCTACCGGCCCGGCTCCGGGTACCCCACGGCCCAGGGGGCACGTCAACTTCATAGGTCCCTGATCTGAGACCACTCCTGCTGTGTGATTTGCCCCACCTCTGGATCTCGTTGGCCCAGGCTATACGTCAGAAACTATTGCACCAGGGCTTGTCGGTGCTGCCACAGTCGCTGCAACATGTGCAGAGTTGAATTCCACCGTGTCGGCACATCGCATTTCAGCCGGTGAACTGGCAGGCCCAACGACTTCTGTAGAGATGTAAGTCGTTGAGCTGCGGGATGCGAACGGCGGAAGTGAGCACACAGCGACCGTGCCCTCTGCAGAAGGCCATCTAGTCCGGGATAGTGGGCTAAAAATTTATGGACAACCAGGTTCAACACGTGAGCCATACAAGGCACGTGTGTAACATTGCCCCGGCGAAGGGCCGCACCCAGGTTTGCAGCATTGTCGCACACGGCCTTCCCTGGTTGCAGGTCCAGTGGAGACAACCATTCATGAAACTGGGTCTCCAGAGCTGACCACAAGTCCTCAGCTGTGTGACTCACATTTCCCAGACATTTCAAAGTAAACACTGATGCCGTTGAGCCCTGCTGGCAGCATAGTAAGGAGGTGCGCAGTTAGAAAGCAGGTGGCATTACCAGACAGGCTTTGGGTGCAGGTGGAGGACCGAGAGGAGGTTGAGGAGGCAGAAGCAGTGGAGGAACTTCTAGATAAAGAGGATTGACGTACAACTCACGGGGACGGCAAGACTTGGACAGCAGCCCCTTGTCCTGCTGTCACCATAGTTACCCAGTGCCCTGTCAGCGACATGTAACGCCCCTGTCCATGCCTACTCATCCAAGTGTCTGTGGTGAAATGCACCCTGTCACACACAGAGTTTCTCAAAGAAGCGGTGATGTTGTGTGCGACATGCTGGTGGAGCGCAGGCACACCTTTCTTTGAGAAGTAGTGCCGACTGGGCATCTGGTACTGGGGCACTGCGACTGACATAAGGTCTCAAAAATCCACTGTGTCATCCAGGCGGAAAGGGCAGCATTTCTGTAGCCAACAGCTTGCAGATGGTGAAATTCAACCTCTTAGCTTTCTCATGGCTAGGAGGAAATGGTCTTTTACTTGTCCACATCTGAGGGACCGAGGGCTGGCTGTTGTGCTTTGACGGGGTTGAGTAGGGTGTCCCTGGCAAACTGCCGGTCTGTGAGGAAGATGCAGGCGGACATGTTAGGTTGCCTTGATCCAAAGGTGGTGCTCTCGATGTCAGAGAGCTCTCAACACCAGCAGGTGTTTCCACTTCCCAATGAACTGACGACCTGCCAATCACACTGGCTGTTGCAGGTAAAGAGGTGGCAGGTCTGCGTCCAAAAACATGTGTGACTGCTGTCCCCCCAGTCACAGAGGATGAAGAGGCCGCGGATGCACAAGATGGGGCAGACGGTGGTTGGCCCAGCCTGCTAGGCCGCATTGTAGCACAGTGAGCTTCCCACTGCAACTTATGCTTCATATCCATGTGACGGTACATGCATGAAGTACTCAAACTATGTATTTTTTGGCCTCTACTTAGCTTTTGGTGACAAATATTACAGATAACACGAGTTGGGTCATCCTTATCGATCTGAATAAATGCCCAGGCTATGCAAGGCTTAGAGCCCATGCGACCTGAAGAGCCACTACGACTTGTGGTCAGAGGCGGAGTTGTGGTTGAGGATGCAGTTGTTGACGTGCTTCCAGTACTCCGTCTCTGTCTAGGAAGGCGCAACCTAACCTCGTCGTCAATAGCATCTGTGACGCCCCGCTGCGCTTGGTATCACAGATCCTAGAAGAATGTATTGATGGAATCCTCCACAAGAGGCCCCCATAAACATTCACACATCTCCACCTTCCACCTCAGACCAGCAGAGGGAGCCCGTTAGGGATATAAATAGGGAAGGTGGAGCTAGGCAGTTCAGTTCCTCTGAAGAGTTCCTGCAGTAGAGAAGCCTAAGAGAGGTCAGTCTGCAGTGGAGCTCAGTCTAGTCTAGAGAACTCAGTTAATAGTTCAGCAGTGGAGCACGAGGCTCCTGCTAGCTAGATTCAGGGAGCCCAGATAGAGCTTAAGGTGTGCCAGCGTCATAAGATCGGTGAAGCGCGGCAAGCTGCCGTTAGTGTGTATAGCCTATTGAGGGCCTGAGTAGGCCGAAGGCGAGTGGCGAATTAGTACATAAGGGGCAGAGGAGCTTAACCAGCTCATCCCGAAGCATTTACCGGACACCGGATCCGAGCTTACCGGGATCTCTATGACCCAGTAAGGCATAACCGGAATCCCTGGAGAACTACAAGTCCCAGGATCGCTAAGGTGCTGATACGTAACAGAGCCAGGAGACGCTTAGGCCCCGCATACTGGGAGCGTGAACTTCAAGAGAAGGCCCTACCACAAGGTCAGCCAGCGCAGGACAGAGACAAAGTTAGGCCTAGCTCCAGGCAGGTCAGAAACTTACTGCGCAGAGGCAAGAAACAGGAGGCCCTACACCCGCTCATTGGGGAGGATACTGATATGCACCCTTCACCCTACAGTGCTACAGGATGTGCCTGAATTTCCTCCAGTAAAAGGTACTGAAGTGACTACCGTGTCCGTTTCCGTTCTTGCTCTGACCCAGCTGGGTCTCGCCTGTCCTGCATTCCCCCTGCATACGCTGCCCTGAGACCTAGCTCCACCTGTGGGGAGCTATACCATCGAGCTGCCTTATCACGGGCCTCAGTGGACTGCTGCAGCGCTGGTGCTTCTCACCAGATACCACAGGTGGTGTCACAAACTCTTATAAAATTAACAATTATCCACCCTTTTAAAGAGTGACCCCAGGGTACGGGCCAGGGAGCCGACCACCGCGACATCCCAAAGGCCAGGCAAAGGCCCGGGTGACCTCATCGACTGGCTGACTGTGGGTTGACAGTAAGTGGGATCTCCAACCTTGTCATCATCACCCTGTGTGTTATCACACCCGTCGTCCTCAAAGCCAACCTCTTCCTGCCCTGACCGAAAAGTCAAGTTGTCGCTCCAATCAGGTATTTGAGTCTCATCATCGTCTTCATCATTGTCTCCACCAACAGGAGTTACAGTTTGGGAACGAGGGTCTACATTATGCTCAGAACCTTCTTCATCTGGTCCTGGATCCGACTTATAAAGATTCTGGGCATCAGTGCAGATCATTTCCTCGTCTGGATTAACAGAAGCTCTGGAGCAGACCTCCGTTTCCCAGGCTATAGTATGAGTAAACAGCTGTGCAGACTCAACCATCTGTGTTACCCCATACTCAGACGGGCAGCTGGAGACTTGGGAGCTGTGAGGAAGCAAGTGCGATTGGGGTGACACCTCTGAGGACTGGAGTATTTGTGATGTTGAAGTTGAGGTGGAGGAGAGCCCACTTGAAGGAGCACTTGATATCCGCTGAAGCACCTGCTGTTTTTGTGCCTCATCTGGAATTTGTAGCGATGGGCGTGTCCGTAACAAAGGGATCGTATCACATTGTCCACGAAAAGAAGTCGACATGTTAGTTTGGCTGGAAGATGGTCTTTCTTCTGTAGATGTTACTCCCCCCCCCACCGCGGGGGGCTCGACCCACCAGCGGACAGGCACCAGTATTAGGAGAGGGGGGCTGGCCGTCAGGGTCCAGCGCGGCTCTGGCACAAACCCGGCGACACGGAGGTGGCACGGGCAGGAACGGACTGGCCGTGTCGGCTTCTCACTTTTTGGATTTTAGAAGGGCATGACATGCCTATATCTGTGTCTCCCCCTCCTTTTACTCCTCCACCTCTTTTATTTTCGCATGACTATATGTACTTGTCACTTTTCCATATGTTAGTTATGTCTTCTGAGCAGTTTTTCAGCTTTTGGACACCTTTGAAGGTGTTTTCTATGTGTTTCTATGTATTTTTGTTTGCCTGCCATTGGTTTTAACGGTGTTCGAAGGTGTTCGACGAACAGTTCGAACCGAACACGAACACTACGGGGGTGGCTCAACACTAGTGACTGCTGTCCCCCCAGTCACAGAGGATGAAGAGGCCACGGATGCACAAGATATGGCAGACGGTGGTTGGCCCGGCCGGCTAGGCCGCATTGTAGCACACTGAGCTTCCCACTGCAACTTATGCTTCATGTCCATGTGCCGGTTCATGCATGAAGTACTCAAACTATGTATTTTTTGGCCTCTACTTAGCTTTTGCTGACAAATGTTACAGATAACACGAGTTGGGTCATCTTTATCGATCTGAAAAAATGCCCAGGCTATGCAAGGCTTAGCACCCATGCGACCTGAAGAGCCACCACGACTTGTGGTGAGAGGCAGAGTTGTGTTTGAGGATGCAGTTGTTGACGTGCTTCCAGTACTACGTCTCTGTCCAGGAAGGCGCAACCTGACCTCGTCGTCACTAGCATCTTCCTCCACCTCCTCTGCTGACCTCATCTCTTGGCTGACTGTGTGTTGACAGTAAGTGGGATCTCCAACCTCATCATCATCACCCTGTGCGTTATCACACACGTCGTCCTCAGAGCCAACCTGTTCCTGCCCTGACAAAAAACTAAAGTTGTCGCTCCAATCAGGTATTTGAGTCTCATCATCGTCTTCCTCATTGTCTCCACCAACAGGAGTTACAGTTTGGGAATGAGGGTCTACATTATGGTCAGAACCTTCTGCGTCCGGTCCTGGATCCGATTCATAAAGATTCTGGGCATCAGTGCAGATCATTTCCTCGTCTGGATTCACAGAAGCGCTGGAGTCGACCTCTGATTCTCAGGCTATAGTATGAGTAAACAGCTCTGCAGACTCAACCATCTGTTCTACCTCATACTCAGACGGGCAGCTGGAGATTTGGGAGCTGTGAGGAAGCAAGTGCGATTGGGGTGACACCTTTGAGGACTGGAGTATTTGTGATGTTGAAGTTGATGTGGAGGGGAGCCCACTTAAAGGAGCACTTGATATCCGTTGAAGCACCTGCTGTTTTTGTGCCTCATCTGGAATTTGTAGCGATTGGCGTGGCCGTAAGAAAGGGATCTTATCACATTGTCCGCTAAAAGAAGTAGACATTTTAGTTTGGCTGGAAGATGGTCTTTCTTCTGCAGATGTTACTGTTGCTTTAACACCTACCCCACGGACACAACCTTTTTTCCCATTCCCAACACGCCTATTCCCCTTTCCACCAGCAGCAGGCCTTTTTCCACTCATTTTGGTGGTTAACTAATTCACAACTCTGGAGTTGTTTGCACAAAAAAACAATGGATGGGAACCGAGCAGAGCTGAGTGGCCAAACTGTGGTATTAGGCCAAAACTATTGGCTGGGTTAGATGCAGAAAAAAATTATATTCAATTTGCAACCTGATGGAGGTCAGTATAGATGGACTAATAGAGAAAGTCCTACACACAGCTAGAAGCCCAAATATTTTTTCAGAGGTAGATGCAAAAAAAAAATATATTCAGTTTGCAACCTGATGGAGGTCAGTATAGATGGACTAATAGAGAAAGTTCCACACACTGCTAGAAGGCCAAATATTTTTTCAGAGCTAGATGCAGACAAAAAATTATTTTTAATTTGCAACCTGATGGAGGTCAGTATAGATGGACTAATAGAGAAAGTCCCACACACTGCTAGAAGGCCAAATATTTTTTCAGAGCTAGATGCAGACAAAAAATTATTTTCAGTTTGCAACCTGATGGAGGTCAGTATAGATGGACTAATAGAACAAGTCCCACACACAGCTAGAAGCCCAAATATTTTTTCAGAGGTAGATGCAGAAAAAAATTATATTCAGTTTGCAACCTGATGGAGGTCTGTATAGATGGATTAATAGAACAAGTCCCACACACAGCTAGAAGCCCAATATTTTTTCAGAGGTAGATGCTGAAAAAAATTATATTCAGTTTGCAACCTGATGGAGGTCTGTATAGATGGATTAATAGAACAAGTCCCACACACAGCTAGAAGCCCAATATTATTTCAGAGGTAGATGCAGAAAAAAAATATATTCAGTTTGCAACCTGATGGAGGTCAGTATAGATGGACTAATAGAGAAAGTCCCACACACTGCTAGAAGGCCAAATATTTTTTCAGAGCTAGATGCAGACAAAAAATTATTTTTAATTTGCAACCTGATGGAGGTCAGTATAGATGGACTAATAGAGAAAGTCCCACACACTGCTAGAAGGCCAAATATTTTTTCAGAGCTGGATGCAGATAAAAATTATTTTTAATTTGCAACCTGATGGAGGTCAGTATTGTTAGAACCTTGCTTTTAGGTTTTTTTTCCTTTGCTGGTCACATGACCTTGTTGGCCTATTTAATCCTGCTCCGCCCTTCTGGCTTTGCTGGACTTCATTGTATATCTACTTTCTAGCTAGCCTGTGCTCTGTGTCTTGCTCTGTTAGTTTGCTTGGTTTACTGACCTCTATGTTCTTTATATTTTGTTTGTTCGTCTGTCTGCTACTATTTCTGTTAGGAGGTGTCCCATATTCCTCCCAGTCCTTAGTACTTGTAGGGATTCCTCCCCCACATCTATAGGTCTTCGTACAGACTAGCTTAGGACTTTAGCAGGTCTGATCGCAGAATCAGGTTCCCTGTTACATCGTAGGGATTCAGCTGAGTTCTATCGTAGGGACAGATCTCCTCTCTTTCCTTAGCTCTGGTAGCAGAACATAACAGTAAGTCCAGCCAGCAAATTCTCTAAGGAAAGATTTTTCTGTTCCATCATGGTGTCGGTTCAGGATTTGGCTCATCGCCTGCAGGGACTCTCTCTGGAAGTGGCCGAGCTCCGTCAGCACGTGAGTAACTGTTCTGGAGCACATTTCTTGGAGCCTAAGGTATGTTTGCCGGATTTATTTTTTGGTGAACATCGAGAATTTTTTTCATTTAAAAATGCTTGCTTATTGTATTTTCGTTTGAGACCCAAGTCCTCTGGGGATGAATCCCAGCGCGTAGGGTTCATAATGTCACTTTTGCGCAAAGAGCCTCAGGAGTGGGCCTTTTCTTTGCAACCTAGTGATACATGCTTCAGATCAGTGGATAGTTTTTTTTCTGCTTTAGGACTATTATATGATGATCCTGACCGTGTGGCATCAGCTGAGACTGAGTTGAGACATTTAAAACAAGGATCAGGTAATGTCGAAAAATATTGTACTCATTTTCGTCGTTGGTCCACTCAAACAGGGTGGAACGATTCTGCTCTGAAAAGTCTATTTCTTGCTGGGCTCAGTGAAAGGGTTAAAGACCTGCTAATTGCTTATCCTACACCTGATGATTTGCAAAAGGCTATGCAATTAGCTATACGGGTGGATAGAAGACTGCGTGCTAGGGTTAATGAGAGCAAATCCTCTGCTATGTCAGTTTCTGGTTATGATAATGTGTGTACTAACAGTGGTGAACCGATGGAGATTGGATCGGTGGCACCTCGCTCTCAAGAAAAAGACCGTCGTTTTTCGAAAGGCTTGTGTTTCTATTGCGGAAAATCTGGTCATTTGATTAAAGGCTGTGAGCTTCGTATGAAGAAAGAAAAAAAAATGGTCAGTCACGCCCGTATTGCCTGTTTAAATTCCAAGGGTATATTTTTAGCTGCTTCCACGATTGCTCAGGAAAAATTAATGGAATTTCGGGTGTTTGTTGATTGCGGGTCTACACTGAATGTAATTGATGGGGGATTCGTGGAAAAACTCAATTTAAAACCTGAACCTTTATCATCCCCCATTGCTGTGGTTTCTGTGGATGGCTCCCCTTTGAAGAATATTACTCTCAAGGTCTGTGAATTTCCTCTCACTATTAATGGTGTTCACCATGAGAAATTGGATTTGGTAGTGTTGAATAACTTGCCTTCTCCAGTAATATTGGGATTGCCTTGGTTAAAATGTCACAATCCTGTACTGGATTGGTCTACCAGTGAAATTAAATCCTGGAGCCATAAATGTTATGACAAGTGTTGTAACGGGCGTATTGCAGCTTTGGATAGGGGAGAATTGCCTGTTCCTATTCAGGATTTTTGGAGAGTTTTTTCTGAGAAGGAATCGCAGGTTTTGCCTCCCCATAGAGACTATGATTGTTCTATTGAATTTGTCCCTGGAGCGACTCTTCCTAAAAGTCGTTTATTTAACCTTACTATTCCTGAGAGGAAGGCTTTGGAGGAATACATACAGACAAGTTTGGCCGCCGGTCACATTAGGCCCTCTAAGTCTCCTGTGGCGGTTGGATTTTTTTTTGTAAAAAAAAAGGACGGCGGTTTACGTCCTTGTCTGGATTTTCGTGAGATTAACAAAATTACGGTACGCAATCCTTACCCACTGCCATTGATTCCTGATCTGTTTAACCAGTTATTGGGGGCCAAGTGGTTCTCTAAAATTGACCTTAAGGGGGCATACAATCTGTTGCGCATGAAGGAGGGTGATGAATGGAAGACTGATTTTAACACTCCTGTGGGTCATTTTGAGAATCTGGTTATGCCTTTTGGTCTTACTAATGCTCCTGCATTTTTTCAGAATCTGATTAATGACATCCTTAGACCTTTGATCGGTAAAAATGTGGTTGTGTATTTGGATGACATTTTGATTTATTCGCCAGATCTGGAGTCTCATTGGCGGAGCGTGCGTGAGGTATTACAGTTATTAATGGACAATTCGCTTTTTGCTAAGCTGGAGAAATGTGAGTTCGCTGTACAGAGAATTAGTTTTTTGGGCTACATTATCTCCAGCAAAGGTTTTGAGATGGATCCGGTTAAGGTTCAGGCTGTGCAGGAATGGCCTAGGCCTATTGGTTTGAAATCGATACAGAGGTTTTTGGGTTTCGCCAATTACTATAGAAAATTCATAAAAAATTTTTCTAGTATTGTCAAACCTCTGACTGATCTCACCAGGAAAGGTGCTGATGCGGTTCAGTGGTCTTCTGAGGCCATTGAAGCTTTTGTGTATCTCAAGGAGAGGTTCACCTCTGCTCCCATCCTTATGCAGCCTGATGTTACTAGGCCGTTTTTGGTTGAGGTTGATGCTTCCTCTGTGGGGGTTGGCGCAGTATTGTCTCAGGATAACGGGGATGGATTATATCCCTGTGCCTTTTTTTCAAAAAAATTTTCGGAGACTGAATTGAATTACGATATTGGTAATCGGGAATTATTGGCTATTAAACTCGCATTTGAACACTGGCGCCACTTCTTGGAAGGTGCGGAATTTCCCGTTCAGGTTCTTACGGATCATAAAAATCTGATATATCTTGACGCTGCCAAGCGCCTGAATGCCCGTCAGGCTAGGTGGGCACTGTTTTTCTCGCGGTTTAATTTCTCCGTTACTTACATCCCTGGTACTAAGAATGTTAAGGCAGATGCCTTGTCTCGCAGTTTTTCTCCCATAGTCGGTGCTGAGAAAGAGGAAAACATTTTACAAGAAGGTGTTGTGATAGCTGCTTTAGACTCTGTTTTGGAAGATGAGATTCTTAAAGCTCAGGAGAATGCCCCATCTAACACTCCTCATGGGAGGTTGTTTGTGCCTGGGACCTTTAGGAGAGATTTGTTTGTTGAGTGTCACGAATCTCGGTTGGCAGGTCATCCCGGAATCTCTGAGACCAAGAGACTGGTGGGTCGCAGTTTTTGGTGGCCTGGATGGCAGAAGGAAGTCATTAAGTGGGTACGCCAATGTACTGTATGTGCTAGATCTAAGTCCTCACATACTCCTGCTGCGGGGTTGCTTTGTCCTTTGGAGGTCCCCAGTGCTCCTTGGACACATTTGGCTATGGACTTTATAACTGACCTTCCCCCCTCTGAGGGTTTTACTGTCATCTGGGTGGTCGTGGACCGTTTTAGTAAGATGTGTCACTTGGTTCCCTTCATCAAACTGCCCTGCGCTAAAACTCTCGCTAAGGCCTTTGTCAAGGAAATTGTCAAACTTCATGGCGTTCCTACTGACATTGTTTCTGATAGGGGTCCTCAGTTCGTGGCTCGTTTTTGGCGTGCCTTTTGTGACAGGTTGGGAATTCATTTGTCGTTTTCGTCCGGATATCATCCTGAATCTAATGGCCAGACAGAAAGGAAAAACCAGGATGTTGGGCAGTTCTTGCGTTGTTTTGTGGCAGACAATCAAGAGGGGTGGTCTGAGTTTCTGCCACTTGCCGAATTTGCTCTGAACAATCATACATCTTCTTCTGCTGGTTGTTCGCCTTTTTTTTGTTGTTCTGGGAGACATCCGTCGTTTGGGTCGTTCTCCAAGTTGGGATCTGCCGTGCCTGAGGAGGAGAATTTTTCCGGTGATTTGGAAAGAGTTTGGACGGATGTGCGTGGTAATCTTCAGGAGGCCAACAGAAAATCTAAAGACTACTTTGATAGGAAACGACAGAAGGTTTTTTTCGCTGTTGGTGACATGGTTTGGTTGTCCTCTAGGAATCTGCGGTTGAGGATTCCTTCTAAGAAATTGGGTCCCAAGTTTGTAGGGCCCTTTAAGGTGCTTCAGGTTGTCAACCAATCTGCTGTTAGGTTGGAGGTTCCTACCTCCTGGAGAATTAATCCGGTCTTTCATGTCTCTCTGTTAAAAAAAGCTGTTGTGTCGGATGGTGACGCCTCTGCCTCTGTTCCTCCGGTGGTGGAGGACGGGGAATATGAAATTTCTCGCATCCTTGACTCTAGACGGTATAGAGGTAGTTTGCAGTATCTTGTGGCCTGGAAAGGTTTCGGACCCGAGGATAACTCTTGGGTGAGGTCAGATGATGTTTCCGCGTCCAGACTTATCAGAGCGTTTCACAGGAGATTTCCTGATAAGCCTGGTCCTAGGGGATCCGGAGGTTCCTCTTAGAAGGGGGGGTACTGTTAGAACCTTGCTTTTAGGTTTTTTTTCCTTTGCTGGTCACATGACCTTGTTGGCCTATTTAATCCTGCTCCGCCCTTCTGGCTTTGCTGGACTTCATTGTATATCTACTTTCTAGCTAGCCTGTGCTCTGTGTCTTGCTCTGTTAGTTTGCTTGGTTTACTGACCTCTATGTTCTTTATATTTTGTTTGTTCGTCTGTCTGCTACTATTTCTGTTAGGAGGTGTCCCATATTCCTCCCAGTCCTTAGTACTTGTAGGGATTCCTCCCCCACATCTATAGGTCTTCGTACAGACTAGCTTAGGACTTTAGCAGGTCTGATCGCAGGATCAGGTTCCCTGTTACATCGTAGGGATTCAGCTGAGTTCTATCGTAGGGACAGATCTCCTCTCTTTCCTTAGCTCTGGTAGCAGAACATAACAAGTATAGATGGACTAATACAGAAAGTCCCACACACTGCTAGAAGGCCAAATATTTTTTCAGAGCTGGATGCAGATAAAAATTATTTTTAATTTGCAACCTGATGGAGGTCAGTATAGATGGACTAATAGAGAAAGTCCCACACACTGCTAGAAGGCCAAATATTTTTTCAGAGCTAGATGCAGACAAAAAATTATTTTCAGTTTGCAACCTGATGGAGGTCAGTATAGATGGACTAATAGAACAAGTCCCACACACAGCTAGAAGCCCAAATATTTTTTCAGAGGTAGATGCAGAAAAAAATTATATTCAGTTTGCAACCTGATGGAGGTCTGTATAGATGGATTAATAGAACAAGTCCCACACACAGCTAGAAGCCCAATATTTTTTCAGAGGTAGATGCAGAAAAAAAATATATTCAGTTTGCAACCTGATGGAGGTCAGTATAGATGGACTGATAGAGAAAGTCCCACACACTGCTAGAAGGCCAAATATTTTTTCAGAGCTAGATGCAGACAAAAAATTATTTTCAGTTTGCAACCTGATGGAGGTCAGTATAGATGGACTAATAGAACAAGTCCCACACACAGCTAGAAGCCCAATATTTTTTCAGAGGTAGATGCAGAAAAAAAATATATTCAGTTTGCAACCTGATGGAGGTCAGTATAGATGGACTGATAGAGAAAGTCCCACACACTGCTAGAAGGCCAAATATTTTTTCAGAGCTGGATGCAGATAAAAATTATTTTTAATTTGCAACCTGATGGAGGTCAGTATAGATGGACTAATAGAGAAAGTTCCACACACTGCTAGAAGGCCAAATATTTTTTCAGAGCTAGATGCAGAAAAAAATTATATTCAGTTTGCAACTTGATGGAGGTCAGTATAGATGGACTAATAGAACAAGTCCCACACACAGCTAGAAGCCCAAATATTTTTTCAGAGGTAGATGCAGATAAAAATTATTTTTAATTTGCAACCTGATGGAGGTCAATATAGATGGACTAATAGAGAAAGTCCCACACACTGCTAGAAGGCCAAATATTTTTTGAGAGCTAGATGCAGAAAAAAATTATATTCAGTTTGCAACCTGATGGAGGTCAGTATAGATGGACTAATAGAACACGTCCCACACACAGCTAGAAGCCCAAATATTGTTTCACAGGTAGATGCAGATAAAAAATATATTCAGTTTGCAACCTGATGGAGGTCAGTATAGATGGACTAATAGAGAAAGTCCCACACACTGCTAGAAGGCCAAATATTTTTTCAGAGCTAGATGCAGACAAAAAATTATTTTTAATTTGCAACCAGATGGAGGTCAGTATAGATGGACTAATAGAGAAAGTCCCACATACTGCTAGAAGGCCAAATATTTTTTCAGAGCTGGATGCAGATAAAAATTATTTTTAATTTGCAACCTGATGGAGGTCAGTATAGATGGACTAATAGAGAAAGTCCCACACACTGCTAGAAGGCCAAATATTTTTTCAGAGCTGGATGCAGATAAAAATTATTTTTAATTTGCAACCTGATGGAGGTCAGTATAGATGGACTAATAGAGAAAGTCCCACACACTGCTAGAAGGCCAAATATTTTTTCAGAGCTAGATGCAGACAAAAAATTATTTTCAGTTTGCAACCTGATGGAGGTCAGTATAGATGGACTAACAGAACAAGTCCCACACACAGCTAGAAGCCCAAATATTTTTTCAGAGGTAGATGCAGAAAAAAATTATATTCAGTTTGCAACCTGATGGAGGTCTGTATAGATGGATTAATAAAACATGTCCCACACACTGCTAGAAGCCCAAATATTTTTTCAGAGGTAGATGCAGAAAAAAATATATTCAGTTTGCAACCTGATGGAGGTCAGTATAGATGGACTAATAGAACAAGTCCCACACACTGCTAGAAGCCCAAATATTTTTTCAGAGGTAGATGCAGAAAAAAAATATATTCAGTTTGCAACCTGATGGAGGTCAGTATAGATGGACTAATAGAGAAAGTCCCACACACTGCTAGAAGGCCAAATATTTTTTCAGAGCTAGATGCAGAAAAAAATTATATTCAGTTTGCGACCTGATGGAGGTCAGTATAGATGGACTAATAGAACAAGTCCCACACACTGCTAGAAGCCCAAATATTTTTTCAGAGGTAGATGCAGAAAAAAAATATATTCAGTTTGCAACCTGATGGAGGTCAGTATAGATGGACTAATAGAGAAAGTCCCACACACTGCTAGAAGGCCAAATATTTTTTCAGAGCTAGATGCAGAAAAAAATTATATTCAATTTGCAACCTGATGGAGGTCAGTATAGATGGACTAATAGAATGATGCTATGCCCAAAAGATTTTACTTCACTAGGTGCAGTAAAAAAATTGGTATTCTATACACAGGTGGTATATCTTGCAACACAGATAGGCTACTCCACTGACTAACACACTCTGCAATAGGCCAAAAAGGATTAGCTTTGCTAGATTCAGCCATATGCTGTGCAAAAAACTTGCACAGCACTGGCACAGACCTGCCTGGCAAAAACTGATAGGAACTGATGTAACCTAGTCCTGAAAAGGACTGCAATTACAATTAGTCTTTACTCCCACAATCTATCTATTTAAGAGCACAGACCTGCCTGATAAAAGTCGTAGGAAATGCTGTAACCTAGTCCTTAAAAGGACTGCAATCACAACTATTCCCTACTCCCAAGCTATCTGTAGATTTGTGCGAAAATTGGCTTGAAATTAACAAGGTATAGCGCACACAGCAACAGCGGTGCCGTCTAACACGCAGCTGCAGCAGTGAGAAAATGGTGGCGACGGGGAAAATGGCTTGGTCTTATAGGGCAAGGACATGTGACATACACTGCCAATGACACATGCCCTTGCTTGTGTGAAAAAAGCACTTCGCTCCGTGTCTGCGCTGCTGATAGGCTGACAGATTGCACCTCCCCACTGTAAATGCGGGAAAGAGAAAAAAAAATGGAGATCTTCATTATTCCTGCAGAGATCCATCCCCTGCCCCTCCCCCCACCCCGCTGTACACTCAAACTGCGTATTAACATTAATTTTCATCATTACTGAGAAAAAATCCAGTTATGATTTTGGTGCACGAACAGTTATCGAACATAGCCTCGAACAGCCGAATTTTTCTCAAATCGTTCGTGTTCGCCGAACGGCTCGAACACCGCCCAAAACAGCTCGAATTTGAGATTGGCGAACAGTTCGAGTAGAACAACGCTCATCTCTAGTAAAAATCATGCTTCCTTCCTCTGCCCTCTCCCCCTAACCTCACACAACAGAAATGTGATCAAGGTCTCCCTCATCTGATGAGTCTTACATGCCCATCGCCAGTTCGTCCTCCACTTCTTCCTCGGCTCCTGCACCTTCCTCAACAGTTTGGCTGCTACCATGTGCCCTGGTTAATCCCTCTCCCCCACCCTCCCATGCCGGCCGCCTTGGTGCTGCCGACCGTCTGGACCTTGGAGATGTTATCCCTTCCGCATACCACTCCTCCTCTACTTCCTCCACCTCCTCTTTTCCCACCACCTGACTCTGAATTCTGTTTAACGTGTGCTCCAGCATGTAAATCACCAGAATAGTCATGCTGATAATAGCATCGTCGACAGCATAAAAACATCTTCGTCGCCATTTCAAAACTGTGCAGAAGGGTGTGTGGCACCCATGAGGGTTCAGTCGCCACAGAGGTACTGCATCTCACCCAGAGGTGTGGTGTCTCACCCTCAGGTAAGGAAGGAGTATGGCTAGGGACCCTAACACCTGCATCCAGCACATACCTGCAGTGGGGGTAGGGCGAGATTGCTCCTAAGGGTTGTGCACAGTCCCAGGTCCCTAGCTGGTGGGAGGGTCCTATGTAGTGGGTGTGGGTGTAGAAAGCAGCTTCCTCCCAGACCGGCCGTGCAGAAGGCCACCCGTATGCCCGCTGCTACCAGGAGGTAGAGGGGTCAGGCCAGATAAGGGGAACTGGTCCCTCAACTAGCGGAGAAACAGCAATGCTCAACTACAAACCGGAGGCTGCAGAATTTCATGTACTGCAGGTCAAAGTCCACACCAGTCTCACTAAGAAGGTAGCCACATAGGACCCAGGGGACGGAACACACGTCGCCCGCCAAGGCCCGAGGATACTGGATAGAAGTGTCACTGGGTGTGAGGTGCAGGGAGAAGGCCAGAGAAAGGACACACAGAAGGGGGTCCTGCTAAGTACTCCGGGGCTATCTGGGGATGGACTGAGCCCCTCACTGAGTACGCACAGCACGACGGGGGAGATTGCTCTGGTACCTGTAATCTGGACTGCCACAACTGTGAGTAAAGATCTTGGGACTGCATCACACGGACTCTGTGTTCATTACTGACTCCCTTCACTACAACCACCATCATCCATCCACACTGCCCTGAAGCTACACTCTTCCTGTGGGGAGTAATAATACCATTGCTGCAAAACCACCAGCTTCAGAGTACTGTTCCGCAGCGGCGGCCCCTTTGGCCGCACTCCACAGGTGGCGTAGTCGGACATTATAAAACCCATATATACAAATTACCCTTGGATTGACTGCCCTGGGTCACGGACCAGGTCGCCGCCACAGTGACTACAACCCCCAGCGTCTACCGGCCCGGCTCCAGGTACCCCACGGCCCAGGGGGCGCGACAACTTCATAGGTCCTTGATCTGAGACCACTCCTGCAGCGTGATTTGCCCCACCTCTGGATCTCGTTGGCCCAGGCTATACGTCAGAACGTATTGCACCAGGGCTTGTCTGTGCTGCCACAGTCGCTGCAACATGTGCAGAGTTGAATTCCACCGTGTCGGCACATCGCATTTCAGCCAGTGAACTGGCAGGCCCAACGACTTCTGTAGAGATGTAAGTCGTTGACCTGTGGGATGCGAACGGCGGAAGTGAGCACACAGCGAGCGTGCCCTCTGCAGAAGGCCATCTAGTCTGGGATAGTGGGCTAAAAATTGCTGGACAACCAGGTTCAACACGTGAGCCATACAAGGCACGTGTGTGACATTGCCCCAGCGAAGGGCCGCTCCCAGGTTGCAGCATTGTCGCACACGGCCTTCCCTGGTTGCAGGTCCAGTGGAGACAACCATTCATGAAACTGGGTCTCCAGAGCTGACCACAACTTCTCAGCTGTGTGACTCATATTTCGCAGACATTTCAAAGTAAACACCGCCTGATGCTGTTGAGCCCTGCTGCCAGCATAGTAAGGAGGTGTGCAGGATTCCTTCTGCGCAGTTAGAAAGCGGGTGGCATTACCAGACAGGCTTTGGGTGCAGGTGGAGGACCGAGAGGAGGTTGAGGAGGCAGAAGCAGTGGAGGAAATTCTAGCTAAAGAGGATTGACGTACAACTCGTGGGGACGGCAAGACTTCATAGAATCATAGAATCATAGAATGGTAGAGTTGGAAGGGACCTCCTGGGTCATCTGGTCCAACCCCCTGCTCAAAGCAGGATTCACTAGATCATCTCAGACAGATGTCTGTCCAGCCTCTGTTTGAAGACGTCCATTGAAGGGGAACTCACCACCTCTCGTGGCAGCCTGTTCCACTCATTAATCACCCTAACTGTCAAAAAGTTTTTTCTAATATCTAATCTGTGTCTCCTCCCATTTAGTTTCATCCCATTGCTTCTAGTCTTTCCTTGTGCAAATGAGAATAAAGATGATCCTTCTACAATGTGACAGCCCTTCACATATTTGTAGACAGCTATTAAGTCTCCTCTCAGTCTTCTTTTTTGCAAGCTAAACATTCCCAAATCCTGCAACCGTTCCTCATAGGACATGGTTTGCAGACCAGTCACCATTCTGGTCGCTCTTCTCTGAACTTGCTCCAGTTTGTCTATGTCTTTTTTAAAATGTGGTGCCCAAAACTGTACACAGTATTCCAGATGAGGTCTGACCAAAGAGGAGTAAAGACCGATAATGACTTCACGTGATCTAGACTGTATGCTTCTGTTAATACATCCCAGAATTGTATTTGCCTTTTTTGCTGCTGCATCACACTGTTGACTCATGTTCAGTCTATGATCTATTAGTATACCTAAGTCTTTTTCACATGTACTGTTGCTTAGCTCTATTCCTCCCATTCTGTATATGCTTTTTTCATTTTTATTGCCCAGATGTAGTACTTTGCATTTTTCCCTGTTAAAAACCATTCTGTTGGTTGCTGCCCACTGCTCCAGTTTATTTAGGTCTTTTTGAATCCTCTCTCTCTCTTCTCTAGTATTAGCTATCCCTCCTAGCTTTGTGTCATCAGCAAATTTAATCAGTTTACCCTCAATTCCTTCATCTAAATCATTGATAAAGATGTTGAACAATACAGGTCCCAGGACGGAGCCCTGTGGTACCCCACTTGAGACATTCATCCAGCTGGATGTGAAGCCATTTACAACCACCCTTTGAGTCCGATCACTAAGCCAGTTATGAATCCACCTAACAGTTGCCTGGTCCATTGCATACTTGGTCATTTTTTCAATAAGGATGGTGTGAGATACTTTGTCAAATGCTTTGCTGAAGTCAAGATATACTATATCTACAGCATTTCCCTGATCCACCCAGTCAGTGATTCTGTCATAGAAGGAAATTAAGTTAGTCTCACATGACTTGTTAGTTACAAACCCATGCTGACTCTGGTTAATCACTTCATTCTTATCCATGTACTTACATACATGTTGTTTAATAATTTGTTCAAAGATCTTTCCTGGTATAGAAGTCAGACTCACCGGCCTATAGTTCCCTGGGTCCACCTTCTTCCCCTTTTTGAAGATAGGAACAACATTTGCTCTTCTCCAGTCTTCTGGGACTTCTCCTGTTCTCCAAGAATTTTCAAAGATTATGGAGAGTGGTTGTAAAATTTCTTCTACGATCTCCTTCAGTACTCTGGGGTGTAATTCATCTGGACCTGGAGACTTGAACTCATTTATGTTAGCTAAATATTCCCTCACAATCTTTCTGTTTACAGATAACTTGGATTCCTCTATTCCTTTAAAAGGACAGTGAAGATCAGTTGATGTTACATTTTCTTTCTGAGAGAAAACAGATGCAAAATAGGAATTAAAAAGTTCGGCCTTCTCAACATCCTCTCTTACCATTTCTCCATTTTCATCCTATAAAAAACCTATAGCATCTTTGACTTTTCTTTTACTTTTGACATACCCCCAAAATCCTTTTTTATTGCTTTTGACATCTCTTGCAAGCCTTAATTCATTGTCAGCTTTAGCTAACCTGATACGTGCCCTACAGGATCTGCAGACTGCATTATAATCTTCTTTAGATATGCCTCCCTCTTTCCATTTAATAAACATTTCTTTCTTTCTTTTTAGCATGTGTTTAAGTTCTGTGTTCATCCATCCTGGTTTCCTTAAATGCTTCCCATTCTTCCTACTTTTCGGGATTGTTAACGATTGTGCTTTGAGAATCTCATTTTTAAAAATTTCCCATCCTTCCTGGACATTTTTGTCCTTAAGGACATCCAGCCATTGGATCCCTCCTATTCTCTTTCTGAGTCTCTTAAAATCTGCCTTTCTAAAATCTAACCTTGAAGTTTGAGTCTTCACATGTCTTCCTCCTCTAGTTATCCAAAATTCTATAATAGCATGATCGCTGCCTCCTAGGGTCCCAGCCACCTTTACCTCCTCAACCATTTCCTCCCTGTTTATAAGGATTAGATCCAAAGTAGCAGATCCCCTTGTTTTCTCCCCTACCTTTTGGAAGATAAAGTTGTCAGCAAGAGAGGATAAGAATTTGCTTGACCTGTTAGTTTTACTTGAGAGAGATTGGACAGCAGCCCCTTGTCCTGCTGTCACCATAGTTACCCAGTGCCCAGTCAGCGACATGTAACGCCCCTGTCCATGCCTACTCGCCCAAGTGTCTGTGGTGAAATGCACCCTGTCACACACAGAGTTTCTCAAAGAAGTGGTGATGTTGTGTGCGACATGCTGGTGGAGCGCAGGCACACTTTTCTTTGAGAAGTAGTGCCGACTGGGCATCTGGTACTGGGGCACTGCGACGGACATAAGGTCTCGAAAATCCTCTGAGTCCACCAGGCGGAAAGGCAGCATTTCTGTAGCCAACAGCTTGCAGATGGTGAAATTCAACCTCTTAGCTTTGTCATGGCTAGGAGGAAATGGTCTTTTACTTGTCCACATCTGAGGGACTGAGAGCTGGCTGTTGTGCTTAGACGGTGTTCAGTAGTGTGTCCCCGGCAAACTTGCCGGTCTGTGAGGAAGATTCAGGCAGAAAAGTTAGGTTGCCTTGATCCAAAGGTGGTGCTCTCGATGTCGGAGAGCGCTCAACACCAGCTGGTGTTTCCACTTCCAAATGAAATGATGACCTGCCAATCACACTGGCTGTTGCGGGTAAAGAGGTGGCAGGTCTGCGTCCAAAAACATGTGTGACTGCTGTCCCCCCAGTCACAGAGGATGAAGAGGCCGCGGATGCACAAGATGGGGCAGACGGTGGTTGGCCCGGCCCACTAGGCCGCATTGTAGCACAGTAAGCTTCCCACTGCAACTTATGCTTACGCTTAGGCCCCGCATGCTGGGAGCGTGAACTCCAAGACAAGGCCCTACCACAAGGTCAGCCAGCGCAGGACAGAGACAAAGTTAGGCCTAGCTCCAGGCAGGTCAGAAACTTACTACGCAGAGGCAAGAAAGAGAAGGCCCTACACCCGCTCATTTGGGAGGATCCTAATATGCACCCTTCACCCTGCAGTGCTCCGGGATGTGCCTGAATTTCCACCAGTAAAAGGTACTGAAGTGACTAACGTGTCCATTCCCGTTCTTGCTCTGACCCAGCTGGATCTCGCCTGTCCTGCATTCCCCCTGCATACGCTTTTCTGAGGTCTAGCTCCACCTGTGGGGAGCTATACCATCGAGCCGCCTTATCACCGGCCTCAGTGGACTACTGCAGCGCTGGTGCTTCTCACCAGATACCAAATGTGGCGTCACTCACGAACTCTTATAAAATTAACAATTATCCACCCTTTCAAAGAGAGACCCCAGGGTACAGGCCTGGGAGCCGACCACCGCGACTTCCCAAAGGCCAGGCAAAGGTCCGGGTACCGAGTCATCCTCATTCCCTGGGCTAGTCACTTCCTCCTCCACCTCCTCTGCTGACCTCATCGACTGGCTGACTGTGGGTTGACAGTAAGTGGGATCTCCAACCTCGTCATCGTCACCCTGTGTGTTCTCACACCTGTCGTCCTCAGAGCCAACCTCTTCCTGCCCTGACCGAAAAGTCAAGTTGTCGCTCCAATCAGACATTTGAGTCTCATCATCGTCTTCATCATTGTCTCCACCAACAGGAGTTACAGTTTGGGAACGAGGGTCTACATTATGCTCAGAACCTTCTTCATCTGGTCCTGGATCCGACTCATAAAGATTCTGGGCATCAGTGCAGATCATTTCCTCATCTGGATTAACAGAAGCTCTGGAGCAGACCTCCGTTTCCCAGGTTATAGTATGAGTAAACAGCTGTACAGACTCAACCATCTGTGTTACCCCATACTCAGACGGGCAGCTGGAGACTTGGGAGCTGTGAGGAAGCAAGTGCGATTGGGGTGACACCTCTGAGGACTGGAGTATTTGTGATGTTGAAGTTGAGGTGGAGGAGAGCACACTTGAAGGAGCACTTGATATACTTTGTACTTGTCACTTTTCCATGTGTTAGTTGTGTCTTCTGAGCAGTTTGTCAGCTTTTGGACACCTTTGAAATGTTTTCCATGTGTTTTCTATGTGCTTCTATGTGTTTTTGTTTGCCTGCCATTGGTTTTAACGGTGTTCGAAGGTGTTCGACGAACCGAACCGAACTCTAACACTACGGGAGTGGCTCAACACTAAACAAGACCCATGAAGTTCTAAATATACATTTGTCCTGCACGGTTCTTTTATTCAGTGTTTATGGCCAGAAACATAACTTGTAGAATAGTCATGTCCCAACTGACATTGTAAATTGATGGAAATAACAGAATTGTCTATTTGTTCTATAGCAAAGCTGATAGTACAAATAAGGGTAAAGGCCCCATACACATTAGATGAAAATGGGGCAACATACCATTGTTAGTGATTGGCTGATATATTCTGTGATGTGTTTGGGGAAATAATTTTTTTTTTCTAGCATTAGATCTGATCATCTGCCGAGAAAATCCGACGCGCGGGACCAGTGTTTTGGAGGATTAAAAATGTTCATTCTTTTCCACCGCACAGATTATGGTCGCTCATTATGGTTGAGATTAAACATTTCATTCTGGATATCTGTGTGCCAGAGTTACTGAAGTTCACACGTACCTCGGAATTGGCAGATTTTTAAGAATTTTTTGCTGCTAATTTGACAATCTACAGTAAAGTTATCAAATAAAATCTGCACTGAATTGTTTAGCTATGAAGGAAGCAAAGAAATAATTCACTTTAAATAAAATATTTTTTTCAGATTTGATTTGAGATTATTTCTTCCTCTATGAAACTAATTAATACCTGTCAGAATTTATCTAAGAATCCAAACTCCATGCCAGATTTCACGTTGAATATTTAGGGAGCATCTGGGTGAGATTTGTAAAATGTCAGGGCCTTGTCTGCTACATTAATACATTACCTGCGCAAACTCAAACTATTTCCAGGAAAGCCTCGATCGCATATTCTGTTTTTAATCTCAATAATAAATGCATGTTTTTCATTGAAGCGCTCAATCTGATTTTTACAATTTTTTTTCTTTTGCAAAAAAACCTTACAAGCTTCCCCACCAATAAATGGGAAAAATGGGCAACACTTAGAGAGTGTTTGTATGGTGTCCATGTGCTATCAATTCTTTTAGGTTATTTTTTTATGGACCCTTACTCTTGAATAAGTGATTTTATATCTGCAACACAGATCAAAAATGGAGAAGTCACAAATTAGTTTTTTGTGCAGTTTTTGCACAAAAAATGGTATGTGAAGAGCACCATAGCCTTTAATGGGTACTTGGGCATCAATCCCATGTCTGATTTTCATGGATAGATCAAATGTGAGCTGGACCAGCAGTCTTCTCTGCCGACCACCTGACTAAGCTTCATCTTACATGAATCTGCTCTTGAGGAAAAAGAGTCTGGCCAATATTAATATGGTCATTATCATGGAGTTATTGCCTTATTATCAACTAAGAGGCTCTATCTAATTTCTCATATCAATCTCAGATTATTTGGCTGACCGTTATCTAATGTGTATGGGGGCTTCACAGTATTTGGCCTTGTCTCTATTACAGATGTGCTCACAATTAGGAGCAGTCTCTGATCAATGATCTCGGTACCAGGCGACTTTCCCACAGAACAGATCACCTGTGGAGACCACCATAGATCTACAGATTCTAGAATTATATGTGGATATTCTCAGAGGGGCTTCACTTGTAGCCATTAGCATCACATTAGCCACTCAGTGCCGCTCCTATGTGATCACTGGTTATTGTGCAGATCATAAGTACGATCATGTGTTTCCCATAGAATCAGGTGTCTCCTTCTCCCTGGAAGCCAAATGTCCATCCTGTACATTTATATCATTAATTGTTTTTTAAATATTGTTAAATTAAAATTAATAGATTTAAATAACAATTTAACTAGTTTTCCATGTATTTCAGTGATCTGATCACAGCTGCAATCTGTGGAGATCTCAGCAGTAAGTTCTCCATTATGATATTACATAACTCACTACTTACAGAAATTAAAGAAATCAAAGCGACAAGATGACAGTCGATAAGAGTTTGTCCACGGTATAAATTAAATTAACAAATACTTTAAACGTTTCTTGATGTTATCACAATTTAAGCTCCGCAGACATTACCCACAATAATCTAAAAAATTATTTCAGAGAAAACTATTTTAACACTGAGGAAACAACCTCCTGACATCCAGCAAACTTCTCTTCATCAGGAAGATCAAATCTAATGTTCCCCATTTTCCCAATATTCTTTCCTCCAAGATGTATGATGAAGACCTCTGGGTCCAGGAACCTATCGCACATCATGAAGCTTTGGTCAGACTATCCCATCATTGACCTCGGAGCCAGCAGACCCTTACTCCATTGTCAGATTTTTTTGTTTCATAATTTTGTGAACAAAAGATGTTTGAGATTTCCAAATCATCGCATTCTTGTTACACATCGTCCCAACTGTTTTGGAATTGGGGTTGCACATCATGTACATTTCTTACCCCACATACGGGACAACTTATTTAGATTAAAACTTGTTTTACGTGTGGTGAGAAAGAGGCCGACAACACACACGTGCTGTGGAGCTGTCCGCGGGTCCGGAGTTATTGGGAACAAATTTTTGTGATAGAAAATACGGTATATATACTGTAATATAAGATTGAGACAGAATTGACTCTAATATGGCAGAAAATAATTATAAGTTTCTCTTTTAAAAATCCATTTGTTGCATAATTACGAAGGGTCTGTGCACACGACCAGGATTAGCTCAGTGTTTGCTCAGGCTTTCACGCAGGTGAAATCTGCAATGAAATCTGCACCTGAGGTCACTGTCAGGTCACCTGCGTTTTTCCTTGCGTTTTTGTTGCGTTTTTTCAGCAATTGTTTTTTAATCAGTTTTTTATGCATTCGCTTTTTGCATGTTCATTTTAAATTAAGCCAGAGAAAAGTTGGTTTCTGGAAAGGAAAAAAATAATAATAATCATTTCATATTTGCAGACATCTTGCTGAAATGGCTTCCAGGATACTGGCAATACAACCAAAGAGCATTCTACTCCGCTTGCTAATTCTCATTCTAAGAATTATTATGCTATAAGAAGTAAGTAAATATATCATTTTTTTCAATCTATTAGCTTGAACATAT
Source organism: Phyllobates terribilis (assembly GCF_046119375.1). NCBI lineage: Eukaryota > Metazoa > Chordata > Amphibia > Anura > Dendrobatidae > Phyllobates > Phyllobates terribilis. Next base: position 100,781,371 of record NW_027362763.1, on the reverse strand, counting down.
AAAATATATAATATATATTTACATTATATATACAAATAATCAAATACTAGAATTTAAACCAGTTGCAAGCACCTTGCAGTTGTCGCTTCTGGGTTCACCCCTTACTTGAGGAGCGTATTGAAAAGGGACACTTTAGTCATCTGTTCCCTGAATTGTTCCCTGTGGTTTTTTTTTTTTTACCTTTCTTTGAACACACTGTGACTTTTTTCATTTTAATTAATTTTTCTTTTGCAGATATCCTGATAATTTTGTATCATTTTGCCGGCTTCCCATCAATGCCTTTGACAATTTGGTAGGAAATCCTTCGGCCACATTTGACCTTAAAGATACCATCATGAGGGAGGCGATATCTGCTGAGGAAAGGCTGCTTTCCCCCTGATGTCAAACCTGCTGCGCCCATACCCATGAAGGGAACTGAATGCCAAGAAGAGGATTTTTAACTTTTGGCTGAGCCGGGCATGAAGAGTTGTGGAGAGCAACTTTGGACTCATCAGTCAGTGGAGGATCTTGAACATGGCCATCTAGTTGGATATTGTGACAGTTGATTCTGATGTTAAAGCTTGCTGTGTTCTTCACAATCATGTTAGGGACTACAGGCCTGAAGTAGATGTGGAGACATTGTACTCAGATTTTGATACAGTAATCAACTGAGGTCCTGGACGTCCCAACATTACAGGTATGTGTGTTTGAGAAAAACCTTTACTGATTATTTCTTGAGTTCTGAAGGGGCCGTGCCCTGGCAATACTCCTGTGTTGGTGGTGCGCATCCTGTACAGCAAACATCCCCTGAGAGAAGACATGAAGCACATGATGGATAATGGTTCAGGACCGGAATGTCCAAGGATAATATTTATTTAATGTTTCTCTAAAATATTGTTTGTTTTATTACTGTAAAATTAATGTTTAAAAATGTAATTGTGGTCTTCATATCATTTCCCCCTTTAAAAAAAAAGGGGGGTTGACAAGCAACATATCTAGGTAAGATGTGCGGTATGTGTATATATACATATACATAGATATATATCTATATCATAAAAAATTGAGACAGCACACTATTCAAAGGAAACAAAATAGTGCTTGAGACTTGAGAAAGGTTCTTATTTCAGAACCAAATCGTTGCCATGATGGGCCATTAAATAGCATTTTTTTTAACTTTGAATGTTGTGCTGCCTACAATATGTTGAATTATATTGAAGGTTTGTTTTGCTCCTGGAGTCTTGACACCAAGACACTACATGTTGGTGCTGCTTTAGATAGAGAGATAGATAGATAGATAGATAGATAAACTTATATCTATGTCTACCACAAGTTTGACATCGCCCAACAGGCACAAACACAGAATATCTGCTCGGAGTAAGATGTGCCCTGAACAAAGTTATTTCCACTATGGGCATATCCAAAGCACATGGTTAGTCCATCAGATGATCACATGACATTTGTTCACATGGTTAATTTCCATACTAGTAGATGACCAGAGGCTGCTAAAGCAAAGAGTTAAAGAAATCTTTAGTTCTGGCATCAGCTGATCGTCAGAGGGGTGCCGGACCTATTCAGCTGTACAGGAGCAAGAACCTTTCTTGTGTAATGGGTCAGTTGGTAATAAACCAGTAGATCCATTCTCTGCTATCACCTTAGGAAACAAAGGTACATCATGGCTGACAGGGATGAGGTGCATACATGTAGTCAGTGTTTAAAAACATAAGTAATCCCCTACACCTGTGAAGCGCACTCCCCCATTTCTGCTGGGATCAAATCGCCTAAGGTAGAATTTTGTCCCTGAGTTTGTTTAGCTGAAAGAAACAGACTCAAAGAACTTTATAAATAATTATTTTCGCATGATCGAAATCAAATAGATACATTTTTCATATAAAGAGGCCTTTGATAGTTTTGTATTAAGAATACAATACACAATTTAAATAAAACAGTATACCGTATTTTTCGGACTATAAGACACACCTGAGCTTAAGACGCACCTAGGTTTTAAAGGAGGAAAATAGGAAAAAAAATGTAAGCAAAAATGTGGTCATGATGCCCTGTTACGGGGGAGGGGGTCTGCTGCTAACACTGGTATTGGGGTATTGTCCCCCAATTTTGTTGATATCCTCCATCCTGGTATGTATGGCCCCTCGTTCCTGGTATAAGTGGCCCCCATCCCATCCTGGTATACCTGGCCCCCATCCCCATCCTGGCATGCATGGTACCCCTTGATCCCCAATCCTGTTATGCATGGCACCCCTTTATCCCCCATCCTGTTATTCATGGCAACCCTTTATACCCCATCTTGGTATTCATGACACCCCTTTATCCCCCATCCTGGTATGCATGGCACCCCTTTATCCCCCATCCTGGTATGCATGGCACCCTCTGAGCCCCCATCCTGGTATGCATGGCACCACTTGAGCCCCCATCCTGGTATGCATGACACCCTTTGAGCCCCCATCCTGGTATGCATGGCACCCTCTGAGCCCCCATCCTGGTATGCAAGGAAACCCTTGAGCCCCCGTTCTGGTATGCATGGCACCCCTTGAGCCCCATCCTGGTATACATGGCTACTCTGAGCCCCCATCCTGGAATGCATGGCACCCCTTTAGCCCCCATCCTGGTATGTATGGCACCCCTTGAGCCCCAATCCTGGCATGCATGGCACCCCTTTATCCCCCATCCTGGTATGCATGGCACCCTCTGAGCCCACATCCTGGTATGCATGGCACCCCTTGAGCCCCCATACTGGTATGCATGGCACCCTCTGAGCCCCCATCCTGGTATACATGGCACCCTCTGAGCCCCCATCCTGGTATGCATGGCACCCTCTGAGCCCCCATCCTGGTATGTATGGCACCCCTTGATACCCCATCCTGGTATGAAAGGCACCCCTTGATACCCCATCCTGGTATGAAAGGCACCCCTTGATACCCCATCCTGGTATGAAAGGCACCCCTTCTTACTCCATCCTGGTATGTATGGCACCCTCTGAGCCCCCATCCTGGTATACATGGCACTCTCTGAGCCCCCATCCTGGTATGCATGGCACCCCTTGAGCCCCCATCCTGGTATGCATGGCACTCTCTGAGCCCCCATCATGCTGCCTACAAAAAAAAAAAACTATCATACTCACCACCTCTCTCCTGCAGCGCTGTCCCGCTCTGCTGCCGACACTCTCACTGTGTGAGCCGCGCATGGCGTCCCTGCCATGTGCCCTCACACAGTGTAAGACGCTGTGGTGGAATAGTCACTGCTCCCCACACCGGGACTCTGTGCGTGGGGAGCAGTGGCCATTCAGTGAGTTAAATAGCCGGCACACTGTACCGCAGCGCGACTCCTGCTGCCGCTCTGTGGTCAGTGTGCCTTCTATTAAAGACCATGGATATTCACTACAACCCATGAGAGTGGGTTGTAGTGGATATTCATGAGCTTCAATAGCGGGCACACAGACCGCAGAGCAGCAGCAGGAGCCGTGCTGCGGCTCCAGTGTGCCGGATATTAAGAAAAACGAATACTCATTGCTCTCTATGCCCATAGGTGTGGGGAGCAGGGAATATTAATTTTCTTTAGTAGCAGGCACAGCGTAGGCTGCAGCAGGCGGCAGCTACCTTCTGTGCCCTGCTGATCCCCCGCTGCTGCTCCCCCACTGCTGCTCCCCGACACCCACCACCATGCAAAGCCAGGTATATAGTATTTGGACTATAAGACGCACCCCCCACATTCCTGGAAAATTTTGGAGAAAAAAAGTGCGTCTTATAGTCCGAAAAATACGGTACATTAAAATATAACTATATATTTTGGCCTTTAAAAATGTTAACTTTTAAAATTACTTATAGTGAGGGGTCGAGTTGGTTATTTTTGATGAGCGAGTCTATTTGTTACTATTCGCTATTCACAAGGATAGTATGGTATTTGGGTTACTCGTTATTAGTGTTGAGCCACCCCCGTAGTGTTCGAGTTCGGTTCGTCGAACACCCGTGTGTTCGCCGAACTGTTCGTCGAACTGTTCGTCGAACACCTTCGAACACCGTTAAAACCAATGGCAGGCAAACAAAAACACATAGAAACACATAGAAAACACCTTCAAAGGTGTCCAAAAGCTGACAAACTGCTCAGAAGACACAACTAACACATGGAAAAGTGACAAGTACATATAGTCATGCGAAAATAAAAGAGGTGGAGGAGTAAAAGGAGGGGGAGACACAGATATAGGCATGTCATGCCCTTCTAAAATCCAAAAAGTGAGAAGCCGACACGGCCAGTCCGCTCCTGCCCGTGCCACCTCCGTGTCGCCGGGTTTGTGCCAGAGCCGCGGTGAACCCTGATGGCCAGCCCCCCTCTCCCAATACTGGTGCCTGTCCGCTGGTGGGTCGAGCGAGCCCCCCTGTGGTGGAGGCAGCTCTAAGCATTTTAATTTAAATTGTCTCTCTAATTTGAATGAATACACTTTAAATCCATTTACAAGGATCTATTGGAGGGCAAGTCTCATGCCAGCAGCCGCGTAATTCCAGCTCCAGTAGCGTCCACTAAAGCTGCTGCAGTTAAAAAGCTTTTATAAGGATAGAGCTCGGCTGTCCACCGCAAGGCATCCTACTGCCAGTCCCAGCCCCTATGCCTTGGGGTGCCTCCTGATGCTCTTCACTGAGTATCCCATGGTTTCCTTTGAAAAAATTAAGTGTCTAAACTACAGGTGGTGTAGCTTGCTTAACAGCCGGGATAATCCGCTGACTAGCAGACACTGCTACTAGGCACAAAGTATTTCCTGGGCTAGATGCAGTTAAAAATTTGTAATTAGATACTCTCGTTGGATGCTGAGAAAGCATTCCATAGAGTCTCCTGGCACGCCATATATGATTCTCTTAAAAAGCTTGGGGTAGGGGTCTAGGGGACCCTTTTATAGCCAAAATCACGGCCCTGTATCGCAATACGTCACCTAGGCTGAAGATAAATGGAACTGTAGCACCCTGAGGGCTCGGTTGCTACAGACAAATTGCACCTCACCCAGAGGTGTGATATCTCACTCTCAGATAAGGATGGAGTGTGGATCAGGACCCGACACCTGCATGCATTACACCACATTGCCGTGGGGCAGGGCGACCAATATGCCCCTGAGATGGGCACGACAGTCCCTGTCCCTGGCTGGAGTGGGGGGAGGGAACACTGAGGAAGGGGAACCCTGTAGTGCAGGAGCAGGGAGGAAGCAGTTCCTGGGTGCATTGAGAAGGGAGTATAAAAGGTGGGCACCATCTTAGTTCAGTGCAGAGAAGTCTGAGTAGAAGTGGCAGGGAGCAGGGGCTCTGCATGAGCTCTGCTCCGGAGGCGGGCCTAGTAACAGAGGCCCAGGCCTGGAAGAGGGAGAAGGAAGGAGAAGGAGCGGAGAAGGCTCCAAGAACGAGGAATGAAGGGATCCCAGGGGTGCGGACGGGCGAGTTGCCACAGCACGCACGAATCCACCTGCGTGGAGGGGTCAGGCCAAAGGGGGAGACCGGTCCCCGAACTAGTGGAGGCAGGAAACGACCCTCAGCTAGAAACCGGAGGCTCTGACATTTTATGTGGCGCAGCCCCTCGCTACACCCGCTAGGAAGGCACCACATAGGGTCAGGGAAACTGGCGCCAAGTTTACCAAGAGGAGGCCCGAGGCAGCCGGACAGAAGTGTTGGTAAGAAAGGCCAGACAAAGGACACACAAAGGGGGTCCTGTGAAGTGCTCCAAAGTTATCTGGGAGTTGTCTGAGCCCCTCACCTGGTGAGCACAGTACGACGTGGGCAGCCGTTACCTGCAGACGTGGTCTGGATAATAAGAACTGTGAGTAAAGGCCCTGGACTGCATCACTGACTCCGTGTCGTTACTGCTGCTGCCCTGCACCATCACCCCCATCCTCCGCATACACTTCCCTGAGGCTATACTCCTCCCGTGGGGAGTTATGCTACGCTCTGCTGCACCCACAACACCAGCCTCAGCTGTCTGCCCTGTAGCGGCGGTTCAGTCTGACCGCAATCCACGGGTGGCGTAGTCGGACATTTAAACATCAAAACCACATAAATAGTTCCGCCACTGGTTTGACCGCCCTGAGCCACGGAACCGGGTCGCCGCCACGAAGACTACAACCACCAGCATCCACCAAAAAGGGTCCGGCTCCGGGTGTCCCAAGGCCCAGGGGGTGCGTCAGAACATTTTCATCACCTTTCACAATCACCAATGGGACAAGGCAGGGATGTCCTCTGTCCCCTCTCTTATACATCCTAGTGACGGAGCACCTGCTCTCATCAATTCGCCATAACCCCAATATTAGGTGGATTGAGGTGGGAGGCACCGAGTACAAGTGCTCTCTATTTGCTGATGATGTCCTAGTATATATCACTCAATCACATATATCCATCCATGCTGTTATGGCTGAAATAGATCACTTTGTTACATGGTAAAATTTTAAAATCAATGCAGCGAAGTCTGAGGCCCTCGATGTCTCCCTCCCCAAATCCATATAGGATTCCATCCAGTCCAACTTTCCCTTTGCCTGGCCCTCACAGGGTATCAAATACTTAGGAATTCCTATTCATAGAGACCTCTCCCATCTATGTTATCTTAATTTTGGGCCCTTTATTGAACAATTCCATACAGACCACGGTTGGCAAGTTAGAACTGTAAGATTCACTACGTGAACCGCTGGTGTTTTGTGGAAAAGCACATGTACACCGCGTTCCAAATTATTATGCAAAAAGTGTTTAGGAGTGATAAGGGAAGAATTTGTTTGTTTGTCAGTTAAACTCATTGATGGTGATGTGTGTCAGGGCTCTTTATATCACTGTAAGCAATTGCAGACACCTGTGCTAATTAGTTTGGCAGGTGTGTCCAATGAAAGGCAAGACTACTTAAGAAGGCTCTCTCACATTATTAAGCAGCCTACATTTTCTGCCAAAATGGGAAAGAAAAAGGATGTGTCGGCTGCTGAGAAGCAACAAATTGTGGAGTGTTTAGGTCAAGGCATGACTACAATCAACATTGTCTGATGATCAGGATGAAGTGTCTTGGCAATCAAGAAGTATGTAGCTGATTCACAGTACACACGTGTGCGTGCTGATAAGGGCAAATTGAGGACTCTTTCCTACAGGCAATTACGTCAGGTTGAAAGAGCAGCGGCAAAAAAGCCTTGTCATAGCAGCAGACAAGTTTTTGAAGCTGCTTGTGCCTCCAACGTCCCCCGAACAACAAGATGCAGGGTCCTTCAGAGGTTTGCAGCTGTGCATACGCCATCCTGTCGACCTCCTCTATCCACTTCACACAAGCAGAAACGGCTCCAGTGGGCCAAACATTACATGAAGACTGATTTCAAAACTGTTTTGTTCACGGATGAGTGCCGTGCAGCGCTCGATGGTCCAGATGGATGGAGTGGAGGATGGCTGGTTGATGGACACCCCACGCAAACACGGCTACAGCGCCAACAAGGAGGAGGTGGAGTAATGTTTTGGGCTGGAATCATGGGGAGAGAGATTGTCGGCCCCTTTAGGATCCCTGAAGGCGCTAAAGATGAACTCCATAATGTATGTGGATTTTCTCAAACAGCACTTCCTGCCATGGTTCAAGAAGAAGAACCGTGTATTTCACAGCAAGAACATTTTTCTGCATGATAATGCACCATCTCATGCTGCACATAAAACATCTGCATCTCTGGCTGATATGGGCATAAAAGGGGACAAACTTATGGTGTGACCCCCCATGCTCCCCTGACCTCTACCCCATTCAGAACCTTTGGAGCATCATTAAAAGGAGTGTCTATGATGGCGGGAGGCAGTTCACATCTAAGCAACAGCTCTGGGAGGGTATTCTGTCCTCATGCAAAACAATTGAAGCAGAAACTATCCAAAACCTGACAAATTCAATGGACGAGAGAGTTCAGAAGCTCCTTTCGAGCAAGGGGTCCTATGTGAAAATGTAACATCACCTAGAATAAAGTTTTGAGTTGAAAACTGTTTGATTTCAGTTTCTAACAACCTGCTAATGCTTATAATTTCAAAAATGACCATTTTTTGGGTCTTTATTAAAATGAAAAGGTTGATCGAAAAGTTTGGGGGATCTAAGAGTGTGGCAACCCAGTAGTCATGATTACTTCGAATTCTGACAATATGAGGGTCATGCTGCAGGTAGTGCAGCAAGAAGGCACTTATGTGTCTTGCGCATCTCGGAGCCCCAAAATTATTTTCCGGGCTAGATGCAGCTAAAAATTATTTTTAATTTTAAATCTGGTGGAGCTTATTATAGATGGCCTAATAGGATCAGTGCTGCACACTGCTACAAAGCCCAAATTATTTTCCAGTCAAGATACAGATAAACATGATTAGTAATTTGAAAGCTTAAAACGTTTGGTAGGGTGATTTTAACCAATCATCAAGCTTTTACTCTCCCCAGGATGACACAGGGGTAGAAAAGTCGTTTCGGATCCATGATTTGTTCATCTTTATGAACGTGAGTCTGTCTACATTATCAGTGGAGAGCCGCGTGCGCTTATCTGTCAGCACACCACCAGCAGCGCTGAACACACGTTCAAACAGAACGCTGGCTGCGGGGCATGACAAGATCTCCAAGGCGTAAGTGGCTAGCTCCGGCCATTTATCCAGATTGGAAGCCCAAAAAGAGCAAGGGTCCAGTGACACAGTCGTGGCTTCAATGTTTACTTGGAGATACTCCTGTACCATCGTCTCTAGGCGTTGACTATGTGTCAGACTTCTTGTCTCCTGTGGCCTTGCAAAGGATGGGCTAAAAAAGTGGTGAAATGATTCCGCAAAATTGATGTTACCAGCAGATACTGTGGTTCTGTTACGGTTTGAGTGCTGAACACTTGACGGTCCCACGGTTGGCACGTTGGAACTGTGAGATTCACTACGTGCACCACTGGTATTTTGTGGAAAAGCACATGTAAGATTCTGCAACAGTCTCTGCTGATACTCCTGCATGCGTGCATCCCTTTCTATGGCAGGAATAATTTCTGCAAATTTACTTTTGTACCGGGGATCTAACAGTGTGGCAACCCAGTAGTCAGGATTATTTCTAATTCTCACAATTCGAGGGTCATGTTGCAGGTAGTGCAGCAAGAAGGCACTCATGTGTGTTGCGCATCCAGGAGCACCAAGTCCCTGTTGTGTTGGTGGCGAGGTAACAATCATGCTTCCTTCCTCTGTCCTCTCCCCCCAACCTCGCACAACAGAAATGTGATCAAGGTCTCCCTCATCTGATGAGTCTTCCATCAGTTCGTCCTCCACTTCTTCCTGGGCTCCTGCACCTTCCTCACTAGTTTGACTGCTACCATGCGCCCTGGTAAAACCATCTCCCCCACCCTCACATGCCTGCCGCCTTGGTGCTGCCGACCTTCTGGACCTTGCAGATGTTAGCCCTTCCGCATACAACTCCTCCTCCTCTACTTCCTCCACCTCCTCTTGTGCCACCACCTGACTCCGAATTCTGTTTAACATGTGCTCCAGCATGTAAATCACCGGAATAGTCATGCTGATAATGGCATCGTCAGCACTAAACATCTTCGTCGCCATTTCAAAACTGTGCAGAAGGGTGCATAGGTCCCTGATCGGAGACCACTCCTCCAGCGTGATTTGCCCCACCTCTGAATCTCGTTGGCCCAGGCTATACGTCAGAACGTATTGCACCAGGGCTTGTCGGTGCTGCCACAGTCGCTGCAACATGTGCAGAGTTGAATTCCACTGGGTAGGCACATCGCATTTTAGCCGGTGAAGTGGCAGGCCCAACGACTTCTGTAGAGATGTAAGTCGCTGAGCTGCGGGATGCGAACGGCGGAAGTGAGCACACAGCGACCGTGCCCTCTGCAGAAGGCCATCTAGTCTGGGATAGTGGGCTAAAAATTGCTGGACAACCAGGTTCAACACGTGAGCCATACAAGGCACGTGTGTGACATTGCCCCGGCGAAGGGCCGCACCCAGGTTTGCAGCATTGTCGCACACGGCCTTCCCTGGTTTCAGGTCCAGTGGAGACAACCATTCATGAAATTGGTTCTCCAGAGCTGACCACAACTCCTCAGCTGTGTGACTCACATTTCCCAGACATTTCAATGTAAAAACCGCCTGATGACGTTGAGCCCTACTGCCAGCATAGTAAGGAGGTGTGCAGGATCCCTTCTGCGCAGTTAGAAAGCTTGTGGCATGACCAGACAGGCTTTGGGTGCAGGTGGAAGACCGAGAGGAGGTTGAGGAGGCAGAAGCAGTGGAGGAACTTTGACATAAAGAGGATTGACGCACAACTCGTGGGGACGGCAAGACTTGGACAGCAGCCCCTTGTCCTGCTGTCACCATAGTTACCCAGTGCCCAGTCAGTGACATGTAACGCCCCTGTCCATGCCTACTCGTCCAAGTGTCTGTGGTGAAATGCACCCTGTCACACACAGAGTTTCTCAAAGAAGCGGTGATGTTGTGTGCGACATGCTGGTGGAGCGCAGGCACACCTTTCTTTGAGAAGTAGTGCCGACTGGGCATCTGGTACTGGGGCACTGCGACGGACATAAGGTCTCGAAAATCCTCTGTGTCCACCAGGCGGAAAGGCAGCATTTCTGTAGCCAAGAGCTTGCAGATGGTGAAATTCAACCTCTTAGCTTTCTCATGGCTAGGAGGAAATGGTCTTTTACTTGTCCACATCTGAGGGACCGAGGGCTGGCTATTGTGCTTAGACGGGGTTGATAAGGGTGTCCCCGGCAAACTGCCGGTCTGTGAGGAAGATGCAGGCGGACATGTTAGGTTGCCTTCATCCAAAGGTGGTGCTATCGATGTCGGACAGCGCTCAACACCAGCTGGTGTTACCACCTCCAAAGAAAATGATGACCTGCCAATCACGCTGGCTGTTGCGTGTAAAGAGGTGGCAGGTCTGCGCCCCAAAACAGGTGTGACTGCTGTCCCCCCAGTCACAGAGGATGAAGAGGCCGCGGATGCACAAGATATGGCAGACGGTGGTTGGCCCGGCCGGCTAGGCCGCATTGTAGCACACTGAGCTTCCCACTGCAACTTATGCTTCATGTCCATGTGCCGGTTCATGCATGAAGTACTCAAACTATGTATTTTTTGGCCTCTACTTAGCTTTTGCTGACAAATGTTACAGATAACACGAGTTGGGTCATCTTTATCGATCTGAAAAAATGCCCAGGCTATGCAAGGCTTAGCACCCATGCGACCTGAAGAGCCACCACGACTTGTGGTGAGAGGCAGAGTTGTGTTTGAGGATGCAGTTGTTGACGTGCTTCCAGTACTACGTCTCTGTCCAGGAAGGCGCAACCTGACCTCGTCGTCACTAGCATCTTCCTCCACCTCCTCTGCTGACCTCATCTCTTGGCTGACTGTGGGTTGACAGTAAGTGGGATCTCCGACCTCATCATCATCACCCTGTGCGTTATCACACCCGTCGTCCTCAGAGCCAACCTGTTCCTGCCCTGACAAAAAACTAAAGTTGTCGCTCCAATCAGGTATTTGAGTCTTATCATCGTCTTCCTCATTGTCTCCACCAACAGGAGTTACAGTTTGGGAATGAGGGTCTACATTATGGTCAGAACCTTCTGCGTCTGGTCCTGGATCTGACTCATAAAGATTCTGGGCATCAGTGCAGATCATTTCCTCGTCTGGATTCACAGAAGCGCTGGAGTCGACCTCTGATTCCCAGGCTATAGTATGAGTAAACAGCTCTGCAGACTCAACCATCTGTTCTACCTCATACTCAGACGGGCAGCTGGAGATTTGGGAGCTGTGAGGAAGCAAGTGCGATTTGGGTGACACCTTTGAGGACTGGAGTATTTGTGATGTTGAAGTTGATGTGGAGGAGAGCCCACTTAAAGGAGCACTTGATATCCGTTGAAGCACCTGCTGTTTTTGTGCCTCATCTGGAATTTGTAGCGATTGGCGTGGCCGTAAGAAAGGGATCTTATCACATTGTCTGCTAAAAGAAGTAGACATTTTAGTTTGGCTGGAAGATGGTCTTTCTTCTGCAGATGTTACTGTTGCTTTAACACCTACCCCACGGACACAACCTTTTTTGCCCTTCCCAACACGCCTATTCCCCTTTCCACCAGCAGCAGGCCTTTTTCCACTCATTTTGGTGGTTAACTAATTCACAACTCTGGAGTGGTTTGCACAAAAAAACAATGGATGGTAACCGAGCAGAGCTGAGTGGCCAAACTGTGGTATTAGGCCAAAACTATTGGCTGGGTTAGATGCAGAAAAAAATTATTTTGAATTTGCAACCTTATGGAGGTCAGTATAGATGGACTAATAGAGAAAGTCCGACACACTACTAGAAGGCCAAATATTTTTTCAGAGGTAGATGCAGAAAAAAATATATTCAGTTTGCAACCTGATGGAGGACAGTATAGATGGACTAATACAACAAGTCCCACACACAGCTAGAAGCCCAAATATTTTTTCAGAGGTACTGTAGATGCAGATAAAAATTAGTTTTAATTTGCAACCTGATGGAGGTCAGTATAGATGGACTAATAGAGAAAGTCCGACACACTACTAGAAGGCCAAATATTTTTTCAGAGCTAGATGCAGAAAAAAATTATATTCAGTTTGCAACCTGATGGAGGTCAGTATAGATGGACTAATAGAGAAAGTCCGACACACTACTAGAAGGCCAAATATTTTTTCAGAGCTAGATGCAGAAAAAATTATATTCAGTTTGCAACCTGATGGAGGTCAGTATAGATGGACTAATAGAGAAAGTCCGACACACTACTAGAAGGCCAAATATTTTTTCAGAGGTATATGCAGAAAAAAATATATTCAGTTTGCAACCTGATGGAGGTCAGTATAGATGGATTAATAGAACAAGACCCACACACAGCTAGAAGCCCAATATTTTTTCAGAGGTAGATGCAGAAAAAACTATATTCAGTTTGCAACCTGATGGAGGTCAGTATAGATGGACTAATAGAACAAGTCCCACACACTGCTAGAAGCCCAAATATTTTTTCAGAGGTACTGTAGATGCAGATAAAAATTAGTTTTAATTTGCAACCTGATGGAGGTCAGTATAAATGGACTAATAGAGAAAGTCCGACACACTACTAGAAGGCCAAATATTTTTTCAGAGGTAGATGCAGAAAAAAATATATTCAGTTTGCAACCTGATGGAGGTCAGTATAGATGGATTAATAGAACAAGACCCACACACAGCTAGAAGCCCAATATTTTTTCAGAGGTAGATGCATAAAAAACTATATTCAGTTTGCAACCTGATGGAGGTCAGTATAGATGGACTAATAGAACAAGTCCCACACACTGCTAGAAGCCCAAATATTTTTTCAGAGGTACTGTAGATGCAGATAAAAATTAGTTTTAATTTGCAACCTGATGGAGGTCAGTATAGATGGACTAATAGAGAAAGACCGACACACTACTAGAAGGCCAAATATTTTTTCAGAGGTAGATGCAGAAAAAAATATATTCAGTTTGCAACCTGATGGAGGTCAGTATAGATGGATTAATAGAACAAGACCCACACACAGCTAGAAGCCCAATATTTTTTTCAGAGGTAGATGCAGAAAAAACTATATTCAGTTTGCAACCTGATGGAGGTCAGTATAGATGGACTAATAGAACAAGTCCCACACACTGCTAGAAGCCCAAATATTTTTTCAGAGGTACTGTAGATGCAGATAAAAATTAGTTTTAATTTGCAACCTGATGGAGGTCAGTATAGATGGACTAATAGAGAAAGTCCGACACACTACTAGAAGGCCAATATTTTTTCAGAGGTAGATGCAGAAAAAAATATATTCAGTTTGCAACCTGATGGAGGTCTGTATAGATGGATTAATAGAACAAGACCCACACACAGCTAGAAGCCCAATATTTTTTCAGAGGTAGATGCAGAAAAAACTATATTCAGTTTGCAACCTGATGGAGGTCAGTATAGATGGACTAATAGAACAAGTCCCACACACTGCTAGAAGCCCAAATATTTTTTCAGAGGTACTGTAGATGCAGACAAAAATTAGTTTTAATTTGCAACCTGATGGAGGTCAGTATAGATGGACTAATAGAGAAAGTCCGACACACTACTAGAAGGCCAAATATTTTTTCAGAGCTAGATGCAGAAAAAAATTATATTCAGTTTGCAACCTGATGGAGGTCAGTATAGATGGACTAATAGAGAAAATCCGACACACTACTAGAAGGCCAAATATTTTTTCAGAGGTAGATGCAGAAAAAAATATATTCAGTTTGCAACCTGATGGAGGTCAGTATAGATGGATTAATAGAACAAGACCCACACACAGCTAGAAGCCCAATATTTTTTCAGAGGTAGATGCAGAAAAAACTATATTCAGTTTGCAACCTGATGGAGGTCAGTATAGATGGACTAATAAAACAAGTCCCACACACTGCTAGAAGCCCAAATATTTTTTCAGAGGTACTGTAGATGCAGATAAAAATTAGTTTTAATTTGCAACCTGATGGAGGTCAGTATAGATGGACTAATAGAGAAAGACCGACACACTACTAGAAGGCCAAATATTTTTTCAGAGGTAGATGCAGAAAAAAATATATTCAGTTTGCAACCTGATGGAGGTCAGTATAGATGGATTAATAGAACAAGACCCACACACAGCTAGAAGCCCAATATTTTTTTCAGAGGTAGATGCAGAAAAAACTATATTCAGTTTGCAACCTGATGGAGGTCAGTATAGATGGACTAATAGAACAAGTCCCACACACTGCTAGAAGCCCAAATATTTTTTCAGAGGTACTGTAGATGCAGATAAAAATTAGTTTTAATTTGCAACCTGATGGAGGTCAGTATAGATGGACTAATAGAGAAAGTCCGACACACTACTAGAAGGCCAAATATTTTTTCAGAGCTAGATGCAGAAAAAAATTATATTCATTTTGCAACCTGATGGAGGTCAGTATAGATGGACTAATAGAGAAAGTCCGACACACTACTAGAAGGCCAAATATTTTTTCAGAGGTAGATGCAGAAAAAAATATATTCAGTTTGCAACCTGATGGAGGTCTGTATAGATGGATTAATAGAACAAGACCCACACACAGCTTGAAGCCCAATATTTTTTCAGAGGTAGATGCAGAAAAAACTATATTCAGTTTGCAACCTGATGGAGGTCAGTATAGATGGACTAATAGAACAAGTCCCACACACTGCTAGAAGCCCAAATATTTTTTCAGAGGTACTGTAGATGCAGACAAAAATTAGTTTTAATTTGCAACCTGATGGAGGTCAGTATAGATGGACTAATAGAGAAAGTCCGACACACTACTAGAAGGCCAAATATTTTTTCAGAGCTAGATGCAGAAAAAAATTATATTCAGTTTGCAACCTGATGGAGGTCAGTATAGATGGACTAATAGAGAAAATCCGACACACTACTAGAAGGCCAAATATTTTTTCAGAGGTAGATGCAGAAAAAAATATATTAAGTTTGCAACCTGATGGAGGTCAGTATAGATGGATTAATAGAACAAGACCCACACACAGCTAGAAGCCCAATATTTTTTCAGAGGTAGATGCAGAAAAAACTATATTCAGTTTGCAACCTGATGGAGGTCAGTATAGATGGACTAATAGAACAAGTCCCACACACTGCTAGAAGCCCAAATATTTTTTCAGAGGTATTGTAGATGCAGATAAAAATTAGTTTTAATTTGCAACCTGATGGAGGTCAGTATAGATGGACTAATAGAGAAAGTCCGACACACTACTAGAAGGCCAAATATTTTTTCAGAGGTAGATGCAGAAAAAAATATATTCAGTTTGCAACCTGATGGAGGTCAGTATAGATGGATTAATAGAACAAGACCCACACACAGCTAGAAGCCCAATATTTTTTCAGAGGTAGATGCAGAAAAAAATATATTCAGTTTGCAACCTGATGGAGGTCAGTATAGATGGACTAATAGAACAAGTCCCACACACTGCTAGAAGCCCAAATATTTTTTCAGAGGTACTGTAGATGCAGATAAAAATTAGTTTTAATTTGCAACCTGATGGAGGTCAGTATAGATGGACTAATAGAATGATGCTATGCCCAAAAGATTTTACTTCACTAGGTGCAGTAAAAAAATTGGTATTCTATACACAGGTGGTATATCTTGCAACACAGATAGGCTACTCCACTGACTAACACACTCTGCAATAGGCCAAAAAGGATTAGCTTTGCTAGATTCAGCCAAATGCTGTGAAAAAAACTTGCACAGCACTGGCAGAGACCTGCCTGGCAAAAACTGATAGGAACTCATGTAACCTAGTCCTGAAAAGGACTGCAATTACAATTAGTCTTTACTCCCACAACCGATCTATTTAAGAGCACAGACCTCCCTGATAAAAGTCGTAGGAAATGCTGTAACCTAGTCCTTAAAAGGACTGCAATCACAACTATTCCCTACTCCCAAGCTATCTGTATATTTGTGCGAAAATTGGCTTGAAATTAACAAGGTATAGCGCACACAGCAACAGCGGTGCCGTCTAACACGCAGCTGCAGCAGTGAGAAAATGGTGGCGACGGGGAAAATGGCTTGGTCTTATAGGGCAAGGACATGTGACATACACTGCCAATGACACATGCCCTTGCTTGTGTGAAAAAAAGCACTTCGCTCCGTGTGTGCGCTGCTGATAGGCTGACAGATTGCACCTCCCCACTGTAAATGCGGGAAAGAGAAAAAAAAATGGAGATCTTCATTGTTCCTGCAGAGATCCATCCCCTGCCCCTCCCCCCCCAATTATTAACATTAATTTTCATCATTACTGAGAAAAAATCCAGTTATGATTTTGGTGCACGAACAGTTATCGAACATAACCTCGAACAGCCGAATTTTTCTCAAATTGTTCGTGTTCGCCGAACGGCTCGAACACCGCCCAAAACAGCTCGAATTTGAGATTGGCGAACAGTTCGAGTAGAACAACGCTCATCTCTACTCGTTATATTGTGAGTATTTGTGTACTTGCCTCGCTATATTCGGATGTCCACCCTTCAGTTTTGGCGCCTCCTTTGCAGCCATTAAACATGCTGGGCTTCTTAACCAATCACAGTATTGCCGCAGACACCTTGGTTGTGGTATTACTGTGGTTGGCTGCCGTCCAGCGTCATAGGGTCTATTTAAGCCCTGCTGCCGCCATTTTGTGCACATTGCATACGTTCTACAAGCATAGGGAGAGATCGCTGAGCTGCTAGGGAGAGTGTTGAGACATCTTGATAAAACAAAACCCCTTGTAAGGGCTACCTGCTGTGTATACTAGTTCAGTGTAGAGTAGGGAGGGAGAGATACTCGAGCAGGAACAGTTTAAAGGAGCCTCTCACTAGATCTATAATACCACCAAAACATAGCTCTTTTCAGAGCTGAAGACACATAACAGTCAGAGCACAGAGACGGAGAGATTGTGCATTAGGTAGGGAGAGGTTAAAGTGTTCTTCCAGTGTCCATCTTAAAACAGCTCTTTGTCAGAGGCAAAGCAATATTTTTCCTGCACACAGAGTAGTAGCATTTTGTGCTGCCTTTTTTTTTTTAAATGCACCGGCCTATGTTCCCCGCTGTTTTAGGGGTCATAGCCTGGCTTCTGCTGTCCACATTAGTCCACTTAAAAAGGCGTTTAGTTCCCTACACAAAGCAGTAGTCCAAACATTTCCTCCTGCCTGCTACCAAGCATGCACCAACCCATTTTCCCCGCTGTTTTTGGGATGACAGCCTGCCTTCTGTCCACATTAGTCCACTTAAAAGGCGTTTATTGTCCTAAGCAAAGCAGTAGTCCAAATATTTCCTACTGCCTGCTACAAAGCACGCACCATGCCATTTCCACACGCTGTTTTTGGGGTGACAGCCTGCCTTCTGTCCACATTAATCCACTTAAAAAGGCATTTAGTGCCCTATGCAAAACAGTAGTCCAAACATTTCCTACTGCCTGCTACAAAGCACGCACCAGGCCATTTCCCCCCGCTGTTTTTGGGGTGACAGCCTGCCTTCTGACCACATTAATCCACTTAAAAAGGTGTTTAGGGCCCAACGCAAGGCAGTAGTTCAAACATTTTCTACTGCCTGCTACCAAGCATGCACCACGCCATTTTACCCACTATTTTGGCTGTGACAGCTAGCTTGGCTTTTGCCATCAACATCTAAAAATCTGTCAACAAAACCCAAAATGCAAAAAAAAGCCTGTTGTTAAGAGACGTGGACGTGGAGGGGGTTTTCTCAGTGGAGCGCAAGAAGGCACTCAGTCTGTGTCAGGTCAGAAGCTTGATGCATCCACTATTTTCCTGGAAAAATTTCCCAGTCTGGAAAATAAACGTGTGTGGAAGCCAGAAGAGCGAGAGCAGATTCTGTCTTGGATAGCAGACAAGGCCTTTACGCATTTGCCAATCAGCAACAAATCTTCCATGACATACAGTCTACACAGAAGTCTGGCCCATTGAATCCTGAAGCTGGTTCTCCTTCCTCCCGCCACTATCAGTCACAGGACACATATGACACCAAGCTTGGCCACTCCGAGGACCTGTTTGGTACATATCCTTTGATTGGCTCTGGCCTATCACTGTGCAGCACTGAAGAGGGACAAGAGGAGGTGGTGTGCATTGATGCTGAAGTATTTGAGGACCTACGGCCAGAAGAAAGCCACTTGGAGGTACATCATTTACTGTCTCCAGAGGTGAAGGCTGATGATGATGAGACACAGTTAGCATCAGGTCAGCCTACGATGTCAACTGGGAAGGAGGATGAGATGGAAGATGAGGTGGTCTATGATGAGTCCACTGATCCGACCTGGACCATTGGCATTTATAGCCATGACAGCAACACAGAGGAAGATGGATATGTCGTGGTTTGCCCAGAGTGAGAACTAGGTCAGCTGTTCCCAAGAACATCCCCGCTGTGTTCCAAGTCAGGGCAAGGGGGCGTTCAGCTGCTGTGTGGAATTTTTTTCTTAAAGTCCTTCAGAGAAAAACATTGTAGTGTGTAGCAACTGCCATACCAAGTTGAGTAGAGGCCAGGGCAAAGGCAACCTGAGCAACAACAGTATGCGAAACTACATGGCAGCCAAGCACCCCAGTAGGTGGGTGGAACACCAGGATACAAAATCTGCATCTGCGGGTCAAACCAATGCCATGTCGCCTAGGCTATGTCCTTTAGAATCTATTGTTCAGGAAGCAGATGCTCATACCTCCTGCCCACAAGCTGTGGTTGCACACACACAACAATCATTGACCACATCCACTTCTTTGTCCCAGCAAAGCGTCAAATTGTCCATGCCTGAGAGCTTGGAAAGAAAGCGTAATTACCCAGCCATGCACCCATAGGCACAAATACTAAACTCGCACATTGCCAAATTGTTAGCTGTGGCAATGTTGCTTTTTAGGCTTGTGGGAATACAGTCTTTACGTGATCTCTTGGCTGTGGCTGCCCCACGATGCAATTTTTTCAGCCGCCACAATTTAGCCCGGTGTGCCGTCTCTGCCTTACACAAGCACGTGTCAAACAATCTGAACCATGCTCTCACCAATGCCTTAACCGGGAAGGTCCACCTAACAGACATCTGGACAAGTTGTTGTGGACAGTGATGATACAATTCTGTCATGGCACAATGGGTGAACCTGGTGGAGGGTGGGACAAAGGCTCAAACTGGAACATCACACATCCTACCCACGCCAAGAATAGCGGGCCCAACTTCTGTCAGGGTTTCCGCCTCTTCATATTCCACTTTCTCTCTCCCCTCCTCTTGATCCTTATCCTCTGCTTAATTACCCTCCCCATCACTGCTAAGCTGGGACCTGTGCAGCAGCGCATCAGAAAAGCAGCAACACGCTCTGCTGAAGCTGATCTGTTTAGGTCACAAAGCACACACTGCATCAGAGCTGTGGCACGCTTTAAAAGAACAGACTGATCAGTGGCTGTCCCCGCTGCACCTCCAACCCGATCTGGTCGTCTGCGATAATGGGCGTAACCTGGTGGCGGCTTTAATGGTTGGCAAGCTGGTACATGTGCCATGCATTGCTCACATGCTGAACCTAGTTGTTAAAAAATTTCTGAAAACTTACCGTGACTTGCCGTACCTACTTGAGAAGGTGCGCCATATTAGAGCCCATTTCCGCCATTCCTCTACCGCTTTTTCTGCTCTTACAGAGCTGTAAAAGCGATTGAATTTGCCAAGTCATAGGCTTATTTGCGACCTGCCCACACGGTGGAACTCAACCTATCATATGTTGGCGAGGATTAGTGAACAGCAGAGGGCAGTAGCTGAATATCAGCTTCAACATGCCTGTCAGACTGAGAGTCAGCCACCACACATAACAAATGTCGAGTGGGTTTGGATCGCTGACATTTGTAAGGTAGAGAACTTTGAGTACTGCACCAACCTCGTGAGCCATGATCAGGCTATTATCAGAGTAACCATCCCGCTGCTGTGTCTCTTGAAACAATCACTGCATAATCTCAAAGAGGAAGCTTTGAGCATCCAGCATGTTGGTATGGAGCTAGATTTCTCAATGAGTGATACTATCCAGCCTAGCCAATATTCTGAGGCAACATTGGGTGATGAGGAGGAAGATGAGGAGGATGAAGACGGAGAGGACTTGTTTTTCTGTGCTACGAAGGGGACTCGTAATTCTACGGAGGGGACACCTAACCCATGCTTCATGTCTGTCCAGTCTGGATGGGCTGGAGAGGAGGAGGTGGAGGAAGAGGCGAGTCATCGTGAGGAGAGGATGGGTACTGTTTCTACTGTTGGGGACACAGAATATTTGCCTTTTCGCAGCTTGGCCCACATGGCACAGTTCATGTGTAAGTGACTGTTGCAAGACCCTCGCCTGATACACATTTTATCCAACAACCTATACTGGTTGGCCACCTTTCTCGATCCACGGTACAAGGAGAAATTTCCTTCTCTCCTTTTGTTGTCATCAAAAAGTTTTTCAATGGGATCGTTCAAGAGGGTCGTTGTAGATCAGTTGCTGAAAATATCACCCTCAGACTGTTAGAACCTTGCTGTTAGGTTTTTTTTCCTTTGCTGGTCACATGACCTTGTTGGCCTATTTAATCCTGCTCCGCCCTTCTGGCTTTGCTGGACTTCATTGTATATCTACTTTCTAGCTAGCCTGTGCTCTGTATCTAACTCTGTTAGTTTGCTTGGTCTACGGACCTCTATGTTCTATCTATTTTGTTTGTTCGTCTGTCTGCTACTATTTCTGTTAGGAGGTGTCCCATATTCCTCCCAGTCCTTAGTACTTGTAGGGATTCCCTCCTCACATCTATAGGTCTCCGTACAGACTAGATTAGGACTTTAGCAGGTCTGATCGCAGGATCAGGTTCCCTGTTACATCGTAGGGATTCAGCTGAGTCTTATAGTAGGGACAGATCTCCTCTCTTTCCTTAGCTTTGGTAGCAGAACATAACAGTAAGTCCAGCCTGCAAATTCTCTAAGGAAAGATTTTTTTTTTTTTTTTTTTGTTCCATCATGGTGTCGGTTCAGGATTTGGCTAAACACCTGCAGGGACTCTCTCTGGAAGTGGCCGAGCTCCGTCAGCACGTGAGTAACTGTCCTGGAGCATATTTCTTGGAGCCTAAGGTATGTTTGCCGGATTTATTTTTTGGTGAACATCGAGAATTGTTTTCATTTAAAAATGCTTGCTTATTGTATTTTCGTTTGAGACCCAAGTCCTCTGGGGATGAATCCCAGCGCGTAGGGTTCATAATGTCACTTTTGCGCAAAGAGCCTCAGGAGTGGGCCTTTTCTTTGCAACCTAGTGATACATGCTTCAGATCAGTGGATAGTTTTTTTTCTGCTTTAGGACTATTATATGATGATCCTGACCGTGTGGCATCAGCTGAGACTGAGTTGAGACATTTAAAACAAGGATCAGGTAATGTCGAAAAATATTGTACTCATTTTCGTCGTTGGTCCACTCAAACAGGGTGGAACGATTCTGCTCTGAAAAGTCTATTTCTTGCTGGGCTCAGTGAAAGGGTTAAAGACCTGCTAATTGCTTATCCTACACCTGAGGATTTGCAACAGGCTATGCAATTAGCTATACGGGTGGATAGAAGACTGCGTGCTAGGGTTAATGAGAGCAAATCCTCTGCTATGTCAGTTTCTGGTTATGATAATGTGTGTACTAACAGTGGTGAACCGATGGAGATTGGATCGGTGGCACCTCGCTCTCAAGAAAAAGACCGTGGTTTTTCAGAAGGCTTGTGCTTCTATTGCGGAAAATCTGGTCATTTGATTAAAGGCTGTGAGCTTCGTATGAAGAAAAAAAAAAAAAATGGTCAGTCACGCCCGTATTGCCTGTTTAAATTCCAAGGGTATATTTTTAGCTGCTTCCACGATTGCTCAGGAAAAATTAATGGAATTTCGGGTGTTTGTTGATTGCGGGTCTACACTGAATGTAATTGATGGGGGATTCGTGGAAAAACTCAATTTAAAACCTGAACCTTTATCATCCCCCATTGCTGTGGTTTCTGTGGATGGCTCCCCTTTGAAGAATATTACTCTCAAGGTCAGTGAATTTCCTCTCACTATTAATGGTGTTCACCATGAGAAATTGGATTTGGTAGTGTTGAATAACTTGCCTTCTCCAGTAATATTGGGTTTGCCCTGGTTAAAATTTCACAATCCTGTACTGGATTGGTCTACCAGTGAAATTAAATCCTGGAGCCATAAATGTTATGACAAGTGTTGTAACGGGCGTATTGCAGCTTTGGATAGGGGAGAATTGCCTGTTCCTATTCAGGATTTTTGGAGAGTTTTTTCTGAGAAGGAATCGCAGGTTTTGCCTCCCCATAGAGACTATGATTGTTCTATTGAATTTGTCCCTGGAGCAACTCTTCCTAAAAGTCGTTTATTTAACCTTACCATTCCTGAGAGGAAGGCTTTGGAGGAATACATACAGACAAGTTTGGCCGCCGGTCACATTAGGCCCTCTAAGTCCCCTGTGGCGGTTGGATTTTTTTTTGTAAAAAAAAAGGACGGCG
Source organism: Phyllobates terribilis (assembly GCF_046119375.1). Classification (NCBI taxonomy): domain Eukaryota; kingdom Metazoa; phylum Chordata; class Amphibia; order Anura; family Dendrobatidae; genus Phyllobates; species Phyllobates terribilis. The sequence continues at coordinate 100,758,416 of NW_027362763.1, read as the reverse complement.
GTTTACGTCCTTGTCTGGATTTTCGTGAGATTAACAAAATTACGGTACGCAATCCTTACCCACTGCCATTGATTCCTGATCTGTTTAACCAGTTATTGGGGGCCAAGTGGTTCTCTAAAATTGACCTTAAGGGGGCATACAATCTGTTGCGCATGAAGGAGGGTGATGAATGGAAGACTGCTTTTAACACTCCTGTGGGTCATTTTGAGAATCTGGTTATGCCTTTTGGTCTTACTAATGCTCCTGCATTTTTTCAGAATCTGATTAATGACATCCTTAGACCTTTGATCGGTAAAAATGTGGTTGTGTATTTGGATGACATTTTGATTTATTCGCCAGATCTGGAGTCTCATTGGCGGAGCGTGCGTGAGGTATTACAGTTATTAATGGACAATTCGCTTTTTGCTAAGCTGGAGAAATGTGAGTTCGCTGTACAGAGAATTAGTTTTTTGGGCTACATTATCTCCAGCAAAGGTTTTGAGATGGATCCGGTTAAGGTTCAGGCTGTGCAGGAATGGCCTAGGCCTATTGGTTTGAAATCGATACAGAGGTTTTTGGGTTTCGCCAATTACTACAGAAAATTCATAAAAAAATTTTCTAGTATTGTCAAACCTCTGACTGATCTCACCAGGAAAGGTGCTGATGCGGTTCAGTGGTCTTCTGAGGCCATTGAAGCTTTTGTGTATCTCAAGGAGAGGTTCACCTCTGCTCCCATCCTTATGCAGCCTGATGTTACTAGGCCGTTTTTGGTTGAGGTTGATGCTTCCTCTGTGGGGGTTGGCGCAGTATTGTCTCAGGATAACGGGGATGGATTACATCCCTGTGCCTTTTTTTCAAAAAAATTTTCGGAGACTGAACTGAATTACGATATTGGTAATCGGGAATTATTGGCTATTAAACTCGCATTTGAACACTGGCGCCACTTCTTGGAAGGTGCGGAAGTTCCCGTTCAGGTTCTTACGGATCATAAAAATCTGATATATCTTGATGCTGCCAAGCGCCTGAATGCCCGTCAGGCTAGGTGGGCACTGTTTTTCTCGCGGTTTAATTTCTCCGTTACTTACATCCCTGGTACTAAGAATGTTAAGGCGGATGCCTTGTCTCGCAGTTTTTCTCCCATAGTCGGTGCTGAGAAAGAGGAAAACATTTTACAAGAAGGTGTTGTGATAGCTGCTTTAGACTCCGTTTTGGAAGATGAGATTCTTAAAGCTCAGGAGAATGCCCCATCTAACACTCCTCATGGGAGGTTGTTTGTGCCTGGGACCTTTAGGAGAGATTTGTTTGTTGAGTGTCACGAATCTCGGTTGGCAGGTCATCCCGGAATCTCTGAGACCAAGAGACTGGTGGGTCGCAGTTTTTGGTGGCCTGGATGGCAGAAGGAAGTCATTAAGTGGGTGCGCCAATGTACTATATGTGCTAGATCTAAGTCCTCACATACTCCTGCTGCGGGGTTGCTTTGTCCTTTGGAGGTCCCCAGTGCTCCTTGGACACATTTGGCTATGGACTTTATAACTGACCTTCCCTCCTCTGAGGGTTTTACTGTCATCTGGGTGGTCGTGGACCGTTTTAGCAAGATGTGTCACTTGGTTCCCTTCGTCAAACTGCCCTGCGCTAAAACTCTCGCTAAGGCCTTTGTCAAGGAAATTGTCAGACTTCATGGCGTTCCTACTGACATTGTTTCTGATAGGGGTCCTCAGTTCGTGGCTCGTTTTTGGCGTGCCTTTTGTGACAGGTTGGGAATTCATTTGTCGTTTTCGTCCGGATATCATCCTGAATCTAATGGCCAGACAGAAAGGAAAACCAGGATGTTGAGCAGTTCTTGCGTTGTTTTGTGGCAGACAATCAAGAGGGGTGGTCTGAGTTTCTGCCACTTGCCGAATTTGCTCTGAACAGTCATACATCTTCTTCTGCTGGTTGTTCGCCTTTTTTTTGTTGTTCTGGGAGACATCCGTCGTTTGGGTCGTTCTCCAAGTTGGGATCTGCCGTGCCTGAGGAGGAGAATTTTTCCGGTGATTTGGAAAGAGTTTGGACGGATGTGCGTGGTAATCTTCAGGAGGCCAACAGAAAATCTAAAGACTACTTTGATAGGAAACGACAGGAGGTTTTGTTTGCTGTTGGTGACATGGTTTGGTTGTCCTCTAGGAATCTGCGGTTGAGGATTCCTTCTAAGAAATTGGGTCCCAAGTTTGTAGGGCCCTTTAAGGTGCTTCAGGTTGTCAACCAATCTGCTGTTAGGTTGGAGGTTCCTACCTCCTGGAGAATTAATCCGGTCTTTCATGTCTCTCTGTTAAAAAAAGCTGTTGTGTCGGATGGTGACGCCTCTGCCTCTGTTCCTCCGGTGGTGGAGGACGGGGAATATGAAATTTCTCGCATCCTTGACTCTAGACGGTATAGAGGTAGTTTGCAGTATCTTGTGGCCTGGAAAGGTTTCGGACCCGAGGATAACTCTTGGGTGAGGTCAGATGATGTTTCCGCGTCCAGACTTATCAGAGCGTTTCACAGGAGATTTCCTGATAAGCCTGGTCCTAGGGGATCCGGAGGATCCTCTTAGAAGGGGGGGTACTGTTAGAACCTTGCTGTTAGGTTTTTTTTCCTTTGCTGGTCACATGACCTTGTTGGCCTATTTAATCCTGCTCCGCCCTTCTGGCTTTGCTGGACTTCATTGTATATCTACTTTCTAGCTAGCCTGTGCTCTGTATCTAACTCTGTTAGTTTGCTTGGTCTACGGACCTCTATGTTCTATCTATTTTGTTTGTTCGTCTGTCTGCTACTATTTCAGTTAGGAGGTGTCCCATATTCCTCCCAGTCCTTAGTACTTGTAGGGATTCCCTCCTCACATCTATAGGTCTCCGTACAGACTAGATTAGGACTTTAGCAGGTCTGATCGCAGGATCAGGTTCCCTGTTACATCGTAGGGATTCAGCTGAGTCTTATAGTAGGGACAGATCTCCTCTCTTTCCTTAGCTTTGGTAGCAGAACATAACACAGACAATGCTAGTGGCAGAGGAACCGGCTCTTTTCAACACCAAGAAATAATGGGGAGAGACATGAACACCAGCTCCAACAGAAGTGGGGGGAAAATTGTGCACAAATCGGGCAATTTTCAATAAACCAGCACAACAGCAAGGGCTATCTGTGCCTGTAACAATGCCAATGAGGGATAAGTTGCAGAACATGGTCAAGGGGTACTTTAGTGACCATATTTGTGTCTTTTCTGATGCTTCAGTTCTCTTTAATTATTGGGTGACTAAGCTGAACACTTGGCCCGAAATCTCCTTATATGTCTTGGAGGTGCTGGCCTGCCCGGCTGCTAGTGTGGTGTCAGAGCGTGTTTTCAGTTCCGCTGTGGCAATCATCACTGATAGGCGCACATGCCTCTCAACAGAAAATGCAGACAGACTTACTTTGATTAAATTCAACAAGGACTGGATATCTCCACAGTTTGTACTCCCTCCAGATGACAGCACACCAACCTAAATTCACCAAAAATGCAGATTCATGTGACTGCTGTTAATGTCACCCCCTTCCCATAAAAACCCATTTCCTTCCTTCGTCAACCATGACTCAGCCCATAGGGCTAATTTTTACAAATCCTATGCAGATTGTGCAGTGGACAAACCAGGACAGTATTCCTACTCCAGCCTAACTACTATTTGTGATTAGAGGCCCTTGGGATGTTGGCTTCCTGTGTCAACCATGACTCAGTCATTAGGGCTAATTTTTACAAACCCTATGCACATTGTGCTGTGGACAAACTAGGACAGTACTCCTACTCCAATCTAACTACTATTTGTGATTGGAGGCCCTTGGGATGGTGGCTTCCTGCATCAACCATGACTCAGCCCATAGGGCTAATTTTTACAAACCCTATGCACATTGTAAAGTGGTCCTTCCAAACTAATATTTGTCATTGGAGGCCCTTGTCACAGGTTGTGCCACATTGTGACTCATATAGGGGATACATATTCAATAGAAATGTACGGTCAGTCACCCTTTTTGGCGAAAAAACATGCCTGGCTTGTGCCACATTGTCACTAAGATAGGGGATACATATTCAATAGAAATCTACACTGACTGTTGATGACCCGATCGTAGATAATGTTTGTCAAGGGAGGCCCTTGTCATGGAATCTTTCTGCACCTATGACAAACCCCCCAGGAGTAATTTTTGGAAATACGTTGCACATTCTGCACTGGACCAAGTAGTACAATATCAAAAAGTCTTCTCTTCCTATATAATCTGGGGAATATTGACAATCAAAATCTCTGAGCCATTTGGAAAAACTTCTCCAACCCAACCTGGAGGGGGGCACCATATATCCTTTGTCCATTGACTTGCACACGTGATATATTTGAGCTCGTCATCCAGTTGACTAGTGCAGCTTTATTTTTCCAGTTCACAGAGTTAAGCCACACCTGAGGATCGCAGGCCGCACTCACTGCTACCTTCTAGTACTCCATGTCTCTTGGCCTTTTTCTCTGTTATCTCTGCCCTTAAATGAGTTTAATAATAGAGTGAAGGCCCTACAATATGAATAAGTAAGGGCACTCTCAAATATACACAAGAGGTACCTCCAAAATTTGGAAAGGAGCACGCTTCCAAATGCATGTTATAGGGCCAAGCGAGGGCTCTCACAAAACTCCGCTTTCCTGCCTACTGCAGGCCCTCTGAACATTTGAATTTAGGGCTGCAGTATCACATGGTGGTGGAGGAAGAGGATGAGTAGGAGGAGGAGGAGGAGGGACAAGCCCAACAATAAAATGGGCACATTGTAAAATGCTATGGAATATGTATTCTACTATCTGAGTATCAGTGATGGAGGGATCGGACAAATGTCTAATTAACAGCTGTCCCTCTAAAACACATGTTACAGAGCCACCTGGGGCCTCTTAATCTTTGACCTAACATACCTACTGGTACGTTCTAACTGTGCTTGTAAAATGCTGGGGAATAGCAAACTAAAAATGATGTATGACAGAGGGACCTACAGTCATGGCCAAAAGTATTGAGAATGAGACAAATAGTAATTTTTCCAAAGTTTACTGCTTCATTTTTTGTAATGGCAATTTGCATATACTCCTGAATGTCAAAGAGTGATCAGCTTAACAGCAATTACTGTACTTGCAAGGTCAATATTTGCCCAGAAAATGAACTTTAACCCCCAAAACACATTTCAACATCATTGCAGTCCTGCCTTAAAAGGAGCAGCTAACATCGTTTTAGTGATTGATCCAATAACACAGGTGTGGGTGTTGATGAGGACAGGGCTGGCGATCAATCAGTCATGATTAAGTAAGAATGACATCACTGGACACTTTAAAAGGAGGCTGGTTCTTGGTATCATTGTTTCTCTTCAGTTAACCATGGTTATCTCTAAAGAAACACGTGCAGCCATCATTGCACTGCACAAAAATGGCCTAACAGGGAAGAGTATCGCAGCTACAAAGATTGCACCTCAGTCAACAATCTATCGCATCATCAAGAACTTCAAGGAGAGAGCTTCCATTGTTGTCAAAAAGGCTCCAGGGCGCCCAAGAAAGACCAGCAAGCGCCAGGACCGTATCTTAAAACAGTTTCAGCTGCGGGATCGGACTACCAGCAGTGCCGAGCTTGCTCAGGAATGGCAGCAGGCTGGTGTGAGTGCTTCTGCACGCACTGTGAGGTGGAGACTCTTTGAGCAAGGGCTGGTTTCAAGGAGGGCAGCAAAGAAGCCACTTCTCTCCAGAAAAAACATCAGGGACCGACTGATATTCTGCAAAAGGTACAGGGAGTGGACTGCTGAGGACTGGGGCAAAGTCATTTTCTCTGATGAATCCCCTTTTCGATTGTTTGGGACATCTGGAAAACAGCTTATTCGGAGAAGAAGAGGTGAGCGCTACCACCAGTCTTGTCTCATGCCAACTGTAAAGCATCCTGAAACCATTCATGTGTGGGGTTGCTTCTCAGCCAAGGGAATCGGCTCACTCACAGTCTTGCCTAAAAACACAGCCATGAATAAAGAATGGTACCAGAATGTCCTCCAAGAGCAACTTCTCCCAACCGTCCAAGAGCAGTTTGGCGCCCAACAATGCCTTTTCCAGCATGATGGAGCACCTTGCCATAAAGCAAAGGTGATAACTAAATGGCTCATGGAACAAAACATAGAGATTTTGGGTCCATGGCCTGGAAACTCCCCAGATCTTAATCCCATTGAGAACTTGTGGTCAATCATCAAGAGACGGGTGGACAAACAAAAACCAACAAGTTCTGGCAAAATGCAAGCATTGATTATGCAAGAATGGACTGCTATCAGTCAGAATTTGGTCCAAAAGTTGATTGAGAGCATGCCAGGGAGAATTACAGAGGTCTTGAAGAAGAAGGGGCAACACTGCAAATATTGACTTGCTGCATTAACTCATTCTAACTGTCAATATAACCTATTGGTACTCATAATATGATTGCAATTATATTTCTGTATGTGATATAAACATCAGACAAACACTAATAAAAACCAGAGGCCAGCAGATCATGTGAAAATATAATTTTGGTGTCATTCTCAAAACTTTTGGCCATGACTGTACAAAATGTATAAGTCAGGTCCCTCCCAATTGTAAAAGGCGAAAAAAAGCCACAATAGTATGTGTCAACAAACGCTAAAAGGGATTTTTGTTGGGTTTCTCTGGTTTATTTAGCCTTATATACAAGTGATTACGCAGGAAAAACTGTTTCTTTACCTTTTTGGCTTGTTAAATGCAATTTAGGTTAGGTTTGGAAGTTGTTCTTATGTGTCTGTAAAAGTGGCATAATACTGCAACAAACTTATTCCCAGAAACCATATGTGAGTCAGAAATGCATGCAGGCAGCTTCCCGTTCTGTTTCATCACTTTCCCATCCATTTCAGCCTTTTCCTCAGGCCCCCAGACACTTTTGTAGGGTTCAGCAGAAAATTATTCGCATTTCCCATTGGCATACATTGTACTTGCTATTCGGAACGAATACGCAATAGTTGCAAAGTACTCGTTACGAGTATAGCGATTACGAATATTACGATTCTCGCTCATCACTAGTTATTTTCCCATAATGTAGAGTTTAGTTGATGTGGTTGAAGTTGAATGTTGAACTTTATTGAGGTCTTTAAGATTGATATTGCATCAGGTAGGAGAAAATTCAAACTCTCGTCATATTGATAAAATTTGTCATATCGTATGCCAAATCCAATCCATCTTCCAGTCAAACATTTTTCCACTTTACTGCAAAAAAAGTAAGAAATTCTGGCTCTGATACATTGGCCATCTTAATGTACCGGGGGCTTCAGGTGCAGTACTAGAAAATAACTAAACATATTCGGTTCCACCATCCCACACAAATCCACTGGGCGCTTTAAGTATGGAAGGGAAGATAGCAGAGAATGAAGATTAAATTCTAACTCTAGAAAATTCTTCAATATCTTGATTGATTAATTATAGAGACCATTTTGGGGAATAAAATATAGTGTATAGAATGAGGGGGGGAAGGCAGATAGTGATTGATACAATTCTTCCCAACATGGAAAGTTTCTTTTTTTTTCCTCATTTACGCTTTTCTTCTACCTTTTTCTTTTTATTTTATTATTATTTTTTTACCAGTGACCATATATTTAACCTAATAATGTCCTCAACACAGGGTGAAACATTGATCCCCAGATATTTTTAACAAAATTTCTCAGCCACAACTTGCCACTGTTAAAGGTTACTAAAGGTTTTTGCAATATTGCAAAAAATATGGGAAAAAAAAACCCAAGCTTGTAGGTTAGATATACAGTATTGTGGAAACATTTAGGCAGGTGTGAAAAAAATTTGGCAAAGTAAGAGGTTTCCAAAAACAGAAGTTTTAATCATTTATTATTTATAAATTAATAAAATACAAACTGAATAAACAAAACAAATCTAAATTGCATCAATATTTGGTGACCGCCCTTTGACTTCATCAGTTCTTCTAGGTACGAATACCTGCACACAGTTATTGAAGGAACTTTTATGGGAGGTTTTTCCAAATATCTTGAATTGACCACCTCTTCCTCAACTGCCAAGTTTATTTAATACTCAAAGACCTTTATTTTCCAGGGAAAATTAAGGTAATTGAAGATAGAGAGAACTGACTGACGAGAAAAGGGACATTGAGCAAAGAGATTGTCAAACATGTATATGGCTTCTCTCGACAACATCTGCCAACAAAAAGGGGGAGAAGTGAAGTCTGCACTTTGTCTCCAGTTGATGTAGACTTGATACATGGTGTCAGATTCTGTTGCTTCAATCCATGGGAAGAATCCAGTCAAAACAACAAAGAGAAGAACCCCAAAAGCCCAGACATCTATAGTAGGGCTCAAGATCAAATATTCTCCTCATTTCAAATCACACAGCTCTGGAGACATGTACGGTATTATGTGGGACATGGACGACACATAGTTTCCCATAGGTTGGGTCAAACCAAAATCACTCAATTTGATTTGGTAGCAGTCTTTGTCCATGAGCAACACGTTGTCTGGCTTCAGGTCCCTGTGAACCAACCCTCTACCATGCATATAGTCCAGAGCTGAGGATATCTGTTTGGCACACCTCTTCACTGCGTCCTCAGGAATTCCAACCTGCAGAAAACAGATCAATTTTATGAGATTTAGTTTTATTTGTGTAGTTCTTTATCCAAAGCAAAAATACTAAACATTGAAGATGTTGCTGTTGTTGGGACAGTGGATGGTATAGTGGATAAAACTGCTGCTGCGATGGTCATGAGGCTTCAAACAGTGCATTGTTATGGAACCCGCTTCCACCTATGGAAATGTTTGATGTATTCCCAAAGACCCCCATAGGTAATAGTTAGCTAACTGGCTACCATATACAGGGTTATCTAGCTTTTCCTCTGACTGTTGATGTGTATCTCCTGTTTCTGGTGTTTCAGAAATTAAATATTTGTACATTGTAGGAGAACATATGAAGCCGGCCTTACTTACCTCACTTTGTATGATATGATGCAAGGTGCCTGCCATTGCCAACTCCTGAGTAAGTGCATAGTGGTCCATTGTGCCAATAAAGATGGGATATGTCTTAATAATATGAGGGTGGTCAGAGAGACTGATTGACAAAGACAGCTCCTTCAGAAAGGTTTTCAGAAGAGTTCTGTCCTTCTTCAGGAGTTTCACAGCCACTGGTTCTCCTATAAAAAGAAACAAAACAAAAGAATGTTTATAAAAACCTCCAAGATCTCACATAGAAACTTTATATTCAAGCACATAATTATCACCACTGGCATGGGATGTGTGCTGGTGGATATCAGTGCCTAATCCTCAATCTCATATCTATGAGGAGGCCTGTCTTTGCTAAATTTGGGGGCAGCTTGGATTTAAAACAGTTAGATACCAAATTTATTTATTTATTTTACTAACTGATATTACCATAGTAAAATTGTTAGTGGTTTTGCGGCCATTTATCTCCAATGAGAAAAAAGTTATTTGAGATTGAACTTTAACTGCTTCATTCTTTTGTCTCCTGATATCTTCTGTCAGACAGATAATCCATGGTTTTTACAAAGACAGAGAACCCTGAGTTAGAGGTATCATAAAATCTATAGTTTACTTAATGCTATTAAAAATATTGCATATTCAATTACATACATGTAACAAATGTGAAGTGATATAATTTAGAAACCCAGTAAAAAGGCTGAAGATAAAGACCACTGAGCACCTATAAGCAAAGGTATTGCATCCACCCAAAAGTAAGAAAGGGTCCAGGCTGAAGGTCTGCTGGAGCACCGTATAATGGGTATATGCTATATTTTTAATAGCATTAAATAAACTATTTGTTTTATGATATCGCTAACTCAGTGTTCTCAGCTTTTGGAAATGCTTATATTGAGTTTTTTGGTCATGATATAGGGCACAAGCCCTTTGATGTAAAGCTAGGGATGATGTTCTGAAACCCCAATTATTAAGATAATCAATGGTGCAATTTATAGATATTTTTAGATGGACATTTTTATGGCCTAACAGAGTAAAGTTGGCCAAACACATGGATATTTGTCTGCAGACCATTGGCAGATCCAGCTGAATATGGTGAAAATGAAGATAAACAGCTATTGACCCAACGCTTATTTGAACAAAACTTCTTTTTCCCAACCTTCATTTTCATATGATCCTTTGATAACCCAACATGTCTGGAAAGAGTTAGGCGCCCCTCATACACATAAGATAGTGATCAAGACCCACCAAATTTGGCAGGCTTGGATGACTTTACACCTATGTGTATGAGTTGACATTACTAAAATAATCTCGATTTTCCAATGGCTTACAGATAAATATCTCATCTCTATGGCCGACTAAAATCATTTTCACATTTTGTTACATAATTTACCACTTTTATTTAATCAATTCAGGTAAATGACCATCTTTGTTTTTGCCTTCTTCACATACCTGTCAATTTGTTCTGTGCCTGTAGAACTTTTCCATATGATCCTTGGCCCAGTTTCTTGATTACGTTGTAGCATTGTGAAATCTCCTGAATCCAAAAGATCTGGGAGGCGGCCATTGCTGCTTGGAAGTTGTTGATTCTTGAGCTAAACAACAAACTGTGTATGACTCTAGAAGAAAATATAAGGAATATGATTAATGAAACATCTTGTAGTGATCATATTCATGGGTTCTGTGGGCATTTATCATAATTAAGCTCAATCATAATTTAGAAACCCATCCTAAACAAAGATGTGCCAGTACGATATAGGATAGCTGACAACCCTTGTAAAAGGTATCTTGGTGGGCACATTGGTTGTAATCAACCTTTCCATGAAGACATTGTAATCAGATAGACAAAATTATGATAATTCTAAACGGTTCTACAATAATACAGAAGTGTTTGTATCTAGAGATTATTTTTAGATTTTTTGTCATTAAAACACACATGAAAATTAGACTCTCTGCCTGGTGAAATGTGACTAGAAAGAGAAATGATTGTTTAATGGTCATATGGCAAGAAGACCCAAACAAATAATAAATAACCCCAGTGGATATACTATTGAAGAGTAGTCTTACCTGGGTTGGGATTCTGTTGATGTTGATGATTAGCTGGGTTCTGCTCCAAAAAATGTTGAGTGTCGCTTTCTTAAGGCTTGGTCTGAGAGGTCCTATCTTCACAAAGATGTTCTCAGGAATAATTCAACAAGACCCATGAAGTTCTAAGCTTTATAGGGAAGTAGCTACCTGACATTGAGGTCAATCCTTCTCCTTAGCCAATTGGATGTCAAAAACCTCCTTTGAATTACAGATTAAAGTGACTCCTAGATGTTGGACGTTCATGAAAACCTAATTGTTATTTAATAGACTATGTGGTGCCACAATGGTATCTGGGAGGCGCCCACCTTAGTATTGTTAGTATTTCTAGTAAATTGCTAATGTAATCAGTTGTGAATTTATTCTACCCCCTATGGTCACATCTCACCTTCCCGACTTCCTGCTGCTTTCACCAAAAGAGAAACTGGACCCATGTTTTTATATAAATATACATTTGTCATGCACGGTTCTTTTATCCAGTGTTTATGGCCAGAAACTGATTTAACATAACTTGTAGAATAGTCTTGTCCCCACTGACATTATAATTAAATGGAAATAACAGAATTGTCTATATGTTCTATAGTAAAGCTGTTAATAGAACTAAGGGTAAAGGCCCCATACATATTAGATGAAAATGGTGCAATAAACCATTGTTCAGTGATTGGCTGATAAATTCTGTGATGTGTTTGGGGTACATTTTTTTTCTGGCATTAGATCTGATCATCTGCCGAGAAAATCCAACTCGCGGGACCAGTGTTTTGGAGGATTAAAAATGTTCATTCTTTTCCACCGCACAGATTACGGTCACTCATTATCGTTGAGATTAAACATTTCATTCTGCATATATCTGAATCAGAGTTACTGAAGTTCTCATGTACCTCGTAATTGACAGATTTTTAAGAATTTTTTGCTCCTAATTTGAAAAAATCTACAGTAAAGTTACCAAATCAAATCTGCTCTGAATTGTTTAGCTATGTAGGAGGCAAAGAAATAATTCACTTTAAATAAAAAAAATTTTTTCAGATTTGATTTGAGATTATTTCTTCCTCTTTTATACTAATTAATATCTGCCAGAATTTATCTAAAAATCCAAACTCCATGGCAGATTTCACTTTGAATATTTAGGGAGCATCTGGGTGAGATTTGTAAAATGTCAGCACCTTGTCTGCTACAATAATACATTACCTGCGCAAACTCAAACTATTTCCAGGAAATCCTATTTTGCATTTTCTGATTTTATTCTCAATAAAAAAATGCATGTTTTTCACTGAAGCGCTCAATCTGATTTTTACAATTTTTTTTTTCTTTTGCAAAAAAATCTAAACACAGCGCTTGTATGGTGTTCATGTGCTATCCATTCTTTTAGGTTATTTTTTTATGGACCCTTACTCTTGAAAAAGCGAGTTTTTATCTGCAACACAGATCAAAAATGGAGATGTCACAAATTAGTTTTCTGTGCTGTTTTTCCACAAAAAAATGGTATGTGAAGAGCACCATAGCCTGTAATGGGCACCTGGGCATCAATCCCATGTCTGATTTTCATGGATAGATCAAATGTGAGCTGGACCAGCAGTCTTCTCTGCCGACCACCTGACTAAGCTTCATCTTACATGAATCTGCTCTTGATGAAAAAGAGTCTGGCCAATATTAATATGGTCATTATCATGGAGTTATTGCCTTATTAATAACTAATTTCTCGTATCAATCTCAGATTGTTTGTCTGACCTTTATCTAATGTGTATGGGGGCATCACAGTATTTGACCTTGTCTCTATTTAACTTTTTCTCTATGACAGATGTGCTAACAATTAGGAGCAGTCTCTTACCAATTATCTCCATACCAGAGGACTTTCTCTCAGAACAGATCACCTGTGGAGACCACCATACATCTACAGCTCCTAGAATTATATGTGGATGTTCTCAGAGGGGCTTCACTTGTAGCCATTAGCATCACATTAGCCCATCGTTGCCGCTCCTATGTGGTCAATGGTTTTTGTGCAGCTCATTAGTACAATCATGTGTTTCCCATAGCCTCAGGTGTCTCCTTCTCCCTGGAAGCCAAGTGTCCATCCTGTACATTTATATCATTAATTGTTTTTTACTTTTTTTTTGTTAAATAAAAATTAATAGAAATAAATTAAAATTTAATAAAATAAGCAACTTGTGCTGGAGACGTTGGGGGAAAAGGGGTGATATCAACGGGATAGTTAAAAAACCAAGGTAATGGTAATAATAATTAGAACGGTACAGTAGTGAATAAAAACAAAGAATTTTATTGGTTCAGTTAAAACAATTATTAGAGATAAAAGATGGTGTGCGGATAAGATCAGGGGATTTAAAAGATGAAAATCATTGTAGGCAGGGAGTAAATGATTTCCTTGTAGCTTTTGATTTAGTATATAGAATGGTTCTCAGTTTTCCAATGGGTATAACATGACTTAGAATGTGGTCATCCCCTGGAAGAGAAAAAAGGAGAGAAAAAAATAAAAGATAAGAACCTCAGATGCACTAGTGATTGCCTGTGGAACTGTGGATGGAAAAACAGTTACCTTCCTAGGGACGGGGGAGGGGTGTTATGGAGGATCCAGGTAGGAAACCTTCTCTGTGGACTGAAGGAAAAATAGACAGGTGAGGTAAAAAGTGGTTAAGACAATAGAGAAAATGTTAGGATATGGATATAAACCTGTAAGTTACTTCTGAGTGGGAGTCAACGCAGCCATTGTGGGTGGTACGTAGATGGGCTCTTGGAGGCTGAGAATAAGATGGCACAGTGTGACAGATCTGTGGAGATCTCAGCAGTAAGTTCTCCATTATGATATTACATAACTCACTACTTACAGAAATTAAAGGAATCAAAATTTGAAAAACAACCGACAATATGATGGTGGATAAGAGTTTGTCCACGGTATTAATTAAATTTACAAATACTTTAAACGCTTTTAAATTTTAACTCCGCAGACATTACCCACAATGATCTAAAATTATTTCAGAGAAAACTAATTTAACACTGAGGAAACAACCTCCTGACATCCAGCAAACTTCTCTTCATCAGGAACGGCAAATCTAATGTTCCCCATTTTCCCAATATAATTTCCTCCAAGATGTATGATGAAGACCTCTGGGTCCAGGAACCTATCGCTCATCATGAAGCTTTGGTCAGGTTATCCCATCATTGACCTCTGAGCCAGCAGACCCTTACTCCATTGTCAGATTTTTTTGTTTCATAATTTTGTGAACAAAAGATGTCTGAGATTTCCAAATCATCGCATTCTTGTTACACATCGTCCCAACTGTTTTGGAATTGGGGTTGCACATCATTTACATTTCTTACCCCACATACGGGACAACTTATTTAGATTAAAACTTGTTTTACGTGTGGTGAGAAAGAGGCCGACAACACACACGTGCTGTGGAGCTGTCCGCGGGTCCGGAGTTATTGGGAACAAATGTTTGTGATGATAGAAAATACGGTATATATACTGCAATATAAGATTGAGACAGAAGTGACGTTACTCTAATATGGAAGAAAATAATTATGTTTCTCTTTTAAAAATCAATTTTTTGCATAATTACTAAGGGTCTGTGCACACGACCAGGATTAGCTCAGTGTTTGCTCAGGCTTTCAAGCAGGTGAAATCTGCAATGAAGTCTTCACCTGAGGTCACTGTCAGGTCACCTGCGTTTTTACTTGCGTTTTTTCCATAATTGTTTTTAATGTGTTTTTTATGCATTCTCTTTTTGTATGTTTATTTTAAATGAAGCCAGCTAAAAGTTGGTTTCTGGAAAGGAAAAATAATAATAATAATAATTTCCTATTTGCAGACATCTTGCTTCAATGGCTTCCAGGATACTGGCAATACAACCAAAGAGCATTCTACTCCGCTTGCTAATTCTCATTCTAAGAATTATTATGCTATAAGAAGTAAGTTATTCTATTAGTATGAACATATAATATATAATATATATATATATATATATATATATATATATATATATATATATAATATATTTATATTATCTATATAAATAATCAAATATTATATTTTTAACCAGTTACAAGCACCTTGTAGTTGTCGCTTCTGGGCTCACCTCTTACTTGAGAAGCGTATTGAAAAGGGACACTTTAGTAATCTGTTCCCTGAATTGCTCAGGTTTTTTTTTTTTTTACCTTTCTTTGAACACAATGTGACGTTTTTCATTTTAATTAAATTTTCTTTTGCAGATATCCTGATAATTTTCTATCATTTTGCCAGCTTCCCATCAATGCCTTTGACAATTTGGTAGGAAATCCTTCGGCCACATTTGACCTTTAAAGATACCATCATGAGGGAGGCGATATCTGCTGAGGAAAGGCTGCCTTCCCCCTGATGACAAACCTGCTGCGGCCATACCCATGAAGGGAACTGAATGCCAAGAAGAGGATTTTTAACTTTTGGCTGAGCCGGGCATGAAGAGTTGTGGAGAATAACTTTGGAATCTTCAGTCAGTGGAGCATCTTAAACATGGCCATCCAGTTGGATATTGTGACAGTTGATTCTGATGTCAAAGCTTGCTGTGCTCTTCACAATCATGTTAGGGACTACAGGCCTGAAGTAGATGTGGAGACATTGTACTCAGCTTTTGATACAGTAATCAACTGAGGTCCTGGACGTCCCAACATTACAGGTGTGTGTGTTTGAGGAAAACCTTTGCTGATTATTTCATGAGTTCTGAAGGGGCCGTGCCCTGGCATTACTCCTGTGTTGGTGGTGCACATCCTGTACAGCAAACATCCCTTGAGAGAAGACATGAAGCACATGATGGATAATGATTCAGGACAGGACTGTCCAAGGATAATATTTATTGATTATAAGCTAATTCTGAGGTTTACAGAAGCGCTGGTAGGAGGTCTATAATCCTGCTCCAAATTGGGACAGTGACCACTAGGTGTCCTAATGATATCTAAGGCATTGGTTTTTAGTAAACTAGTAATAATATATATAAATATATATATATAATTGCGCAGGATGAGTAGACTTGGAGAATTAGGATGATAAATAAAATTAAATAGATTTTATTAATAAATAATTGATAAAAATAAGCAATTAATAGATGTACTAAAAGTAGAAAAAAACAAAGTAACATAAATATTCGGGGTTTAGGGTGATGATCCTATTGTACAGTGAACAGGAGGGGTATGGTACAAGGTAACGGGTGTTCCCTAGGAGAGAGGAGAGGTAAGTTAGTTATATATTATAATTCTGAACAAGGGTGTGGGTTGAGTGTTATCAGTATCTTTATGAGGCTGGTGGAGAGCTGAATCATGAAAAGGGAAACTTGCTTATATTAATGCAGATGAGATAGGAACTAGGGAAAAATGATTATTCAAGTGGGATGCAGAGCTAGTCTCAATATAAGGATCAGTTTATAATTTCCTGGATGGTAGGATTTTGGATGTATATATTCCCTTGTTGAAGAGAATAGTGAATGAAGACCTAATAGTGAGAGAAAGGGTGTACCGTGAAAATGTATGGTCCGGAGTGCCTGACTTGGTGGTGGACTGGGTTTTTACCTGGAATGCATCGGTACCAGAGTTCAGACCAGGAAGGACTATATTGTTGTTACACCTTGTGTGTATGTATATGTGCGCATACCCAACTTTTTGGGACCATATGAGAGTATAGAGATGCGAACAAGCAAAGTCTTTGTCCTTGAAGGTTACTAGGGTCTAAAAGAGAAGTGACTGTTAGAGTTGGCAAATATGGAAAGTACTTGGTGTACAAAATGGTGTACAAATTGTATGAATATATACAGTAAAAATATATCCCTTTACTGTATATATTCATACATTTTGTACACCAAGTACTTGCCATATTTACCAATTCTAATATTTGGTGCTGCTTCTGTTTTTATAGATAAATAAATAGATAGATAGACAGTTATAAGTTTGTATACCACAAGTTTCACACCGACCAACAGGCACAAACACAGAATATCTGCTTTGGTTAAGATGTGCCCTGAACAAAGTTATTTCCACTATGGGCATATCCAAAGCACATGGATAGTCCATCAGATGATCACATGACATATGTTCACATGGTTAATTTCCATACCAGTAGATGACCAGAGGCTGCTAAAGCAAAGAATTGAAGAAATCTTTAGTTCTGGCATCAGCTGATCGTCAGAGGGGTGCCGGAGCTATTCAGCTGTACAGGAGCAAGAACCTTTCTTGTGTAATTGGTCAGTTGGTAATAAACCAGTTGATCCATTCTGTGCTATCACCTCAGGAAACAAAGGTACATCATGGATGACAATGAAGAGGTGCATACATGTAGTCAGTGTTTAAAAACATAAGTAATCTCCTACACCTGCGAAGCGCACTCCTCCATTTTTGCTGGGATCAAATCGCCTACAGTAGAATTTTGTCCCTAAATTTGTTTTGCTGAAAGAAACAGGCTCAAAGAACTTTATAAACAATTATTTTAATATGAACACAATCAAATAGATACATTTTTCATATAAAGAGGCCTTTGATAATTTTGAAATAAAAATAAAACACACAATTTAAACAAAACAATATATATTAACATATAATTATATATATATTTTTAAAATGTTAACTTTTAAAATGACTTATAGTGAGGGGTTGGGTTGGTTATTTTCCCAAAATGTAGAGTTTTGTTGAAGTTGAATGTTGAAGTTTATTGAGGTCTTTAAGATTGATATTGCATCAGGTAGGAGAAAATTCAAATTCCTTTCATATTGATAAAATTGGTCATATCGTATGCCAAATCCAATCCATCTTCCAGTCAAACATTTATCCATTTTACTGCAAAAAAAAGTTCTAATCTTTAATATTTGGTAAATTAGGCGATTCTGGCTTTGATACATTGCCCATCTTAATGTACCGGGTGCTTCAGGTGCGGAACTTTAAAGTAACCAAACATATCCGGTACCACCATCCCACACAAATCCACTGGGCGCTGTCAGTATGGAAGGGAAGATAGCAGAGAATGAAGATTAAATTCGAATTCTATAAATAATAATGCAAAATATTGTAGAATTTTCTAGGGACCAGTTTGGGGAATACAAGATAGTGTATAGAATGAGGGGGAGAAGGCAGATAGTGATTGATACAATTCTACCCAATATGGAAAGTTTCTTTTTTTTTCCACATTTATGCTTTTCTTCTACCTTTTTTCTTTTTTTTTTTTATTATTATTATTATTTTTTTTTACCAGTGACCATATACTAAACCTAATAATGAACCTAATAATGTCCTCAGACAGAGTGAAACCTTGATCCCCAGATATTTTAAACAATATTTCTCAGCCACAACTTGCCTCTGTTAAAGGTTACTTAAGGTTTTTGCAATATTGCAAATATGGAAAAAGAAAACCCCCAGCTTGTAGCCCATTATATATTAAAGGGGTTAGATATACAGTATTGTGGAAACGGTTAAGAAAGGTGTGAAAAAAATGCCGCAAAGTAAGAAGTTTCCCAAAACAGAAGTGTTAATTATTTATTTTTTATCAATTAAAAAAATACAAACTGAATGAACAAAACAAATCTAAATTGCATCAATATTTGGTGACCGCCCTTTGGCTTCATCAGTTCTTCTAGGTACTAATACTTGCACACAGTTTTTGAAGGAACTCAGCAAGGAGGTTTTTCCAAATATCTTGAACTGACCACCTCTTCCTCAACTGCCAAGTTTGTTCCATTCTCAAAGACCTTTATTTTCCTGGGAAAATTAAGGTAATTGAAGATAGAGAGAACTGACTGCCGAGAAAAGGGACAATGAGCAAGGAGATTGTCAAACATGTATATTGCTTCTCTCGACAACATCTGCCAACAAAAAGGGGGAGAAATGAAGTCTGGACTTTAGTCCAGTACAGTCTGAGAAGAGTTACCTCAGAGGACAAAAGCCTGTTCCAGCTCCTGCAATTGCTATCCTGCAGTGGAGCTTATCCAGATCAAGACTCCGTGAAGCTCAGAGAGGTGAGCTTTAGGTGTGCCGGCACCATAAGATCGGTGAAGTGCGGCAAGTTGCCCCTAGTGTGAGTAGCCTAGTGAGGGCCCGAGTAGGCCGAATGTGAGTACAGAGTTAGTTCATAGGGGGGCAGAAGAGCTTAACTAGCTCACCCCAAAGAAGCAGTTACCGGACACCGTGTCCGAAGCTTACCGGGAACTCCACGACCCAGTAAGATATAAACGGAATCCCTGGAGAACTATAAGTCCCAGGATCGCTAAATTGCTGATACGTACCAGAGCCAGGAGACACATAGGCCCCGTAAGTCAGGAGCTTGTAATCCAAGAAAAGGCCCTACCACAAGGTCAGCCAGCGCAGGACAGAGACAAAGTTTGGCCTAGCTCCAGGCAGGTCAGAAACTTACTACGCAGAGGCAAGAGACAGGAGGCCCAAAACCCACTCATTGAGGAGGATCAGGGCATGCATCCTTCACCCTACAGTGCTCCGGGAAGTGCCTGAATTTCCATCAGTAAAAGGTACTGAAGTGACTATTGTGTCTGTGCCTGTTCTTGCTCTGACCCGGCTGGGTCTCGTCTGTCCTACATTCCCCATCCATACACTGCCCTGAGGCCTAGCTCCACCTGTGGGGAGCTATACCATCAACCTGCCCATAACTGGCCTCAGTGGACTGTGCAGCCCTGGTGATCCTCACCAGAAGCCACAGGTGGCGTCACGAACTCTTTTACAATTTAACATCTATCAGCACCTTTTTAAAGAGTGACCCCAGGGTATGGGCCCGGGAGCAGACCACCGCGACATCCCTAAGGCCAGGCTAAAGGCCCGGGTACCGAGTCATCCCCATCCCCCTGGGCTAGTCACTTTCAAGTCACACGACATGTACGGAATGATATTTGACATGGATGACACATAGTGTCCCATAGGTTTGATCAAACCAAAATCACTCAATTTGATTTGGTAATACTCTTACTCCATGAGCTACACGTTGTCCGGCTTCAGCTCCCTGTGAACCAACCCTCTACCATGCATATAGTCCAGAGCTGATGATATCTGTTTGGCGCACCTCTTCACTGCGTCCTCAGGAATTCCAACCTGCAGAAAACAAATCAGTTTCATGAGATTTAGTTTTATTTGTGTAGTTCTTTATCCAAAGCAAAAATACTAAACATTGAACCTGTTGCTGTTGTTGGGACAGCGGATGTTATAGTGGATAAAACTGCTGCTGTGATGGTCATGAGGCTTCAAACAGTGCATTGTTATGGAAACTGCTTCCACCTATGGAAAGGTTTAATGCATTCCCAAGCACCCCCCATACACTTTAGTTGGCTAAGTGGCTACCATATACAGGGGTATCTAGCTTTACCTCTGACTGTTGTTGTGTATCTCCTGCCTCTGGTGTTTCAGAAATTAAATATTTGTACATTGTAGGAGAACATATGGAGCCGGCCTTACTTACCTCACTTTGTATGATATGATGCAAGGTGCCTGCTGTTGCCAAATCCTGAGTAAGTGCATAGTGGTCCATTGTGCCAATAAAGATGGGATATGGCAAGGAGACCCAAACAATTAATCAATAACCCCAGTGGATATACTTTTGAAGAGTAGTCTTACCTGGGTTGGGATTCTGGTGATGTTGATGATTAGCTGGGTTCTGCTCCAAAAAATGTTGTGTCGCTTTTCTTATGGCTTGGTCTGAGAGGTCCTATCTTCACAAAGAAGTATTCAGGAATAATTCAACAAGACTAGAGATGAGCGGTGTTCGACTCGAACTGTTCGCCAATATCAAATTCGAGCTGTTTTGGGCGGTGTTCGTGCCGTTCAGCGAACGCGAACGATTTGAAAAAAATTCGGCTGTTCGAGGTTATGTTCGATAACTGTTCGTGCACCAAAAGCATAACTGGATTTTTTCTCAGTAATGCTGAAAATTAATGTTAATACGCAGTTTGAGTGTACAGCGGGGCGGGGGGAGAGGCAGGGGATGGATCTCTGCAGAAATAATGAAGATCTCCATTTTTTTTCTCTTTCCCGCATTTACAGTGGGGAGGTGCAATCTGTCAGCCTATCAGCAGCGCACATACGGAGTGAACTGCTTTTTTTCACACAAGCAAGGGCATGTGTCATTGGCAGTGTATTTCACATGTCCTTGCCCTATAAGACCCAGCCATTTTCCCCGTTGCCACCATTTTCTCACTGCTGCAGCGGCGTGTTAGACGGCACCGCTGTTGCTGTGTGCGCTATACTTTCAGTGTTAATTTCAAGCCAATTTTCGCACAAATCTACACATAGCTTGGGAGTAGGGAATAGTTATGATTGCAGTCCTCTTGAGGACTAGGTTACATCATTTCCTAAGACTTTTATCAGGCAGGTCTGTGCTCTTAAATAGATAGGTTGGGAGTAAAGACTAATTGTAATTGCAGTCCTTTTGAGGGCTAGGTTACATAAGTTCCTATCAATTTTATCAAGCAGGTCTGTGCTCTTAAATAGATAGGTTGGGAGTAAAGACAAATTGTAATTGCAGTCCTTTTGAGGGCTAGGTTACATCAGTTCGTATCACTTTTTGCCAGGCAGGTCTGTGCCAGTGCTGTGAAAGTTTTTTTCACAGCATTTGGCTAAATCGAGCAAAGCAAATCCTTTTTGGCCTCTTGCAGTGTGTGTTAGTCAGTGGAGTAGCCTACCTGTGTTGCAAGCTACACCACCTGTGTATAGAATACAAATTTTTTTACTGCACCTAGTGAAGTAAAACCTTTTGGGCATAGCATCATTCTATTAGTCCATCTATACTAACCTCCACCAGGTTGCAAATTCAAAATAATTTTTATCTGCATCTACCTCTGAAAAAATATTTGGGCTTCGGCTTGTAGCAGTGTGTGGGATTTGTTCTATTAGTCCATCTATACTAACCTCCACCAGGTTGCAAATTCAAAATAATTTTCATCTCCACCTAGCTCTGAAAAAATATTTGGGCTTCTAGCAGTGTGTAGGACTTGTTCTATTAGTCCATCTATACTAACCTCAACCAGGTTGCAAATTCAATATAATTTTTCTCTGCATCTAGCTCTGAAAAAATATTTGGGCTTCGGCTTGTAGCAGTGTGTGGGACTTGTTCTATTAGTCCATCTATACTAACCTCCACCAGGTTGCAAGTTCAAATTAATTTTTATCTGCATCTAGCTCTGAAAAAATATTTGGGCTTCGGCTTGTAGCAGTGTGTGGGACTTGTTCTATTAGTCCATCTATACTAAAATCCACCAGGTTGCAAATTCAAAGTAATTTTTAGCTGCATCTAGCTCTGAAAAAATATTTGGGCTTCGGCTTGTAGCAGTGTGAAGTACTTGTTCTAGTAGTCCATCTATATTAACCTCCACCAGGTTGCAAGTTCAAATTAATTTTTATCTGCATCTAACTCTGAAAAAATATTTGGGCTTCGGCTTGTAGCAGTGTGTGGGACTTGTTCTATTAGTCCATCTATACTAACCTCCACCAGGTTGCAAATTCAAAATAATTTTTATCTGCATCTATCGCTGAAAAAATATTTGGGCTTCAGCTTCTAGCAGTGTGTGGGACTTCTTCTATTAGTCCATCTATACTAACCTCCACCAGGTTGCAAGTTCAAATTAATTTTTATCTGCATCTAGCTCTGAAAAAATATTTGGGCTTCGGCTTGTAGCAGTGTGTGGGACTTGTTCTATTAGTCCATCTATACTAACCTCCACCAGGTTGCAAATTCAAAATAATTTTCATCTCCATCTAGATCTGAAAAAATATTTGGGCTTCTAGCAGTGTGTAGGACTTGTTCTATTAGTCCATCTATACTAACCTCCACCAAGTTGCAAATTCAATATTATTTTTATCTGCATCTAGCTCTGAAAAAATATTTGGGCTTCGGCTTGTAGCAGTGTGTGGGACTTGTTCTATTAGTCCATCTATACTAACCTCCACCAGGTTGCAAATTCAATTTAATTTTTATCTGCATCTAGCTCTGAAAAAATATTTGGGCTTCGGCTTATAGCAGTGTGTGGGACTTCTTCTATTAGTCCATCTATACTAACCTCCACCAGGTTGCAAGTTCAAATTAATTTTTATCTGCATCTAACTCTGAAAAAATATTTGGGCTTCGGCTTGTAGCAGTGTGTGGGACTTGTTCTATTAGTCCATCTATACTAACCTCCACCAGGTTGCAAATTCAAAATAATTTTTATCTGCATCTATCGCTGAAAAAATATTTGGGCTTCAGCTTCTAGCAGTGTGTGGGACTTGTTCTATTAGTCCATCTATACTAACCTCCACCAGTTTGCAAATTCAAAATAATTTTTATCTGCATCTAGCTCTGAAAAAATATTTGAGCTTCGGCTTGTAGCAGTGTGTGGGACTTGTTCTATTAGTCCATCTATACTAAAATCCACCAGGTTGCAAATTCAAAGTAATTTTTAGCTGCATCTAGCTCTGAAAAAATATTTGGGCTTTGGCTTGTAGCAGTGTGTGGGACTTGTTCTATTAGCCCATCTATACTAACCTCCACCAGGATGCAAATTCAAAATAATTTTTAGCTGCATCTTGCCCGGAAAATAATTTTGGACTTAGTAGCAGTGTGTTGTACTCATTGTATTAGGCCATCTATACCAAGCTCCACCAGCTTTGAAATTAATAATAATTTTTAGCTGCATCTTGCCTGGAAAATAATTTTGGGCATAGTAGCAGTGTGTGGTACTCATTGTATTAGGCCATCTATACCAAGCTCCACCAGATTTGAAATTAATAATAATTTTTAGCTGCATCTAGTCCGGAAAAAATTTTTTCTTCCCAATAGTGGTAGCAATAGAAATATGGGGCGCGCTCCTGGCTATATACGCTTCATAACAAAAAAACACCAGCCTAGTGCACTGAATTAATAATATGGCATCATCGTCTCTCCCAGTGCTAGGCCTACTACGCCGGCTAGCATTCCTGTGCCTAAAACACAATGTATGGGTCCACGCTAGCCACGATGCTGAGGGGTCTAAAGCTGCTGCTAACGCTTTATCACAATTCAATTGGCAGATTTTCACAGAGCTCCTCCCCAACGCCCACCCATCGGGCAACAGTTGCCCATCCTCCCTATGGGATCTAGTGGCGAATAGTTGATGCTATTAATCAGAGCGTCAGTTGCCCAGTCGACGTGTCAAGCATACGGTAAGGCATGGGAAGAGTGGACACGACTATTAGCAGGCAGACGGGTTGACCAATGTGAACAAGCCAGATTACAAGTCACCATAGAATTTCTCCACCAGCTAATGATGAGGGGCATATCAGGGGCGTCAGCGCAGCGGTGTCTGACTGGAGTAGCATTTCACTTCCAACTACTGAATTGGGGAGATGTGACAAGAGATTCATCATCAGACAATCCATAAAATGGTGGAAAAGGGGTCAGCCAAGTCAGGAGTGTAGACGTCCCGTCCCGTGTCTCTAAAACTGATTTCTCACATCATATCCCTAACACCATTAACATGACGCTCACAATTTGAAGCAACACTACTGTCTACTGCATTTGCAATCACCTTCTTCGGGGCGCTATGCATAAGCGAATTAGTCCCTCAATCCAAAATTACCACCAGTGGAGGCTTATTACACCAGGACGTAGTCATAGCCAATAATGCAATACGTCTACGCATACGTCAATCGAAAACGATTCCAGCGGACAGGGGCACTTGGGTACTTCTACAACCCACAAACGGTACACTGAGTCGGGTAACAATAATAAAAACATATATAACCATCAGCTCACAAAGTAATTTCTTCCTATCACACATTGATGGAACGCCATTATCAAGATACCAGTCCAAGCTATATTTAATAAATGCATAACATCGTCAGGGAACCACCCCAAAGATTACGGGACACACTCATTCCGCATAGGCGTCGCCACGGAAGCAGCAAGAGCAGGACTGTCTGAAACGGAAGTTCAGAGGATAGGGAGATGGCGATCCACGTGTTTGGCGAGTTACAAAAGACCGGACTTATTATCCTAACGTGGTTTGTTTCTTTTACAGGTGATGCTAAGCCAATAGTGTGGGTGATAGGCCACTCGTATATATATTGGGCAGAAAAAAGGGCAAAAGTCCGCCCAGGCGGGAGGAAATTATAGTTTCATAACACATATTTCAACTGAAGAGGTATTAGAGGCCTTCTATGGCCACAGGTACTAATGGAGGTAATCAAGGTAGGGAGAGAGGCAAGAGGTCCGGTCATCTTAGTTATACAGGCCGGGGGAAACGACCTAGGTCATAACAAGAGCGCATAACTAATGGCAATAATGAAACTAGACACTGAGCACTTCAGAGAATTTTTCACAAAACTAACTATAGTTTGTTCAGAGATTGTGCCGATAGCGGTATGGCCAGGTGCGCGAGACATCACGGCCATCGAACGGACAAGGTGGGTAATAAATATTCGGATGGCAAAATTTAGAAGAGACAGAGGCGGTGTAGTGATACAACACCGACAACTGGAAGGAGATAAAGCAGGCCTCATACGGCCCGACCGTGTTCACTTAATGGATATTGGACTGGACATATTCCTGTCAGGACTCCAGGATGGAGTGGAACAAGCGTTAAGAGTGATGGATGGGGGTCAGAGTCCTGCATACGAGAACGCAGGATCCTCCGTGGCCTGGAAATAGAAAGGACATGTTGGAGAGTTACACTATTTGGCAAACTTGTCGGTGTGGAGACCCAGGGCATGCTGCAACAAGCTGAATTATTTTAGAAATAAAATGCCTTTCTAATGGAATGAGTATAAAGAGTTAATAAAGCTGTGACCGATCCTCACCCATCCAGTTGTAAGAGTTACATTATTGTATTGTCAAGGAAAGGGGGGTGGTTAGGGGGGCGGTAGAGGGGCTAAGCGTCTGGGTTTGGTTGGGGGTCCCCACAGTCTGCCTAGGCAAGATGCATTTAAAAATTCTTATTAGATACACAGACGATGCAGCTTGCTTCGCAGCAGGGCTACTTCTCCCAAAATATTGACTAGGCTAGATGCAGTTAAAACTTCTACGCTGACTAGCAGACACTGAAGCTTTGGAGCAGACCTCTGAGTAAACAGCTCTTCAGACTCAACCATCTGTGTTACCTCAAGCCATAGTGTATGTAGTTTCTTATAGTTAAAAGGGGGGGCGCGACCCAACACACCTGGAATTGACGATGCCAACGTCAAGTAAAACACAGCAAGGGGACTCCAAAAAGAGTCTCCATTTTTTCCAAAAATTGTGGCACAGACACCACTTAAGTGGCAAAAATTGCCCCAGAGTTGCTTAAAACGGTTGGTGAGGTGATTTAACCAAATCCTCAAGCTTTTAGTCTCCCCAGGATGACACAGGGATAGAAAAGTCCTTGCTGATCCATGATTTGTTCATCTTTATGAACTTGAGTCTGTCTACATTCTCAGTCGACAGCCGCGTGCACTTATCTGTCAGCACACCACCAGCAGCGCTGAACACACGTTCAGAGAGAGCGCTGGCTGCAGGGCATGACAAGATCTCCAAGACGTGAGTGGCGAGCTCCAGACATTTTTCCAGATTGGAAGCCCAAAATGAACAAGGGTCCAGTGACACAGTCATTGCTTCAATGTTCACTTGGAGATACTCCTGTACCATCCTCTCTAGGCGTTGACTATGTGTCAGACTTCTTGTCTCCTGTGGCCTTACAAAGGAGGGTCTAAAAAAGTGGTGAAACGATTCCACAAAATTGCTGTTACCAGCAGATACTGTGTTACTGTTACGGTTTGAGTGATGTAGACTCGACAGTCCCACGGTTTGCAAGTTAGAACTATGAGATTCACTATGTGCATCACTGGTGTTTTGTGGAAAAGCACATGTAAGATTCTGCAACAGCCTCTGCTGATACTCCTGCATGCGTGAATCCCTTTCTATGGCAGGAATTATTTCGGCAAATTTACTTTTGTACCGGGGATCTAAGAGTGTGGTAACCCAGTAGTCGGGATTACTTTGAATTCTGACAATCCGAGGGTCATGTTGCAGGTAGTGCAGCAAGAAGGCACTCATGTGTCTTGCGCATCCAGGAGGACCAAGTCCTTGTTGTGTTGGTAACGAGGTAAGAATTAGTGTTGAGCCACCCCCGTAGTGTTCGAGTTCGGTTCGGTTCGTCGAACACCCGTGTGTTCGCCGAACTGTTCGTCGAACTGTTCGTCGAACACCTTCGAACACCGTTAAAACCAATGGCAGGCAAACAAAAACACATAGAAACACATAGAAAACACCTTCAAAGGTGTCCAAAAGCTGACAAACTGCTCAGAAGACACAACTAACACATGGAAAAGTGACAAATACATATAGTCATGAGAAAAGAAAAGAGGTGGAGGAGTAAAAGGAGGGGGAGACACAGATATAGGCATGTCATGCCCTTCTAACATCCAAAAAGTGAGAAGCCGACACGTTCAGTCCGCTCCTGCCCGTGCCACCTCCGTGTCGCCGGGTTTGTGCCAGAGCCGCGGTGAACCCTGACAGCCAGCCCCCCTCTCCCAATACTGGTGCCTGTCCGCTGGTGGGTCGAGCGAGCCCCCCTGTGGTGGAGGCAGCTCTAAGCTTTTTAATTGAAATTGTCTCTCTAATTTGAATGAATACACTTTAAATCCATTTACAAGGATCTATTTGAGGGCAAGTCTCATGCCAGCAGCCGCGTAATTCCAGCTCCAGTAGCGTCCACTAAAGCTGCTGCAGTTAAAAAGCTTTTATAAGGATCGAGCTCGGCTGTCCACCGCAAGGCATCCTACTGCCAGTCCCAGCCCCTATGCCTTGGGGTGCCTCCTGATGCTCTTCACTGAGTATCCTGTGGTCCCGAAGCATTTCCTTTGAAAAAATTAAGTGTCCAAACTACAGGTGGTGTAGCTTGCTTAACAGCCGGGATAATCCGCTGACTAGCAGACACTGCTACTAGGCACAAAGTATTTCCTGGGCTATATGCAGTTAAAAATTTGTAATTAGATACTCTCGTTGGATGCTGAGAAAGCATTCCATAGAGTCTCCTGGCACGCCATATATGATTCTCTTAAAAAGCTTGGGGTAGGGGTCGAGGGGACCCTTTTATAGCCAAAATCACGGCCCTGTATCGCAATACGTCACCTAGGCTGAAGATAAATGGAACTGTAGCACCCTGAGGGCTCGGTTGCTGCAGAGGTATTGCACCTCACCCAGAGGTGTGATATCTCACTCTCAGGTAAGGATGGAGTGTGGATCAGGACCCGACACCTGCATGCATTACACCACATTGCCGTGGGGCAGGGCGACCAATATGCCCCTGAGATGGGCACGACAGTCCCTGTCCCTGGCTGGAGTGGGGGGAGGGAACACTGAGGAAGGGGAACCCTGTAGTGCAGGAGCAGGGAGGAAGCAGTTCCTGGGTGCATTGAGAAGGGAGTATAAAAGGTGGGCACCATCTTAGTTCAGTGCAGAGAAGTCTGAGCAGAAGTGGCAGGGAGCAGGGGCTCTGCATGAGCTCTGCTCCGGAGGCGGGCCTAGTAACAGAGGCCCAGGCCTGGAAGAGGGAGAAGGAAGGAAGAGGAGCGGAGAAGGCTCCAGGAACGAGGAACGAAGGGATCCCAGGGGTGCGGACGGGCGAGTCGCCACCGCACGCCCGAATCCACCTGCATGGAGGGGTCAGGCCAAAGGGGGAGACCGGTCCCCGAAACTAGTGGAGGCAGGAAACGACCCTCAGCTAGAAACAGGAGGCTGTGACATTTTATGTGGCGCAGCCCCTCGCTACACCCGCTAGGAGGGCAGCACATAGGGTCAGGGAAACTGGCGCCAAGTTTACCAAGAGGATGCCCGAGGCAGCCGCACAGAAGGGTTGGTAAGAAAGGCCAGACAAAGGACACACAAAGGGGGTCCTGTGAAGCGCTCCAAAGTTATCTGGGAGTTGTCTGAGCCCCTCACCTGGTGAGCACAGTATGACGTGGGCAGCCGTTACCTGCAGACCTGGTCTGGATAATAAGAACTGTGAGTAAAGGCCCTGGACTGCATCACTGACTCCGTGTCGTTACTGCTGCTGCCCTGCACCATCACCCCCATCCTCCGCATACACTGCCCTGAGGCTATACTCCTCCCGTGGGGAGTTATGCTACGCTCTGCTGCACCCACATCACCAGCCTCAGCGGTCTGCCCTGCAGCGGCGGTTCAATCTGACCGCAATCCACGGGTGGCGTAGTCGGACATTTAAACATCAAAACCACATAAATAGTTCCGCCACTGGTTTGACCACCCTGAGCCACGGAACCGGGTCGCCGCCACGAAGACTACAACCACCAGCATCCACCAAAAAGGGTCCGGCTCCGGGTGTCCCAAGGCCCAGGGGGTGTATCAGAACATTTTCATCACCTTTCACAATCACCAATGGGACAAGGCAGGGATGTCCTCTGTCCCCTCTCTTATACATCCTAGTGACGGAGCACCTGCTCTCATCAATTCGCCATAACCCCAATATTAGGTGGATTGAGGTGGGAGGCACCGAGTACAAGTGCTCTCTATTTGCTGATGATGTACTAGTATATATCACTCAATCACATATATCCATCCATGCTGTTATGGCTGAAATAGATCACTTTGTTACATGGTCAAATTTTAAAATCAATGCAGCGAAGTCTGAGGCCCTCGATGTCTCTCTCCCCAAATCCATATAGGATTCCATCCAGTCCAACTTTCCCTTTGCCTGGCCCTCACAGGGTATCAAATACTTAGGAATTCCTATTCATAGAGACCTCTCCCATCTATGTTATCTTAATTTTGGGCCCTTTATTGAACAACTCCATACAGACCACGGTTGGCAAGTTAGAACTGTAAGATTCACTACGTCAACCACTGGTGTTTTGTGGAAAAGCACATGTACACTGTGTTCCAAATTATTATGCAAAAAGTGTTTAGGAGTGATAAGGGAAGAATTTGTTTGTTTGTCAGTTAAACTCATTGATGGTGATGTGTGTCAGGGCTCTTTATATCACTGTAAGCAATTGCAGACACCTGTGCTAATTAGTTTGGCAGGTGTGTCCAATGAAAGGCAAGACTACTTAAGAAGGCTGTCTCACATTATTAAGCAGCCTACATTTTCTGCCAAAATGGGAAAGAAAAAGGATGTGTCGGCTGCTGAGAATCAACAAATTGTGGAGTGTTTAGGTCAAGGCATGACTACAATCAACATTGTGCGATGATCAGGATGAAGTGTCTTGGCAATCAAGAAGTATGTAGCTGATTCACAGTACACACGTGTGCGTGCTGATAAGGGCAAATTGAGGACTCTTTCCTACAGGCAATTACGTCAGGTTAAAAGAGCAGCGGCAAAAAAGCCTTGTCATAGCAGCAGACAAGTTTTTGAAGCTGCTGGTGCCTCCAACGTCCCCCGAACAACAAGATGCAGGGTCCTTCAGAGGTTTGCAGCTGTGCATATGCCATCCTGTCGACCTCCTCTATCCACTTCACACAAGCAGAAACGGTTCTGTTATGGTTTGAGTGCTGAACACTTGACAGTCCCACGGTTGGCAAGTTGGAACTGTGAGATTCACTACGTGCACCACTGGTGTTTTGTGGAAAAACACATGTAAGATTCTGCAACAGTCTCTGCTGATACTCCTGCATGCGTGCATCCCTTTCTATGGCAGGAATAATTTCTGCAAATTTACTTTTGTACCGGGGATCTAACAGTGTGGCAACCCAGTAGTCAGGATTATTTCTAATTCTCACAATTCGAGGGTCATGTTGCAGGTAGTGCAGCAAGAAGGCACTCATTTGTGTTGCGCATCCGGGAGCACCAAGTCCCTGTTGTGTTGGTGGCGAGGTAACAATCATGCTTCCTTCCTCTGTCCTCTCCCCCCAACCTCGCACAACAGAAATGTGATCAAGGTCTCCCTCATCTGATGAGTCTTCCATCAGTTCGTCCTCCACTTCTTCCTGGGATCCTGCACCTTCCTCACTAGTTTGGCTGCTACCATGCGCCCTGGTAAAACCATCTCCCCCACCCTCACATGCCTGCCGCCTTGGTGCTGCCAACCGTCTGGACTAGAGATGAGCGTTGTTCTACTCGAACTGTTCGCCAATCTCAAATTCGAGCTGTTTTGGGCGGTGTTCGAGCCGTTCGGCGAACACGAACAATTTGAGAAAAATTCGGCTGTTCGAGGTTATGTTCGATAACTGTTCGTGCACCAAAATCATAACTGGATTTTTTCTCAGTAATGATGAAAATTAATGTTAATACGCAGTTTGAGTGTACAGCGGGGTGGGGGGAGGGGCAGGGGATGGATCTCTGCAGGAACAATGAACATTTTTTTTCTCTTTCCCGCATTTACAGTGGGGAGGTGCAATCTGTCAGCCTATCAGCAGCGCACACACGGAGCGAAGTGCTTTTTTTCACACAAGCAAGGGCATGTGTCATTGGCAGTGTATGTCACATGTCCTTGCCCTATAAGACCAAGCCATTTTCCCCGTCGCCACCATTTTCTCACTGCTGCAGCTGTGTGTTAGACGGCACCTCTATTGCTGTGTGCGCTATACCATGTTAATTTCAATCCAATTTTCGCACAAATCTACAGATAGCTTGGGAGTAGGGAATAGTTGTGATTGCAGTCCTTTTAAGGACTTGGTTACAGCATTTCCTACGACTTTTATCAGGCAGGTCTGTGCTCTTAAATAGATAGATTGTGGGAGTAAAGACTAATTGTAATTGAAGTCCTTTTCAGGACTAGGTTACATCAGTTCCTTTCAGTTTTTGCCAGGCAGGTCTGTGCCAGTGCTGTGCAAGTTTTTTTCACAGCATTTGGCTGACTCTAGCAAAGCTAATCCTTTTTGGCCTATTGCAGAGCGTGTTAGTCAGTGGAGTAGCCTATCTGTGTTGCAAGATATACCACCTGTGTATAGAATACCAATTTTTTTACTGCACCAAGTGAAGTAAAATCTTTTGGGCATAGCATCATTCTATTAGTCCATCTATACTGACCTCCATCAGGTTGCAAATTGAATATAATTTTTTTCTGCATCTAGCTCTGAAAAAATATTGGGCTTCTAGCTGTGTGTGGGACTTGTTGTATTAGTCCATCTATACTGACCTCCATCAGGTTGCAAACTGAATATATTTTTTTCTGCATCTACCTCTGAAAAAATATTGGGCTTCTAGCTGTGTGTGGGACTTGTTCTATTAATCCATCTATACAGACCTCCATCAGGTTGCAAACTGAATATATTTTTTTCTGCATCTACCTCTGAAAAAATATTGGGCTTCTAGCTGTGTGTGGGACTTGTTGTATTAGTCCATCTATACTGACCTCCATCAGGTTGCAAACTGAATATATTTTTTTCTGCATCTACCGCTGAAAAAATATTGGGCTTCTAGCTGTGTGTGGGACTTGTTCTATTAATCCATCTATACAGACCTCCATCAGGTTGAAAACTGAATATATTTTTTTCTGCATCTACCTCTGAAAAAATATTGGGCTTCTAGCTGTGTGTGGGACTTGTTCTATTAATCCATCTATACAGACCTCCATCAGGTTGCAAACTGAATATATTTTTTCTGCATCTACCTCTGAAAAAATATGTGGCCTTCTAGCAGTGTGTGGGACTTTCTCTATTAGTCCATCTATACTGACCTCCATCAGGTTGCAAACTGAATATATTTTTTTTCTGCATCTACCTCTGAAATAATATTTGGCCTTCTAGCAGTGTGTGGGACTTGTTCTATTAGTCCACCTATACTGACCCCCATCAGGTTGCAAATTGAATATCATTTTTATCTGCATCTAGCTCTGAAAAAATATTTGGCCTTCTAGCAGTGTGTGGGACTTTCTCTATTAGTCCATCTATACTGACCTCCATCAGGTTGCAAATTAAAAATAATTTTTACCTGCATCTACCTCTGAAAAAATATTTGGGCTTCTAGCTGTGTGTGGGACTTGTTCTATTAATCCATCTATACAGACCTCCATCAGGTTGCAAACTGAATATAATTTTTTTCTGCGTCTAGCTCTGAAAAAATATTTGGCCTTCTAGCAGTGTGTGGGACTTTCTCTATTAGTCCATCTATTCTGACCTCCATCAGGTTGCAAATTGAATATCATTTTTATCTGCATCTAGCTCTGAAAAAATATTTGGCCTTCTAGCAGTGTGTGGGACTTTCTCTATTAGTCCATCTATACTGACCTCCATCAGGTTGCAAATTAAAAATAATTTTTATCTGCATCTACCTCTGAAAAAATGTTTGGGCTTCTAGCTGTGTGTGGGACTTTTTCTATTACTCCATCTATACTGACCTCCATCAGGTTGCAAACTGAATATATTTTTTTCTGCATCTACCTCTGAAAAAATATTGGGCTTCTAGCTGTGTGTTTGACTTGTTCTATTAGTAAATCTATACTGACCTCCATCAGGTTGCAAATTAAAAATAATTTTTATCTGCATCTACAGTACCTCTGAAAAAATATTTGGGCTTCTAGCTGTGTGTGGGACTTGTTCTATTAGTCCATCTATACTGACCTCCATCAGGTTGCAAATTGAATATAATTTTTATCTGCATCTAGCTCTGAAAAAATATTTGGCCTTCTAGCAGTGTGTGGGACTTTC
Source organism: Phyllobates terribilis (assembly GCF_046119375.1). Lineage (NCBI taxonomy): Eukaryota > Metazoa > Chordata > Amphibia > Anura > Dendrobatidae > Phyllobates > Phyllobates terribilis. The sequence goes on along the minus strand of NW_027362763.1, from coordinate 100,724,808 downwards.
TCTATTAGTCCATCTATACTGACCTCCATCAGGTTGCAAATTAAAAATAATTTTTATCTGCATCTAGCTCTGAAAAAATATTTGGCCTTCTAGCAGTGTGTGGGACTTTCTCTATTAGTCCATCTATACTGACCTCCATCAGGTTGCAAATTAAAAATAATTTTTATCTGCATCTACCTCTGAAAAAATATATGAGCTTCTAGCTGTGTGTGGCACTTGTTCTATTAATCCATCTATACAGACCTCCATCAGGTTGCAAACTGAATATAATTTTTTTCTGCATCTAGCTCTGAAAAAATATTTGGCCTTCTAGCAGTGTGTGGGACTTTCTCTATTAGTCCATCTATACTGACCTCCATCAGGTTGCAAATTGAATATCATTTTTATCTGCATCTAGCTCTGAAAAAATATTTGGCCTTCTAGCAGTGTGTGGGACTTTCTCTATTAGTCCATCTATACTGACCTCCATCAGGTTGCAAATTAAAAATAATTTTTATCTGCATCTACATCTGAAAAAATATTTGGGCTTCTAGCTGTGTGTGGGACTTCTTCTATTACTCCATCTATACTGACCTCCATCAGGTTGCAAACTGAATATATTTTTTTCTGCAGCTAGCTCTGAAAAAATATTTGGCCTTCTAGCAGTGTGTGGGACTTTCTCTATTAGTCCATCTACACTGACCTCCATCAGGTTGCAAATTAAAAATAATTTTTATCTGCATCTACCTCTGAAAAAATATTCGGGCTTCTAGCTGTGTGTGGGACTTGTTCTATTAATCCATCTATACAGACCTTCATCAGGTTGAAAACTGAATATAATTTTTTTCTGCATCTAGCTCTGAAAAAATATTTGGCCTTCTAGCAGTGTGTGGGACTTGTTCTATAAGTCCACCTATACTGACCTCCATCAGATTGCAAATTCAAAATAATTTTTTGTCTGCATCTAGCTCTGAAAAAATATTTGGCCTTCTAGCAGTGTGTGGGACTTTCTCTATTAGTCCATCTATACTGAACTCCATCAGGTTGCAAACTGAATATATTTTTTTTCTGCATCTACCTCTGAAAAAATATTGGGCTTGTAGCTGTGTGTGGGACTTGTTCTATTAATCCATCTATACAGACCTCCATCAGGTTGCAAACTGAATAAAAATTTTTTCTGCATCTACCTCTGAAAAAATATTTGGGCTTCTAGCTGTGTGTGGGACTTGTTCTATTAGTCCATCTATACTGACCTCCATCAGGTTGCAAATTGAATATAATTTTTTTCTGCATCTAACCCAGCCAATAGTTTTGGCCTAATACCACAGTTTGGCCACTCAGCTCTGCTCAGTTCCCATCCATTGTTTTTTTGTGCAAACAACTCCAGAGTTGTGAATTAGTTAACCACCAAAATGAGTGGAAAAAGGCCTGCTGCTGGTGGAAAGGGGAATAGGCGTGTTGGGAAGGGGAAAAAAGGTTGTGTCCGTGGGGTAGGTGTTAAAGCAACAGTAACATCTGCAGAAGAAAGACCATCTTCCAGCCAAACTAAAATGTCTACTTCTTTTAGCGGACAATGTGATAAGATCCCTTTCTTACGGCCACGCCAATCGCTACAAATTCCAGATGAGGCACAAAAACAGCAGGTGCTTCAATGGATATCAAGTGCTCCTTTAAGTGGGCTCTCCTCCACATCAACTTCAACATCACAAATACTCCAGTCCTCAAAGGTGTCACCCCAATCGCACTTGCTTCCTCACAGCTCCCAAATCTCCAGCTGCCCGTCTGAGTATGAGGTAGAACAGATGGTTGAGTCTGCAGAGCTGTTTACTCATACTATAGCCTGGGAATCAGAGGTCGACTCCAGCGCTTCTGTGAATCCAGACGAGGAAATGATCTGCACTGATGCCCAGAATCTTTATGAGTTGGATCCAGGACCAGACGCAGAAGGTTCTGACCATAATGTAGACCCTCATTCCCAAACTGTAACTCCTGTTGGTGGAGACAATGAGGAAGACGATGATAAGACTCAAATACCTGATTGGAGCGACAACTTTAGTTTTTTGTCAGGGCAGGAACAGGTTGGCTCTGAGGACGACGGGTGTGATAACACACAGGGTGATGATGATGAGGTTGGAGATCCCACTTACTGTCAACCCACAGTCAGCCAAGAAATGAGGTCAGCAGAGGAGGTGGAGGAAGATGCTAGTGACGACGAGGTCAGGTTGTGCCTTCCTGGACAGAGACGTAGTACTGGAAGCACGTCAACAACTGCATCCTCAAACACAACTCTGCCTCTCACCACAAGTCGTGGTGGGTCTTCAGGTCGCATGGGTGCTAAGCCTTGCATAGCCTGGGCATTTTTTCAGATCGATAAAGATGACCCAACTCGTGTTATCTGTAACATTTGTCAGCAAAAGCTAAGCAGAGGCCAAAAAATACATAGTTTGAGTACTTCATGCATGAACCGGCACATGGACATGAAGCATAAGTTGCAGTGGGAAGCTCAGTGTGCTACAATGCGGCCTAGCCGGCCGGGCCAACCACCGTCTGCCATATCTTGTGCATCCGGGGCCTCTTCATCCTCTGTGACTGGGGGGACAGCAGTCACACCTGTTTTGGGGCGCAGACCTGCCACCTCTTTACCCGCAACAGCCAGCGTGATTGGCAGGTCATCATTTTCTTTGGAGGTGGTAACACCAGCTGGTGTTGAGCGCTGTCCGACATCGATAGCACCACCTTTGGATCAAGGCAACCTAACATGTCCGCCTGCATCTTCCTCACAGACCGGCAGTTTGCCGGGGACACCCTTATCAACCCCGTCTAAGCACAATAGCCAGCCCTCGGTCCCTCAGATGTGGACAAGTAAAAGACCATTTCCTCCTAGCCATGAGAAAGCTAAGAGGTTGAATTTCACCATCTGCAAGCTCTTGGCTACAGAAATGCTGCCTTTCCGCATGGTGGACACAGAGGATTTTCGAGACCTTATGTCCGTCGCAGTGCCCAAGTACCAGATGCCCAGTCGGCACTACTTCTCAAAGAAAGGTGTGCCTGCGCTCCACCAGCATGTCGCACACAACATCACCGCTTCTTTGAGAAACTCTGTGTGTGACAGGGTGCATTTCACCACAGACACTTGTATGAGTAGGCATGGACAGGGGCGTTACATGTCGCTGACTGGGCACTGGGTAACTATGGTGACAGCAGGACAAGGGGCTGCTGTCCAAGTCTTGCCGTCCCCACGAGTTGTGCGTCAATCCTCTTTATGTCAAAGTTCCTCCACTGCTTCTGCCTCCTCAACCTCCTCTCGGTCTTCCACCTGCACCCAAAGCCTGTCTGGTCATGCCACAAGCTTTCTAACTGCGCAGAAGAGATCCTGCACACCTCCTTACTATGCTGGCAGTAGGGCTCAACGTCATCAGGTGGTTTTTACATTGAAATGTCTGGGAAATCTGAGTCACACAGCTGAGGAGTTGTGGTCAGCTCTGGAGAACCAATTTCATGAATGGTTGTCTCCACTGGACCTGAAACCAGGGAAGGCCGTGTGTGACAATGCTGCAAACCTGGGTGCGGCCCTTCGCCGGGGCAATGTCACACACGTGCCTTGTATGGCTCACGTGTTGAACCTGGTTGTCCAGCAATTTTTAGCCCACTATCCCAGACTAGATGGCCTTCTGCAGAGGGCACGCTCGCTGTGTGCTCACTTCCGCCATTCGCATCTCGCAGATCAGCGACTTACATCTCTACAGAAGTCGTTGGGCCTGCCACTTCACCGGCTAAAATGCGATGTGCCTACCCGGTGGAATTCAACTCTGCACATGTTGCAGCGACTGTGGCAGCACCGACAAGCCCTGGTGCAATACGTTCTGACGTATAGCTTGGGCCAACGAGATCCAGAGGTGGGGCAAATCACGCTGGAGGAGTGGTCGCAGATCAGGGACCTATGCACCCTTCTGCACAGTTTTGAAATGGCGACGAAGATGTTTAGTGCTGACGATGCCATTATCAGCATGACTATTCCGGTGATTTACATGCTGGAGCACATGTTAAACAGAATTCGGAGTCAGGTGGTGGCACAAGAGGAGGTGGAGGAAGTAGAGGAGGAGGAGTTGTATGCGGAAGGGCTAACATCTGCAAGGTCCAGACGGTCGGCAGCACCAAGGCGGCAGGCATGTGAGGGTGGGGGAGATGGTTTTACCAGGGCGCATGGTAGCAACCAATCTAGTGAGGAAGGTGCAGGAGCCCAGGAAGAAGTGGAGGACGAACTGATGGAAGACTCATCAGATGAGGGAGACCTTGATCACATTTCTGTTGTGCGAGGTTGGGGGGAGAGGACAGAGGAAGGAAGCATGATTGTTACCTCACCACCAACACAACAGGGACTTGGTGCTCCTGGATGCGCAACACACATGAGTGCCTTCTTGCTGCACTACCTGCAACATGACCCTCGAATTGTGAGAATTAGAAATAATCCTGACTACTGGGTTGCCACACTGTTAGATCCCCGGTACAAAAGTAAATTTGCAGAAATTATTCCTGCCATAGAAAGGGATGCACGCATGCAGGAGTATCAGCAGAGACTGTTGCAGAATCTTACATGTGCTTTTCCACAAAATACCAGTGGTGCACGTAGTGAATCTCACAGTTCCAACTTGCCAACCGTGGGACCGTCAAGTGTTCAGCACTCAAACCGTAACAGAACCACAGTATCTGCTGGTAACATCAATTTTGCGGAATCATTTCACTACTTTTTTAGCCCATCCTTTGCAAGGCCACAGGAGACAAGAAGTCTGACACATAGTCAACGCCTAGAGACGATTGTACAGGAGTATCTCCAAGTAAACATTGAAGCCATGACTGTGTCACTGGACCCTTGCTCCTTTTGGGCTTCCAATCTGGATAAAAGGCCGGAGCTAGCCACTTACGCCTTGGAGATCTTGTCATGCCCCGCAGCCAGTGTTCTGTCTGAACGTGTGTTCAGCGCTGCTGATGGTGTGCTGACAGATAAGCGCACGCGGCTCTCCACTGATAATGTAGACAGACTCACGTTCATAAAGATGAACAAATCATGGATCCGGAACGACTTTTCTACCCCTGTGTCATCCTGGGGAGAGTAAAAGCTTGATGATTGGTTAAAATCACCCTACCAAACGTTTTAAGCTTTCAAATTACTAATCATGTTTATCTGTATCTTGGCTGGAAAATAATTTGGGCTTTGTAGCAGTGTGCAGCACTGATTCTATTAGGCCATCTATAATAAGCACCACCAGATTTAAAATTACTAATCATGTTTATCTGTATCTTGACTGGAAAATAATTTGGGCTTTGTAGCAGTGTGCAGCACTGATCCTATTAGGCCATCTATACTAAAGCTTCACCAGATTTAAAATTAATAATAATTTTTAGCTGCATCTAGCCCGGAAAATAATTTTGGGGCTCCGAGATGCGCAAGACACAGAAGAGCCTTCTTGCTGCACTACCTGCAGCATGACCCTCATATTGTCAGTATTCGAAGTAATCATGACTACTGGGTTGCCACACTCTTAGATCCCCCAAACTTTTCGATCAACCTTTTCATTTTAATAAAGACCAAAAAAATGGTCATTTTTGAAATTATAAGCATTAGCAGGTTGTTAGAAACTGAAATCAAACAGTTTTCAACTCAAAACTTTATTGTAGGTGATGTTACATTTTCACATAGGACCCCTTGTTCGAAAGGAGCTTCTGAACTCTCTCGTCCATTGAATTTGTCAGGTTTTGGATGGTTTCTGCTTCAATTGTTTTGCATGAGGACAGAATACCCTCCCAGAGCTGTTGCTTAGATGTGAACTGCCTCCCGCCATCATAGACACTCCTTTTAATGATGCTCCAAAGGTTCTGAATGGGGTAGAGGTCAGGGGAGCATGGGGGTCACACCATAAGTTTGTCCCCTTTTATGCCCATATCAGCCAGAGATGCAGATGTTTTATGTGCAGCATGAGATGGTGCATTATCATGCAAAAAAATGATCTTGCTGTGAAATACACGGTTCTTCTTCTTGAACCATGGCAGGAAGTGCTGTTTGAGAAAATCTACATACATTATGGAGTTCATCTTTAGCGCCTTCAGGGATCCTAAAGGGGCCGACAATCTCTCTCTCCATGATTCCAGCCCAAAACATTACTCCACCTCCTCCTTGTTGGCGCTGTAGCCGTGTTTGCGTGGGGTGTCCATCAACCAGCCATCCTCCACTCCATCCATCTGGACCATCGAGCGCTGAACGGCACTCATACGTGAACAAAACAGTTTTGAAATCAGTCTTCATGTAATGTTTGGCCCACTGGAGCCGTTTCTGCTTGTGTGAAGTGGATAGAGGAGGTCGACAGGATGGCGTATGCACAGCTGCAAACCTCTGAAGGACCCTGCATCTTGTTGTTCGGGGGACGTTGGAGGCACCAGCAGCTTCAAAAACTTGTCTGCTGCTATGACAAGGCTTTTTTGCCGCTGCTCTTTCAACCTGACGTAATTGCCTGTAGGAAAGAGTCCTCAATTTGCCCTTATCAGCACGCACACGTGTGTACTGTGAATCAGCTACATACTTCTTGATTGCCAAGACACTTCATCCTGATCATCGCACAATGTTGATTGTAGTCATGTCTTGACCTAAACACTCCACAATTTGTTGCTTCTCAGCAGCCGACACATCCTTTTTCTTTCCCATTTTGGCAGAAAATGTAGGCTGCTTAATAATGTGAGACAGCCTTCTTAAGTAGTCTTGCCTTTCATTGGACACACCTGTCAAACTAATTAGCACAGGTGTCTGCAATTGCTTACAGTGATATAAAGAGCCCTGACACACATCACCATCAATGAGTTTAACTGACAAACAAACAAATTCTTCCCTTATCACTCCTAAACACTTTTTGCATAATAATTTGGAACACAGTGTACATGTGCTTTTCCACAAAACACCAGTGGTTGACGTAGTGAATCTTACAGTTCTAACTTGCCAACCGTGGTCTGTATGGAGTTGTTCAATAAAGGGCCCAAAATTAAGATAACATAGATGGGAGAGGTCTCTATGAATAGGAATTCCTAAGTATTTGATACCCTGTGAGGGCCAGGCAAAGGGAAAGTTGGACTGGATGGAATCCTATATGGATTTGGGGAGGGAGACATCGAGGGCCTCAGACTTCGCTGCATTGATTTTAAAATTTGACCATGTAACAAAGTGATCTATTTCAGCCATAACAGCATGGATGGATATATGTGATTGAGTGATATATACTAGGACATCATCAGCAAATAGAGAGCACTTGTACTCGGTGCCTCCCACCTCAGTCCACCTAATATTGAGGTTATGGCGAATTGATGAGAGCAGGTGCTCCGTCACTAGGATGTATAAGAGAGGGCACAGAGAACATCCCTGCCTTGTCCCATTGGTGATTGTGAAAGGTGATGAAAATGTTCTGACGCGCCCCCTGGGCATTGGGACACCCGGAACCGGACCCTTTTTGGTGGGTGCTGGTGGTTGTAGTCTCCGTGGCAGCGATCCGGTTCCGTGGCTCAGGGCGGTCAAACCAGTGGCGGAACTATTTATGTGGTTTTGATGTTTAAATGTCCGACTACGCCACCCGTGGATTGCGGTCAGAGTGAACCGCCGCTCCAGGGCAGACCGCTGAGGCTGGTGTTGTGGGTGCAGCAGAGCGTAGCATAACTCCCCATGGGAGGAGTATAGCCTCAGGGCAGTGTATGCGGAGGATGGGGGTGATGGTGCAGGGCAGCAGCAGTAACGACACGGAGTCAGTGATGCAGTCCAGGGCCTTTACTCACAGTTCTTATTATCCAGACCACGTCTGCAGGTAACGGCTGCCTACGTTGTACTGTGCTCACCAGGTGAGGGGCTCAGACAACTCCCAGATAACTTTGGAGCGCTTCACAGGACCCCCTTTGTGTGTCCTTTGTCTGGCCTTTCTTACCAACCCTTCTGTCCGGCTGCCTCGGGCCTCCTCTTGGTAAACTTGGCGCCAGTTTCCCTGACCCTATGTGGTGCCTTCCTAGCGGGTGTAGCGAGGGGCTGCGCCACATAAAATGTCACAGCCTCCTGTTTCTAGCTGAGGGTCGTTTCCTGCCTCCACTAGTTTCGGGGACCGGTCTCCCCCTTTGGCCTGACCCCTCCACGCAGGTGGATTCGGGCGTGCGGTGGCGACTCGCCCGTCCGCACCCCTGGGATCCCTTCGTTCCTCGTTCCTGAAGCCTTCTCCGCTCCTCTTCCTTCCTTCTCCCTCTTCCAGGCCTGGGCCTCTGTTACTAGGCCCGCCTCCGGAGCAGAGCTCATGCAGAGCCCCTGCTCCCTGCCACTTCTGCTCAGACTTCTCTGCACTGAACTAAGATGGTGCCCACCTTTTATACTCTCTTCTCAATGCACCCAGGAACTGCTTCCTCCCTGCTCCTGCACTACAGGGTTCCCCTTCCTCAGTGTTCCCTCCCCCCACTCCAGCCAGGGACAGGGACTGTCGTGCCCATCTCAGGGGCATATTGGTCGCCCTGCCCCACGGCAATGTGGTGTAATGCATGCAGGTGTCGGGTCCTGATCCACACTACATCCTTACCTGAGAGTGAGATATCACACCTCTGGGTGAGGTGCAATACCTCTGTAGCAACCGAGCCCTCAGGGTGCTACAGTTCCATTTATCTTCAGCCTAGGTGACGTATTGCGATACAGGGCCGTGATTTTGGCTATAAAAGGGTCCCCTAGACCCCTACCCCAAGCTTTTTAAGAGAATCATATATGGCGTGCCAGGAGACTCTATGGAATGCTTTCTCAGCATCCAACGAGAGTATCTAATTACAAATTTTTAACTGCATCTAGCCCAGGAAATACTTTGTGCCTAGTAGCAGTGTCTGCTAGTCAGCGGATTATCCCGGCTGTTAAGCAAGCTACACCACCTGTAGTTTGGACACATAATTTTTTCAAAGGAAATGCTTCGGGACCACGGGATACTCAGTGAAGAGCATCAGGAAGCACCCCAAGGCATAGGGGCTGGGACTGGCAGTAGGATGCCTTGCGGTGGACAGCCGAGCTCGATCCTTATAAAAGCTTTTTAACTGCAGCAGCTTTAGTGGACACTACTGAAGCTGGAATTACGCGGATGCTGGCATGAGACTTGCCCTCCAATAGATCCTTGTAAATGGATTTAAAGTGTATTCATTCAAATTAGAGAGACAATTTAAATTAAAAAGCTTAGAGCTGCCTCCACCACAGGGGGGCTCGCTCGACCCACCAGCGGACAGGCACCAGTATTGGGAGAGGGGGGCTGGCCGTCAGGGTTCACCGCGGCTCTGGCACAAACCCGGCGACGCGGAGGTGGCACGGGCAGGAGCGGACTAAACGTGTCGGCTTCTCACTTTTTGGATTTTAGAAGGGCATGACATGCCTATATCTGTGTCTCCCCCTCCTTTTACTCCTCCACCTCTTTTCTTTTCGCATGACTATATGTATTTGTCACTTTTCCATGTGTTAGTTGTGTCTTCTGAGCAGTTTGTCAGCTTTTGGACACCTTTGAAGGTGTTTTCTATGTGTTTCTATGTGTTTTTGTTTGCCTGCCATTGGTTTTAACAGTGTTCGAAGGTGTTCGAAGGTGTTCGAAGGTGTTCGACGAACAGTTCGACGAACAGTTCGGCGAACCGAACCGAACTCGAACACTACGGGGGTGGCTCAACACTAGTCTGGACCTTGCAGATGTTAGCCCTTCCGCATACAACTCCTCCTTCTCTACTTCCTCCACCTCCTCTTGTGCCACCACCTGACTCCGAATTCTGTTTAACATGTGCTCCAGCATGTAAATCACCGGAATAGTCATGCTGATAATGGCATCGTCAGCACTAAACATCTTTGTCGCCATTTCAAAACTGTGCAGAAGGGTGCATAGGTCCCTGATCTGAGACCACTCCTCCAGAGTGATTTGCCCCACCTCCGGATCTCGTTGGCCCAGGCTATACGTCAGAACGTATTGCACCAGGGTTTGTCCGTGCTGCCACAGTCGCTGCAACATGTGCAGAGTTGAATTCCACCGGGTAGGCACATCGCATTTTAGCCGGTGAAGTGGCAGGCCCAACGACTTCTGTAGAGATGTAAGTCGCTGAGCTGCGGGATACGAACGGCGGAAGTGAAGACACAGCGACCGTGCCCTCTGCAGAAGGCCATCTAGTCTGGGATAGTGGGCTAAAAATTGCTGGACAACCAGGTTCAACACGTGAGCCATACAAGGCACGTGTGTGACATTGCCCCGGCGAAGGGCCGCAACCAGGTTTGCAGCATTGTCGCACACGGCCTTCCCTGGTTGAAGGTCCAGTGGAGACAACCATTCATGAAATTGTTTCTCCAGAGCTGACCACAACTCCTCAGCTGTGTGACTCACATTTCCCAGACATTTCAAAGTAAAAACCGCCTGATGACGTTGAGCCCTACTGCCAGCATAGTAAGGAGGTGTGCAGGATCCCTTCTGCGCAGTTAGAAAGCTTGTGGCATGACCAGACAGGCTTTGGGTGCAGGTGGAAGACAGAGAGGAGGTTGAGGAGGCAGAAGCAGTGGAGGAACTTTGACATAAAGAGGATTGACACACAACTCGTGGGGACGGCAAGACTTGGACAGCAGCCCCTTGTCCTGCTGTCACCATAGTTACCCAGTGCCCAGTCAGCGACATGTAACGCCCCTGTCCATGCCTACTCGTCCAAGTGTCTGTGGTGAAATGCACCCTGTCACACACAGAGTTTCTCAAAGAAGCGGTGATGTTGTGTGCGACATGCTGGTGGAGCGCAGGTCACCTTTCTTTGAGAAGTAGTGCCGACTGGGCATCTGGTACTGGGGCACTGCGACGGACATAAGGTCTCGAAAATCCTCTGTGTCCACCAGGCGGAAAGGCAGCATTTCTGTAGCCAAGAGCTTGCAGATGGTGAAATTCAACCTCTTAGCTTTCTCATGGCTAGGAGGAAATGGTCTTTTACTTGTCCACATCTGAGGGACGGAGGGCTGGCTATTGTGCTTAGACGGGGTTGATAAGGGTGTCCCCGGAAAACTGCCGGTCTGTGAGGAAGATGCAGGCGGACATGTTAGGTTGCCTTGATCCAAAGGTGGTGCTATCGATGTCGGACAGCGCTCAACACCAGCTGGTATTACCACCTCCAAAGAAAATGATGACCTGCCAATCACGCTGGCTGTTGCGGGTAAAGAGGTGGCAGGTCTGCGCCCCAAAACAGGTGTGACTGCTAGAGATGAGCGTTGTTCTACTCGAACTGTTCGCCAATCTCAAATTCGAGCTGTTTTGGGCGGTGTTCGAGCCGTTCGGCGAACACGAACAATTTGAGAAAAATTCGGCTGTTCGAGGTTATGTTCGATAACTGTTCGTGCACCAAATTCATAACTGGATTTTTTCTCAGTAATGATGAAAATTAATGTTAATACGCAGTTTGAGTGTACAGCGGGGTGGGGGGAGGGGCAGGTGATGGATCTCTGCAGGAACAATGAAGATCTCCATTTTTTTTTCTCTTTCCCGCATTTGCAGTGGGGAGGTGCAATCTGTCAGCCTATCAGCAGCGCACACACGGAGCGAAGTGCTTTTTTTCACACAAGCAAGGGCATGTGTCATTGGCAGTGTATGTCACATGTCCTTGCCCTATAAGACCAAGCCATTATCCCCATGGCCACCATTTTCTCACTGCTGCAGCTGCGTGTTAGACGGCACCGCTGTTGCTGTGTGCGCTATACCTTGTTAATTTCAAGCCAATTTTCGCACAAATCTACAGATAACTTGGGAGTAGGGAATAGTTGTGATTGCAGTCCTTTTAAGGACTAGGTTACAGCATTTCCTACGACTTTTATCAGGCAGGTCTGTGCTCTTAAATAGATAGATTGTGGGAGTAAAGACTATTTGTAGTTGGAGTCCTTTTCAGGACTAGGTTACATCAGTTCCTATCAGTTTTTGCCATGCAGGTCTGTGCCAGTGCTGTGCAAGTTTTTTTCACAGCATTTGGCTGAATCTAGCAAAGCTAATCCTTTTTGGCCTATTGCAGAGTGTGTTAGTCAGTGGAGTAGCCTTTCTGTGTTGCAAGATATACCACCTGTGTATAGAATACCAATTTTTTTACTGCACCTAGTGAAGTAAAATCTTTTGGGCATAGCATCATTCTATTAGTCCATCTATACTGACCTCCATCAGGTTGCAAATTGAATATAATTTTTTTCTGCATCTAGCTCTGAAAAAATATTGGGCTTCTAGCTGTGTGTGGGACTTGTTGTATTAGTCCATCTATACTGACCTCCATCAGGTTGCAAACTGAATATATTTTTTTCTGCATCTACCTCTGAAAAAATATTGGGCTTCTAGTTGTGTGTGGGACTTGTTGTATTAGTCCATCTATACAGACCTCCATCAGGTTGCAAACTGAATATATTTTTTTCTGCATCTACCTCTGAAAAAATATTGGGCTTCTAGTTGTGTGTGGGACTTGTTCTATTAGTCCATCTATACTGACCTCCATAAGGTTGCAAACTGAATATAATTTTTTTCTGCATCTACCTCTGAAAAAATATTTGGCCTTCTAGCTGTGTGTGGGACTTGTTCTATTAGTCATCTATACTGACCTCCATCAGGTTGCAAATTCAAAATAATTTTTTGTCTGCATCTACCTCTGAAAAAATATTTGGCCTTCTAGCTGTGTGTGGGACTTGTTCTATTAGTCCATCTATACTGACCTCCATAAGGTTGCAAACTGAATATAATTTTTTTCTGCATCTACCTCTGAAAAAATATTTGGGCTTCTAGCTGTGTGTGGGACTTGTTCTATTTGTCCATCTATATTGACCTCCATAAGGTTGCAAATTCAAAATAATTTTATGTCTGCATCAACCTCTGAAAAAATATTTGGCCTTCTAGCTGTGTGTGGGATTTGTTCTATTAGTCCATCTATACTGACCTCCATAAGGTTGCAAACTGAATATAATTTTTTTCTGCATCTACCTCTGAAAAAATATTTGGCCTTCTAGCTGTGTGTGGGACTTGTTCTATTAGTCCATCTATACTGACCTCCATAAGGTTGCAAACTGAATATAATTTTTTTCTGCATCTACCTCTGAAAAAATATTTGGGCTTCTAGCTGTGTGTGGGACTTGTTCTATTAGTCCATCTATACTGACCTCCATAAGGTTGCAAACTGAATATAATTTTTTTCTGCATCTACCTCTGAAAAAATATTTGGGCTTCTAGCTGTGTGTGGGACTTGTTCTATTAGTCCATCTATACTGACCTCCATAAGGTTGCAAATTCAAAATAATTTTTTGTCTGCATCTACCTCTGAAAAAATATTTGGCCTTCTAGCTGTGTGTGGGACTTGTTCTATTAGTCCATCTATACTGACCTCCATAAGGTTGCAAACTGAATATAATTTTTTTCTGCATCTACCTCTGAAAAAATATTTGGCCTTCTAGCTGTGTGTGGGACTTGTTCTATTAGTCCATCTATACTGACCTCCATAAGGTTGCAAACTGAATATAATTTTTTTCTGCATCTACCTCTGAAAAAATATTTGGCCTTCTAGCAGTGTGTGGGTCTCATTGTATTAGGCCATCTATACCAAGCTCCACCAGGTTTTCAATTAATAATAATTTTTCGCTGCATCTAGCCCTGAAAATAATTTTTCTTCCCAATAGTGGTAGCAATAGAAATATGGGGCGCGCTCCTGGCTTACAAAAATATACGCTTCATAACAAAAAACACCAGCTTAGCGCACTGCATTAATAAGATGGCATCATCGTCTCTCCCAGTGCTAGGCCTACTACCCAGGCTAGCATTCCTGTGCCTAAAACACAATGTATGGGTCCGCGCTAGCCACTATGCTGAGGGGTCTAAAGCTGCTGCTAACGCTTTATAACAATTCAATTGGCAGATTTTCACAGAGCTCTTCCACAATGCCCACCCATCGGGACAACAGTTGCCCACCTTCCCTATGGGATCTAGTGGCGAATAGTTGATGCCATTAATCAGAGCGTCAGTTGCCCCGTCGACGTGGCAAGCATACGGTAAGGCATGGGAAGAGTGGACACGAATAGTAGCAGGCAGACGGGTTGACCAATGTGAACAAGCCAGATCACAAGTCACCATAGAATTTCTCCTCCAGCTAATGATGAGGGGCATATCAGGGGCGTCAGCGCAGCGGTGTCTGACCGGAGTAGCATTTCACTTCCAACTACTGAATTGGGGAGATGTGACAAAGATTCATCATCAGACAATCCATAAAAGGGTGGAAAAGGGGTCAGCCAAGTCAGGAGTGTAGACGTCCCGTCCCGTGTCACTAAAACTGATTTCTCACATCATATCCCTAACACCATTAACATGACACTCACAATTTGAAGCAACACTACTGTCTACTGCATTTGTGATCGCCTTCTTCGGGGCGCTATGCATAAGCGAATTAGTCCCTCAATCCAAAATTAGCACCAGTGGAGGCTTATTACACCAGGACGTAGTCATAGCCAATAATGCAATACGTCTACGCATACACAAATCGAAAATGGTTCCAGCGGGCAGGGGCACTTGGGTACTTCTACAACCCACAAACGGTACACTGAGTCGGATAACAATAGTAAAACCATATCTAACCATCAGATCACAAAGTAATTTGTTCCTATCACACATTGATGGGACGCCATTAGCAAGATACCAGTTCCAAGCTATATTTAATAAATGCATAACATCGGCAGGGAACCACCCCAAAGATTACGGGACACACTCATTCCGCATAGGCGCGGCCACAGAAGCAGCAAGAGCAGGACTGTCAGAAACGGAAATTCAGAGGATAGAGAGATGGTGATCCACGTGTTTGGCAAGATACATAAGACCGGACTTGTTATCCTAACGTGGTTTGTTTCTTTTACAGGTGACGCAAAGCCAACAGTGTGGGTGATAGGCCACTCGTATATATATTTTGCAGATTAAAGGGCGAAAGTCCGCCCAGGCGGGAGGAAATTAGAGTTTCATAACACATATTTCAACTGGAGAGGTATTAGAGGCCTGCTATGGCCACAGGTACTAATGGAGGTAATCAAGGTAGGGAGAGAGGCAAGATGTCTGGTCATCTTAGTTATACAGGCCGGGGGAAACAACCTAGGTCATCACAAGAGCGCATAACTAATGGCAATAATGAAACTAGACACTGAGCGCTTCAGAGAATTTTTCACAAAACTAGCTATAGTATGGTCAGAGATTGTGCCGATAGCGGTATGGCAAGGTGCGCGAGACATCACGGCCATCGAACGGACAAGGCGGGTAATAAATATTCGGATGGCAAAATTTAGAAGAGACAGAGGCGGTGTAGTGGTACGACACCGACAACTGGAAGGAGATAAAGCAGGCCTCATACGGCCCGACGGTGTTCACTTAATGAATATTGGACTGGACATATTCCTGTCAGGACTCCAGGACTGAGTGGAACAAGCGTTAAGAGTGATGGGTGGGGGTCAGAGTCCTGCATACGAGTACGCAGGATCCTCCGTGGCCTGGAAATAGAAAGGACATGTTGGAGAGTTACACTTGTTGGCCAAGTTGCCGGAGTGGAGACCCAGGGCATGCTGCAACAAGCTGAATTATTTTAGAAATAAAATGTCTTTCTAATGGAATGAGTATAAAGAGTTAATAAAGCTGTGACCGATCCTCACCCATCCAGTTGTAAGAGTTACATTATTGTATTGTCAAGGAAAGGGGGGCGTTAGGGGGGCTGAGCGTCTGGGTTTGGTTGGGGGTCCCCACAGTCTGCCTAGGCTAGATGCATTTAAAAATTCTTATTAGATACACAGGCGGTGCAGCTTGCTTCGCAGCTGGGCTCCTACGCCCAAAGTATTGCCTAGGCTAGATGCAGTTAAAAATTCTACGCTGACTAGCAGACACTGAAGATTTGGAGCAGACCTCTGAGTAAACAGCTCTTCAGACTCAATCATCTGTGTTACCCCAAGCCATAGTGTATGTAGTTTCTTACAGTTAAAAGGGGGGGGGGAGCGACCCAACCCACCTGGAATTGACGATGCCAACGTCACGTAAGACACAGCAAGGGGACTCCAAAAAGAGTTTCCATTTTTTCCCAAAATTGTGGCACAGACACCACTTAACCCTAGAACGCATACCTGGGGCCTCGCAGTCCCGCCCTGTTAATTGTTTTCTATTTTCTGCAAGATTACTTTAGTTAGAATTTTGAAACTCTAGGTATTCTTCATGTATATAGTTGTTTGTCATTTGAGTTTGAGTTATTCAATGTTATTTGCACACGGGCCTAAAAGGCCCCAGGTATATGAAAGTGTAGATTTTTATGGTCATGCGTTCTAGGGTTAAGTGGCATCAATTGCCCCACAGTTGCTTAAAACGGTTGGTGAGGTGATATTACCAAATCCTCAAGCTTTTAGCCTCCCAAGGATAACACGGGATTAGAAAAGTCCTTGCGAATCCATGATTTGTTCATCTTTATGAACGTGAGTCTGTCTACATTCTCAGTGGACAGCCGCGTGCGCTTATCTGTCAGCACACCATCAGCAGCGCTGAACACGCGTTCAGAGAGAACACTGGCTGCAGGGCATGACAAGATCTCCAAGGCGTGAGTGGCGATCTCCGGCCATTTTTCCAGATTGGAATACCAAAATGAGCAAGGGTCCAGTGACACAGTCATGGCTTCGATGTTCACTTGGAGATACTCCTGCACCATCCTCTCTAGGCATTGACTATGTGTCAGACTTCTTGTCTCCTGTGGCCTTGCAAAGGATGGTCTAAAAAAGTGGTGAAACGATTTCACAAAATTGCTGTTACCAGCAGATACTGTGTTACTGTTACGGTTTGAGTGATGAAGACTCGACAGTCCCGCGGTTGGCAAGTTAGAACTGTGAGATTCACTTCGTGCACCACTGGTATTTTGTGGAAAAGCACATGTAAGATTCTGCAACAGCGTCTGCAGATACTCCTGCATGCGTCAATCCCTTTTTATGGCAGGAATTATTTCGGCAAATTTACTTTTGCACCGGGGATCTAAGAGTGTGGCAACCCAGTAGTCGAGATTACTTCGAATTCTGCAATCTGAGAGTCATGTTGCAGGTAGTGCAGCAAGAAGGCACTCATGTGTCTTGCGCATCCAGGAGGACCAAGTCCTTGTTGTGTTGGTAGCGAGGTAAGAATCATGCTTCTTTCCTCTGCCCTCTCCCCCCAACCTCGCACAACAGAAATGTGATCAAGGTCTCCCTCATCTGATGAGTCTTCCATGCCCATCGCCAGTTCATCCTCCACTTCTTCCTCGGCTCCTGCACCTTCCTCAACAGTTTGGCTGCTACCATGCGCCCTGTTTAATCCCTCTCCCCCACCCTCCCATGCCTGCCTCCTTTGTGCTGCCAACCGTCTGGACCTTGGAGATGTTATCCCTTCCACATACGACTCCTCCTCTACTTCCTCCACCTCCTCTTGTCCGACCACCTGACTCTGAATTCTGTTTAATGTGTGCTCCAGCATGTAAATCACCGGAATAGTTATGCTGATAATGGCATCGTCGTCAGCACTAAACATCTTCGTCGCCATTTCAAAACTGTGCAGAAAGGTGTGTGGCGCCCCTAAGGGTGCAGTCACCACAGAGTTACTGCATCTCACCCAGAGGTGTGGTATCTCACCCTCAGGTAAGGACGGCGTTTGGCTCGGGACCCTAACACCTGCATCCAACACATACCCGCAGTGGGGTTAGGGCGAGATTGCTCCTAAGGGAGAGCACAGTCCCAGGTCCCTAGCTGGTGGGAGGATCCTATGTAGTGCATGCATAGGGGAGCAGCTTAGGGGAGCACATGACAGGGAGAGTATAAATAGGAAGCCATCTTAGAAAGAGCAAGCCAGTCAGAGGAGGAAAAGTGACAGGAGCAGAGGCTCGGCATGAGCTCTGCTCCGGAGGCGTGCCTAGCCTGGGAGGCCCAGGACTGAAGGAGAGAAGAGAGGAGTGGGAGCAGGAAGGCTCCAGGAACCGAAGGGACCCT
This sequence comes from Phyllobates terribilis, assembly GCF_046119375.1. NCBI lineage: Eukaryota > Metazoa > Chordata > Amphibia > Anura > Dendrobatidae > Phyllobates > Phyllobates terribilis. The sequence goes on along the minus strand of NW_027362763.1, from coordinate 100,706,807 downwards.
AGGGCTATGGGCCGTGCAGAAGGCCACCTGTACTCCCGCTGCTACCAGGAGGTAGAGGGGTCAGGTCAGATAAGGGGAACCGGTCCCTCAACTAGAGGAGAAACAGCAAGGCTCAACTAGAAACCGGAGGCTGCAGCATTTCATGTACTGCAGGCAAAAGTCCACACCAGTCTCACTAAGAAGGTAGCCACATAGGACCCAGGGGACGGAACACAAGTCGCCCGCCAAGGCCCGAGGATACCGGATAGAAGTGTCACTGGGTGTGAGGTGCAGGGAGAAGGCCAGAGAAAGGACACACAGAAGGGGGTCCTGCTAAGTACTCCGGAGCTATCTGGGGGTGGACTGAGCCCCTCACTGAGTACGCACAGCACGACGGGTGAGATAGCTCTGGTACCTGTAATCTGGACTGCAACACCTGTGAGTAAAGATCTTGGGACTGCATCACACGGACTCTGTGTTCATTACTGACTCCCTGCACTACAACCACCATCATCCACCCACACTGCCCTGAAGCTACACTCTTCCTGTGGTGAGTAATAATACCATTGCAGCAAAACCACCAGCTTCAGAGGACTGTTCCGCAGCGGCGGCCCCTTTGGCCGCACTCCACAGGTGGCGTAGTCGGACATTATAAAATCCATATATACAAATTACCATTGGATTGACCGCCCTGGGTCACGGACCGGGTCACCGCCACAGTGACTACAACCCCCAGCGTCTACCGGCCCGGCTCCGGGTACCCCACGGCCCAGGGGGCGCGTCAACTTCATAGGTCCCTGATCTGAGACCACTCCTGCTGTGTGATTTGCCCCACCTTTGGATCTCGTTGGCCCAGGCTATACGTCAGAAACTATTGCACCAGGGCTTGTCGGTGCTGCCACAGTCGCTGCAACATGTGCAGAGTTGAATTCCACCGTGTCGGCACATCACATTTCAGCCGGTGAACTGGCAGGCCCAACGACTTCTGTAGAGATGTAAGTCGTTGAGCTGCTGGATGCGAACGGCGGAAGTGAGCACACAGCGACCATGCCCTCTGCAGAAGGCCATCTAGTCCGGGATAGTGGGCTAAAAATTTATGGACAACCAGGTTCAACACGTGAGCCATACAAGGCACGTGTGTAACATTGCCCCGGCGAAGGGCCGCACCCAGGTTTGCAGCATTGTCGCACACGGCCTTCCCTGGTTGCAGGTCCAGTGGAGACAACCATTCATGAAACTGGGTCTCCAGAGCTGACCACAAGTCCTCAGCTGTGTGACTCACATTTCCCAGACATTTCAAAGTAAACATTGATGTCTTTGAGCCCTGCTGCCAGCATAGTAAGGAGGTGCGCAGTTAGAAAGCAGGTGGCATTACCAGACAGGCTTTGGGTGCAGGTGGAGGACCGAGAGGAGGTTGAGGAGGCAGAAGCAGCGGAGGAACTTCTAGATAAAGAGGATTGACGTACAACTCACGGGGACGGCAAGACTTGGACAGCAGCCCCTTGTCCTGCTGTCACCATAGTTACCCAGTGCCCTGTCAGCGACATGTAACGCCCCTGTCCATGACTACTCGTCCAAGTGTCTGTGGTGAAATGCACCCTGTCACACACAGAGTTTCTCAAAGAAGCATCTGGTTCTGGGGCACTGCGACGGACATAAGGTCTCAAAAATCCACTGTGTCCTCCAGGCGGAAAGGCAGCATTTCTGTAGCCAACAGCTTGCAGATGGTGAAATTCAACCTCTTAGCTTTCTCATGGCTAGGAGGAAATGGTCTTTTACTTGTCCACATCTGAGGGACCGAGGGCTGGCTGTTGTGCTTTGACGGGGTTGAGTAGGGTGTCCCTGGCAAACTGCCGGTCTGTGAGGAAGATGCAGGCGGACATGTTAGGTTGCCTTGATCCAAAGGTGGTGCTCTCGATGTCAGAGAGCTCTCAACACCAACAGGTGTTTCCACTTTCCAATGAACTGACGACCTGCCAATCACACTGGCTGTTGCAGGTAAAGAGGTGGCAGGTCTGCGTCCAAAAACATGTGTGACTGCTGTTCCCCCAGTCACAGAGGATGAAGAGGCCGTGGATGCACAAGATGGGGCAGACGGTGGTTGGCCCAGCCTGCTAGGCCACACTGTAGCACAGTGAGCTTCCCACTGCAACTTATGCTTCATATCCATGTGACGGTACATGCATGAAGTACTCAAACTATGGATTTTTTGGCCTCTACTTAGCTTTTGGTGACAAATATTACAGATAACACGACTTGGGTCATCCTTATCAATCTGAATAAATGCCCAGGCTATGCAAGGCTTAGAGCCCATGCGACCTGAAGAGCCACTACGACTTGTGGTCAGAGGCGGAGTTGTGGTTGAGGATGCAGTTGTTGACGTGCTTCCAGTACTCCGTCTCTGTCCAGGAAGGCGCAACCTAACCTCGTCGTCAATAGCATCTGTGACGCCCCGCTGCGCTTGGTATCACAGATCCTAGAAGAGTGTATTGATGGAATCCTCCACAAGAGGCCCCCATAAACATTCACACATCTCCACCTTCCACCTCAGACCAGCAGAGGGAGCCCGTTAGGGATATAAATAGGGAAGGTGGAGCTAGGCAGTTCAGTTCCTCTGAAGAGTTCCTGCAGTAGAGAAGCCTAAGAGAGGTCAGTCTGCAGTGGAGCTCAGTCTAGTCTAGAGAACTCAGTTAATAGTTCAGCAGTGGAGCACGAGGCTCCTGCTAGCTAGATTCAGGGAGCCCAGATAGAGCTTAAGGTGTGCCAGCGTCATAAGATCGGTGAAGCGCGGCAAGCTGCCGTTAGTGTGTATAGCCTATTGAGGGCCCGAGTAGGCCGAAGGCGAGTGGCGAGTTAGTACATAAGGGGCAGAGGAGCTTAACCAGCTCACCCCGAAGCATTTACCGGACACCGGATCCGAGCTTACCGGGATCTCTATGACGCAGTAAGGCATAACCGGAATCCCTGGAGAACTACAAGTCCCAGGATCGCTAAGGTGCTGATACGTAACAGAGCCAGGAGACGCTTAGGCCCCGCATACTGGGAGCGTGAACTTCAAGAGAAGGCCCTACCACAAGGTTAGCCAGCGCAGGACAGAGACAAAGTTAGGCCTAGCTCCAGGCAGGTCAGAAACTTACTGCGCAGAGGCAAGAAACAGGAGGCCCTACACCCGCTCATTGGGGAGGATCCTGATATGCACCCTTCACCCTACAGTGCTCCAGGATGTGCCTGAATTTCCTCCAGTAAAGGGTACTGAAGTGACTACCGTGTCCGTTTTCGTTCTTGCTCTGACCCAGCTGGGTCTCGCCTGTCCTGCATTCCCCCTGCATACGCTGCCCTGAGACCTAGCCCCACCTGTGGGGAGCTATACCATCGAGCTGCCTTATCACGGGCCTCAGTGGACTGCTGCAGCGCTGGTGCTGCTCACCAGATACCACAGGTGGTGTCACAAACTCTTATAAAATTAACAATTATCCACCCTTTTAAAGAGTGACCCCAGGGTACGGGCCAGGGAACCGACCACCGCGACATCCCAAAGGCCAGGCAAAGGCCCGGGTGACCTCATCGACTGGCTGACTGTGGGTTGACAGTAAGTGGGATCTCCAACCTTGTCATCATCACCCTGTGTGTTATCACACCCGTCGTCCTCAAAGCCAACCTCTTCCTGCTCTGACCGAAAAGTCAAGTTGTCGCTCCAATCAGGTATTTGAGTCTCATCATCGTCTTCATCATTGTCTCCACCAACAGGAGTTACAGTTTGGGAACGAGGGTCTACATTATGCTCAGAACCTTCTTCATCTGGTCCTGGATCCGACTTATAAAGATTCTGGGCATCAGTGCAGATCATTTCCTCGTCTGGATTAGCAGAAGCTCTGGAGCAGACCTCCGTTTCCCAGGCTATAGTATGAGTAAACAGCTGTGCAGACTCAACCATCTGTGTTACCCCATACTCAGACGGGCAGCTGGAGACTTGGGAGCTGTGAGGAAGCAAGTGCGATTGGGGTGACACCTCTGAGGACTGGAGTATTTGTGATGTTGAAGTTGAGGTGGAGGAGAGCCCACTTGAAGGAGCACTTGATATCCGCTGAAGCACCTGCTGTTTTTGTGCCTCATCTGGAATTTGTAGCGATGGGCATGTCCGTAACAAAGGGATCGTATCACATTGTCCACGAAAAGAAGTCGACATGTTAGTTTGGCTGGAAGATGGTCTTTCTTCTGCAGATGTTACTCCCCCGCCACCGCGGGGGGCTCGACCCACCAGCGGACAGGCACCAGTATTAGGAGAGGGGGGCTGGCCGTCAGAGTCCACCGCGGCTCTGGCACAAACCCGGCGACACGGAGGTGGCACGGGCAGGAACGGACTGGCCGTGTCGGCTTCTCACTTTTTGGATTTTAGAAGGGCATGACATGCCTATATCTGTGTCTCCCCCTCCTTTTACTCCTCCACCTCTTTTATTTTCGCATGACTATATGTACTTGTCACTTTTCCATGTGTTAGTTATGTCTTCTGAGCAGTTTGTCAGCTTTTGGACACCTTTGAAGGTGTTTTCTATGTGTTTCTATGTGTTTTTGTTTGCCTGCCATTGGTTTTAACGGTGTTCGAAGGTGTTCGACGAACAGTTCGAACCGAACTCGAACACTACGGGGGTGGCTCAACACTAGTGACTACTGTCCCCCCAGTCACAGAGGATGAAGAGGCCACGGATGCACAAGATATGGCAGACGGTGGTTGGCCCGGCCGGCTAGGCCGCATTGTAGCACACTGAGCTTCCCACTGCAACTTATGCTTTATGTCCATGTGCCGGTTCATGCATGAAGTACTCAAACTATGTATTTTTTGGCCTCTACTTAGCTTTTGCTGACAAATGTTACAGATAACACGAGTTGGGTCATCTTTATCGATCTGAAAAAATGCCCAGGCTATGCAAGGCTTAGCACCCATGCGACCTGAAGAGCCACCACGACTTGTGGTGAGAGGCAGAGTTGTGTTTGAGGATGCAGTTGTTGACGTGCTTCCAGTACTACGTCTCTGTCCAGGAAGGCGCAACCTGACCTCGTCATCACTAGCATCTTCCTCCACCTCCTCTGCTGACCTCATCTCTTGGCTGACTGTGTGTTGACAGTAAGTGGGATCTCCAACCTCATCATCATCACCCTGTGCGTTATCACACCCGTCGTCCTCAGAGCCAACCTGTTCCTGCCCTGACAAAAAACTAAAGTTGTCGCTCCAATCAGGTATTTGAGTCTCATCATCGTCTTCCTCATTGTCTCCACCAACAGGAGTTACAGTTTGGGAATGAGGGTCTACATTATGGTCAGAACCTTCTGCGTCTGGTCCTGGATCCGATTCATAAAGATTCTGGGCATCAGTGCAGATCATTTCCTCGTCTGGATTCACAGAAGCGCTGGAGTCGACCTCTGATTCTCAGGCTATAGTATGAGTAAACAGCTCTGCAGACTCAACCATCTGTTCTACCTCATACTCAGACGGGCAGCTGGAGATTTGGGAGCTGTGAGGAAGCAAGTGCGATTGGGGTGACACCTTTGAGGACTGGAGTATTTGTGATGTTGAAGTTGATGTGGAGGGGAGCCCACTTAAAGGAGCACTTGATATCCGTTGAAGCACCTGCTGTTTTTGTACCTCATCTGGAATTTGTAGCGATTGGCGTGGCCGTAAGAAAGGGATCTTATCACATTGTCCGCTAAAAGAAGTAGACATTCTAGTTTGGCTGGAAGATGGTCTTTCTTCTGCAGATGTTACTGTTGCTTTAACACCTACCCCACGGACACAACCTTTTTTCCCCTTCCCAACGTGTCTATTCCCCTTTCCACCAGCAGCAGGCCTTTTTCCACTCATTTTAGTGGTTAACTAATTCACAACTCTGGAGTCGTTTGCACAAAAAAACAATGGATGGGAACCGAGCAGAGCTGAGTGGCCAAACTGTGGTATTAGGCCAAAACTATTGGCTGGGTTAGATGCAGAAAAAAATTATATTCAATTTGCAACCTGATGGAGGTCAGTATAGATGGACTAATAGAGAAAGTTCTACACACAGCTAGAAGCCCAAATATTTTTTCAGAGGTAGATGCAGAAAAAAAATATATTCAGTTTGCAACCTGATGGAGGTCAGTATAGATGGACTAATAGAGAAAGTTCCACACACTGCTAGAAGGCCAAATATTTTTTCAGAGCTAGATGCAGACAAAAAATTATTTTTAGTTTGCAACCTGATGGAGGTCAGTATAGATGGAATAATAGAGAAAGTCCCACACACTGCTAGAAGGCCAAATATTTTTTCAGAGCTAGATGCAGACAAAAAATTATTTTCAGTTTGCAACCTGATGGAGGTCAGTATAGATGGACTAATAGAACAAGTCCCACACACAGCTAGAAGCCCAAATATTTTTTCAGAGGTAGATGCAGAAAAAAATTATATTCAGTTTGCAACCTGATGGAGGTCTGTATAGATGGATTAATAGAACAAGTCCCACACACAGCTAGAAGCCCAATATTTTTTCAGAGGTAGATGCAGATAAAAATTATTTTTAATTTGCAACCTGATGGAGGTCAGTATAGATGGACTAATAGAGAAAGTCCCACACACTGCTAGAAGGCCAAATAATTTTTCAGAGCTAGATGCAGACAAAAAATTATTTTCAGTTTGAACCTGATGGAGGTCAGTATAGATGGACTAATAGAACAAGTCTCACACACAGCTAGAAGCCCAAATATTTTTTCAGAGGTAGATGCAGAAAAAAATTATATTCAGTTTGCAACCTGATGGAGGTCTGTATAGATGGATTAATAGAACAAGTCCCACACACAGCTAGAAGCCCAATATTTTTTCAGAGGTAGATGCAGAAAAAAAATATATTCAGTTTGCAACCTGATGGAGGTCAGTATAGATGGACTAATAGAGAAAGTTCCACACACTGCTAGAAGGCCAAATATTTTTTCAGAGCTAGATGCAGACAAAAAATTATTATTAATTTGCAACCTGATGGAGGTCAGTATAGATGGACTAATAGAGAAAGTCCCACACACTGCTAGAAGGCCAAATATTTTTTCAGAGCTGGATGCAGATAAAAATTATTTTTAATTTGCAACCTGATGGAGGTCAGTATAGATGGACTAATAGAGAAAGTCCCACACACTGCTAGAAGGCCAAATATTTTTTCAGAGCTAGATGCAGACAAAAAATTATTTTCAGTTTGCAACCTGATGGAGGTCAGTATAGATGGACTAATAGAACAAGTCCCACACACAGCTAGAAGCCCAAATATTTTTTCAGAGGTAGATGCAGAAAAAAATAATATTCAGTTTGCAACCTGATGGAGGTCTGTATAGATGGATTAATAGAACAAGTCCCACACACAGCTAGAAGCCCAATATTTTTTCAGAGGTAGATTCAGAAAAAAAATATATTCAGTTTGCAACCTGATGGAGGTCAGTATAGATGGACTAATAGAGAAAGTCCCACACACTGCTAGAAGGCCAAATATTTTTTCAGAGCTAGATGCAGACAAAAAATTATTTTTAATTTGCAACCTGATGGAGGTCAGTATAGATATACTAATAGAGAAAGTCCCACACACTGCTAGAAGGCCAAATATTTTTTCGGAGCTGGATGCAGATAAAAATTATTTTTAATTTGCAACCTGATGGAGGTCAGTATAGATGGACTAATAGAGAAAGTCCCACACACTGCTAGAAGGCCAAATATTTTTTCAGAGCTGGATGCAGATAAAAATTATTTTTAATTTGCAACCTGATGGAGGTCAGTATAGATGGACTAATAGAGAAAGTCCCACACACTGCTAGAAGGCCAAATATTTTTTCAGAGGTAGATGCAGAAAAAAATTATATTTAGTTTGCAACCTGATGGAGGTCAGTATAGATGGACTAATAGAACAAGTCCCACACACAGCTAGAAGCCCAAATATTTTTTCAGAGGTAGATGCAGATAAAAATTATTTTTAATTTGCAACCTGATGGAGGTCAGTATAGATGTACTAATAGATAAAGTCCCACACACTGCTAGAAGGCCAAATATTTTTTCAGAGCTAGATGCAGAAACAAATTATATTCAGTTTGCAACCTGATGGAGGTCAGTATAGATGGAATAATAGAACAAGTCCCACACACAGCTAGAAGCTCAAATATTTTTTTCAGAGGTAGATGCAGATAAAAATTATTTTTAATTTGCAACCTGATGGAGGTCAGTATAGATGTACTAATAGAGAAAGTCCCACACACTGCTAGAAGGCCAAATATTTTTTCAGAGCTAGATGCAGACAAAAAATTATTTTCAGTTTGCAACCTGATGGAGGTCAGTATAGATGGACTAATAGAACAAGTCCCACACACAGCTAGAAGCCCAAATATTTTTTCAGAGGTAGATGCAGAAAAAAATTATATTCAGTTTGCAACCTGTTGGAGGTCTGTATAGATGGATTAATAGAACAAGTCCCACACACAGCTAGAAGCCCAATATTTTTTCAGAGGTAGATGCAGAAAAAAAATATATTCAGTTTGCAACCTGATGGAGGTTGGTATAGATGGACTAATAGAGAAAGTCCCACACACTGCTAGAAGGCCAAATATTTTTTCAGAGCTAGATGCAGACAAAAAATTATTTTCAGTTTGCAACCTGATGGAGGTCAGTATAGATGGACTAATAGAACAAGTCCCACACACAGCTAGAAGCCCAAATATTTTTTCAGAGGTAGATGCAGAAAAAAATTATATTCAGTTTGCAACCTGATGGAGGTCTGTATAGATGGATTAATAGAACAAGTCCCACACACAGCTAGAAGCCCAATATTTTTTCAGAGGTAGATGCAGATAAAAATTATTTTTAATTTGCAACCTGATGGAGGTCAGTATAGATGGACTAATAGAGAAAGTCCCACACACTGCTAGAAGGCCAAATAATTTTTCAGAGCTAGATGCAGACAAAAAATTATTTTCAGTTTGCAACCTGATGGAGGTCAGTATAGATGGACTAATAGAACAAGTCTCACACACAGCTAGAAGCCCAAATATTTTTTCAGAGGTAGATGCAGAAAAAAATTATATTCAGTTTGCAACCTGATGGAGGTCTGTATAGATGGATTAATAGAACAAGTCCCACACACAGCTAGAAGCCCAATATTTTTTCAGAGGTAGATGCAGAAAAAAAATATATTCAGTTTGCAACCTGATGGAGGTCAGTATAGATGGACTAATAGAGAAAGTTCCACACACTGCTAGAAGGCCAAATATTTTTTCAGAGCTAGATGCAGACAAAAAATTATTATTAATTTGCAACCTGATGGAGGTCAGTATACATGGACTAATAGAGAAAGTCCCACACACTGCTAGAAGGCCAAATATTTTTTCAGAGCTGGATGCAGATAAAAATTATTTTTAATTTGCAACCTGATGGAGGTCAGTATAGATGGACTAATAGAGAAAGTCCCACACACTGCTAGAAGGCCAAATATTTTTTCAGAGCTAGATGCAGACAAAAAATTATTTTCAGTTTGCAACCTGATGGAGGTCAGTATAGATGGACTAATAGAACAAGTCCCACACACAGCTAGAAGCCCAAATATTTTTTCAGAGGTAGATGCAGAAAAAAATAATATTCAGTTTGCAACCTGATGGAGGTCTGTATAGATGGATTAATAGAACAAGTCCCACACACAGCTAGAAGCCCAATATTTTTTCAGAGGTAGATTCAGAAAAAAAATATATTCAGTTTGCAACCTGATGGAGGTCAGTATAGATGGACTAATAGAGAAAGTCCCACACACTGCTAGAAGGCCAAATATTTTTTCAGAGCTAGATGCAGACAAAAAATTATTTTTAATTTGCAACCTGATGGAGGTCAGTATAGATATACTAATAGAGAAAGTCCCACACACTGCTAGAAGGCCAAATATTTTTTCGGAGCTGGATGCAGATAAAAATTATTTTTAATTTGCAACCTGATGGAGGTCAGTATAGATGGACTAATAGAGAAAGTCCCACACACTGCTAGAAGGCCAAATATTTTTTCAGAGCTGGATGCAGATAAAAATTATTTTTAATTTGCAACCTGATGGAGGTCAGTATAGATGGACTAATAGAGAAAGTCCCACACACTGCTAGAAGGCCAAATATTTTTTCAGAGGTAGATGCAGAAAAAAATTATATTTAGTTTGCAACCTGATGGAGGTCAGTATAGATGGACTAATAGAACAAGTCCCACACACAGCTAGAAGCCAAAATATTTTTTCAGAGGTAGATGCAGATAAAAATTATTTTTAATTTGCAACCTGATGGAGGTCAGTATAGATGTACTAATAGAGAAAGTCCCACACACTGCTAGAAGGCCAAATATTTTTTCAGAGCTAGATGCAGAAACAAATTATATTCAGTTTGCAACCTGATGGAGGTCAGTATAGATGGAATAATAGAACAAGTCCCACACACAGCTAGAAGCCCAAATATTTTTTTCAGAGGTAGATGCAGATAAAAATTATTTTTAATTTGCAACCTGATGGAGGTCAGTATAGATGGACTAATAGAGAAAGTCCCACACACTGCTAGAAGGCCAAATATTTTTTCAGAGCTCGATGCAGACAAAAAATTATTTTCAGTTTGCAACCTGATGGAGGTCAGTATAGATGGACTAATAGAACAAGTCCCACACACAGCTAGAAGCCCAAATATTTTTTCAGAGGTAGATGCAGAAAAAAATTATATTCAGTTTGCAACCTGTTGGAGGTCTGTATAGATGGATTAATAGAACAAGTCCCACACACAGCTAGAAGCCCAATATTTTTTCAGAGGTAGATGCAGAAAAAAAATATATTCAGTTTGCAACCTGATGGAGGTTGGTATAGATGGACTAATAGAGAAAGTCCCACACACTGCTAGAAGGCCAAATATTTTTTCAGAGCTGGATGCAGATAAAAATTATTTTTAATTTGCAACCTGATGGAGGTCAGTATAGATGGACTAATAGAGAAATTTCCACACACTGCTAGAAGGCCAAATATTTTTTCAGAGCTAGATGCAGAAAAAAATTATATTCAGTTTGCAACCTGATGGAGGTCAGAATAGATGGACTAATAGAACAAGTCCCAGACACAGCTAGAAGCCCAAATATTTTTTCAGAGGTAGATGCAGATAAAAATTATTTTTAATTTGCAACCTGATGGAGGTCAGTATAGATGGACTAATAGAGAAAGTCCCACACACAGCTAGAAGGCCAAATATTTTTTCAGAGCTGGATGCAGATAAAAATTATTTTTAATTTGCAACCTGATGGAGGTCAGTATAGATGGACTAATAGAGAAAGTCCCACACACTGCTAGAAGGCCAAATATTTTTTCAGAGCTAGATGCAGACAAAAATTATTTTCAGTTTGCAACCTGATGGAGGTCAGTATAGATGGACTATCAGAACAAGTCCCACACACAGCTAGAAGCCCAAATATTTTTTCAGAGGTAGATGCAGAAAAAAATTATATTCAGTTTGCAACCTGATGGAGGTCTGTATAGATGGATTAATAGAACAAGTCCCACACACTGCTAGAAGCCCAAATATTTTTTCAGAGGTAGATGCAGAGAAAAAATATATTCAGTTTGCAACCTGATGGAGGTCAGTATAGATGGACTAATAGAACAAGTCCCACACACTGCTAGAAGGCCAAATATTTTTTCAGAGCTAGATGCAGAAAAAAATTATATTCAATTTGCAACCTGATGGAGGTCAGTATAGATGGACTAATAGAACAAGTCCCACACACTGCTAGAAGGCCAAATATTTTTTCAGAGCTAGATGCAGAAAAAAATTATATTCAATTTGCAACCTGATGGAGGTCAGTATAGATGGACTAATAGAATGATGCTATGCCCAAAAGATTTTACTTCACTAGGTGCAGTAAAAAAATTGGTATTCTATACACAGGTGGTATATCTTGCAACTCAGGCTACTCCACTGACTAACACACTCTGCAATAGGCCAAAAAGGATTAGCTTTGCTAGATTCAGCCAAATGCTGTGAAAAAAACTTGCACAGCACTGACACAGACCTGCCTGGCAAAAACTGATAGGAACTGATGTAACCTAGTCCTGAAAAGGACTGCAATTACAATTAGTCTTTACTCCCACAATCTATCTATTTAAGAGCACAGACCTGCCTGATAAAAGTCGTAGGAAATGCTGTAACCTAGTCCTTAAAAGGACTGCAATCACAACTATTCCCTACTCCCAAGCTATCTGTAGATTTGTGCGAAAATTGGCTTGAAATTAACAAGGTATAGCGCACACAGCAACAGCGGTGCCATCTAACACGCAGCTGCAGCAGTGAGAAAATGGTGGCGATGGGGAAAATGGCTTGGTCTTATAGGGCAAGGACATGTGACATACACTGCCAATGACACATGCCCTTGCTTGTGTGAAAAAAGCACTTCGCTCCGTGTCTGCGCTGCTGATAGGCTGACAGATTGCACCTCCCCACTGTAAATGCGGGAAAGAGAAAAAAAAATGGAGATCTTCATTATTCCTGCAGAGATCCATCCCCTGCACCTCCCCCCACCCCGCTGTACACTCAAACTGCGTATTAACATTAATTTTCATCATTACTGAGAAAAAATCCAGTTATGATTTTGGTGCACGAACAGTTATCGAACATAGCCTCGAACAGCCGAATTTTTCTCAAATCGTTCGTGTTCGCCGAACGGCTCGAACACCGCCCAAAACAGCTCGAATTTGAGATTGGCGAACAGTTCGAGTAGAACAACGCTCATCTCTAGTAAAAATCATGCTTCCTTCCTCTGCCCTCTCCCCCTAACCTCACACAACAGAAATGTGATCAAGGTCTTCCTCATCTGATGAGTCTTACATGCCCATCGCCAGTTCGTCCTCCACTTCTTCCTCGGCTCCTGCACCTTCCTCAACAGTTTGGCTGCTACCATGTGCCCTGGTTAATCCCTCTCCCCCACCCTCCCATGCCGGCCGCCTTGGTGCTGCCGACCGTCTGGACCTTGGAGATGTTATCCCTTCCGCATACCACTCCTCCTCTACTTCCTCCACCTCCTCTTGTCCCACTACCTGACTCTGAATTCTGTTTAACGTGTGCTCCAGCATGTAAATCACCAGAATAGTCATGCTGATAATAGCATCGTCGACAGCATAAAAACATCTTCGTCGCCATTTCAAAACTGTGCAGAAGGGTGTGTGGCACCCCTGAGGGTTCAGTCGCCACAGAGGTACTGCATCTCACCCAGAGGTGTGGTGTCTCACCCTCAGGTAAGGAAGGAGTATGGCTAGGGACCCTAACACCTGCATCCAGCACATACCTGCAGTGGGGGTAGGGCGAGATTGCTCCTAAGGGTTGAGCACAGTCCCAGGTCCCTAGCTGGTGGGAGGGTCCTATGTAGTGGGTGTGGGTGTAGAAAGCAGCTTCCTCACAGACCGGCCGTGCAGAAGGCCACCCGTATGCCCGCTGCTACCAGGAGGTAGAGGGGTCAGGCCAGATAAGGGGAACTGGTCCCTCAACTAGCGGAGAAACAGCAATGCTCAACTACAAACCAGAGGCTGCAGAATTTCATGTACTGCAGGTCAAAGTCCACACCAGTCTCACTAAGAAGGTAGCCACATAGGACCCAGGGGACGGAACACAAGTCGCCCGCCAAGGCCCGAGAATACTGGATAGAAGTGTCACTGGGTGTGAGGTGCAGGGAGAAGGCCAGAGAAAGGACACACAGAAGGGGGTCCTGCTAAGTACTCCGGGGCTATCTGGGGATGGACTGAGCCCCTCACTGAGTACGCACAGTACAACGGGGGAGATTGCTCTGGTACCTGTAATCTGGACTGCCACAACTGTGAGTAAAGATCTTGGGACTGCATCACACGGACTCTGTGTTCATTACTGACTCCCTTCACTACAACCACCATCATCCATCCACACTGCCCTGAAGCTACACTCTTCCTGTGGGGAGTAATAATACCATTGCTGCAAAACCACCAGCTTCAGAGGACTGTTCCGCAGCGGCGGCCCCTTTGGCCGCACTCCACAGGTGGCGTAGTCGGACATTATAAAACCCATATATACAAATTACCCTTGGATTGACTGCCCTGGGTCACGGACCAGGTCGCCGCCACAGTGACTACAACCCCCAGCGTCTAACGGCCCGGCTCCAGGTACCCCATGGCCCAGGGGGCGCGACAACTTCATAGGTCCTTGATCTGAGACCACTCCTGCAGCGTGATTTGCCCCACCTCTGGATCTCGTTGGCCCAGGCTATACGTCAGAACGTATTGCACCAGGGCTTGTCTGTGCTGCCACAGTCGCTGCAACATGTGCAGAGTTGAATTCCACCGTGTCGGCACATCGCATTTCAGCCGGGGAACTGGCAGGCCCAACGACTTCTGTAGAGATGTAAGTCGTTGAGCTGTGGGATGCGAACGGCGGAAGTGAGCACACAGCGAGCGTGCCCTCTGCAGAAGGCCATCTAGTCTGGGATAGTGGGCTAAAAATTGCTGGACAACCAGGTTCAACACGTGAGCCATACAAGGCACGTGTGTGACATTGCCCCAGCGAAGGGCCGCTCCCAGGTTGCAGCATTGTCGCACACGGCCTTCCCTGGTTGCAGGTCCAGTGGAGACAACCATTCATGAAACTGGGTCTCCAGAGCTGACCACAACTTCTCAGCTGTGTGACTCATATTTCGCAGACATTTCAAAGTAAACACCGCCTGATGCTGTTGAGCCCTGCTGCCAGCATAGTAAGGAGGTGTGCAGGATTCCTTCTGCGCAGTTAGAAAGCGGGTGGCATTACCAGACAGGCTTTGGGTGCAGGTGGAGGACCGAGAGGAGGTTGAGGAGGCAGAAGCAGTGGAGGAAATTCTAGCTAAAGAGGATTGACGTACAACTCGTGGGGACGGCAAGACTTGGACAGCAGCCCCTTGTCCTCCTGTCACCATAGTTAACCAGTGCCCAGTCAGCAACATGTAACGCCCCTGTCCATGCCTTCTCGCCCAAGTGTCTGTGGTGAAATGCACCCTGTCACACACAGAGTTTCTCAAAGAAGTGGTGATGTTGTGTGCGACATGCTGGTGGAGCGCAGGCACACTTTTCTTTGAGAAGTAGTGCCGACTGGGCATCTGGTACTGGGGCACTGCGACGGACATAAGGTCTCGAAAATCCTCTGTGTCCACCAGGCGGAAAGGCAGCATTTCTGTAGCCAACAGCTTGCAGATGGTGAAATTCAACCTCTTAGCTTTGTCATGGCTAGGAGGAAATGGTCTTTTACTTGTCCACATCTGAGGGACTGAGAGCTGGCTGTTGTGCTTAGACGGGGTTCAGTAGGGTGTCCCCGGCAAACTTGCCGGTCTGTGAGGAAGATTCAGGCAGAAAAGTTAGGTTGCCTTGATCCAAAGGTGGTGCTCTCGATGTCGGAGAGCGCTCAACACCAGCTGGTGTTTCCACTTCCAAGTGAAATGATGACCTGCCAATCACACTGGCTGTTACGGGTAAAGAGGTGGCAGGTCTGCGTCCAAAAACATGTGTGACTGCTGTCCCCCCAGTCACAGAGGATGAAGAGGCCGCGGATGCACAAGATGGGGCAGACGGTGGTTGGCCCGGCCCACTAGGCCGCATTGTAGCACAGTAAGCTTCCCACTGCAACTTATGCTTCATATCCATGTGACGGTTCATGCATGAAGTACTCAAACTATGGATTTTTTGGCCTCTACTTAGCTTTTGGTGACAAATATTACAGATAACACGAGTTGGGACGCCCTTATCGATCTGAAAAAATACCCAGGCTATGCAAGGCTTAGAGCCCATGCGAGCTGAAGAGCCACTACGACTTATGGTCAGAGGCAGAGTTGTGGTTGAGGATGCAGTTGTTGACATGCTTCCAGTACTCCGTCTCTGTCCAGGAAGGCGAAACCTAACCTCATCGTCAATAGCATCTGTGACGCCCAGCTGTGCTTGGTATCACAGATCCCAGAAGAGTGCATTGATGGAATCCTCCACAAGAGGCCCCCATAAACATTCACACATCTCCACCTTCCACCTCAGACCAGCAGAGGGAGCCCGTTAGGGATATAAATAGGGAAGGTGGAGCTAGGCAGTTCAGTTCCTCTGAAGAGTTCCTGCAGTAGAGAAGCCTAAGAGAGGTCAGTCTGCAGTGGAGCTCAGTCTAGTCTAGAGAACTCAGTTAATAGTTCAGCAGTGGAGCACGAGGCTCCTGTTAGCTAGATTCAGGGAGCCCAGATAGAGCTTAAGGTGTGCCGGCGCCATAAGATCGGTGAAGTGCAGCAAGCTGCCGTTAGTGTGTATAGCCTAGTGAGGGCCCAAGTAGGCCGAAGGCGAGTGGAGAGTTAGTACATAGGGGGCAGCGGAGCTTAACCAGCTCCTCTGCCCCCTATGTACTAACAGCATTTACCGGACACCGGTTCCGAGCTTACCGGGATCTCTATGACCCAGTAAGGCATAACCGGAATCCCTGGAGAACTTCAAGTCCCAGGATCGCTAAGGTGCTGATACATAACAGAGCCAGGAGACGCTTAGGCCCCGCATGCTGGGAGCGTGAACTCCAAGACAAGGCCCTACCACAAGGTCAGCCAGCGCAGGACAGAGACAAAGTTAGGCCTAGCTCCAGGCAGGTCAGAAACTTACTACGCAGAGGCAAGAAAGAGAAGGCCCTACACCCGCTCATTTGGGAGGATCCTGATATGCACCCTTCACCCTGCAGTGCTCCGGGATGTGCCTGAATTTCCACCAGTAAAAGGTACTGAAGTGACTAACGTGTCCATTCCCGTTCTTGCTCTGACCCAGCTGGATCTCGCCTGTCCTGCATTCCCCCTGCATACGCTTTTCTGAGGCCTAGCTCCACCTGTGGGGAGCTATACCATTGAGCCGCCTTATCACCGGCCTCAGTGGACTACTGCAGCGCTGGTGCTTCTCACCAGATACCAAATGTGGCGTCACTCACGAACTCTTATAAAATTAACAATTATCCACCCTTTTAAAGAGAGACCCCAGGGTACAGGCCCGGGAGCCGACCACCGTGACAACCCAAAGGCCAGGCAAAGGTCCGGGTACCGAGTCATCCTCATCCCCTGGGCTAGTCACTTCCTCCTCCACCTCCTCTGCTGACCTCATCGACTGGCTGACTGTGGGTTGACAGTAAGTGGGATCTCCAACCTCGTCATCGTCACCCTGTGTGTTCTCACACCTGTCGTCCTCAGAGCCAACCTCTTCCTGCCCTGACCGAAAAGTCAAGTTGTCGCTCCAATCAGACATTTGAGTCTCATCATCGTCTTCATCATTGTCTTCACCAACAGGAGTTACAGTTTGGGAACGAGGGTCTACATTATGCTCAGAACCTTCTTCATCTGGTCCTGGATCCGACTCATAAAGATTCTGGGCATCAGTGCAGATCATTTCCTTGTCTGGATTAACAGAAGCTCTGGAGCAGACCTCCGTTTCCCAGGTTATAGTATGAGTAAACAGCTGTACAGACTCAACCATCTGTGTTACCCCATACTCAGACGGGCAGCTGGAGACTTGGGAGCTGTGAGGAAGCAAGTGCGATTGGGGTGACACCTCTGAGGACTGGAGTATTTGTGATGTTGAAGTTGAGGTGGAGGAGAGCACACTTGAAGGAGCACTTGATATACTTTGTACTTGTCACTTTTCCATGTGTTAGTTGTGTCTTCTGAGCAGTTTGTCAGCTTTTGGACACCTTTGAAATGTTTTCCATGTGTTTTCTATGTGCTTCTATGTGTTTTTGTTTGCCTGCCATTGGTTTTAACGGTGTTCGAAGGTGTTCGACGAACCGAACCGAACTCTAACACTACGGGAGTGGCTCAACACTAAACAAGACCCATGAAGTTCTAAATATACATTTGTCCTGCACGGTTCTTTTATTCAGTGTTTATGGCCAGAAACATAACTTGTAGAATAGTCATGTCCCAACTGACATTGTAAATTGATGGAAATAACAGAATTGTCTATTTGTTCTATAGCAAAGCTGATAGTACAAATAAGGGTAAAGGCCCCATACACATTAGATGAAAATGGGGCAACATACCATTGTTAGTGATTGGCTGATATATTCTGTGATGTGTTTGGGGAAATAATTTTTTTTTTCTAGCATTAGATCTGATCATCTGCCGAGAAAATCCGACGCGCGGGACCAGTGTTTTGGAGGATTAAAAATGTTCATTCTTTTCCACCGCACAGATTACGGTCGCTCATTATGGTTGAGATTAAACATTTCATTCTGGATATCTGTGTGTCAGAGTTACTGAAGTTCACACGTACCTCGGAATTGGCAGATTTTTAAGAATTTTTTGCTGCTAATTTGACAATCTACAGTAAAGTTATCAAATAAAATCTGCACTGAATTGTTTAGCTATGAAGGAAGCAAAGAAATAATTCACTTTAAATAAAATATTTTTTTCAGATTTGTTTTGAGATTATTTCTTCCTCTATGAAACTAATTAATACCTGTCAGAATTTATCTAAGAATCCAAAATCCATGGCAGATTTCACTTTGAATATTTAGGGAGCATCTGAGTGAGATTTGTAAAATGTCAGGGCCTTGTCTGCTACATTAATACATTACCTGCGCAAACTCAAACTATTTCCAGGAAAGCCTCGATCGCATATTCTGTTTTTAATCTCAATAATAAATGCATGTTTTTCATTGAAGGGCTCAATCTGATTTTTACAATTTTTTTTCTTTTGCAAAAAAACCTTCCAAGCTTCCCCACCAATAAATGGGAAAAATGGGCAACACTTAGAGAGTGTTTGTATGGTGTCTGTAGCGCTGGCGTCCCTGCCCTCTGCTAGGCAGGGACGCTGCTCCCCTCACCGCTCTGCTCCGTGCCCGGCGTCCTCTCCCCGCTCTGCTGTCAGCGCGCGCTCCTTCCCGGCGTCCTCCTCCCGCTCTGCTCTCAGCGCGCGCTCCTTCCCGGCCCCTGTGCTTAGGGCGCGCGCGTGCGCTCCCCTCCTCTTAAAGGGGCCGCGCGCGCCGTCCTAAGGAGTCCCCGGCCAATGGCCGGAGGACTTCATCATATATAAGGCACCTCCTCCAAAATGGAGGTGCCCGAGCAATGTTGTTTGCACCTGTGTCTCACCTGTGCTTCAGCCCTCAGGTCCCGTTGCCAGTTTCCTGCCAGTTACCTGCCAGTTTCCTGCCAGTTACCTGCCTGATTCCTGCCTGAATACTTGTTACCTGTCTGCCAGTCTGAGGTCCGACGGTCTGCCTTACTACTCCTGTCAGTCTGTCTAAAGGACCAGCCTGCCCGCTCACCTGGGAGCGCACATCAGCTACCTGCCTGCTTTCCTGAGGTCCGACGGTCTGCCTTACAACTCCGGTCAGTCTGTCTATGGACCAGCTTGCCCGCTCACCTGGGAGCGCTTCTCCGTTACCTGCCTGCTTGCCAGCCCGCAGGCTCCGTTGTCACGTGCTGTGACCATCAGCTACTTCAGACTCTTGTCCGCTCACCTGGGAGCGCTTCTCCGTTACCTGCCTGCTTGCCAGCCCGGAGGCTCCGTTGTCACATGCTGTGACCATCAGCTACTTCAGAGACTCTTGCCCGCTCACCTGGGAGCGCTTCTCCGTTACCTGCCTGCTTGCCAGCCCGGAGGTTCCGCCGTCACGTGCCGTGACCACCTGTTATTCCAGAGACTCTCGCTTGCTCACCTGGGAGCACACATCTACCATCTGCCTGCTAGCCTACCCGGAGGCTCTGCCATCACAGGTCGTACCTACCCTTTACCCAGAGACTGCCCTGATCACTTGCCGTATCTCCCTGTCCGTTCATCCAGAGACTGCCGCCCGCTCCCTTACAAGGGCCGCCCCCTTGTATAGTAGCTCAGAGGTTCCGCCTCCCAGACCCGTTACAGTTTGCTCGGGCCATGGAACCCGGTGGCACCCAAGCTCCCTCGCTCTCGGACCTCTGTCTTGAACTGTCCCGTCAGAGGTCCCAACAGGAGGCCATCCTGGGTCACCTGCGGAATGTTAATACTCGCCTGAACACTTTGTCTGATCCACCAACAACCTCCGCCAGTGCCATATCTTGCAATCCGGCAGCTCCGCTGCCCACTAATACTATGGTATCCTACCCCGGACCCCGGCTTTCTGCACCTCCTCGCTTCGGAGGCGACCCCGTCCAGGCTCGGGGCTTCTTAAATCAGTGCACCCTGCATTTTGAACTTTTGTCCTACCAGTTTAACTCCGACCGGGCCAAAATTGCCTTCATCATGTCCCATCTCACCGGGGAGGCCCTGGCCTGGCTGAATCCTCTATGGGAGAGAGGAGACCCCCTGGTGTCCAACTTGCCTGCTTTTCTCACGGCTTTCCGGAAAGTCTTCGACGAACCCGGACGGAAGACCTCATCTGCATCATCGTTGCTACGCCTCCGTCAGGGGAGTCTCACCGTGGGCCAATATGCCATACGGTTCCGTACCCTTGCCTCGGAGCTGGCCTGGGATAACGACGCTCTGGTTTCAGTCTTCTGGGAGGGTCTGTCCGGCCGTATTAAAGATGAACTTGCCGGTCGGGACATTCCTACCACTCTCGATGACTTAATAACTCTTGCCACCCGGATTGACCTACGGTTCCAGGAGCGTGCTAGAGAGGTCACCCGTGAGAGGAGGTTACCGCGTCTTGCTCCTACTTTTCAGAAACCCGTCACTCCTTCTGTCTCTAACCAGGTACACCCTCCTGAGCCTATGCAGGTCGACCAGACCAAGATGGTCAAGACCCGTCAGGACTTACGCCGTGCCGAGGGGACCTGCTTCTACTGTGGCAGTAAGGAGCACCGGATCCGTACCTGCCCGGAGAGGTCGGGAAACGCCTGTGTCTAGGTTCACTCAGAGAGGTCCACCTAGACAAGAATAAATCCTCTCCATCCCTGCTGTTGTCAGTTTCAATCGTCTATGGGGAGAACCGTTATTTCGAACTAGCCCAACTGGACTCTGGAGCAGCCGGGAATCTTATTTCACAGTCCCTGGTAGAGAAATACCGCATCCTCACCAAACCTCTGGCTGTACCCTTGTCTGTGGCTGCCGTGGATGGGGGGCTCTTACCACGCCCCATCCAACTCATCACCGAATCCATTACTCTGCAGGTGGGAATGCTACATTCTGAGAGTATCTCCTTTCATGTTCTGCCTGGACTCTCTCACGCCCTCTTGCTAGGTCTGCCTTGGCTCCAGAAACATGCACCCGTGCTTGACTGGCAAACCGGAGAAGTCCTTCGCTGGGGACAAGACTGTCATAAGACCTGCCTGGTTCCCGTCCATCCCGTCCGTCCCTCTCCTACCCCAGCTAATCTACCTGGACTTCCAATTCCTTATTGGTCTTATGCTGATGTCTTTAATAAAAAGGAGGCAGAGACATTACCCCCTCATAGACCATACGACTGTCCCATCGACCTGTTACCCGGTACTACTCCTCCCCGTGGGCGTATTTATCCTTTATCCGCTGCTGAGACCCGGTCGATGTCCGAATATATTGAGGAGAATCTGGCCAGGGGATTCATCCGGAAATCTACCTCCCCGGCGGGAGCGGGCTTCTTTTTCGTCAAAAAGAAGGACGGCTCTCTCCGTCCCTGTATAGACTATAGAGGCCTAAACCAGATCACGGTGAAGAATAAGTACCCCCTTCCGCTCATTCCAGAATTATTTGATCGTCTGAGGGGGGCTAGAATCTTCACCAAACTAGACCTCCGTGGGGCGTACAACCTGGTTCGTATCCGTCAAGGGGATGAATGGAAGACGGCATTCAACACCCGGGACGGCCACTATGAATACCTGGTAATGCCCTTTGGTCTCTGTAACGCTCCTGCCGTTTTTCAAGAGTTGGTCAATGACATCTTCCGGGACCTTCTCTACTCCTGCGTAGTGGTGTACCTGGACGACATCTTGGTCTTCTCTCCGGATCTCCAGACTCACCGGAGGGACGTTCGTCAGGTTCTGCTCAGGCTCAGGCAGAATCACCTCTTCGCTAAATACGAGAAGTGCCTCTTTGAGCAGACCTCGCTTCCGTTTTTGGGCTACATTATTTCTCAGACCGGCCTACGAATGGATCCAGAGAAACTGTCTGCCATCGAGAAATGGCCTCGACCGGAGGGGCTGAAGGCCATTCAGCGGTTCCTGGGCTTCGCCAACTACTACCGCCTCTTCATACCACACTTCTCTTCCCGGACTGCCCCAATTTCCGCGCTCACCCGTAAGGGCACTAATCCCAAAGAGTGGCCGCCCGAAGCAGAAGAAGCCTTTCTTTCCTTAAAACAGGCCTTCTCTTCCGCCCCGGTGCTGCATCGCCCGGACGGCAACAAGCAGTTCTTCCTGGAAGTGGACGCCTCCTCCTCTGGAGCTGGAGCGGTACTTACTCAAAAATCTTCTTCCGGGAGGATGGTAACTTGCGGCTTCTTCTCTAAACTCTTCTCCTCCTCAGAGCGCAATTATTCCATAGGAGATCGAGAGTTATTGGCCATCAAACTGGCATTGGAGGAGTGGCGTTATCTGCTTGAGGGGGCTCTTCACCCGGTAATAATTTACACTGACCACAAGAACTTGGCTTACCTCCAGCATGCCCAGAGACTTAACCCGCGCCAAGCCCGGTGGTCCTTGTTTTTTGCTCGTTTTGATTTTGTCCTTCATTTTCGCCCGGCTGACAAAAACGTCAAGGCGGACGCCTTGTCTCGATCCTTTCTGGTATCTGATCTCGAGGAAGATCCGAAACACATCATCGATCCCGCCAGAGTAATACAGGTGGCTCCCGTGAGTCTAAATCGTCTCCCTCCCGGAAAGACGTTCGTATCAGTACCTGATCGGGAGAAGATCCTTCACTGGGGTCACTCGTCTAAACTGGCTGGTCACGCTGGTCAGAAGAAGACCCTCCAGCTTATTTCCCGGCACTACTGGTGGCCTACCCTGCACAAGGATGTAATAGACTTTGTTTCTGCCTGTGTGTCCTGCGCCCGCAACAAGGTTCCGAGACATCTGCCAGCCGGTCGCCTCCTTCCGCTCCCAGTACCTGCTGCCCCCTGGCAGCATATTGCAATGGACTTCATAACTGACCTCCCACTCTCTGCCGGTTGTACGGTCATTTGGGTGGTCGCTGACCGCTTCTCCAAGATGGCTCATTTCGTTCCCCTGCCAGGCCTCCCGTCTGCACCCGAGCTAGCTAGAGACTTTATTCGTCACATCTTCCGTCTTCATGGCCTGCCCCTCCACATCGTGTCGGATCGTGGGGTACAGTTCACCTCACGCTTCTGGAGAGCCACTTGTAAACTACTAGACGTCACCCTGGACTTCTCTTCCGCTTACCACCCACAGTCCAATGGTCAAGTGGAGCGGATCAATCAGAACCTGACCAGTTACCTCCGGCACTTCGTTAATGCCCACCATTCTGACTGGGTGGATCTCCTACCATGGGCCGAGTTCTCTTACAATAATCACGAGAGCGAATCCTCCTCCAAATCCCCGTTTTTTGTAGTCTTTGGTCAGCATCCTCGGATTCCTTTTCCTGTCTCCACCTCGGTGGACAACCCGGCTGCGGAATCTCTCGTTAGCAAATTTTCCTCCATTTGGGAGAGTACCCGATCCGCACTCCTTCAGTCTTCCGAGCGTATGAAAAGACACGCTGACAAAAAACGTCTGGACCCTCCTCAATTCCGTCCTGGGGATAAAGTCTGGCTCTCGTCCAAATATGTCCGACTCAAGATCCCTTCCTATAAGTTAGGGCCTCGGTTCATCGGCCCACTGGAGGTCATCAGTCAGATCAACCCGGTGGCCTATAAATTGAAACTCCCGGCCAACTTACGGATCCCTAACTCCTTCCATGTATCTCTCCTCAAACCTGTGGTACTTAACTCTTTTTCCAAGTCTACAGGTACGCCTCCTGCTCCGGTTTCTGCTGAGGACGAGTTTGAGGTAGAGAACATTCTTGCCACCAAAAGGGTAAGAGGAAAGACCTTTTTTCTGGTAGATTGGAAGGGGTTTGGTCCTGAGGAGAGAACGTGGGAGCCCCGGGAGAACATCCATGCCCCTCTCATCCTAGCTAAATTTCTGTCTGGCCTAAAAAAGGGGGGGCCTAAAGGGGGGGGTACTGTAGCGCTGGCGTCCCTGCCCTCTGCTAGGCAGGGACGCTGCTCCCCTCACCGCTCTGCTCCGTGCCCGGCGTCCTCTCCCCGCTCTGCTGTCAGCGCGCGCTCCTTCCCGGCGTCCTCCTCCCGCTCTGCTCTCAGCGCGCGCTCCTTCCCGGCCCCTGTGCTTAGGGCGCGCGCGCGTGCGCTCCCCTCCTCTTAAAGGGGCCGCGCGCGCCGTCCTAAGGAGTCCCCGGCCAATGGCCGGAGGACTTCATCATATATAAGGCACCTCCTCCAAAATGGAGGTGCCCGAGCAATGTTGTTTGCACCTGTGTCTCACCTGTGCTTCAGCCCTCAGGTCCCGTTGCCAGTTTCCTGCCAGTTACCTGCCAGTTTCCTGCCAGTTACCTGCCTGATTCCTGCCTGAATACTTGTTACCTGTCTGCCAGTCTGAGGTCCAACGGTCTGCCTTACTACTCCTGTCAGTCTGTCTAAAGGACCAGCCTGCCCGCTCACCTGGGAGCGCACATCAGCTACCTGCCTGCTTTCCTGAGGTCCGACGGTCTGCCTTACAACTCCGGTCAGTCTGTCTATGGACCAGCTTGCCCGCTCACCTGGGAGCGCTTCTCCGTTACCTGCCTGCTTGCCAGCCCGGAGGCTCCGTTGTCACGTGCTGTGACCATCAGCTACTTCAGACTCTTGTCCGCTCACCTGGGAGCGCTTCTCCGTTACCTGCCTGCTTGTCAGCCCGGAGGCTCCGTTGTCACATGCTGTGACCATCAGCTACTTCAGAGACTCTTGCCCGCTCACCTGGGAGCGCTTCTCCGTTACCTGCCTGCTTGACAGCCCGGAGGTTCCGCCGTCACATGCCGTGACCACCTGTTATTCCAGAGACTCTCGCTTGCTCACCTGGGAGCACACATCTACCATCTGCCTGCTAGCCTACCCGGAGGCTCTGCCATCACAGGTCGTACCTACCCTTTACCCAGAGACTGCCCATATCACTTGCCGTATCTCCCTGTCCGTTCATCCAGAGACTGCCGCCCGCTCCCTTACAAGGGCCGCCCCCTTGTATAGTAGCTCAGAGGTTCCGCCTCCCAGACCCGTTACAGTGTCCATGTGCTATCAATTCTTTTAGGTTATTTTTTTATGGACCCTTACTCTTGAATAAGTGAGTTTATATCTGCAACACAGATCAAAAATGGAGAAGTCACAAATTAGTTTTTTGTGCAGTTTTTCCACAAAAAATGGTATGTGAAGAGCACCATAGCCTTTAATGGGTACTTGGGCATCAATCCCATGTCTGATTTTCATGGATAGATCAAATGTGAGCTGGACCAGCAGTCTTCTCTGCCGACCACCTGACTAAGCTTCATCTTACATGAATCTGCTCTTGAGGAAAAAGAGTCTGGCCAATATTAATATGGTCATTATCATGGAGTTATTGCCTTATTATCAACTAAGAGGCTCTATCTAATTACTCATATCAATCTCAGATTATTTGGCTGACCGCTATCTAATGTGTATGGGGGCTTCACAGTATTTGGCCTTGTCTCTATTACAGATGTGCTCACAATTAGGAGCAGTCTCTGATCAATGATCTCGGTACCAGGCGACTTTCCCACAGAACAGATCACCTGTGGAGACCACCATAGATCTACAGATTCTAGAATTATATGTGGATATTCTCAGAGGGGCTTCACTTGTAGCCATTAGCATCACATTAGCCCCTCAGTGCCGCTCCTATGTGATCACTGGTTATTGTGCAGATCATAAGTACAATCATGTGTTTCCCATAGAATCAGGTGTCTCCTTCTCCCTGGAAGCCAAGTGTCCACCCTGTACATTTATATCATTAATTGTTTTTTAAATATTGTTAAATTAAAATTAATAGATTTAAATAACAAATTAACTAGTTTTCCATGTATTTCAGTGATCTGATCACAGCTGCAATCTGTGGAGATCTCAGCAGTAAGTTCTCCATTATGATATTACATAACTCACTACTTACAGAAATTAAAGAAATCAAAGCGACAAGATGACAGTCGATAAGAGTTTGTCCACGGTATAAATTAAATTAACAAATACTTTAAACGTTTCTTGATGTTATCACAATTTAAGCTCCGCAGACTTTACCCACAATAATCTAAAAAATTATTTCAGAGAAAACTATTTTAACACTGAGGAAACAACCTCCTGACATCCAGCAAACTTCTCTTCATCAGGAACGGCAAATCTAATGTTCCCCATTTTCCCAATATTCTTTCCTCCAAGATGTATGATGAAGACCTCTGGGTCCAGGAACCTATCGCTCATCATGAAGCTTTGGTCAGACTATCCCATCATTGACCTCGGAGCCAGCAGACCCTTAGTCCATTGTCAGATTTTTTTGTTTCATAAATTTGTGAACAAAAGATGTCTGAGATTTCCAAATCATCGCATTCTTGTTACACCTCGTCCCATCTGTTTTGGAATTGGGGTTGCACATCATTTACATTTCTTACCCCACATACGGGACAACTTATTTAGATTAAAACTTGTTTTACGTGTGGTGAGAAAGAGGCCGACAACACACACGTGCTGTGGAGCTGTCCGCGGGTCCGGAGTTATTGGGAACAAATTTTTGTGATAGAAAATACGGTATATATACTGTAATATAAGATTGAGACAGAATTGACTCTAATATGGCAGAAAATAATTATAAGTTTCTCTTTTAAAAATCCATTTGTTGCATAATTACTAAGGGTCTGTGCACACGACCAGGATTAGCTCAGTGTTTGCTCAGGCTTTCACGCAGGTGAAATCTGCAATGAAATCTGCACCTGAGGTCACTGTCAGGTCACCTGCGTTTTTACTTGCGTTTTTGATGCGTTTTTTCAGCAATTGATTTTTAATCAGTTTTTTATGCATTCGCTTTTTGCATGTTCATTTTAAATTAAGCCAGAGAAAAGTTGGTTTCTGGAAAGGAAAAAAATAATAATAATCATTTCATATTTGCAGACATCTTGCTGAAATGGCTTCCAGGATACTGGCAATACAACGGCAATACAACCAAAGAGCATTTTACTCCACTTGCTAATTCTCATTCTAAGAATTATTATGCTATAAGAAGTAAGTAAATATATCATTTTTTTCAATCTATTAGTTTGAACATATAAAATATATAATATATATTTATATTATATATACAAATAATCAAATACTAGAATTTAAACCAGTTGCAAGCACCTTGCAGTTGTCGCTTCTGGGTTCACCCCTTACTTGAGGAGCGTATTGAAAAGGGACACTTTAGTCATCTGTTACCTGAATTGTTCCCTGAGGTTTTTTTTTTTACCTTTCTTTGAACACACTGTGACTTTTTTCATTTTAATTAATTTTTCTTTTGCAGATATCCTGATAATTTTGTATCATTTTGCCGGCTTCCCATCAATGCCTTTGACAATTTGGTAGGAAATCCTTCGGCCACATTTGACCTTAAAGATACCATCATGAGGGAGGCGATATCTGCTGAGGAAAGGCTGCTTTCCCCCTGATGTCAAACCTGCTGCGCCCATACCCATGAAGGGAACTGAATGCCCAGAAGAGGATTTTTAACTTTTAGCTGAGCCGGGCATGAAGAGTTGTGGAGAGCAACTTTGGACTCATCAGTCAGTGGAGGATCTTGAACATGGCCATCTAGATGGATATTGTGACAGTTGATTCTGATGTCAAAGCTTGCTGTGTTCTTCACAATCATGTTAGGGACTACAGGCCTGAAGTAGATGTGGAGACATTGTACTCAGATTTTGATACAGTAATCAACTGAGGTCCTGGACGTCCCAACATTACAGGTATGTGTGTTTGAGAAAAACCTTTGCTGATTATTTCATGAGTTCTGAAGGGGCCGTGCCCTGGCAATACTCCTGTGTTGGTGGTGCGCATCCTGTACAGCAAACATCCCCTGAGAGAAGACATGAAGCACATGATGGATAATGGTTCAGGACCGGAATGTCCAAGGATAATATTTATTTAATGTTTCTCTAAAATATTGTTTGTTTTATTACTGTAAAATTAATGTTTAAAAATGTAATTGTGGTCTTCATATCATTTCCCCCTTTAAAAAAAAAGGGGGGTTGACAAGCAACATATCTAGGTAAGATGTGCGGTATGTGTATATATACATATACATAGATATATATCTATATCATAAAAAATTGAGACAGCACACTATTCAAAGGAAACAAAATAGTGCTTGAGACTTGAGAAAGGTTCTTATTTCAGAACCAAATCGTTGCCATGATGGGCCATTAAATAGCATTTTTTTTCACTTTGAATGTTGTGCTGCCTACAATATTTTGAATTATATTGAAGGTTTGTTTTGTTCCTGGAGTCTTGACACCAAGACACTACATGTTGGTGCTGCTTTAGATAGAGAGATAGATAGATAGATAGATAGATAGATAGATAGATAGATAGATAGATAGATAGATAGATAGATAGATAGATAGATAGATAGATAGATAGATAAACTTATATCTATGTCTACCACAAGTTTGACATCGCCCAACAGGCACAAACACAGAATATCTGCTCGGAGTAAGATGTGCCCTGAACAAAGTTATTTCCACTATGGGCATATCCAAAGCACATGGTTAGTCCATCAGATGATCACATGACATTTGTTCACATGGTTAATTTCCATACCAGTAG